>NW_027361752.1:35322500-36522500 GCF_039654945.1 Dendrobates tinctorius | reverse complement strand
AACGGCTGGCGAGCTGTTAAGCAAGCTACAGCACCTGTGGTTTGCACACGTAAGTTTTTCATTTTTTCAGGAATGACGGTTAGGCCTAATTCCGGAACTGCGGTTGACCTGCACTTACTGGGAAATCATTGTTCGCGGGTAATAATTGTAATCAGTGATCCCCATCACTAACGTTGTTCAGCGGGTTATCTGCACCTGTAAGCGACAAACGCTGGCCTTTTCAGTGTAGCGCACATGCAGCCACGGACATGTAAGGGCATGACACACCAGTTATTGGCCAATCTCATGTGCCAGAGCCTCACGTGTCCCTCTAGTAAGCCGGACTCGGACCGCGGGGCATGACGGAGTCTCGTTCGTTAACGGAATTAAGCTTGCAATGTGTGCATCTGTTCTGTAGCTGGCATGGTTGAGGTTTCCCAGGTGGAGTCGAATTTAACCATAGGCTCCACTCCTTTTGGTGCCCTTCTGGACATTCCTTTAAGGTTCAGCTTTGCAACCATACTGCCCACGTAAAACAAACACTTTGCCTTCATGAGCGCTGTTTGGAGGGTCATGACTCGTGGGAATAACGCCGCCCAATCAGTTAACCTGCTAGAGAGATCCTTCGTTGCTCCCAAGCATGACATCACACTCCCTAGGAAGAAGGTAATGCCACTGTGGCGACCGTACTCCTGGGGGCGACACAAGTGCACTGATGCCCAGCCACTGCTCGATGAATCTGCTGGTACATTGACCCAGACCACTACATTCCCCTCGCACGCTACACGGCCTGAATCTGACCCTGATGAAACTCAGGTTACCCTTCCCATATACAGTTCCATCTTACACGGTGACAAAGAGGAAGCTGCAGATGAAAGTGCAGGTTCGGCCCACCCGCCATCAGACACACCACCGTACTATCAGGGACCCTGTGCCAGTGCCGTCGCCGAGTGGGCCCCCCCTGCTTGCCCAGGATCACAGCACTTGCAAAGTTGAAATACTGTGCTGTGAGATGGAAGATGGGGACGACGAGGAGTCTAGACTAGTACAGGGATTCCCTAGCGAGGAGACTTATTTGATTGTTTTCAATGTTGGGACAGCAATTTTTGGGGAGCACTATACTCTGGAGAATGATAGATGGGGCCCACCATACACTGGAACATTCCAAAGGTGGACATCAGACACTGGAGCAGCATTTACAGGGCCCATTATACACTAGAGCATTAGAAATGGGGCTCATTATGTTTGGAGCATTATTTGGGCCCATAAGACAGTGGAGCTTCATCCATGGGGACCAACATATACTGTAGCATTATGTGGAGCTCATCATATACTGTTTCAAACATTATATGGGACCAATGATTCTGTATGGAGAAATAGATGGGCCTCGTCATGAGATGTAAAAAGTGAGGTATTTTTCATTGTACTATACCGCTATTTCTCTGCCGTATCGGAGCATGATGAGTTGTGGTATGTGTTAAAGGGGCGCTCTTTCGCCCAGGGCACATGAAAACCTGCAGCCAGCCCTCCCCCCCCACAACTTTAGCCAAATAACCCCCATTTTTCAGTGCGTAACTTGTATTATGAAGTTAATTAAGGTTGACAAGCTTAAGTAAGAAGAATTGATGCTTTTGGCATTCAAATGGGCACTGTAGGTGTGTTTCCTGTCCTCCTCTCACTGCCGACTTTTATTCCCCATTGACTTACATTGGGTTTCGTGTTTCGGGACGACCCCGACTTTTCCCTATAATCGGACGATCTTGCTCGACCCGACTTTTGGAAAAGTCGGGTTTCACGAAACGAAACGCGACCCTAAAAAACCAAAAGTCGCTCAACTCTACTCTCAATGTTAAGTAAAAAACTGAAAGCAGGATGAGAAGCTCGTTGTCACAAGACTATAACTATGAAAATCGCATATGAGTGAAGTGTCCGTGTGATGACTACTGGAACCTGCAGAGCTGAATCCTGACATTGCAGCTTCTGAATTCTCACAATGAATGCACTGCACACTTTTAGGATTCTCCCTTGCCGATGTACAGTCATGTCAGCACAAGTATGTGATTTATATACTTCTGGCCACATTCCGACTAGACGTGCCCGGCCTCGCTCCGTTCATTTTCATTGAGTGAGGCCACACATGTCTAGTCAGCATGTGACCGCATGTATGTAAATTACCGGCACAGCGTTCAGTGAGCACTGTGAGAATTCAGAAGTCTGCAGTCACATAGAATGTCTGCAGACTCAGCACAAACCTGGACAACCCCTTTAATGTTCCTAACAAATAAAAACATGAGAATAAGTCAGTAGCACAAATAATCTTTACATCCAGGTACCTTATATATGTCGTCGTCTCTGCAGTCATTCTCCTTTTCTTCTTCTTGTCCCGACCCCATGATGAGTTTTCTCATCCACATCTCGTATCTGCAGACTTCCATCTTCTCTGGTCTTCTGCAGCAAATCCCCACACGATGCCCTTAAAGATAGAAGTGTCATTATAATGCCCCTAAATAAAAATGTCTGCAATATACTGTCGCCTCACACTATTCCCCTCCCTCCTCTATCATCCTCCTGTTCACCATACTGTCTCCTCATATATTTACCCCCTCACTCTCTATACTGCCTGCTCACACATATCCCTGACTCCCCATACTGTGTCTGCACACATCCCATCACCCTCACTCCCCATACTGTGCCCACATACATTCACCCGTTCGCACCCCTTACTGTCTGCACCCATCCCCCATACTGCTTCCTCATATATGCCCTTATACATACTCTTCATTTTGTGTCCTCAAATCTCCCCACACACGTTAAATACCATCCCCACTCCAAATCCCCCATCCCAAATCCACCACAC
The DNA here is from genome assembly GCF_039654945.1 of Dendrobates tinctorius. Taxonomy (NCBI): domain Eukaryota; kingdom Metazoa; phylum Chordata; class Amphibia; order Anura; family Dendrobatidae; genus Dendrobates; species Dendrobates tinctorius. The sequence goes on along the minus strand of NW_027361752.1, from coordinate 36,519,664 downwards.
ACATTAAGTACCCCCCATCCCCACTCCAAATCCCCCAATCCCAAATCCCCCCACACATTAAGTATCCCCCATCCCCACTCAATAATCCCTCGTCCCTACTCCCAAATCCCCCCACACATTAAGTATCCCCCATCCCCACTAAATAATCCCTCGTCCCTACTCCCAAATCCCCCCACACATTAAGTATCCCCCATCCCCACTCAATAATCCCTCGTCCCTACTCCCAAATCCCCCCACACATTATGTACCCCCACTCATTAACCCCAACACTTTAACCCCCACACGTTAACCCCCACACTTTAACCCCCATCTCCACTAATTAACCCCCATCCCCACATTAACCCCCATCTCCACTCATTAACCCCCACACTCATTAACCCCCATCCCCACATTAACCCCCACACTTTAACCCCCATCCCCACATTAACCCCCATCTCCACTCATTAACCCCCACACTCATTAACCCCCATCTTCACTCATTAACCCCCCACTCATTAACCCCATCCCCACATTAACCCCAACACTTTAACCCCACACATTAACCCCCCCACTCATTAACCCCATCCCCACATTAACCCCCATCCCCACATTAACCCCCATCTCCACTCAATAACCCCCCACTCATTAACCCCATCCCCACATTAACCCCCATCTCCACATTAACCCCCACACTTTAACCCCCATCTCCACTCATTAACACCCATCCCCACATTAACCCCCATCTCCACTCAATAACCCCCCACTCATTAACCCCATCCCCACATTAAACCCCATCTCCACTCATTAACCCCCACACTTTAACCCCCACTCATTAACCCCCCGACTCATTAACCCCTATCCCCACTCAATAACCCCCCACTCATTAACACCCCCCCATCTCCCATCTTCGGTAGTTCTTCAGCTCCACAGAGGAGCACACTTACCACCAGCGTTTGCTCTGGGCGCCGGGGAGTGACGTCAGCAGCGTGATCACATGACATGATCACGCTGCTGACGTCGCTCTGGCCCGGCGGTCAGAGCTTCAATTGTACAGGCGTCTGTATAGACGCCAGTACAATTGCTGCCTGGGAGCCGGTGCGGCCTCCTTCTCTGCGCCGGCTGTCAGCTTGACAGCCGTCACAGAGAACAGCCGACTGACAGGATGGGGAGCGGCAGAACGCAGCCGCCGGGGGGAGACACTGCGGACCGCTGCATTAGGCGGCCCGACTGCGCCCCCTGCTGGCTGCGCCCGGGGCAACTGCCCCGGCTGCCCCCCCTGGATACACCTCTGTATTGACCCACGTGTAACGACCTCTCTTACCTCTGGTTCGCTCCTCCGGTCAGCAGTCCTTCCAAGAAAGCAATCTAGTAGACCCCGTTCTAAGACCAGATCCCTGCACGGGGATGTCGGCAGAGAAAACAGCTCACAGCAGGAGCACTAGAGAAATTGGCCAGTCTTAAGTGTTGGTATGAGTCCTATTATGGTGAAGTGGGCAGAAGAAGGTCTATGTGACATGATGTTGAGTTTGTAGGCCAACCCCACGGGATTGGAAGATACAACTAATTTAACCAAAGACTATAAAAAATTTGCTATGTAACATTTGAAGTACAGTGTCTCCTCCTGGAAGAATCCTAAACTTTTATTGAAACTTTGATTTATGGCTTCTTGTCAACTCTCCTAGTGTTGTAGTCGATGCTGACCACAGAGGGCATTTCAACATCTGGTCCTAGCCTCCAACACCTCTTTTCTAGGTGCAGCAGGCAGTCACTGCAAATCCTACATGGAAATTCTGGTTACATCATCTTCTAAAAAAGTTCATTATTGTTGTATCCTACACTTTGGCTGCATCCCCGTTAACCCTTACTTACAAGAATTTTGCAGTGCTTTAAAATTAAAATGGATTGAAATATACTCAACGTTAAAAAACATTTTACTGCATGTTCTTCTCCCTTGACAGAGCTCATCCCCTCTATTTCTCAGAGGTAGGCTCCTGTGTGGTCCGACACTTTTATGTTTACGTTTTCCTGATAGGATGTAGTTTATGTTCGTTAATACTTTCACCAGCAGTCACTTATTTAATGTATTTTTAATCTCTCTGCTTTCAAGGTATATTGACACTGCCTTTATAGGAAGTGTGGGAAGCATATGTTGACCACACATACTGTTTTCAGCCACAGTAACTACAGGAGAGTTGGGTTTTAAGATATATCTTAGTTCGTTGGACTAAGGTTGAGTCTGCACTGTACAACGGGGGGGGGGGCTTACAATCCTGGAAAAATTTTGTATAATTATGCTAACTCAATTATTCCCAGTGGTCCAAAAAGTACTAACAGGGGCGGAAATTTTTATGATAATCCCATCGTGCTTTGAAGCTATTTTCAATACAGAAAACAAAAAATATAGGACCAAAGTGCGACAGTACTGTGATGCTGAGTCACTACTCATGGGCAAGCCTTGAGGCAAGATAGTCAGGAGTTCCAAGGTCAGATATCAGGAGTGCTCCTAGTACAGAGGAGTGATACAAGAGTGTGGTCAGGTAACAGTCCGGTGTCAAATACCAGGAGGATACATCAAAAGCAGAAGGGGAAATCCAAAGGAGTAGTCACAACAAAATCCAGGGTTATCAGCAAGATCAGATAGAGACATAGAGCAAGAAAGCACACCTACCTGAAGCAAATCTACAACTGACACAGACACTAGCAGCTAGCCAACTACCATATTTTTCGGACTATATAACTTTTTTCCCCAAATATTTTGGGAGAAAATTGCAGGTGCATCTTATAGTCGGAAAACATTTACAAAATACTGCGGTGGCAGTCCCGGTCCGACGCTGCAGGGCGATGCAGCCTCCCTTCAAAAGCTGGTGTGGCGGTGGTGCTCTGTGGTGTGGCGGTGGTGCTCTATGGTGGTGAAGGGCTCCACCAGCATTTGGTGAAAGCCTGGAGGCCCCCACAGATACATTGCTGCAATGCAGTGGCCTCTGGGAAAATGGCCACCGGGGGGCGGCGCATGCTCAGATTCAGATCTCGGCAATGAGATCTCCCGAGAACTCGTTGCCGAGATCTGAATCTGAGCATGCGCCGCCCCCAGTGGCCATTTTCCCGGAGGCCACCGCATCGCAGCAGATTGAGATCTCAGCAATGAGATCTCGCCCTGAGATCTCAGGAGATGAGATCTTGGGACGAGATCTCGCTGTTCAATCTGAGCATGCGCCGCCCCCTGCGGCCATTTTCCTGGAGGCCACCGCATCACAGCAATGGATCTGCAGGGGCCTCCAGGCTTTCACCAAATGCCGGAGGAACTCCACCGCACCGAAAAGCGCCACCACCGCACCTGTAGCAAAATGTTGGCGGAGCCCTGCCGCAACAGCTGAACCTGTTGCAAAATACCAGCAGAACCACCAGGAACCCCAGAGCCCCACCATCACACCAGCCTGGAATGGCATTTACCGGAGGCCACCGCACCAGCATGGACCACCGAACAACCTTTGTGACCACTCTCCCCTGTGACTACTCCTCCACCTGTACCGATTCCCCCCCCCCCCGGTAAGCTGAATTTGAACTGTAAGATGGACCCCCATTTGAAACATTATTTTCCCTATTTTCCTTCTGAAAATTTGGGGTGCGTCTTAAAGTCTGAAAAATACGGTAAATACCTTGTATTGTGTATGAATGATCCTTCTGATAATTATTTTCTGGTTTTGCACTGTGTGCAGAGCCTGTATGAGTGTAGAAGTACCACAATTACACTTTCTTAATTATTTTATGATTCACTCCAGTTTGTGCCTTCAAGGGACTATGCATGAACCTGCTGCATAGCCTTTATGAATGTGGGAGTACCAATACGAGACAATTTGAACAGAATATGCATGAGGCCCTCCTTTATGTGTAATACAGGGTATATCTAAGTCCCTAATTTTTGGCACTTCTTGCCTCCTTCATAAATTGCTCTGAAATTTCCAATTTTTAACTAAAATTTTTTAAATCCTTTTAAATTTTGACTTTATATTCAAATCATTATAAAGGAAAGAATGTTTCTTTACTTTTTTTCCCTGTAAACTCCAATTTCTCGTCAATTTTGAATGTTTTATTGTCAGGCCTTAAAATGGAGTAAAAGTGTGACACCATTGTTCTCAGTAGTGATCTGGGAGTCAGAAATGCTTCCAGGGGGTCTTTCCCCATCTTGCTCTCTTTCCATTCAGCACTTTTTCCATCCATTTCAAAATTTTCACTGGCCTCCAGACCTCCTTATCGTGTATGTCAGAAAAATGCACTTATTTCCCAAGACAAGTGGAAGAGCTCAGTAGTCCTGGAGAATACCATAAAGTATCCAAAAAAGGAGCTGCTTAGTTCTATATTTACTAATTAAGATAAGTGTGCTGTTTAACAATCTCACTTCTCAGGGACTCCTGGGGAAAGTGAGCAGTGATTAGACAAATTGCTGAAGCAACCAACAAGTGGAGGCCCCAAGCTTGTGATTTTGCAAAACTAATAACAGTAGCTTCGGATCATTAAGGTGATATGGAGGTGGAGGTGAGCAGCACTGTTGAATTGCTCAAAAGATAAGAAGCTAGCTCCTAGAATGTTACTATTTTGCACGTTCAGCCACCCTCTGCTGGTGTGTACTCTTAAAAAAGAGCTATAAACAAAGTAAAACAAAAGCTCTCAAAGCAGGAGAATGACTGCAGATTAGTGTTGAGCATTCCGATACCGCAAGTATCGGGTATCGGCCGATACTTGCTGTATCGGAATTCCGATACCGACTTCCGATATTTTTTCAATATCGGAATTCGGCATCGGAATCGGAAGTTCAAAGTTGATTGACAGCCTGACGTCATCATGATGCGCGGTGTGTGCGCATCATGATGCGCCGTCATTTCGGGCCTTCCGGGGGTCTCTGCCGGCCTGCCGGGGGGGCTGTGTGGACTGCCCGGGGTCTGTACCGGCCTGCCGGGGGGCTGTGCCGGCCTGCCGGTGGTCTGTGCACCCTGTGGGGGTCTGTACCGGCCTGCCGGGGGGCTGTGCCGGCCTGCCGGTGGTCTGTGCACCCTGTGGGGGTCTGTACCGGCCTGCCGGGGGGCTGTGCCGGCCTGCCGGGGGGCTGTGCTGATGTCCGGGGGTCTGTGCAAGCATCGTCCGATGGGACTACAAGTCCCATCTGGCGATGCCTGCTACCATGACAGTGATTGACACATTAGCCAATGATGGGACAGTAGTAGTCCCATCATCCGGCTAATGTGTTAAATGTTAAAAAAAAAAAAAAAAAAAAAAATACTACATACATACTACATGCATGCTACATACATACTACATGCTACATACATACTACATGCTACATACATACTACATATATACTACATGCATGCTACATACATACTACATGCTACATACATACTACATATATACTACATGCATGCTACATACATACTACATGCTACATACATACTACATGCTACATACATACTACATATTTACTACATACATACTACATATATACTACATACATGCTACATACATACTGCATGCTACATACATACCACATACATACTACATACATACTACATATATACTACATGCTACATACATACTACATATATACTACATGCATGCTACATACATACTACATGCTACATACATACCACATACATACTACATACATGCTACATGCTACATACATACTACATATATACTACATACATACTACATACATACTACATACATACTACATGCATGCTACATGCATGCTACATACATACTACATACATACTACATGCATGCTACATACATACTACATGCTACATACATACCACATATATACTACATACATACTACATGCTACATACATACTACATATATACTACATGCATGCTACATACATACTACATGCTACATACATACCACATACATACTACATACATGCTACATGCTACATACATACTACATATATACTACATGCATGCTACATACATACTACATATATACTACATGCATGCTACATACATACTGCATGCTACATGCATGCTACATACATACTACATACATACTACATGCTACATACATACCACATATATACTACATACATACAATACATTCATACAATACATACATAGACATACAGTACATATAACATAGAGTAACATACTTACCAATACTTGTCACATTGTTCCCCGAAGCCATTGTCTTTTCCGGAATAAATATTAACATAACAAACCACAAAAATACTCACCCACGATCCGAAGCAGTCCACGAGTGTGTCCCACGACGATCTTGGGTAGAGAACTGCAGCATCAGCTGATGCTGCCGTTCTCTACGGGCTGCAGGAATCCAATGACGGAAGGTAGGTATCCTTCCGCACTGTATTCCTCCGCCACTTAAAAAAAAAAAAAGTCCCTAGTCTCACTTTATGCCATTGCTGTGTGGGAATTTCCCACGCAGCAATGGCATAAAGTGAGACTAGGGACTTTTTTTTTTTTAAGTGGCGGAGGAATACAGTGCGGAAGGATACCTACCTTCCGTCATTGGATTCCTGCAGCCCGTAGAGAACGGCAGCATCAGCTGATGCTGCAGTTCTCTACCCAAGATCGTCGTGGGACACACTCGTGGACTGCTTCGGATCGTGGGTGAGTATTTTTGTGGTTTGTTATGTTAATATTTATTCCGGAAAAGACAATGGCTTCGGGGAACAATGTGACAAGTATTGGTAAGTATGTTACTCTATGTTATATGTACTGTATGTCTATGTATGTATTGTATGAATGTATTGTATGTATGTAGTATATATGTGGTATGTATGTAGCATGTAGTATGTATGTAGCATGCATGTAGCATGCAGTATGTATGTAGCATGCATGTAGTATATATGTAGTATGTATGTGGTATGTATGTAGCATGTAGTATGTATGTAGCATGCATGTAGTATGTATGTAGTATGTATGTAGCATGCATGTAGTATATATGTAGTATGTATGTAGCATGTAGTATGCATGTAGTATATATGTAGTATGTATGTAGTATGTAGCATGCATGTAGTATATATGTAGTATGTATGTAGCATGTAGTATGTATGTAGCATGCATGTAGTATATATGTAGTATGTATGTAGCATGTAGTATGTATGTAGCATGCATGTAGTATATATGTAGTATGTAGCATGTAGTATGTATGTAGCATGCATGTAGTATGTATGTAGCATGCATGTAGTATGTATGTGGTATGTATGTAGCATGTAGTATGTATGTAGCATGCATGTAGTATATATGTGTTATGTATGTAGCATGTAGCATGCATGTAGTATGTATGTAGTATGTATGTAGTATGTATGTGGTATGTATGTAGCATGCATGTAGTATGTATGTAGTATATGTGGTATGTATGTAGCATGTAGTATGTATGTAGCATGCAGTATGTATGTAGCATGCATGTAGTATATATGTAGTATGTATGTAGTATATATGTAGTATGTATGTTGCATGTAGTATTTATGTAGTATGAATGTAGCATGTATGTAGTATGCATGTTGTATGTATGTAGCATGCATGTAGTATATATGTAGTATGTATGTAGTATTTATGTAGTATGAATGTAGCATGTATGTAGTATGTAGTATGAATGTAGCATGTATGTAGTATGCATGTTGTATGTATGTAGCATGTATGTAGCATGTAATTTTTTTTTATTTTTTTTTTTTTACATTCAACACATTAGCCGGATGATGGGACTACTACTGTCCCATCATTGGCTAATGTGTCAATCACTGTCATGGTAGCAGGCATCGCCCGATGGGACTTGTAGTCCCATCGGACGATGTCTGCACAGACCCCCGAAGCCTGCACAGACCACTGGCAGGCCGGCACAGCCCCCCGGCAGACCGGCACAGCCCCCCGGAGCCTGCACAGACCACCGGCAGGCCGGCACAGCCCCCCGGCAGGCCGGCACAGCCCCCCGGAGCCTGCACAGACCACCGGCAGGCCGGCACAGCCCCCCGGCAGGCCGGCACAGCCCACCGGAGCCTGCACAGACCACCGGCAGGCCGGCACAGCCCCCCGGCAGGCCGGCACAGACCACCGGAGCCTGCACAGACCCCCTGGCAGGCCGGCACAGCCCCCCGAAAGGCCCGTACAGACCCCAGAGAGGCTGTACAAGGCAAAAACAGGGTTTTTCTTATTCCGATACCGGAAGTCCCATAGACTTGAATGGGACTTCCGGTATCGGAATCGGCGATACCGATACTTTTTTTAAAGATCGGCCGATCCATTCCGATCCGATACTTTGAAGTATCGGACGGTATCGCTCAACTCTACTGCAGATAGGAAAGGCAAGATACTTGCCAATTTGCTATTCATGCTGTCTAGCTATACAAATTTCACATGAGAATAAGAAAAAAGGAGTCAAGACGAGAAAAATTGGAAAGTGCCCCTCTCTCCAGTAGCATGTTTTCAAACAATCCCCAAATTGATGGGACAGTTTTGTAAACGGACATGGAAAGCTGGAGAAACCGCATTCAAAATTAGGCATTTTTGGGATATTCTGGCCTTTTTTGCCATTTCTTGTGGTGTGGCTTAAATGTCCTGAATTTGGTGTTTTTCCCATATGCTGTACACATAGGCATGAGTAACTTTGGCTCTCTTCTGTCTAATTAGCACATGTTCAGAAGCAGCAGTAGCGTGGAGGACATTATATAGCAGTACAGGCAGTCCCCGGGTTACAAAGCAGATGTATTCTGTAGGTTTGTTTGTAGCCCGGCTATGTATGTTGGAATAGGGCTGAGAAAAATAACCTTATACTCTCCTCAATGCTGATCACTCTGTCCATCTCACTGGTTGGCAGCCACCATCTGGTCCTCTTCTTTTCTCCCTCCTGCACCGCATCTCCAGCATCTTTATTATAGACCCAGATGGTCTTATGACACGCAGTGACCTCTGGGGCCTGGACCCTGTTGGAAGTCTTTGAGATGCAGTTCATAATGGCAGAAAGAAATGGACTGGATGGTGATCAGCGGCGTGGATTGGAGAGGTGAGTATTAGTTGTTTATTTAACCAGGACACACCTCTCTGGTCTCTTTGCTGCTCACCGTCCGATCCTCTCATTAACATTGTTGGGCGTACCGCATCTCCAGCATCTTCGCTATATGCCAGGACTTCCAGCTGCTTTCATGATAGAGCTGACTATGCATCAAAGAGTTACTATGATGACGCAACCATATTATATGCAGTGAGCTCCTGGCCTGGATGCGGCTGAAAGTCCTCGCCTATAGTGAAGATGCAGCATGCAATGACGGTAAGGAGAGGACCAAATTATGGCTGGAGAGTTCAGCAGTGAGGTGAATATTAGGTTTTTTTTTTAACTTCCGACGTTCTTAACTAGGGGTCGCGAGTCCATTGTTTGCAAGTCAGGAACTGCCTGTACTGAGCAGTGTAGCTGAGAATTCAGAACTCGGGTGAGATAAAACACTTACTAGAAAGGAAGATCATAGTCTATTTGAGACTATGCCTCTCTTCCTCTCTGCTTCTCCCTTCCCCTCCTTCTGCATCGACTTCAACAGGTAGTTTTATTATGATCTCTCATCAATCTGGGTGTCAATCTTGCTTCTGATCTTGTTTTAGTGTTTTTTTTTCAAAGTTCAGAAGGTGGTGGAGGACGGAAGGAGGCTGCATAGTACTGAAATAAGCTTATTTTCCTGACCAGATATATTACAAATTTTCCCGTATTTCTTTGTAGTACCGATTTATGCAACGTTCGTTGAAACAACAGTGATCATTGAATCACAATACTGATGGTTTAACTCATTTTATTGAACTTGTTTATTCTTCGATCAACTTCATAGAAATTTAGTTTTTTCAGTTTCAATATTTAGGAAAACAAAGTAGAGACTGAAATATAACTGAAAACCCAACAACGAAAGCAAAGCAAAAAAAAAAAAAAATCACAAAATTTTTCCATAAAGTATATCTAGAAGAGAGCCACCATTATGATAAGCTGACCTGAGCCTCTCCTTCACTGGCATGAGTTAACTTCATGGAATTATCAATTAAATTGTAGGTGTGCTGGAACTGATGCAATCTATGGTGTGGCCGAGCTCCTGCTCCCATCGAATTAACAAAAGGACCTGCAATAGGTTAGGTGGAGCTAAGACTACAGAAAGCTGGGATATGGGACATTCATGAGTAATAGGATATTCGACACGGCCCCATCACAGCTTTTGCCACTTGATAAATGGACCTGACGCCATCAGTAATTGTTAATAGGTGTTTCCTCAAGTTCAAAAGGAAATTCAGAATAGTTGTTTCCTACTGTTTGGCACTGATAAAGCCCGGCTGGGAACTGAGCACAATCATTCCTGAAAATCCTGCATTTTCTAATTTAAGAATTGCATTGAATTAATAAACAGATGCATAATCCTAGTAGAGTAAAGAACACTTCTGCTGACCGATATTTACTGGATTTGAGGATCATTGAAGGTAATTTATAATATTTTCTACAATGCACAGCTTACATCGGTAAGGACAAGTTGGAAAGTGCTTCATTAACAGAAAGGAGCTGCAAAGGAACAGGAACAGGGCGCTACCTGGATGTTTTGCATTAAATTGAAGTTAGAAATGAGAACAAACTCTCTCCTTGATATATTGATCATTTGGTGAGCACAACACTGAGAGCGTGACATCTAGTGATGTACAGGGTTGGGGATTGGCCATCTGGCAATTCTGGCAAATGCCAGAAGGGCCAGTCTGGTTGTGGGCCACCTTGTCTGCTATGTTTACAGAATTGGTGTTCTCTAGACACCCATACTGTTAAGACTTGTGATGGAGGTATCATTAGAAATATTGGTTTTGTAGTAAATCTTCCTTTCCTCCATGCAGGGTAATATTAGTAATATATCACATCTGATGCTTGGGGATGGGGACAACATGGGCCTGTGTGATTTCAATGCCAGGGCTGAATTTCAGCACCAGTCCGTACCTGGTGATGTACCACGTGTTCCATGAGTGTCAGGCTGATCTTGTCCAGTAACCTGCATGACCTGCCAACGCGTTTTGGGCTATACTACCAAGACTTCACCAGGTATATAAGTAAAAAGAAGATATATATATATATATATACTTATGGTATATATGTGTGTATATATATATATATATATATTCACTGGCAAGCACAGCCACATTACAAAATCCCAACACTGATTTCTGTTGAATTGGAGATAGTATCTGGTTAATGTTTCAAACAGCATGAATAATTGCAATTAAACCACGTACAAATATATCACACAAGAATAGAGTTAATCGATATGATTATATAATGTTAGAATTAGATTGATATTCTAACAATAAAAGAACAATTAAATATTTTAAAATAGCAATTTACCATATACACAGTGGGGTGAAAAAAAGTATTTAGTCAGCCACCAGTTGTGCAAGTTCTCCCACTTAATAAGATGAGAGAGGCCTGTAATTGACATCATAGGTAGACTGCAACTATGAGAAACAAAATGAGAAAACAAATCCAGAAAATCACCTTGTCTGATTTGGCAAGATTTATTTTGCAAATTATGGTGGAAAATAAGTGTTTGGTCACCTTAAAATAAGCAATATACACATATAAAACAGACTAAAAAACAAAGAGAGATATATACAGGACATACAAATAAACAGAAGGGAAAGGGAAGGAATAAAGGAGTTAGGGGGTGGAAGGATGGAAAGAGATACTGTTGTGGCCAAAAGTATTGACACCCCTGCAATTCTGTCAGATAATACTCAGTTTCTTCCTGAAAATGATTGCAAACACAAATTCTTGTTGTTATTATTATCTTCATTTAATTTGTCTTAAATGAAAAAACACAAAAAGAATTGTCCTAAAGCCAAATTGGATATAATTCCACAACAAACATAAAAAAGAGGGTGGACAAAAGTATTGGCACTGTTCGAAAAATCATGTGATGCTTCTCTAATTTGTGTAATTAACAGCACCTGTAACTTGCCTGTGGCACCTAACAGGTGTTGTCAATAACTAAATCACACTTGCAGCCAGTTGACATGGATTAAAGTTGACTCAACCTCTGTCCTGTGTCCTTGTATGTACCACATTGAGCATGGAGAAAAGAAAGAAGACCACAGAACTGTCTGAGGACTTGAGAAACCAAATTATGAGGAAGCATGAGCAATCTGAAGGCTACAAGTCCATCTCCAAAGACCTGAATGTTCCTGTGTCTACCGTGCACAGTGTCATCAAGAAGTTTAAAGCCCATGGCACTGTGGCTAACCTCCCTAGATGTGGATGGAAAAGAAAAATTGACAAGAGATTTCAACGCAAGATTGTGCGGATCTTGGATAAAGAACCTCGAATAGCATCCAAACAAGTTCAAGCTGCCCTGCAGTCCGAGGGTACAACAGTGTCAACCCATACTATCTGTCGGGGTCGGAATGAAAAGGGACTGTATGGTAGGAGACCCAGGAAGACCCCACTTCTTACCCCGAGACATAAAAAAGCCAGGCTGGAGTTTGCCAAAACTTACCTGAAAAAGCCTAAAACGTTTTGGAAGAATGTTCTCTGGTCAGATGAGACAAAAGTAGAGCTTTTTGGGCAAAGGCATCATCATAGAGTTTACAGGAGAAAAAAAGAGGCATTCAAAGAAAAGAACACAGTCCCTACAGTCAAACATGGCGGAGGTTCCCTGATGTTTTGGGTTGCTTTGCTGCCTCTGACACTGGACTGCTTGACCGTGTGCATGGCATTATGAAGTCTGAAGACTACCAACAAGTTTTGCAGCATAATGTAGGGCCCAGTGAGAGAAAGCTGGGTCTCCCTCAGAGGTCATGGGTCTTCCAGCAGGACAATGACCCAAAACACACTTCAAAAAGCACTAGAAAATGGTTTGAGAGAAAGCACTGGAGACTTCTAAGGTGGCCAGCAATGAGTCCAGACCTGAATCCCATGGAACACCTGTGGAGAGATCTAAAAATGGCAGTTTGGAGAAGGCACCCTTCGAATATCAGGGACCTGGAGCAGTTTGCCAAAGAAGAATGGTCTAAAATTCCAGCAGAGCATTGTAAGAAACTCATTGATGGTTACCGGAAGTGGTTGGTTGCAGTTATTTTGGCTAAAGGTTGTGGAACCAAGTATTAGGCTGAGGGTGCCAATACTTTTGTCTGGCCCATTTTTGGAGTTTTGTGTGAAATGATCAATGTTTTGCTTTTTGCTTCATTCTCTTTTGTGTTTTTTCATTTAAGACAAATTAAATGAAGATAATAATACTAAAGAATTTGTGATTGCAATCATTTTCAGGAAGAAACTGAGTATTATCTGACAGAATTGCAGGGGTGTCAATACTTTTGGCCACAACTGTATATGACATAGTGAATAAGGTTCCTAAATATTCAAAAGTAGAGTTGAGCGACTTTTGTTTTTTTATGGTCGAGTTTCGTTTCGTGAAACCCGACTTTTCCAAAAGTCGGGTCGAGCAGGATCGGCCGATTATAGGGAAAAGTCGGGGTCATCCCGAAACACGAAACCCAATGTAAGTCAATGGGGAATAAAGGTCGGCAGTGAGAGGAGGACAGGAAACACACCTACAGTGCTCATTTGAATGCCAAAAGCATCAATTCTTCTTACTTAAGCTGGTCAACCTTAATTAACTTCATAATACAAGTTACGCACTGAAAAATGGGGGTTATTTGGCTAAAGTTGTGGGGGGGGGGTAGGGCTGGCTCCAGGTTTTCATGTGCCCTGGGCGAAAGAGCGCCCCTTTAACACATACCACAACTCATCATGCTCCGATACGGCAGAGAAATAGCGGTATAGTACAATGAAAAATACTACACTTTTTACATCTCATGACGAGGCCCATCTATTTCTCCATACAGAATCATTGGTCCCATATAATGCTTGAAACAGTATATGATGCGCTCCACATAATGCTACAGTATATGTTGGTCCCCATGGATGAAGCTCCACTATCTTATGGGCCCAAATAATGCTCCAAACATAATGGGCCCCATTTCTAATGCTCTAGAGTATAATGGGCCCTGTAAATGCTGCTCCAGTGTCTGATGTCCACCTTTGGAATGTTCCAGTGTATGGTGGGCCCCATCTATCATTCTCCAGAGTATAGTGCTCCCCAAAAATTGCTGTCCCAACATTGAAAACAATGAAATAAGTCTCCTCGCTAGGGAATCCCTGTACTAGTCTGGACTCCTCGTCGTCCCCATCTTCCATCTCACTGCACAGTATTTCAACCTTGCAAGTGCTGTGATCCTGAGCAAGCAGGGGGGGCCCACTCGTTGGCGACGGCACTGGCACAGGGCCCCTGATAGTACGGTGGTGTGTCTGATGGCGGGTGGGCCGAACCTGCACTTTCATCTGCAGCTTCCTCTTTGTCACCGTGTAAGATGGAACTGTATATGGGAAGGGTAACCTGAGTTTCATCAGGGTCAGATTCAGGCCGTGTAGCGTGCGAGGGGAATGTAGTGGTCTGGGTCAATGTACCAGCAGATTCATCGAGCAGTGGCTGGGCATCAGTGCACTTGTGTCGCCCCCAGGAGTACGGTCGCCACAGTGGCATTACCTTCCTCCTAGGGAGTGTGATGTCATGTTTGGGAGCAACGAAGGATCTCTCTAGCAGGTTAACTGATTGGGCGGCGTTATTCCCACGAGTCATGACCCTCCAAACAGCGTTCATGAAGGCAAAGTGTTTGTTTTACGTGGGCAGTATGGTTGCAAAGCTGAACCTTAAAGGAATGTCCAGAAGGGCACCACCAGGAGTGGAGCCTACGGCGTAATTTGACTCAACACGGGCAACCTCAACCATGCCAGCTACAGAACAGATGCACACAATGCAAGCTTAATTCCGTTAACGAACGAGACTCCGTCATGCCCCGCGGTCCGAGTCCGGCTTACTAGAGGGACACGTGAGGCTCTGGCACATGAGATTGGCCAATAACTGGTGTGTCATGCCCTTACATGTCCGAGGCTGCATGTGCGCTACACTGAAAAGGCCAGCGTTTGTCGCTTACAGGTGCAGATAACCCGCTGAACAACGTTAGTGATGGGGATCACTGATTACAATTATTACTTGAGAACGATGATTTCCCAGTAAGTGCAGGTCAACCGCAGTTCCGGAATTAGGCCTAACCGACATTCCTGAAAAAATGAAAAACTTACGTGCGCAAACCACAGGTGCTGTAGCTTGCTTAACAGCTTGCCAGCCGTTCTCAGGCCCAGTATGGATTACACGTGATTGCACAAAGGTGAGAAAGGGTACCGTATCCCCGGATAACATGTATGGATAGCGTACACATTCAAAAGATATGTCTATACATCAGGAGGCAGGCTCAGACGGTGTTAGGCCCAGTATGGCTTGCACGTGATTGCACAAAAGTGAGAAAGGGTACCGTATCCCCGGATAACATGTATGGATAGCGTACACATTCAAAAGATATGTCTATACATCAGGAGGCAGGCTCAGACGGTGTTAGGCCCAGTATGGCTTGCACGTGATTGCACAAAGGTGAGAAAGGGTACCGTATCCCCGGAAAACATGTATGGATCGCGTACACATTCAAAAGATATGTCTATACATCAGGAGGCAGGCTCAGATGGTGTCAGGCACAGTATGGATTTTACGGCCCAGACTACACAGCGGAGGAGCAGGGAGAGGTAAAGATTGCAAATGCTGGGGCCCTGCCCAAGCAAGGGGGGCCCACTCGTGGGCGTCGGTACTGGCACTGGGCCCCTCATAGTACGGCGGTGTGTCTGACGGCGAGTGTGCACCGCCACCGTCAGAGACACTTGATTGCACTATGAGGGACCCTGTGCCAGTGCCCGCGCCCAAGAGTCGGCCTACCCACCTGTCCAAGGCAACGGCACTCGCACGGTGTCGTGAGCTAGGTGGTGACCCCGGCCATGGGGGGGGAGGCTGCACAGTTAGGGAGTTTTAGAAAGTGGCATATGTTGATGTTGGGCATTCAGCTGATGCAAAAGGCGAAATAGGTCAAGTCCCAGGATGAGGTGGACCAAAGCAAGCCATTTTTCTGTCACCCTATGTGTCATCAGGGGAAGGTGGGACAAAATCCTTGGAAACCCATGCATGGTTCATTTTAATGAAGGTTAGATCATCCACATTTTGGGTTGACAGACGGGTCCTTTTTTCTGTCAGGATTGATCCAGCTGCACTGAAGACTCTTTCCGATAGCACACTTGCAGCTGGGCAAGCGAGCTCCTGTAAGGCATATTGTGCCAATTCAGGCCAGGTGTCCAGTTTAGCGGCCCAATAGTCAAAGGGGAATGACCTGTGTGGGAGAACATCGATATGGGAGGAAAAGTAGTTTGTAACCATAGTTGACAACTGCTGTCTCCTGTCACTTTCCATCGATGCTGTATTGCCAGTTGTGTGAGCGGTACTTGAAAAATCAGTCCACAACATTGTCATGAAACCCCTGTCTCCAACGCCACTTCTGCTGTGTGCACCATGAACACCTCTGCCAAGCTACCCCCGGCCCGTACGGCTCGTGTGAGAACCATCACCGCTGCTGTGTGCTGGGAATGCCTCAAGCAACCGATTTACCAGAGTTGCTTGTTTATTAGCCAATATTAGGTCAAGGTTCTCCTGTGGCATGATGTTTTGTAATTTGCCTTTATAGCGTGGATCCAGGATGCTGGCCAACCAGTAGTAGTCATCGTTCATCATTTTGTCAATGCGGGGGTCCCTTTTTCGGATCCGCAAGGCATAATCTGACATGTGGGCCAATGTTCCTGGTGTCAATGATGCACTGCGAGTGCTGGTTGGAGGAGCACTTTCTGGCAAATCCACATCCCTCCAGTCACGCACAAACCCTGTACCAGACCTTGCCATGCCAACATTTTCACTTGCCCCACGAGATGCATCCTCCTCCCCTAAGTAATCATCCCCATCATCATCCTCCTCCTCCTCTTCTTCCTCCAACTCGTCCAGGAGAGGTCCCTGAGCAGACAATGGCTGAATGTCATCAAGGATTCCCTCCACCTCTTCCTCCTCGTCAACATTGGCTGCAGACGCCTGCTCCTTAAGGTGCATCAAAGTTTGCATGAGCAGACGCATAAGTGGGATGCTCATGCTTAGGATGGCGTCGTCTGCGCTTACCAGCCGTGTGCATTCCTCAAAACACTGAAGGACTTTACAGAGGTCTTTCAGCTTCGACCACTGCACACCTGTCAACTCCATGTCTGCTCTCAAAGTGCCTGGCCGTGTATCCTCCCACAAATGCATTATGGCCTGCCTCTGCTCGCACAGCCGCTCCACCATGTGCAGGGTGGAGTTCCACCTTGTTGCAATGTCGATAATGAGGCGGTGGTTGGGAAGGTGGAGCAATCGCTGCAGCTTCTACATACGAACGGAGTGTACAGGCGACCGGCGGATGTGCGCGCACAGTCTTCGCACCTTATGGAGCAGGGCTGTTAACTCCGGATAATTTTTGAGGAAGCACTGCACCACCAGGTTCAAGGTGTGAGCCAAGCAAGGTATGTGGCTGAGTTTTGAAAGGGCTATGGCTGCCACAAAATTACGGCCGTCATCACTAACTACCTTGCCTGCCTCAAGATGTACACTGCCCAGCCATGACTCAGTTTGTCGCTTCAAGTACTCGGCCAGCACCTCGGCGGTGTGTCTGTCGCCCAAACACATCATCTGCAACACAGCCTGCTGACGCTTTACACTAGCTGCTCGATAGGG
Organism: Dendrobates tinctorius; assembly: GCF_039654945.1. Lineage (NCBI taxonomy): Eukaryota > Metazoa > Chordata > Amphibia > Anura > Dendrobatidae > Dendrobates > Dendrobates tinctorius. Next base: position 36,501,990 of record NW_027361752.1, on the reverse strand, counting down.
GGACACCTCGTGTGCAACAGTGGCAGCTGCAGATGGAGTGCTCGTACGACTGCGCTCTGTGGACGAGCTTTCGCTTCTGGAGGAGGAGGAGGAGGGTGGAACGCCTACAGCCAACTGTTTCCTATACTGTGGGCTAGGCAGCACTGTCCCACCACCGCTGTCCCCTGTGGACCCTGCATCCACCACATTAACCCAGTGCGCAGTGATGGACACGTAACGGCCCTGGCCATGCCGACTGGACCATGCATCAGTTGTGAGGTGCACCTTTCCACTCACTGACTGCTTGAGTGCATGGACAATGCGGTCTTTCACATGATGGTGGAGGGCTGGGATGGCTTTGCGAGAGAAGAAGTGGCGACTGGGTAGGTCATAGCGTGGTACTGCATAGGCCATGAGTTCGCGGAAAGCTGCGCTTTCCACCAACCGATAGGGCATCATCTCAAACGAGATTAGTTTGGCAATGTTGGCGTTCAAACCCAGTGTACGCGGATGAGAGACTGAGTACTTTCTTGACCTACTCATAGTGTCTGGGAGGGTGAGCTGGACTTGAGAGCTGCATATGGTGGAAGTAGCGGTGGACAGGGCGGACTGAGAGAGGGTTGATGATGGTGATGGAGTTGGTGTTCTTTCTGATGGCCTAGATTCAGTATTTCGTTGATATAACAGTGGGATTCCCTGACTGCTGTGGCCTTGCAACGACACCTCAACATTTGCTGCTGTGCTAACCGGTGGGCTTACAGTGGGGGAAACAATGTAGCGTTGCTGACTACCTTCTTTGTGATCAGTTGCACATGTGGCACTTGAGGTTTGGTGTTGTGTCCACGCTTGCAAGTGCATGCTGGTTAAATGTCTAAGCATGCAACTGGTATTCAAATTTTTCAGATTTTTCCCTCGGCTAAAGGTCTTTGCGCACTTCTTACAGATAACCTTGGCCTGATCATGAGGATTTTGTTCAAAAAAGTGTCACACTGCACTCTTCCTACTTTGGCAGACATTTTGCGGCCTAGCACGCTGTGATGTTTTGACCCTCTGGACAAGCTGTCCAGCAACTCTTTTGATTTTTGGAACCTGTCTTTGGAGTGCTCCGGGCCTGCCAGATAACAGCTGTTGCGATGTCGATGTCTTCTGTGGATGCTCCTCATCTGAGCTATTGGAAGCAACATCCTCTTCCCCCAATGGATGCCAATCTGGGTCAACAACAGGGTCATCCATCACCTCCTCTTCAATGTCATGTGCACCTTCCTCTGTGTCACCGTGTATGGTGGTATAGTGTGCTGGAAGGGGCACCTGAGTCTCATCAGGGTCAGAATCTGGCTCTCTACACTGCGAGGACAATGTAGTGCTCTGAGTGAATGTACCAGCAGAATCATCTATCAGCGGCTGTGCATCAGTGCACTCCATGTCAGATTCATCTTGGCCTGGGTAATTCACCATTTCACTTGATAATCCAGGCATGGTATGTGAAAACAGCTCCATGGAGTAATCAGTAGTATGGTCTGCGTCATCCTTCAATCTTGGTTGGGGTGAAGGACACAAGGAAAGGTGTGGTTCATGAACATGAGCCTCCAATGACGACTCAGTGCTTTTACTTTTTACAACTTCAGAAGAGGAGGCGATAGAGCTGGAGGCTGAGTCAGCAATGTAAGACAAAACTATTTCCTGATGCTCTGGCGTTAAAAGCGGTTTGCCATCTCCTAGAAAACTAAGCCTTCGAAGCCTTATGGAGCCAGACGATGATGCAGGCTCAACACCTCCTGCATTCGGTCCTATTTTGCTTTTGCCACTACCATCAGATCCACCACCAACAACATCATTACCAGCTGCCAACCCCCGCCCTATTCCACGGCCTCTTCCACCAGCCTTCCTCATTTTTGGTAGAAATGTAGACAAAATCCAACAAACTATATAGTAATGTAAAACAAGGTACAAGGTGCCTATAGGACAGGGGAGATTTAGATTTTCTGCAGACACTTGTGGACACTGGACACTTGGATTGTGTGAGGCCCACTGAATATAACAGCGCTATGTCACAGGCTCGATGGCACAGGTGTGAAAAAAGTGACTACAGGATAAGGGAGATTTTGAATTTCTGCAGACACTTGTGGACACTGGACACTTTTGGATTGTGTGAGGCCCACTGAATATCACAGCGCTATGTCACAGGCTCGATGGCACAGGTGTGAAAAAAGTGACTACAGGATAAGGGAGATTTTGAAATTCTGCAGACACTTGTGGACAATGAACACTTTTGGATTGTGTGAGTCCCACTGAATATCACAGCGCCATGTCACAGGCTCGATGGCACAGGTGTGAAAAAAGTGACTACAGGATAACGGAGATTTTGAATTTCTGTAGACACTTGTGGACACTGGACACTTGGATTGTGTGAGGCCCACTGAATATCACAGCGCTATGTCACAGGCTCGATGGCACAGGTGTGAAAAAAGTGACTACAGGATAAGGGAGATTTTGAATTTCTGCAGACACTTGTGGACACTGGACACTTTTGGATTGTGTGAGGCCGAATGAATATCACAGCGCTATGTCACAGGCTCGATGGCACAGGTGTGAAAAAAGTGACTACAGGATAAGGGAGATTTTGAATTTCTGCAGACACTTGTGGACACTGGACACTTTTGGATTGTGTGAGGCCCACTGAATATCACAGCGCTATGTCACAGGCTCGATGGCACAGGTGTGAAAAAAGTGACTACAGGATAAGGGAGATTTTGAATTTCTGCAGACACTTGTGGACACTGGACACTTTTGGATTGTGTGAGGCCCACTGAATATCACAGCGCTATGTCACAGGCTCGATGGCACAGGTGTGAAAAAAGTGACTACAGGATAAGGGAGATTTTGAATTTCTGCAGACACTTGTGGACACTGGACACTTGGATTGTGTGAGGCCCACTGAATATCACAGCGCTATGTCACAGGCTCGATGGCACAGGTGTGAAAAAAGTGACTATAGGATAAGGGAGATTTTGAATTTCTGCAGACACTTGTGGACACTGGACACTTTTGGATTGTGTGAGGCCCACTGAATATCACAGCGCTATGTCACAGGTTCGATGGCACAGGTGTGAAAAAAGTGACTACAGGATAAGGGAGATTTTGAATTTCTGCAGACACTTGTGGACACTGGACACTTGGATTGTGTGAGGCCCACTGAATATCACAGCGCTATGTCACAGGCTCGATGGCACAGGTGTGAAAAAAGTGACTACAGGATAAGGGAGATTTTGAATTTCTGCAGACACTTGTGGACACTGGACACTTTTGGATTGTGTGAGGCCCACTGAATATCACAGCGCTATGTCACAGGCTCGATGGCACAGGTGTGAAAAAAGTGACTACAGGATAAGGGAGATTTTGAATTTCTGCAGACACTTGTGGACACTGGACACTTTTGGATTGTGTGAGGCCCACTGAATATCACAGCGCTATGTCACAGGCTCGATGGCACAGATGTGAAAAAAGTGAGTACAGGATAAGGGAGATTTTGAATTTCTGCAGACACTTGTGGACACTGGAGACTTTTTGATTGTGTGAGGCCCACTGAATATCAGAGCGCTATGTCACAGGCTCGATGGCACAGGTGTGAAAAAAGTGACTACAGGATAAGGAGATTTTGAATTTCTGCAGACACTTGTGGACACTGGACACTTTTGGATTATGTGAGGCCCACTGAATATCACAGCGCTATGTCACAGGCTCGATGGCACAGGTGTGAAAAAAGTGACTACAGGATAAGGGAGATTTTGAATTTCTTCAGACACTTGTGGACACTGGACACTTTTGGATTGTGTGAGGCCCACTGAATACCACAGCGCTATGTCACAGGCTCGATGGCACAGGTGTGAAAAAAGTGACTACAGGATAAGGGAGATTTTGAATTTCTGCAGACACTTGTGGACACTGGACACTTTTGGATTGTGTGAGGCCCACTGAATATCACAGCGCTATGTCACAGGCTCGATGGCACAGGTGTGAAAAAAGTGACTACAGGATAAGGGAGATTTTGAATTTCTGCAGACACTTGTGGACACTGGACACTTGGATTGTGTGAGGCCCACTGAATATCACAGCGCTATGTCACAGGCTCGATGGCACAGGTGTGAAAAAAGTGACTACAGGATAAGGGAGATTTTGAATTTTTGCAGACACTTGTGGACACTGGACACTTTTGGATTGTGTGAGGCCCACTGAATATCAGAGCGCTATGTCACAGGCTCGATGGCACAGGTGTGAAAAAAGTGACTACAGGATAAGGAGATTTTGAATTTCTGCAGACACTTATGGACACTGGACACTTGGATTGTGTGAGGCCCACTGAATATCACAGCGCTATGTCACAGGCTCGATGGCACAGGTGTGAAAAAAGTGACTACAGGATAAGGGAGATTTTGAATTTCTGCAGACACTTGTGGACACTGGACACTTTTGGATTGTGTGAGGCCCACTGAATATCACAGCGCTATGTCACAGGCTCGATGGCACAGGTGTGAAAAAAGTGACTACAGGATAAGGGAGATTTTGAATTTCTGCAGACACTTGTGGACACTGGACACTTTTGGATTGTGTGAGGCCCACTGAATATCACAGCGCTATGTCACAGGCTCGATGGCACAGGTGTGAAAAAAGTGACTACAGGATAAGGGAGATTTTGAATTTCTGCAGACACTTGTGGACACTGGACACTTTTGGATTGTGTGAGGCCCACTGAATATCACAGCGCTATGTCACAGGCTCGATGGCACAGGTGTGAAAAAAGTGACTACAGGATAAGGGAGATTTTGAATTTCTGCAGACACTTGTGGACACTGGACACTTTTGGATTGTGTGAGGCCCACTGAATATCACAGCGCTATGTCACAGGCTCGATGGCACAGGTGTGAAAAAAGTGACTACAGGATAAGGGAGATTTTGAATTTCTGCAGACACTTGTGGACACTGGACACTTTTGGATTGTGTGAGGCCCACTGAATATCACAGCGCTATGTCACAGGCTCGATGGCACAGGTGTGAAAAAAGTGACTACAGGATAAGGGAGATTTTGAATTTCTGCAGACACTTGTGGACACTGGACACTTTTGGATTGTGTGAGGCCCACTGAATATCACAGCGCTATGTCACAGGCTCGATGGCACAGGTGTGAAAAAAGTGACTACAGGATAAGGGAGATTTTGAATTTCTGCAGACACTTGTGGACACTGGACACTTGGATTGTGTGAGGCCCACTGAATATCAGAGCGCTATGTCACAGGCTCGATGGCACAGGTGTGAAAAAAGTGACTACAGGAAAAGGGAGATTTTGAATTTCTGCAGACACTTGTGGACACTGGACACTTGGATTGTGTGAGGCCCACTGAATATCACAGCGCTATGTCACAGGCTCGATGGCACAGGTGTGAAAAAAGTGACTACAGGATAAGGGAGATTTTGTATTTCTGCAGACACTTGTGGACACTGGACACTTTTGGATTGTGTGAGGCCCACTGAATATCACAGCGCTATGTCACAGGCTCGATGGCACAGGTGTGAAAAAAGTGACTACAGGATAAGGGAGATTTTGAATTTCTGCAGACACTTGTGGACACTGGACACTTTTGGATTGTGTGAGGCCCACTGAATATCACAGCGCTATGTCACAGGCTCGATGGCACAGGTGTGAAAAAAGTGACTACAGGATAAGGGAGATTTTGAATTTCTGCAGACACTTGTGGACACTGGACACTTGGATTGTGTGAGGCCCACTGAATATCACAGCGCTATGTCACAGGCTCGATGGCACAGGTGTGAAAAAAGTGACTACAGGATAAGGGAGATTTTGAATTCCTGCAGACACTTGTGGACACTGGACACTTTTGGATTGTGTGAGGCCCACTGAATATCACAGCGCTATGTCACATGCTCGATGGCACAGGTGTGAAAAAAGTGACTACAGGATAAGGAAGATTTTGAATTTCTGCAGACATTTGTGGACACTGGACACTTGGATTGTGTGAGGCCCACTGAATAACACAGCGCTATGTCACAGGCTCCATGGCACAGGTGTGAAAAAAGTGAGTACAGGATAAGGGAGATTTTGATTTTCTGCAGACACTTGTGGACACTGGACACTTTTGGATTGTGTGAGGCCCACTGAATATCAGAGCGCTATGTCACAGGCTCGATGGCACAGGTGTGAAAAAAGTGACTACAGGATAAGGAGATTTTGAATTTCTGCAGACACTTGTGGACAGTGGACACTTGGATTGTGTGAGGCCCACTGAATATCACAGTGCTATGTCACAGGCTCGATGGCACAGGTGTGAAAAAAGTGACTACAGGATAAGGGAGATTTTGAATTTCTGCAGACACTTGTGGACACTGGACACTTTTGGATTGTGTGAGGCCCACTGAATATCAGAGCGCTATGTCACAGGCTCAATGGCACAGGTGTGAAAAAAGTGACTACAGGATAAGGGAGATTTTGAATTTCTGCAGACACTTGTGGACACTGGACACTTTTGGATTGTGTGAGGCCCACTGAATATCACAGCGCTATGTCACAGGCTCGATGGCACAGGTGTGAAAAAAGTGACTACAGGATAAGGGAGATTTTGAATTTCTGCAGACACTTGTGGACACTGGACACTTTTGGATTGTGTGAGGCCCACTGAATATCACAGCGCTATGTCACAGGCTCGATGGCACAGGTGTGAAAAAAGTGACTACAGGAAAAGGGAGATTTTGAATTTCTGCAGACACTTGTGGACACTGGACACTTTTGGATTGTGTGAGGCCCACTGAATATCACAGCGCTATGTCACAGGCTCGATGGCACAGGTGTGAAAAAATTGACTACAGGATAAGGGAGATTTTGAATTTCTGCAGACACTTGTGGACACTGGACACTTTTGGATTGTGTGAGGCCCACTGAATATCACAGCGCTATGTCACAGGCTCGATGGCACAGGTATGAAAAAAGTGACTACAGGATAAGGGAGATTTTGAATTTCTGCAGACACTTGTGGACACTGGACACTTTTGGATTGTGTGAGGCCCACTGAATATCACAGCGCTATGTCACAGGCTTGATGGCACAGGTGTGAAAAAAGTGACCACAGGATAAGGGAGATTTTGAATTTCTGCAGACACTTGTGGACACTGGACACTTTTGGATTGTGTGAGGCCCACTGAATATCACAGCGCTATGTCACAGGCTCGATGGCACAGGTGTGAAAAAAGTGACTACAGGAAAAGGGAGATTTTGAATTTCTGCAGACACTTGTGGACACTGGACACTTGGATTGTGTGAGACCCACTGAATATCACAGCGCTATGTCACAGGCTCGATGGCACAGGTGTGAAAAAAGTGACTACAGGATAAGGGAGATTTTGAATTTCTGCAGACACTTGTGGACACTGGACACTTTTGGATTGTGTGAGGCCCACTGAATATCAAAGCGCTATGTCACAGGCTCGATGGCACAGGTATGAAAAAAGTGACTACAGGATAAGGGAGATTTTGAATTTCTGCAGACACTTGTGGACACTGGACACTTTTGGATTGTGTGAGGCCCACTGAATATCACAGCGCTATGTCACAGGCTCGATGGCACAGGTGTGAAAAAAGTGACTACACGATAAGGGAGATTTTGAATTTCTGCAGACACTTGTGGACACTGGACACTTTTGGATTGTGTGAGGCCCACTGAATATCACAGCGCTATGTCACAGGCTCGATGGCACAGGTGTGAAAAAAGTGACTACAGGATAAGGGAGATTTTGAATTTCTGCAGACACTTGTGGACACTGGACACTTTTGGATTGTGTGAGGCCCACTGAATATCACAGCGCTATGTCACAGGCTCGATGGCACAGGTGTGAAAAAAGTGACTACAGGATAAGGGAGATTTTGAATTTCTGCAGACACTTGTGGACACTGGACACTTTTGGATTGTGTGAGGCCCACTGAATAACACAGCGCTATGTCACAGGCTCGATGGCACAGGTGTAAAAAAAGTGACTACAGGATAAGGGAGATTTTGAATTTCTGCATACACTTGTGGACACTGGACACTTGGATTGTGTGAGGCCCACTGAATATCAGAGCGCTATGTCACAGGCTCGATGGCACAGGTGTGAAAAAAGTGACTACAGTTAAAGGGAGATTTTGAATTTCTGCAGACACTTGTGGACACTGGACACTTGGATTGTGTGAGGCCCACTGAATATCACAGCGCTATGTCACAGGCTCGATGGCACAGGTGTGAAAAAAGTGACTACAGGATAAGGGAGATTTTGTATTTCTGCAGACACTTGTGGACACTGGACACTTTTGGATTGTGTGAGGCCCACTGAATATCACAGCGCTATGTCACAGGCTCGATGGCACAGGTGTGAAAAAAGTGACTACAGGATAAGGGAGATTTTGAATTTCTGCAGACACTTGTGGACACTGGACACTTTTGGATTGTGTGAGGCCCACTGAATATCACAGCGCTATGTCACAGGCTCGATGGCACAGGTGTGAAAAAAGTGACTACAGGATAAGGGAGATTTTGAATTTCTGCAGACACTTGTGGACACTGGACACTTTTGGATTGTGTGAGGCCCACTGAATATCACAGCGCTATGTCACAGGCTCGATGGCACAGGTGTGAAAAAAGTGACTACAGGATAAGGGAGATTTTGAATTTCTGCAGACACTTGTGGACACTGGACACTTTTGGATTGTGTGAGGCCCACTGAATATCACAGCGCTATGTCACAGGCTCGATGGCACAGGTGTGAAAAAAGTGACTACAGGATAAGGGAGATTTTGAATTTCTGCAGACACTTGTGGACACTGGACACTTGGATTGTGTGAGGCCCACTGAATATCACAACGCTATGTCACAGGCTCGATGGCACAGGTGTGAAAAAAGTGACTACAGGATAAGGGAGATTTTGAATTCCTGCAGACACTTGTGGACACTGGACACTTTTGGATTGTGTGAGGCCCACTGAATATCACAGCGCTATGTCACAGGCTCGATGGCACAGGTGTGAAAAAAGTGACTACAGGATAAGGAAGATTTTGAATTTCTGCAGACATTTGTGGACACTGGACACTTGGATTGTGTGAGGCCCACTGAATATCACAGCGCTATGTCACAGGCTCCATGGCACAGGTGTGAAAAAAGTGAGTACAGGATAAGGGAGATTTTGATTTTCTGCAGACACTTGTGGACACTGGACACTTTTGGATTGTGTGAGGCCCACTGAATATCAGAGCGCTATGTCACAGGCTCGATGGCACAGGTGTGAAAAAAGTGACTACAGGATAAGGAGATTTTGAATTTCTGCAGACACTTGTGGACACTGGACACTTGGATTGTGTGAGGCCCACTGAATATCACAGTGCTATGTCACAGGCTCGATGGCACAGGTGTGAAAAAAGTGACTACAGGATAAGGGAGATTTTGAATTTCTGCAGACACTTGTGGACACTGGACACTTTTGGATTGTGTGAGGCCCACTGAATATCAGAGCGCTATGTCACAGGCTCAATGGCACAGGTGTGAAAAAAGTGACTACAGGATAAGGGAGATTTTGAATTTCTGCAGACACTTGTGGACACTGGACACTTTTGGATTGTGTGAGGCCCACTGAATATCACAGCGCTATGTCACAGGCTCGATGGCACAGGTGTGAAAAAAGTGACTACAGGATAAGGGAGATTTTGAATTTCTGCAGACACTTGTGGACACTGGACACTTTTGGATTGTGTGAGGCCCACTGAATATCACAGCGCTATGTCACAGGCTCGATGGCACAGGTGTGAAAAAAGTGACTACAGGAAAAGGGAGATTTTGAATTTCTGCAGACACTTGTGGACACTGGACACTTTTGGATTGTGTGAGGCCCACTGAATATCACAGCGCTATGTCACAGGCTCGATGGCACAGGTGTGAAAAAATTGACTACAGGATAAGGGAGATTTTGAATTTCTGCAGACACTTGTGGACACTGGACACTTTTGGATTGTGTGAGGCCCACTGAATATCACAGCGCTATGTCACAGGCTCGATGGCACAGGTATGAAAAAAGTGACTACAGGATAAGGGAGATTTTGAATTTCTGCAGACACTTGTGGACACTGGACACTTTTGGATTGTGTGAGGCCCACTGAATATCACAGCGCTATGTCACAGGCTTGATGGCACAGGTGTGAAAAAAGTGACCACAGGATAAGGGAGATTTTGAATTTCTGCAGACACTTGTGGACACTGGACACTTTTGGATTGTGTGAGGCCCACTGAATATCACAGCGCTATGTCACAGGCTCGATGGCACAGGTGTGAAAAAAGTGACTACAGGAAAAGGGAGATTTTGAATTTCTGCAGACACTTGTGGACACTGGACACTTGGATTGTGTGAGGCCCACTGAATATCACAGCGCTATGTCACAGGCTCGATGGCACAGGTGTGAAAAAAGTGACTACAGGATAAGGGAGATTTTGAATTTCTGCAGACACTTGTGGACACTGGACACTTTTGGATTGTGTGAGGCCCACTGAATATCAAAGCGCTATGTCACAGGCTCGATGGCACAGGTATGAAAAAAGTGACTACAGGAAAAGGGAGATTTTGAATTTCTGCAGACACTTGTGGACACTGGACACTTTTGGATTGTGTGAGGCCCACTGAATATCACAGCGCTATGTCACAGGCTCGATGGCACAGGTGTGAAAAAAGTGACTACAGGATAAGGGAGATTTTGAATTTCTGCAGACACTTGTGGACACTGGACACTTTTGGATTGTGTGAGGCCCACTGAATATCACAGCGCTATGTCACAGGCTCGATGGCACAGGTGTGAAAAAAGTGACTACAGGATAAGGGAGATTTTGAATTTCTGCAGACACTTGTGGACACTGGACACTTTTGGATTGTGTGAGGCCCACTGAATATCACAGCGCTATGTCACAGGCTCGATGGCACAGGTGTAAAAAAAGTGACTACAGGATAAGGGAGATTTTGAATTTCTGCATACACTTGTGGACACTGGACACTTGGATTGTGTGAGGCCCACTGAATATCAGAGCGCTATGTCACAGGCTCGATGGCACAGGTGTGAAAAAAGTGACTACAGTTAAAGGGAGATTTTGAATTTCTGCAGACACTTGTGGACACTGGACACTTGGATTGTGTGAGGCCCACTGAATATCACAGCGCTATGTCACAGGCTCGATGGCACAGGTGTGAAAAAAGTGACTACAGGATAAGGGAGATTTTGTATTTCTGCAGACACTTGTGGATACTGGACACTTTTGGATTGTGTGAGGCCCACTGAATATCACAGCGCTATGTCACAGGCTCGATGGCACAGGTGTGAAAAAAGTGACTACAGGATAAGGGAGATTTTGAATTTCTGCAGACACTTGTGGACACTGGACACTTTTGGATTGTGTGAGGCCCACTGAATATCACAGCGCTATGTCACAGGCTCGATGGCACAGGTGTGAAAAAAGTGACTACAGGATAAGGGAGATTTTGAATTTCTGCAGACACTTGTGGACACTGGACACTTGGATTGTGTGAGGCCCACTGAATATCACAGCGCTATGTCACAGGCTCGATGGCACAGGTGTGAAAAAAGTGACTACAGGATAAGGGAGATTTTGAATTCCTGCAGACACTTGTGGACACTGGACACTTTTGGATTGTGTGAGGCCCACTGAATATCACAGCGCTATGTCACAGGCTCGATGGCACAGGTGTGAAAAAAGTGAGTACAGGATAAGGGAGATTTTGAATTTCTGCAGACACTTGTGGACACTGGACACTTTTGGATTGTGTGAGGCCCACTGAATATCAGAGCGCTATGTCACAGGCTCGATGGCACAGGTGTGAAAAAAGTGACTACAGGATAAGGAGATTTTGAATTTCTGCAGACACTTGTGGACACTGGACACTTGGATTGTGTGAGGCCCACTGAATATCACAGCGCTATGTCACAGGCTCGATGGCACAGGTGTGAAAAAAGTGACTACAGGATAAGGGAGATTTTGAATTTCTGCAGACACTTGTGGACACTGGACACTTTTGGATTGTGTGAGGCCCACTGAATATCAGAGCGCTATGTCACAGGCTCGATGGCACAGGTGTGAAAAAAGTGACTACAGGATAAGGGAGATTTTGAATTTCTGCAGACACTTGTGGACACTGGACACTTTTGGATTGTGTGAGGCCCACTGAATATCACAGCGCTATGTCACAGGCTCGATGGCACAGGTGTGAAAAAAGTGACTACAGGATAAGGGAGATTTTGAATTTCTGCAGATACTTGTGGACACTGGACACTTTTGGATTGTGTGAGGCCCACTGAATATCACAGCGCTATGTCACAGGCTCGATGGCACAGGTGTGAAAAAAGTGACTACAGGAAAAGGGAGATTTTGAATTTCTGCAGACACTTGTGGACACTGGACACTTTTGGATTGTGTGAGGCCCACTGAATATCACAGCGCTATGTCACAGGCTCGATGGCACAGGTGTGAAAAAAGTGACTACAGGATAAGGGAGATTTTGAATTTCTGCAGACACTTGTGGACACTGGACACTTTTGGATTGTGTGAGGCCCACTGAATATCACAGCGCTATGTCACAGGCTCGATGGCACAGGTATGAAAAAAGTGACTACAGGATAAGGGAGATTTTGAATTTCTGCAGACACTTGTGGACACTGGACACTTTTGGATTGTGTGAGGCCCACTGAATATCACAGCGCTATGTCACAGGCTTGATGGCACAGGTGTAAAAAAAGTGACTACAGGATAACGGAGATTTTGAATTTCTGCAGACACTTGTGGACACTGGACACTTTTGGATTGTGTGAGGCCCACTGAATATCACAGCGCTATGTCACAGGCTCGATGGCACAGGTGTGAAAAAAGTGACTACAGGAAAAGGGAGATTTTGAATTTCTGCAGACACTTGTGGACACTGGACACTTGGATTGTGTGAGGCCCACTGAATATCACAGCGCTATGTCACAGGCTCGATGGCACAGGTGTGAAAAAAGTGACAACAGGATAAGGGAGATTTTGAATTTCTGCAGACACTTGTGGACACTGGACACTTTTGGATTGTGTGAGGCCCACTGAATATCACAGCGCTATGTCACAGGCTCGATGGCACAGGTATGAAAAAAGTGACTACAGGATAAGGGAGATTTTGAATTTCTGCAGACACTTGTGGACACTGGACACTTTTGGATTGTGTGAGGCCCACTGAATATCAGAGCGCTATGTCACAGGCTCGATGGCACAGGTGTGAAAAAAGTGACTACAGGATAAGGGAGATTTTGAATTTCTGCAGACACTTGTGGACACTGGACACTTGGATTGTGTGAGGCCCACTGAATATCACAGCGCTATGTCACAGGCTCGATGGCACAGGTGTGAAAAAAGTGACTACAGGATAAGGGAGATTTTGAATTCCTGCAGACACTTGTTGACACTGGACACTTTTGGATTGTGTGAGGCCCACTGAATATCACAGCGCTATGTCACAGGCTCGATGGCACAGGTGTGAAAAAAGTGACTACAGGATAAGGGAGATTTTGAATTTCTGCAGACACTTGTGGACACTGGACACTTGGATTGTGTGAGGCCCACTGAATATCACAGCGCTATGTCACAGGCTCCATGGCACAGGTGTGAAAAAAGTGACTACAGGATAAGGGAGATTTTTAATTTCTGCAGACACTTGTGGACACTGGACACTTTTGGATTGTGTGAGGCCCACTGAATATCAGAGCGCTATGTCACAGGCTCGATGGCACAGGTGTGAAAAAAGTGACTACAGGATAAGGAGATTTTGAATTTCTGCAGACACTTGTGGACACTGGACACTTGGATTGTGTGAGGCCCACTGAATATCACAGTGCTATGTCACAGGCTCGATGGCACAGGTGTGAAAAAAGTGACTACAGGATAAGGGAGATTTTGAATTTCTGCAGACACTTGTGGACACTGGACACTTTTGGATTGTGTGAGGCCCACTGAATATCAGAGCGCTATGTCACAGGCTCAATGGCACAGGTGTGAAAAAAGTGACTACAGGATAAGGGAGATTTTGAATTTCTGCAGACACTTGTGGACACTGGACACTTTTGGATTGTGTGAGGCCCACTGAATATCACAGCGCTATGTAACAGGCTCGATGGCACAGGTGTGAAAAAAGTGACTACAGGATAAGGGAGATTTTGAATTTCTGCAGACACTTGTGGACACTGGACACTTTTGGATTGTGTGAGGCCCACTGAATATCACAGCGCTATGTCACAGGCTCGATGGCACAGGTGTGAAAAAAGTGACTACAGGAAAAGGGAGATTTTGAATTTCTGCAGACACTTGTGGACACTGGACACTTTTGGATTGTGTGAGGCCCACTGAATATCACAGCGCTATGTCACAGGCTCGATGGCACAGGTGTGAAAAAAGTGACTACAGGATAAGGGAGATTTTGAATTTCTGCAGACAGATTGTGGACACTGGACACTTTTGGATTGTGTGAGGCCCACTGAATATCACAGCGCTATGTCACAGGCTCGATGGCACAGGTGTGAAAAAAGTGACTACAGGATAAGGGAGATTTTGAATTTCTGCAGACACTTGTGGACACTGGACACTTGGATTGTGTGAGGCCCACTGAATATCACAGCGCTATGTCACAGGCTCGATGGCACAGGTGTGAAAAAAGTGACTACAGGATAAGGGAGATTTTGAATTCCTGCAGACACTTGTTGACACTGGACACTTTTGGATTGTGTGAGGCCCACTGAATATCACAGCGCTATGTCACAGGCTCGATGGCACAGGTGTGAAAAAAGTGACTACAGGATAAGGGAGATTTTGAATTTCTGCAGACACTTGTGGACACTGGACACTTGGATTGTGTGAGGCCCACTGAATATCACAGCGCTATGTCACAGGCTCCATGGCACAGGTGTGAAAAAAGTGACTACAGGATAAGGGAGATTTTTAATTTCTGCAGACACTTGTGGACACTGGACACTTTTGGATTGTGTGAGGCCCACTGAATATCAGAGCGCTATGTCACAGGCTCGATGGCACAGGTGTGAAAAAAGTGACTACAGGATAAGGAGATTTTGAATTTCTGCAGACACTTGTGGACACTGGACACTTGGATTGTGTGAGGCCCACTGAATATCACAGTGCTATGTCACAGGCTCGATGGCACAGGTGTGTAAAAAGTGACTACAGGATAAGGGAGATTTTGAATTTCTGCAGACACTTGTGGACACTGGACACTTTTGGATTGTGTGAGGCCCACTGAATATCAGAGCGCTATGTCACAGGCTCAATGGCACAGGTGTGAAAAAAGTGACTACAGGATAAGGGAGATTTTGAATTTCTGCAGACACTTGTGGACACTGGACACTTTTGGATTGTGTGAGGCCCACTGAATATCACAGCGCTATGTAACAGGCTCGATGGCACAGGTGTGAAAAAAGTGACTACAGGATAAGGGAGATTTTGAATTTCTGCAGACACTTGTGGACACTGGACACTTTTGGATTGTGTGAGGCCCACTGAATATCACAGCGCTATGTCACAGGCTCGATGGCACAGGTGTGAAAAAAGTGACTATAGGAAAAGGGAGATTTTGAATTTCTGCAGACACTTGTGGACACTGGACACTTTTGGATTGTGTGAGGCCCACTGAATATCACAGCGCTATGTCACAGGCTCGATGGCACAGGTGTGAAAAAAGTGACTACAGGATAAGGGAGATTTTGAATTTCTGCAGACACTTGTGGACACTGGACACTTGGATTGTGTGAGGCCCACTGAATATCACAGCGCTATGTCACAGGCTCGATGGCACAGGTGTGAAAAAAGTGACTACAGGATAAGGGAGATTTTGAATTCCTGCAGACACTTGTGGACACTGGACACTTTTGGATTGTGTGAGGCCCACTGAATATCACAGCGCTATGTCACAGGCTCGATGGCACAGGTGTGAAAAAAGTGACTACAGGATAAGGGAGATTTTGAATTTCTGCAGATACTTGTGGACACTGGACACTTTTGGATTGTGTGAGGCCCACTGAATATCACAGCGCTATGTCACAGGCTCGATGGCACAGGTGTGAAAAAAGTGACTACAGGAAAAGGGAGATTTTGAATTTCTGCAGACACTTGTGGACACTGGACACTTTTGGATTGTGTGAGGCCCACTGAATATCACAGCGCTATGTCACAGGCTCGATGGCACAGGTGTGAAAAAAGTGACTACAGGATAAGGGAGATTTTGAATTTCTGCAGACACTTGTGGACACTGGACACTTTTGGATTGTGTGAGGCCCACTGAATATCACAGCGCTATGTCACAGGCTCGATGGCACAGGTATGAAAAAAGTGACTACAGGATAAGGGAGATTTTGAATTTCTGCAGACACTTGTGGACACTGGACACTTTTGGATTGTGTGAGGCCCACTGAATATCACAGCGCTATGTCACAGGCTTGATGGCACAGGTGTAAAAAAAGTGACTACAGGATAACGGAGATTTTGAATTTCTGCAGACACTTGTGGACACTGGACACTTTTGGATTGTGTGAGGCCCACTGAATATCACAGCGCTATGTCACAGGCTCGATGGCACAGGTGTGAAAAAAGTGACTACAGGAAAAGGGAGATTTTGAATTTCTGCAGACACTTGTGGACACTGGACACTTGGATTGTGTGAGGCCCACTGAATATCACAGCGCTATGTCACAGGCTCGATGGCACAGGTGTGAAAAAAGTGACTACAGGATAAGGGAGATTTTGAATTTCTGCAGACACTTGTGGACACTGGACACTTTTGGATTGTGTGAGGCCCACTGAATATCACAGCGCTATGTCACAGGCTCGATGGCACAGGTATGAAAAAAGTGACTACAGGATAAGGGAGATTTTGAATTTCTGCAGACACTTGTGGACACTGGACACTTTTGGATTGTGTGAGGCCCACTGAATATCAGAGCGCTATGTCACAGGCTCGATGGCACAGGTGTGAAAAAAGTGACTACAGGATAAGGGAGATTTTGAATTTCTGCAGACACTTGTGGACACTGGACACTTGGATTGTGTGAGGCCCACTGAATATCACAGCGCTATGTCACAGGCTCGATGGCACAGGTGTGAAAAAAGTGACTACAGGATAAGGGAGATTTTGAATTCCTGCAGACACTTGTTGACACTGGACACTTTTGGATTGTGTGAGGCCCACTGAATATCACAGCGCTATGTCACAGGCTCGATGGCACAGGTGTGAAAAAAGTGACTACAGGATAAGGGAGATTTTGAATTTCTGCAGACACTTGTGGACACTGGACACTTGGATTGTGTGAGGCCCACTGAATATCACAGCGCTATGTCACAGGCTCCATGGCACAGGTGTGAAAAAAGTGACTACAGGATAAGGGAGATTTTTAATTTCTGCAGACACTTGTGGACACTGGACACTTTTGGATTGTGTGAGGCCCACTGAATATCAGAGCGCTATGTCACAGGCTCGATGGCACAGGTGTGAAAAAAGTGACTACAGGATAAGGAGATTTTGAATTTCTGCAGACACTTGTGGACACTGGACACTTGGATTGTGTGAGGCCCACTGAATATCACAGTGCTATGTCACAGGCTCGATGGCACAGGTGTGAAAAAAGTGACTACAGGATAAGGGAGATTTTGAATTTCTGCAGACACTTGTGGACACTGGACACTTTTGGATTGTGTGAGGCCCACTGAATATCAGAGCGCTATGTCACAGGCTCAATGGCACAGGTGTGAAAAAAGTGACTACAGGATAAGGGAGATTTTGAATTTCTGCAGACACTTGTGGACACTGGACACTTTTGGATTGTGTGAGGCCCACTGAATATCACAGCGCTATGTAACAGGCTCGATGGCACAGGTGTGAAAAAAGTGACTACAGGATAAGGGAGATTTTGAATTTCTGCAGACACTTGTGGACACTGGACACTTTTGGATTGTGTGAGGCCCACTGAATATCACAGCGCTATGTCACAGGCTCGATGGCACAGGTGTGAAAAAAGTGACTACAGGAAAAGGGAGATTTTGAATTTCTGCAGACACTTGTGGACACTGGACACTTTTGGATTGTGTGAGGCCCACTGAATATCACAGCGCTATGTCACAGGCTCGATGGCACAGGTGTGAAAAAAGTGACTACAGGATAAGGGAGATTTTGAATTTCTGCAGACAGATTGTGGACACTGGACACTTTTGGATTGTGTGAGGCCCACTGAATATCACAGCGCTATGTCACAGGCTCGATGGCACAGGTGTGAAAAAAGTGACTACAGGATAAGGGAGATTTTGAATTTCTGCAGACACTTGTGGACACTGGACACTTGGATTGTGTGAGGCCCACTGAATATCACAGCGCTATGTCACAGGCTCGATGGCACAGGTGTGAAAAAAGTGACTACAGGATAAGGGAGATTTTGAATTCCTGCAGACACTTGTTGACACTGGACACTTTTGGATTGTGTGAGGCCCACTGAATATCACAGCGCTATGTCACAGGCTCGATGGCACAGGTGTGAAAAAAGTGACTACAGGATAAGGGAGATTTTGAATTTCTGCAGACACTTGTGGACACTGGACACTTGGATTGTGTGAGGCCCACTGAATATCACAGCGCTATGTCACAGGCTCCATGGCACAGGTGTGAAAAAAGTGACTACAGGATAAGGGAGATTTTTAATTTCTGCAGACACTTGTGGACACTGGACACTTTTGGATTGTGTGAGGCCCACTGAATATCAGAGCGCTATGTCACAGGCTCGATGGCACAGGTGTGAAAAAAGTGACTACAGGATAAGGAGATTTTGAATTTCTGCAGACACTTGTGGACACTGGACACTTGGATTGTGTGAGGCCCACTGAATATCACAGTGCTATGTCACAGGCTCGATGGCACAGGTGTGTAAAAAGTGACTACAGGATAAGGGAGATTTTGAATTTCTGCAGACACTTGTGGACACTGGACACTTTTGGATTGTGTGAGGCCCACTGAATATCAGAGCGCTATGTCACAGGCTCAATGGCACAGGTGTGAAAAAAGTGACTACAGGATAAGGGAGATTTTGAATTTCTGCAGACACTTGTGGACACTGGACACTTTTGGATTGTGTGAGGCCCACTGAATATCACAGCGCTATGTAACAGGCTCGATGGCACAGGTGTGAAAAAAGTGACTACAGGATAAGGGAGATTTTGAATTTCTGCAGACACTTGTGGACACTGGACACTTTTGGATTGTGTGAGGCCCACTGAATATCACAGCGCTATGTCACAGGCTCGATGGCACAGGTGTGAAAAAAGTGACTATAGGAAAAGGGAGATTTTGAATTTCTGCAGACACTTGTGGACACTGGACACTTTTGGATTGTGTGAGGCCCACTGAATATCACAGCGCTATGTCACAGGCTCGATGGCACAGGTGTGAAAAAAGTGACTACAGGATAAGGGAGATTTTGAATTTCTGCAGACACTTGTGGACACTGGACACTTGGATTGTGTGAGGCCCACTGAATATCACAGCGCTATGTCACAGGCTCGATGGCACAGGTGTGAAAAAAGTGACTACAGGATAAGGGAGATTTTGAATTCCTGCAGACACTTGTTGACACTGGACACTTTTGGATTGTGTGAGGCCCACTGAATATCACAGCGCTATGTCACAGGCTCGATGGCACAGGTGTGAAAAAAGTGACTACAGGATAAGGGAGATTTTGAATTTCTGCAGACACTTGTGGACACTGGACACTTGGATTGTGTGAGGCCCACTGAATATCACAGCGCTATGTCACAGGCTCCATGGCACAGGTGTGAAAAAAGTGACTACAGGATAAGGGAGATTTTTAATTTCTGCAGACACTTGTGGACACTGGACACTTTTGGATTGTGTGAGGCCCACTGAATATCAGAGCGCTATGTCACAGGCTCGATGGCACAGGTGTGAAAAAAGTGACTACAGGATAAGGAGATTTTGAATTTCTGCAGACACTTGTGGACACTGGACACTTGGATTGTGTGAGGCCCACTGAATATCACAGTGCTATGTCACAGGCTCGATGGCACAGGTGTGAAAAAAGTGACTACAGGATAAGGGAGATTTTGAATTTCTGCAGACACTTGTGGACACTGGACACTTTTGGATTGTGTGAGGCCCACTGAATATCAGAGCGCTATGTCACAGGCTCAATGGCACAGGTGTGAAAAAAGTGACTACAGGATAAGGGAGATTTTGAATTTCTGCAGACACTTGTGGACACTGGACACTTTTGGATTGTGTGAGGCCCACTGAATATCACAGCGCTATGTAACAGGCTCGATGGCACAGGTGTGAAAAAAGTGACTACAGGATAAGGGAGATTTTGAATTTCTGCAGACACTTGTGGACACTGGACACTTTTGGATTGTGTGAGGCCCACTGAATATCACAGCGCTATGTCACAGGCTCGATGGCACAGGTGTGAAAAAAGTGACTACAGGAAAAGGGAGATTTTGAATTTCTGCAGACACTTGTGGACACTGGACACTTTTGGATTGTGTGAGGCCCACTGAATATCACAGCGCTATGTCACAGGCTCGATGGCACAGGTGTGAAAAAAGTGACTACAGGATAAGGGAGATTTTGAATTTCTGCAGACAGATTGTGGACACTGGACACTTTTGGATTGTGTGAGGCCCACTGAATATCACAGCGCTATGTCACAGGCTCGATGGCACAGGTGTGAAAAAAGTGACTACAGGATAAGGGAGATTTTGAATTTCTGCAGACACTTGTGGACACTGGACACTTGGATTGTGTGAGGCCCACTGAATATCACAGCGCTATGTCACAGGCTCGATGGCACAGGTGTGAAAAAAGTGACTACAGGATAAGGGAGATTTTGAATTCCTGCAGACACTTGTTGACACTGGACACTTTTGGATTGTGTGAGGCCCACTGAATATCACAGCGCTATGTCACAGGCTCGATGGCACAGGTGTGAAAAAAGTGACTACAGGATAAGGGAGATTTTGAATTTCTGCAGACACTTGTGGACACTGGACACTTGGATTGTGTGAGGCCCACTGAATATCACAGCGCTATGTCACAGGCTCCATGGCACAGGTGTGAAAAAAGTGACTACAGGATAAGGGAGATTTTTAATTTCTGCAGACACTTGTGGACACTGGACACTTTTGGATTGTGTGAGGCCCACTGAATATCAGAGCGCTATGTCACAGGCTCGATGGCACAGGTGTGAAAAAAGTGACTACAGGATAAGGAGATTTTGAATTTCTGCAGACACTTGTGGACACTGGACACTTGGATTGTGTGAGGCCCACTGAATATCACAGTGCTATGTCACAGGCTCGATGGCACAGGTGTGAAAAAAGTGACTACAGGATAAGGGAGATTTTGAATTTCTGCAGACACTTGTGGACACTGGACACTTTTGGATTGTGTGAGGCCCACTGAATATCAGAGCGCTATGTCACAGGCTCAATGGCACAGGTGTGAAAAAAGTGACTACAGGATAAGGGAGATTTTGAATTTCTGCAGACACTTGTGGACACTGGACACTTTTGGATTGTGTGAGGCCCACTGAATATCACAGCGCTATGTAACAGGCTCGATGGCACAGGTGTGAAAAAAGTGACTACAGGATAAGGGAGATTTTGAATTTCTGCAGACACTTGTGGACACTGGACACTTTTGGATTGTGTGAGGCCCACTGAATATCACAGCGCTATGTCACAGGCTCGATGGCACAGGTGTGAAAAAAGTGACTATAGGAAAAGGGAGATTTTGAATTTCTGCAGACACTTGTGGACACTGGACACTTTTGGATTGTGTGAGGCCCACTGAATATCACAGCGCTATGTCACAGGCTCGATGGCACAGGTGTGAAAAAAGTGACTACAGGATAAGGGAGATTTTGAATTTCTGCATACACTTGTGGACACTGGACACTTGGATTGTGTGAGGCCCACTGAATATCACAGCGCTATGTCACAGGCTCGATGGCACAGGTGTGAAAAAAGTGACTACAGGATAAGGGAGATTTTGAATTCCTGCAGACACTTGTTGACACTGGACACTTTTGGATTGTGTGAGGCCCACTGAATATCACAGCGCTATGTCACAGGCTCGATGGCACAGGTGTGAAAAAAGTGACTACAGGATAAGGGAGATTTTGAATTTCTGCAGACACTTGTGGACACTGGACACTTGGATTGTGTGAGGCCCACTGAATATCACAGCGCTATGTCACAGGCTCCATGGCACAGGTGTGAAAAAAGTGACTACAGGATAAGGGAGATTTTTAATTTCTGCAGACACTTGTGGACACTGGACACTTTTGGATTGTGTGAGGCCCACTGAATATCAGAGCGCTATGTCACAGGCTCGATGGCACAGGTGTGAAAAAAGTGACTACAGGATAAGGAGATTTTGAATTTCTGCAGACACTTGTGGACACTGGACACTTGGATTGTGTGAGGCCCACTGAATATCACAGTGCTATGTCACAGGCTCGATGGCACAGGTGTGAAAAAAGTGACTACAGGATAAGGGAGATTTTGAATTTCTGCAGACACTTGTGGACACTGGACACTTTTGGATTGTGTGAGGCCCACTGAATATCACAGCGCTATGTCACAGGCTCAATGGCACAGGTGTGAAAAAAGTGACTACAGGATAAGGGAGATTTTGAATTTCTGCAGACACTTGTGGACACTGGACACTTTTGGATTGTGTGAGGCCCACTGAATATCACAGCGCTATGTAACAGGCTCGATGGCACAGGTGTGAAAAAAGTGACTACAGGATAAGGGAGATTTTGAATTTCTGCAGACACTTGTGGACACTGGACACTTTTGGATTGTGTGAGGCCCACTGAATATCACAGCGCTATGTCACAGGCTCGATGGCACAGGTGTGAAAAAAGTGACTACAGGAAAAGGGAGATTTTGAATTTCTGCAGACACTTGTGGACACTGGACACTTTTGGATTGTGTGAGGCCCACTGAATATCACAGCGCTATGTCACAGGCTCGATGGCACAGGTGTGAAAAAAGTGACTACAGGATAAGGGAGATTTTGAATTTCTGCAGACAGATTGTGGACACTGGACACTTTTGGATTGTGTGAGGCCCACTGAATATCACAGCGCTATGTCACAGGCTCGATGGCACAGGTGTGAAAAAAGTGACTACAGGATAAGGGAGATTTTGAATTTCTGCAGACACTTGTGGACACTGGACACTTGGATTGTGTGAGGCCCACTGAATATCACAGCGCTATGTCACAGGCTCGATGGCACAGGTGTGAAAAAAGTGACTACAGGATAAGGGAGATTTTGAATTCCTGCAGACACTTGTTGACACTGGACACTTTTGGATTGTGTGAGGCCCACTGAATATCACAGCGCTATGTCACAGGCTCGATGGCACAGGTGTGAAAAAAGTGACTACAGGATAAGGGAGATTTTGAATTTCTGCAGACACTTGTGGACACTGGACACTTGGATTGTGTGAGGCCCACTGAATATCACAGCGCTATGTCACAGGCTCCATGGCACAGGTGTGAAAAAAGTGACTACAGGATAAGGGAGATTTTTAATTTCTGCAGACACTTGTGGACACTGGACACTTTTGGATTGTGTGAGGCCCACTGAATATCAGAGCGCTATGTCACAGGCTCGATGGCACAGGTGTGAAAAAAGTGACTACAGGATAAGGAGATTTTGAATTTCTGCAGACACTTGTGGACACTGGACACTTGGATTGTGTGAGGCCCACTGAATATCACAGTGCTATGTCACAGGCTCGATGGCACAGGTGTGAAAAAAGTGACTACAGGATAAGGGAGATTTTGAATTTCTGCAGACACTTGTGGACACTGGACACTTTTGGATTGTGTGAGGCCCACTGAATATCAGAGCGCTATGTCACAGGCTCAATGGCACAGGTGTGAAAAAAGTGACTACAGGATAAGGGAGATTTTGAATTTCTGCAGACACTTGTGGACACTGGACACTTTTGGATTGTGTGAGGCCCACTGAATATCACAGCGCTATGTAACAGGCTCGATGGCACAGGTGTGAAAAAAGTGACTACAGGATAAGGGAGATTTTGAATTTCTGCAGACACTTGTGGACACTGGACACTTTTGGATTGTGTGAGGCCCACTGAATATCACAGCGCTATGTCACAGGCTCGATGGCACAGGTGTGAAAAAAGTGACTATAGGAAAAGGGAGATTTTGAATTTCTGCAGACACTTGTGGACACTGGACACTTTTGGATTGTGTGAGGCCCACTGAATATCACAGCGCTATGTCACAGGCTCGATGGCACAGGTGTGAAAAAAGTGACTACAGGATAAGGGAGATTTTGAATTTCTGCAGACAGATTGTGGACACTGGACACTTTTGGATTGTGTGAGGCCCACTGAATATCACAGCGCTATGTCACAGGCTCGATGGCACAGGTATGAAAAAAGTGACTACAGGATAAGGGAGATTTTGAATTTCTGCAGACACTTGTGGACACTGGACACTTTTGGATTGTGTGAGGCCCACTGAATATCACAGCGCTATGTCACAGGCTTGATGGCACAGGTGTGAAAAAAGTGACTACAGGATAAGGGAGATTTTGAATTTCTGCAGACACTTGTGGACACTGGACACTTTTGGATTGTGTGAGGCCCACTGAATATCACAGCGCTATGTCACAGGCTCGATGGCACAGGTGTGAAAAAAGTGACTACAGGAAAAGGGAGATTTTGAATTTCTGCAGACACTTGTGGACACTGGACACTTGGATTGTGTGAGGCCCACTGAATATCACAGCGCTATGTCACAGGCTCGATGGCACAGGTGTGAAAAAAGTGACTACAGGATAAGGGAGATTTTGAATTTCTGCAGACACTTGTGGACACTGGACACTTTTGGATTGTGTGAGGCCCACTGAATATCAAAGCGCTATGTCACAGGCTCGATGGCACAGGTATGAAAAAAGTGACTACAGGATAAGGGAGATTTTGAATTTCTGCAGACACTTGTGGACACTGGACACTTTTGGATTGTGTGAGGCCCACTGAATATCACAGCGCTATGTCACAGGCTCGATGGCACAGGTGTGAAAAAAGTGACTACACGATAAGGGAGATTTTGAATTTCTGCAGACACTTGTGGACACTGGACACTTTTGGATTGTGTGAGGCCCACTGAATATCACAGCGCTATGTCACAGGCTCGATGGCACAGGTGTGAAAAAAGTGACTACAGGATAAGGGAGATTTTGAATTTCTGCAGACACTTGTGGACACTGGACACTTTTGGATTGTGTGAGGCCCACTGAATATCACAGCGCTATGTCACAGGCTCGATGGCACAGGTGTGAAAAAAGTGACTACAGGATAAGGGAGATTTTGAATTTCTGCAGACACTTGTGGACACTGGACACTTTTGGATTGTGTGAGGCCCACTGAATATCACAGCGCTATGTCACAGGCTCGATGGCACAGGTGTGAAAAAAGTGACTACAGGATAAGGGAGATTTTGAATTTCTGCATACACTTGTGGACACTGGACACTTGGATTGTGTGAGGCCCACTGAATATCAGAGCGCTATGTCACAGGCTCGATGGCACAGGTGTGAATAAAGTGACTACAGGAAAAGGGAGATTTTGAATTTCTGCAGACACTTGTGGACACTGGACACTTGGATTGTGTGAGGCCCACTGAATATCACAGCGCTATGTCACAGGCTCGATGGCACAGGTGTGAAAAAAGTGACTACAGGATAAGGGAGATTTTGTATTTCTGCAGACACTTGTGGACACTGGACACTTTTGGATTGTGTGAGGCCCACTGAATATCACAGCGCTATGTCACAGGCTCGATGGCACAGGTGTGAAAAAAGTGACTACAGGATAAGGGAGATTTTGAATTTCTGCAGACACTTGTGGACACTGGACACTTTTGGATTGTGTGAGGCCCACTGAATATCACAGCGCTATGTCACAGGCTCGATGGCACAGGTGTGAAAAAAGTGACAACAGGATAAGGGAGATTTTGAATTTCTGCAGACACTTGTGGACACTGGACACTTGGATTGTGTGAGGCCCACTGAATATCACAGCGCTATGTCACAGGCTCGATGGCACAGGTGTGAAAAAAGTGACTACAGGATAAGGGAGATTTTGAATTCCTGCAGACACTTGTGGACACTGGACACTTTTGGATTGTGTGAGGCCCACTGAATATCACAGCGCTATGTCACAGGCTCGATGGCACAGGTGTGAAAAAAGTGACTACAGGATAAGGGAGATTTTGAATTTCTGCAGACACTTGTGGACACTGGACACTTGGATTGTGTGAGGCCCACTGAATATCACAGCGCTATGTCACAGGCTCCATGGCACAGGTGTGAAAAAAGTGAGTACAGGATAAGGGAGATTTTGAATTTCTGCAGACACTTGTGGACACTGGACACTTTTGGATTGTGTGAGGCCCACTGAATATCAGAGCGCTATGTCACAGGCTCGATGGCACAGGTGTGAAAAAAGTGACTACAGGATAAGGAGATTTTGAATTTCTGCAGACACTTGTGGACACTGGACACTTGGATTGTGTGAGGCCCACTGAACATCACAGTGCTATGTCACAGGCTCGATGGCACAGGTGTGAAAAAAGTGACTACAGGATAAGGGAGATTTTGAATTTCTGCAGACACTTGTGGACACTGGACACTTTTGGATTGTGTGAGGCCCACTGAATATCAGAGCGCTATGTCACAGGCTCGATGGCACAGGTGTGAAAAAAGTGACTACAGGATAAGGGAGATTTTGAATTTCTGCAGACACTTGTGGACACTGGACACTTTTGGATTGTGTGAGGCCCACTGAATATCACAGCGCTATGTCACAGGCTCGATGGCACAGGTGTGAAAAAAGTGACTACAGGAAAAGGGAGATTTTGAATTTCTGCAGACACTTGTGGACACTGGACACTTTTGGATTGTGTGAGGCCCACTGAATATCACAGCGCTATGTCACAGGCTCGATGGCACAGGTGTGAAAAAAGTGACTACAGGATAAGGGAGATTTTGAATTTCTGCAGACACTTGTGGACACTGGACACTTTTGGATTGTGTGAGGCCCACTGAATATCACAGCGCTATGTCACAGGCTCGATGGCACAGGTATGAAAAAAGTTACTACAGGATAAGGGAGATTTTGAATTTCTGCAGACACTTGTGGACACTGGACACTTTTGGATTGTGTGAGGCCCACTGAATATCACAGCGCTATGTCACAGGCTTGATGGCACAGGTGTGAAAAAAGTTACTACAGGATAAGGGAGATTTTGAATTTCTGCAGACACTTGTGGACACTGGACACTTTTGGATTGTGTGAGGCCCACTGAATATCACAGCGCTATGTCACAGGCTCGATGGCACAGGTGTGAAAAAAGTGACTACAGGAAAAGGGAGATTTTGAATTTCTGCAGACACTTGTGGACACTGGACACTTGGATTGTGTGAGGGCCACTGAATATCACAGCGCTATGTCACAGGCTCGATGGCACAGGTGTGAAAAAAGTGACTACAGGATAAGGGAGATTTTGAATTTCTGCAGACACTTGTGGACACTGGACACTTTTGGATTGTGTGAGGCCCACTGAATATCACAGCGCTATGTCACAGGCTCGATGGCACAGGTATGAAAAAAGTGACTACAGGATAAGGGAGATTTTGAATTTCTGCAGACACTTGTGGACACTGGACACTTTTGGATTGTGTGAGGCCCACTGAATATCACAGCGCTATGTCACAGGCTCGATGGCACAGGTGTGAAAAAAGTGACTACACGATAAGGGAGATTTTGAATTTCTGCAGACACTTGTGGACACTGGACACTTTTGGATTGTGTGAGGCCCACTGAATATCACAGCGCTATGTCACAGGCTCGATGGCACAGGTGTGAAAAAAGTGACTACAGGATAAGGGAGATTTTGAATTTCTGCAGACACTTGTGGACACTGGACACTTGGATTGTGTGAGGCCCACTGAATATCACAGCGCTATGTCACAGGCTCGATGGCACAGGTGTGAAAAAAGTGACTACAGGATAAGGGAGATTTTGAATTTCTGCAGACACTTGTGGACACTGGACACTTGGATTGTGTGAGGCCCACTGAATATCACAGCGCTATGTCACAGGCTAGATGGCACAGGTGTGAAAAAAGTGACTACAGGATAAGGGAGATTTTGAATTTCTGCAGACACTTGTGGACACTGGACACTTTTGGATTGTGTGAGGCCCACTGAATATCACAGCGCTATGTCACAGGCTCGATGGCACAGGTGTGAAAAAAGTGAATTGTAGAATTGGGCAGAATAGGAATCTCCCTAGAGTGTAGGTCTGTAAGAACGGAACAAGTCCTCCACTTATCCTTCCACAGTGACACACAGATAGCTTCACTGTGGCTGTGATAACAGCCGTTACACCGTACTCTGTGTGGAGCGTACACCGCTGTATGGTGTGAATAAATGCACGCTCAGTACCTTAGCAGGACAAAAAAAAAATTGGGATTGCTTTTAAAAAAGCAGTTTGCAGAGCAGTGGGGAAACAGCAATGCAGCTGTCAGGAAGCCTTAGAAGGCAGCCTAACAACCAACACCGCTGATCCACCACAATATAGCCTCCCCTTGCACTGCACACACAGTGACTGGTGTGTTGTACAGGCAAAATCGCTAGCAGCAGAAGCAGTTTTTTGTCTTTTTCCCTGCCTAACGCTCTCCCTACAGAATCAGCAACCTCTCCCTTTGCTAAGATCGGCAGAAGTAAGATGGCGGTCGGCGTGCACGCCCTTTTATAACCCCTGTGACACCCACCAAAGCAAGCCAATCACTTGCATGCCCTTCTGAAAGATGGTGGTGACCCCTGCCTATGTCATCACGTTGCCCACAGTGTCCGTGGATCCTGATTGGCTGAAAAAGAGCGCTAAACAAACTTTTGAAACGCGACTTTGGCGCGTAAGTCGCCGACCTCGTGGCCGACCTCATCCTAGGGTCGGGTTTCGTTTCATGAAACCCGACTTTGCCAAAAGTCGGCGACTTTTGAAATTGTTCGACCCGTTTCGCTCAACTCTATTCAAAAGTACACAGAAGGTGTCCCATGGGGACCAAATGAGGTTGAACCTTTCTGATATCTGTGACCCTTGTGTATAAGCCATATATAGACAGGGAGGAGGTTTGTTTCCAGTGCAAAGCTATCAAAAATCTTGTGGCCGTCAATATGTGTAGCAGAAGTTTAACAGTTCTTTTAGATATATTTTGCAGGAAAATATCAAATATAAAGTGTTGAGGATCTAATGATAGGTCTAGATCAGGGGTGGGGAACCTAGGCCCCCGAGCCATTTACGGCCCTTGATGACCGTTTATCAGGCCCCCGGGCAGATTCTAAGGGACCGCAGTGCTTGGGCAGGGAGTTGTATTTTGATTGACACCAACTCATTAATTTCTTCTTGCTCTATTAGCACTCACATGCAGTGTTCACTACTGAACACTGAAGCGCATGCAATGAAAGATTACGTCCTGGCACCAGTGCCAGAGTCAGGATGTACTTTGTGGGCGGAGTTTGTACGGCCCCCGAAGGATGGAATAAATATCCACATGGCCCTTGGAAGAAAACAGATTCCCCACTCCTGGTCTAGATCAAAGACCTGTTTGATCAAAGTTTGCACATTTGTACCAAATGGACTTATCAGGGAGCAGTTACAGAATATAAGATATATGCAGTAGATCCAGTCAACGAGGCACATCTCCAATACAAGGGGGAGATAGATGGATATAATTTATGTACCAGCTCAGGAGTATGGTACAAAAAATTAAGGCTCTTGTATTGGCCCTCTTTATAAGTGACATAAGATGCCGAAATGGCTACTCTAGACCACACAAATCTCCAATCAACATTGCTTTCCCAAATAACTTTCCCATTCAACCATATATGGATGCCTAGTAAAGAAGTTTCTATCAGGGTTTTGAATAATGTTATAGACATCAGTGATCCTTTTGTTGAGTGACCATTTCTACAAAGTCTTTCAAAGGATGTTGGGATTGAAAATTGTAAACTGCGAAATAGGGATGATGCAAAATGCCTGACCTTAATGTATTGGAATAATGGGAGCATAGGAACTGCTAATGTAGATTTCACCTCATCATGAAAGAGCAAAATGTCCTTGTTCTATAATTGGTTAGGTCTGCAAAATTTAACAAGCCAGCGTGAGCCCATGTCCCCGTTATTGAGGGAATAAAGCTTTCAGGAAAATTTGGTGGAATAGGAAGAAAGTAAGGAGTGAGTTTATGGATAATAGCTTGAATTTTTGGAGCAGGTCCTCCAGATGTTTCTGGTGAGATTCATTGGACCCAGGAGCTCATTTGAAGAAGGATTGTAAAATCCATTCCATATCAGAGAATTAAGTTGGCCTGGGGCAAGCCAAACTTTTTCATTTTCTATCCATTCTGTGTAAGCATGTTTAGATGTCTATGCTGGGATTTTGAGTAAGTGAGTAGCCTAGAAATAATGGATAAAATGAGGGACTCTCACCTTCTAAATATTTTAAGAATATACATCTGAAAATTGTGACATGAATTTGTATTCAGCTCCCCGAGTCAATACTTTCTAGGACCAATTTTCACGGCAATTACAGCTGCAGGCCTTTTGAGGTTTGTCTCTACCAGCTTTGTACATCTAGAGGCTGACATTTCTGCCCATTCTTCTTTCCACACTGCGCCACATTATGTTTCAGCTATTTGATGGACTGAATAATGCTTCATGAGCTGGTCGGAGCTTGGTCTCTTTTTTCATAACCTAGCTCTCAAACAAACCTCTGAGGCCTTCACAAAACAGCTGTAGTTATACTGGGAATACATTACACACAGGTGGACTCATTAATTATGTTACTTCTGAAGGCGATTGGTCACTCAGGATATTAATTAAGGTAACAGACCACAAGGGGTATGAATAATTGTTAAAGGCACCATACAAAATATATAGATATAAACATATATAGCAATGAAAATGTCAAAGGAAAAAAGTACCACTCACTGTGTGCAAGTGTTTAGACTACAGAAGCCATACGGAAAAAAAACATCACGGACAGCGTTTTCCTGCAGTGGAGTACAGGAGACTAGATGGGATAAATTATAGTGATTATCGGATCATTTAAGTTTCAAATTTGCCGTCTTTACTGAATTTTCCGCATGAATTTGATTTACGACAAATTTATTGCGTTGAATTTAATCTTTCTTATTACGCTTTGAGGGCTTGGCAGGCCAGCCGGAGAGGTGAACAGTAAGATATTAATTTTCTTTTTTCTTTTATCAATTTTTTCACATTGCAAATGTAACTGCAAAGTGTTTGAATTTGCATGGAACTGCGAATTTCAGGAAATTCAACTCAAACTCGATCCTCCGCGGTTCGATCGGCTTATCTCTAATACGTTTGTTTAAAAAAAGAAAAATGTGGCAAATGAGGCATGTGCATAACTAAGCATGAGCAGAGGTGGATCAGAAGGTGCGGCTTGGACTAGATGGGTGGCGGTGAGTAGTAGAGGGGCCGGGGAGGTGAACAATGCGGATTTTTGTAAAATGTGAGTAGAATTCAATTCCATTCAAATGTATTTGCTTTGTATTTTATTTCTAGACGTACTAATCAGGAGGACTTTGATAATGGAAGGTATTAAATAACTTTTCCACTAAATAATTAGATCAATTTGCACTTTTTTCCAAAAATGTTTTATGGTTTCACATATGCATTGGTGCCCTAACACCTTGCATTGTTCATGCATGTATGTGTGAAGCAAAGCTAAACTTTGGTATTCTGAAAAACGCAGCAAGAAAAGCTGCAAAAAAGCTATCAAAACCTGGATTTTGTCTGTAGTTTTTTAACTGCCATGAGATTAGGTTTTGAGTGCAGAAAAAAGCTGTAAAAAAGCAATGTGTGAACATAGCCATACAAGGAGATGATGAAATGTGAAAATATTTCACATTCTGTCTCATCGGCCCAGGGCACCTGCTGTCATTTTTCTACACCCCAGTTTCTTTGATTTCATAAATAGTTAAGTCACTTGGCCTTATTTCCATGCTGGTGGTATGGATTTTTGGCCACAATATTTCCAAGAAAGCCACTGCTGGCCAAAATTCTCCCAACAGTAGATGTGTGTAGATGGGTCAAATTGGTTACTGACATTTCTAAGCTGATGGCATTGCTAGAAATCTTCTAATTTTGTAGCGAAGGAAGCATGATCTGTCTTTTATCTGCTGCACTGTGTTTCCTTAGCCAACCACTATATTGCCCATCCTCAATATTGGCAATTTTATGGTGCTTCTTCAAAAGAGCTTGAGCAGCATAACTTGAAACTTGCTTTGAAATATTTGCCTGGGAGAGACCTTGCTAATGCAGTTCAACTACCTTGTGCCTTGTTGTTGTGCTCAGTTTTGCTATGGTGCATGACTTGTAACATGAAACTGTCTTCAATAACCTCATTTTGTAGCAGAGGTTGTGTTACGGGCTGACCTAGGTTAGAGTAGTAGTATTGCAACCACTAGGGGAAGCACCAGCAGGTACATAGTCACAAATAGCCAGGGGTCAGTCACCAGAAGAAGCAATGTAGTTAAAGGACCAGTAGGTAGTATAATAATCAGCAGTTAGCATAGTCAGGAATAGCAAGGGGTCAGTACAAGCAAGCAGTAGTATAATCTTGGAATGAATGAACAGGTGAAAGGAACCTAGACTAAAGGCTGGGAGCTCAATAATCTCACAAGGAAGGAAGGAAGGTCAATACCAGGTTTAAGTAGGGTGTTCAATCAGGGTGGAGCCAATCAGGAACTCAGGGTGGAAACTACACAGGTACTAGTATCTGGGTTAGCAAAGAACTGACCGCGAGCTGAATAGCTCAGAGGAAAGAGCTGCTGCCTGGTGCACAAGAGCTGCTGGGTTTGCGTCCTGACAGGCTGGCTGTTTCTAGCCCAGTTTTTTAAGTTCTGTTTCTAACTTTGCAGCATTTTATCCACAGCTGCTAAAAATTTTTGCACAATGCTTTGCATGAAAAACCTAAAGAATTAAACTGAAGTGAGATTGGGAAACCCTGATATCCAGTCTTCTCATTGTACTGGTCATGCAATGGTTGATTTCAGGAGGACGCAGGGGTCTTTTGTGAAGGAACTCACTGCTGTATGTGAATTTTATATAAATCTGCTATTGACTCATCCATTGCACAATGTAACTAATTATACACCACAACAGATTTCTGGATCCTGCTCAAGTCCTAAGGTGCTAAAAGTCCTTCCAAGGTAGATAAACATGTTCGTGATAACAGTCTGCATTTGATTCAGGATGTGCTCCAAGCAAAGTTTTCTATCGTCTTGTTTATATTCTCATGGGAAATCCTTACAAAATAACAATTCTGGAGCATCCTTTCTTAGACTTTTGCACTGTGTCATACCTCTGTTACTCCCCCGGGAAATGCTTGCATAAATTGACAATGGAGAATTACTATTTACCTTCTGACAGTATATGACTGTCTTCATTCTATTAAGAATGAGAACGGTAATGCTCCATGACCCCATTGTAGATTATTAATATTAGAGAAAAACAAATCAGTAGGATGCAATTTTGCTGATATGTAGAGGGCCATAAAAAGAAGTGAAAAAAAAAAACCCATCGCTACTCACCTGTATCGCCGACCCACCCACCAAGCAAAGATGCCATGATAATGTCAATACAAATAGAATTTCCTAGCTAAACTCAAGCAGACCTCCAGATTGGAATTATGGCAGATTCACTTATCACTAGAGTTGAGCGATACCGTCCGATACTTCAAAGTATCGTATCGGATGGTATCGGCCGATCTTTAAAAAAAGTATCGGTATCACCGATTCCGATACCGGAAGTCCCATTCAAGTCTATGGGACTTCCGGTATCGGAATAAGAAAAACCCTTTCCTGCCCTTGTACAGCCTCTCTGGGGTCTGTACGGGCCTTTCGGGGGGCTGTGCCGGCCTGCCAGGGGGTCTGTGCAGGCTCCGGTGGTCTGTGCCGGCCTGCCGGGGGGCTGTGCCGGCCTGCCGGTGGTCTGTGCAGGCTCCGGTGGTCTGTGCCGGCCTGCCGGTGGTCTGTGCAGGCTCCGGGGGGCTGTGCCGGCCTGCCGGGGGGCTGTGCCGGCCTGCCGGTGGTCTGTGCAGGCTCCGGGGGGCTGTGCCGGCCTGCCGGGGGGCTGTGCCGGCCTGCCGGGGGGCTGTGCCGGCCTGCCGGGGGGCTGTGCAGGCTCCGGGGGTCTGTGCAGGCATCGTCCGATGGGACTACAAGTCCCATCGGGCGATGCCTGCTACCATGACAGTGATTGACACATTAGCCAATGATGGGACAGTAGTAGTCCCATCATCCGGCTAATGTGTTAAATGTAAAAAAAAAAAAAAAAAAAAAAAAATTACATGCTACATACATACAACATGCATACTACATACATGCTACATTCATACTACATACTACATACATACCACATACATACTACATATATACTACATGCATGCTACATACATACTACATGCTACATACATACCACATATATACTACATACATACTACATATATACTGCATGCTACATACATACTACATGCTACATACATACTACATATATACTACATGCATGCTACATACATACTACATGCTACATACATACCACATACATACTACATATATACTACATGCATGCTACATACATACTACATGCTACATACATACCACATATATACTACATACATACTACATATATACTGCATGCTACATACATACTACATATATACTACATGCATGCTACATACATACTACATACCACATACATACCACATACATACTACATACATACTACATGCTACATACATACTACATGCTACATACATACTACATATATACTACATGCATGCTACATACATACTACATACCACATACATACCACATACATACTACATACATACTACATACATACTACATGCTACATACATACTACATGCTACATACATACTACATATATACTACATGCATGCTACATACATACTACATATATACTACATGCATGCTACATACATACTACATGCTACATGCATGCTACATACATACTACATACATACTACATGCTACATACATACCACATATATACTACATACATACAATACATTCATACAATACATACATAGACATACAGTACATATAACATAGAGTAACATACTTACCAATACTTGTCACATTGTTCCCCGAAGCCATTGTCGTCTACGGAATAAATATTAACATAACAAACCACAAAAATACTCACCCACGATCCGAAGCAGTCCACGAGTGTGTCCCACGACGATCTTGGGTAGAGAACTGCAGCATCAGATGATGCTGCCGTTCTCTACGGGCTGCAGGAATCTAATGACGGAAGGTAGGTATCCTTCCGCACTGTATTCCTCCGCCACTTAAAAAAAAAAAGTCCCTAGTCTCACTTTATGCCATTGCTGTGTGGGAATTTCCCACGCAGCAATGGCATAAAGTGAGACTAGGGACTTTTTTTTTTTTAAGTGGCGGAGGAATACAGTGCGGAAGGATACCTACCTTCCGTCATTGGATTCCTGCAGCCCGTAGAGAACGGCAGCATCATCTGATGCTGCCGTTCTCTACCCAAGATCGTCGTGGGACACACTCGTGGACTGCTTCGGATCGTGGGTGAGTATTTTTGTGGTTTGTTATGTTAATATTTATTCCGTAGACGACAATGGCTTCGGGGAACAATGTGACAAGTATTGGTAAGTATGTTACTCTATGTTATATGTACTGTATGTCTATGTATGTATTGTATGAATGTATTGTATGTATGTAGTATATATGTGGTATGTATGTAGCATGTAGTATGTATGTAGTATGTATGTAGCATGCATGTAGCATGTAGTATGTATGTAGCATGCATGTAGTATATATGTAGTATGTATGTAGCATGCATGTAGTATATATGTAGTATGTATGTAGCATGTAGTATGTATGTAGCATGTAGTATGTATGTAGTATGTATGTAGTATGTATGTGGTATGTATGTGGTATGTAGTATGTATGTAGCATGCATGTAGTATATATGTAGTATGTATGTAGTATGTAGTATGTATGTAGCATGTAGTATGTATGTAGCATGCATGTAGTATTTTTTTTTTTTTTTTTTTTTTTTTTAACATTTAACACATTAGCCGGATGATGGGACTACTACTGTCCCATCATTGGCTAATGTGTCAATCACTGTCATGGTAGCAGGCATCGCCCGATGGGACTTGTAGTCCCATCGGACGATGCTTGCACAGACCCCCGGACATCAGCACAGCCCCCCGGCAGGCCGGCACAGCCCCCCGGCAGGCCGGTACAGACCCCCACAGGGTGCACAGACCACCGGCAGGCCGGCACAGCCCCCCGGCAGGCCGGTACAGACCCCGGGCAGTCCACACAGCCCCCCGGCAGGCCGGCACAGCCCCCCGGCAGGCCGGCAGAGACCCCCGGAAGGCC
The DNA here is from genome assembly GCF_039654945.1 of Dendrobates tinctorius. Classification (NCBI taxonomy): domain Eukaryota; kingdom Metazoa; phylum Chordata; class Amphibia; order Anura; family Dendrobatidae; genus Dendrobates; species Dendrobates tinctorius. Next base: position 36,465,324 of record NW_027361752.1, on the reverse strand, counting down.
CGAAATGACGGCGCATCATGATGCGCACACACCGCGCATCATGATGACGTCAGGCCGTCAATCAACTGAACTTCCGATTCCGATGCCGAATTCCGATATTGAAAAAATATCGGAAGTCGGTATCGGAATTCCGATACAGCAAGTATCGGCCGATACCCGATACTTGCGGTATCGGAATGCTCAACACTACTTATCACTAATTAATATATTTTCAGGAGAAATAACACAAGAATGGCACAAAGCAAAGTTCTAAAAATGATGATCCAGAATTTTTTTTTAATGGAGAATATCAGCAATGACTATATCAGGCATGTCAGGAGAGATGACCACTACTTAAAGAGGACCTCTCACTTGTCAAAAATATGCAGTTTTTTTTACATATTGTAAATGCCATTTTTCTCCTGAGCCTGGCAATGCTTTTTTTTTTCTTTCCTGCTCCTCTATGTTCCTGAGATATGGCCCCCTCCTCCAGGCAGATGTCAAGCTCTGATTTCTGCTATTTTTCAATTTAAATGCCACTTCCAATCACTGATAGCGGCATTTGAAAGGCATGATCACCACCTACCAGTGATCGCATGGAACCGATGAGGTCTGATAAAGGCTGCCATGTTAGCCTTCCTTTTATACTCAGACTATGGCATTGCTTCATAGGCAAAGGTTAATTTAATTATACAGTGGGTATGGAAAGTATTCAGACCCATTTAAATTTTTCACTCTTTGTATCATTGCATCCATTTGGTAAATTCAAAAAAGTTCATTTTTTTCTCATTAATGTACACTCTGCACCCCATCTTGACTGAAAAAAAAAACAGAAATGTAGAAATTTTTGAAAATTTGTTAAAAAAGAAAAGCTGAAATATCACATGGTCATAAGTATTCAGACCCTTTGCTCAGTGTTGAGTAGAAGCACCTTTTGAGCTAGCACAGCCATGAGTCTTCTTGGGAATGATGCATTAAATTTTTCACCCCAGGATTTGAGGATCCTCTGCCATTCTTCCTTGCAGATCCTCTCCAGTTCTGTCAGATTGGATGGTGAACGTTGGTGGACAGCCATTTGCAGGTCTCCAGAGATGCTCAATTGGGTTTAGGTCAGGGCTCTGGCTGGGCCAGTCAAGAATGGTCACAGAGTTGTTCTGAAGCCAGTCCTTTGTTATTTTAGCTGTGTATTTATGGTCATTGTCTTGTTAGAAGGTGAACCTTTGGCCAAGTCTGAGGTCCAGAGCACTCTGAAAGAGGTTCTCATCCAGGATATCACTGTACTTGGCCACATTCATGTTTCCTTCAATTGCAACCAGTCATCCTGTCACTGCAGCTGAAAAACACCCCCATAGCATGATGCTGCTATCACCATGTTTCACTGTTGGGATTGTATTGGGCAGGTGTGGAGCACTGTCTGGTTTTCTCCACACATACCTCTTAGAATTATCTCCAAAAAGTTCTATCTTCATCTCATCAGACCAGAGAATCTTATTTCTCATAGTCTGGGATTCCTTCACGTTTTTTTTTAGCAAACTCTTTGCGAGCTGTCATATGTCTGGCACTGAGGAGAGGCTTCTATCAGACCACTTTGCCATAAAGGCATCACTGGTGGTGATCTTGGGGTTTTTCTTTACCTTTCTCACCAAGGCTCGTTTCCCACAATTGATCAGTTTGGCTGGATGGCCAGGTAGAGGAAGACTTCTGGTGGTCCCAAACTGCTTCCAGTTAAGGATTAAGGAGGCCACTGTGCTCTTAGGAGCCTTGCGTACAACAGAAATTCTTTTGTAATGTTGGCCAGATCTGTGCCTTGCCACAATTCTGTCTCTGAGTGCCTTGGCCAGTTCCTTTGACCTCATGATTCTCATTTGGTGTGACATGCACTGTGAGCTGTGAGGACTTATATAGACAGGTGTGTGTCTTTACAAATCAAGTCCTATCAGTTTAAACACAGCTGAACTCCAATGAAGGAGTAGAACCATCTCAAGGAGGAACGCAAGGAATCGGACAGCATGTGACTTAAATATGAGTGTCTGAGCAAAGGGTCTGAATACTTATGACCATGTGTTATTTCAGTTTTTCTTTTTTAATAAATTTGCAAAAATTTCTACATTTCTGTTTTTTTTCAGCCAAGATGGGGTGCAAAGTGTACATTAATGAGAAAAAAAAAAAAGATTTTTTTTTTAATTTACAAAATGGCTGCAATGAAACAAAGAGTGGAAAACTTAAAGGGGTCTGAATACTTTCCGCACTCACTGTATACTACAATTAATTAAATTACAATTACAGTAGTAATGCATTATAGAGAGCAAACTATCTCAGGTCCAAGTGCCCTAAGGAGACTGAAGAATAAAATAAAAAATAATAAATAAAGAAAAAGTTATTGAATGATAGCAATCAGGGATCTTGACGATGGTAAATGATGCAGAAAGTACAGTATATTGGCAAAAATGTATAATTTTTTTGTATAAAGATATTAATTTTACTTGCTAAAACAGGAATTTCCCTTTTTTGTCATGCTTGGTCAATTATGATGGAAGAATGGATATACCTCTGTTAGATTTTTTCACTCCCTTTGTCTTGCTTTATACGAGGAACTGAAGGATAAGGGAACATCTGATCACATTTTACTTCTCCATTAGACAATGTGATTTTTCTTTGGCACCTTACACTTTCCACTAAATTCTTATCAATCCCGTGTCACGTTTTTCCACAGTTAAGAACGCTCAGAACAGGAAATATGGATAGGAACATCTTGATCCATAGAGCCGCGTTGTGTTGGAAAAAGAATAGATATTACTATTGTAAAATTCTGCAATTTGAGCATGATAAATTAGCAATGGCAATCTGTAATATATTATGTCTCCAGGTTGTCACGTTGATGTGCTGTTTCCCAGTTCTGCACCAAACAGTTAAAGGGGTTATTCGGGACTTATTTTTTAAACTATGGGCCTAAAAACTGGTTGGCACATACTTGCTAGCTACTTGCCTATTCTACTGGGCGATGGCACAGAACAGTCATTGACCGCACCTGCCAGCGACTCAGCTGCTCCACGTCAACAAAGCAGCTCTTCCTTGGCAGCGGAGATCCGGTGGTCAATCAGCAAAGAAGAATCTACTGACAACTACTGTAGTGAGTGCCATAGAATTCTTTGCATCTGATAATTGTGCATATCTTGAACATTCTGTCTTGCAATGTATAATGCTCTTTGCAAACTCAATGGCTGCCAATGCAACCCAACATCACTCTGTAATCGCACCGGAGTGAAGATCGTATTAGAGACATGACTGACAAATTCTGCTGTTGTTATTGACCGCAACACGTAAGGAGTTATGGACTGACCTGGTTTGGACTAGTGATATTGCAACCACTAGGGGCAGAACTGGCAAGTAGCATAGTCAGGGATAGCAAAGGAGTCGATACACAGGATCACCAATGAAGTTTGAAGGAAGAAGCACTCATAGTCAGGAAAGACAGAGATCGTTACCAGGAGCAGCAGTGTTGTTTGAAGGAATAACCAGTACTCGTAGTCAGGAAAGCAGAGGTAGATATCAGGAACAGCAGTGTCGTTTGAAGGAGTAAGCAGCAGATGGAAGGAAGCTTGACTAGAGGCTGGTAGTTCAATAGTCACACAAGGAAAGGAGAGCAAGGCCAGATTTAAATAGGGTGTGAAATCAGGATGAGCCAATCAGGAACTCAGGGTGGTAACCAACAAGAAACTCAGGGTGGAGACATCAGCAACAACATAGATACAAGTATTTGGGTTAGCATGGAACTGTCCAGTGAGATGAATAGCTCAGAGGGTAGAGCTGCTATCTGGTGCACAGGAGTTGCTGGGTTTGAATCCTGACATAAGGGGTCTAAGATAGCTCCAATCAAGGGAACACAGCTGCCACTTGCCATGTATCAAGCCATGCCATTCTAGAAGAAAAGCAGGGGTTTACATAACCTCCACTAAAACATGCATGTTCCTGAGTAAGGGTTATTACTGGGTGAGGTTGGGGGCAGAGCTTCAACACTAATGTTGATAAGCATGTACACAGCTGGACTTGACATGCATCGTGTTTATATGGGGTTAATAGAGTTAGGGTAAATAGATTTGCAGGACCCTGTCCAGTTGCCAGGTTGGTAATATATGGCTGCTGGACAGGAGCCTTGATATCAGTCTCCTACCTCTTTTGAGTAGCTGGCCTTGTGAAACATCACATGTGCATTATGGAGCAATGATGACATCACGCCAAGCCAGGTAATCAACAGAGGCTTGGCTTCCATCCAGTGGCCATAGATTACTAACCTGGAGAGTGGATTGGTCCTGCAAATTGGTTACCACCAACTCTAGCCAGGTGGTTATTAATTATATCTTAGTAAAATAAAGATGGTTTCTGCTTCTTAAAGTACATATTATAGAGACAGATCGTGTGAGGCCCCAGCATCATCCACTTTGCTACTGGCTAATAAGTTCCTGTGCTGTAATCAAAATCCACCCCAATGATAGGAAGCCCCTTCTCTTCCATGGTGACACTGTATGCTACCATTATGTATGAACATGTAACACAGTTGTTCCTTTCTTTCTTTCTGTCTTTATCAGGGTCATTCATGACACTAAAGTGCACAAATCTGCTGCTCTTCTTTTTGTCTGTTTGCCAGATGTTCACATTATCATGTTTTCTTGGTATGTTTTACTATTCCTAGGTCTTTAGAGTGAAGAAAGAGCACCACCTACCACCATGCTTGAGAATTGTGTTCAGTGAGCACCATTTCTTTATAAAGGTAATTAAAAAGGTAATCTCATCATCAACAATAGTTGAAATTGCAAAATGCCTGTAAAAACAAGCAACTTCGCAATCTTAATCTTATTAAAATTTCTCTCTGTTCTCCAGAATAGAGGCATTTTTCATTTTATTGCTTAATGCTCCTTGTCTAGGTTACCGTCCATCACTACAATCTAGAAACATGGCTGAGCATGTGCAATGATTACTGGCTCTTTTCAATGGAGCACTGTAATCTTTGGCCTAAACTTATTGGATCGCTGGAGCCTATGATCCATAGTGTCCTCTGCAGCATCGGAGCATGCACAGTTCTGCCCAACCATATTCTGGTCTGATCAGTCAATCTTTAGGACTACACTGCCATCGGCATACAGGAAGCCTGGACACCGAGAAGTGGTGCACTCCTGCAGATGACAAGCAAGAACAAAAATGGCAGCTATAGCGATTGTAAATTATCTTCATATTACTTTGTTCCACATTGACCTAAAAATGTATGTATACAAAGCAATCACTGAATTTTATGGTCTATATTATGGCTGGATCATCAAAATGACCTACTAAACTACTAAACTAACTTAGTTCACCATAGAAACACATAGTCATCTAAGTTCAAGGGTACATTTTGAAGGTGCTGCCTCATATTATAGAGGTTGTGGTCTACCACAGAGCGTAGATCCCAAGAATGAAACTCTGAAAAGCATTGGAATGGAACTTAACCACAACATTCATTGTATACTTCCTAGGAAAGCCAAGCTCGATAGCTGGCTACCTCCTGTAGTCCCCCAGATGATTATGTCCATTCTTGAATCCCATTCTTGGGATTGGTGAGGCTCAAGCGATTGGACACTAGTAGAAAAGTGATAACTTCAATCATTGGAATAAACCATTAACCACTTTTGCTTTTACTCATTAATAGGTATTTCCAATAGACGTACAAAGAGCCAATTAAATGAATGTGATGAGACAAAATTATATATAATACATGGATGTGTAATACATGGAATGATCAGTCAACAAGAACATTTGATAGATGACAACTGGGTTGGTGATAACTTGCAGATTAGTGGAGGTTCCAGAGGTTAGATCTTGAGAGTGGGTCTCTGAAATGTCCCATTGGAACGGAGAGCCACCATTCCATTCATTGTTTATGGGACTGCTGGAAAAAGTCAAGCTATGTGCTGTGAATTTGCCTATCTCTGGCTGTCCCAAAGACATAGACATCCATTCCAACTGGGAATTTCAGAGGCCCATTCTTTGGATTCATCAAGTTATTATTACATATCCACATTTGAGTAAAAAGATTTGAAGGACCCTGGTCTAGCCATGTCATTAATCGCTGGCTGCCAGACCAGAGTCCTGCAGTCCTCCTTCTACCTGCCAGCAAACCCAGTGCCTCTTCTGATTAGTAGACTTGACTCAATGTCATCATTGCAGCCTGAAGTGGTAACGAGTCTTCGAATCAAAAGTGACAGCAATGCTGGCACATAGGTGAAAGTTCACAGGATTTTGGTCTGGCAGCCACAGACTACCAAAGTGTCCCATGGACCATCGTCGTACAAATCTTTTTGCTCAACTCTAGTGATAGTTTAAGCTTTCAATGTTGTGGGTAACTCTTTATCTGCTCTCTGTACTCAAACATTAATTGGGGGATTCCAAGAAGGGGACATAGGGTCTACTGGGTTTGGTGAAACAAGATGAGCTCGACAATGTAGGCTTTTATTCATAGATGACAAATGCATGGGCCATGCACATATAGTGAACAAGTCAGTAAGACAGTGTTCACATCACCAAGAGACTGGAACACAGAGAAACACAATACAAGAAACGTGAAAAAATACTCTGCTATAAAAAAAATTTCAACAATAAGCAGCAAGTGCTAGTAAAGAGATGATAGCAAAATAGGGTATTTAGTTGATACGGTTTTTGCAAAAAATGTATGTGCATGACCCATGCGTTTGTATTCTATTGGTTTCTTGCTTCTGCAAGTTTTTGGGAGACCTCCACCCCTCTCATGTGGGCCATGCACATATAAAGCCGTCTCACACAGCATGCCCACATCAGACATTACCTCTCTGAACCCTGCTCATATAGGTACTGTTCACATGGTCAGGTTTTAAATACATTGGATTGGACTGCTCTGATGGGTATACCTTGGTTTTGGTAAAGCAGCTTGGCATACATTTTTTGCAAAAAACGTATCAACTAAATACCCTGTTTTGCTATCATCTCTTTACTAGAACTTGCTGTTTATTGTTGAAAACTCTTTTACAACAGAGTATTTTTTCACGTTTGTTGAATTGTGTTTCTCTGTGTTCCAGTTTTATTCATAGATGATAGAATTTCTAAAATGTCACAAATAATCAGGTAATGTTCTTACAATGACGAATGAATAAAAAAAATGCTTAAAACCAATCCTTGACAAATCCAAAATAATAGTAAAAAAATCTGAAATTTGGCATTTTTACCAAAAACTGATAGTCTCATTTACTGTCTGTTGAGTGAAAAAAATATGACTTTACCTGCGTCACAGATTGGGTCTGTTTCAGTAAATGAGAAGCATATGGTGATTTGTGAAATATAGTAAATCTCTTAATCTGCAGTGGGTGAAAAAAAAATGTCCTCGCTCTGGCTCAGCAGAGTTCTTGGAGTTCGTTGTTATTCCAAAGTGCAAAAAAGTTTCACTAATGTTTTTACGAACTCAACAGATTCCTCACCATCATCATTACAGAATAGTGCGAGTTTTTCTTTATTCTGTCTTATGAAATATGATGTGATTTTCTGTTTGCGCTAATAAAAATTTAAAACAGAGTTCTAATAAAATTTTCTATCGTCCTTTATACCCGTTCTCTTATTATGTTTCATTTTTAACTTGTTAAAGCAGCAGTTTGTCCTCCAGAGCTGCACTTCCATCAGAAAAAAAGTTACACTTGCAACTATTGTTAGCTATTTTGAAGTTAATAATTTGAAATCTTCCTGTAGTTGGTCACCTGCCTGCACGGACCCTCACTGCTGCCCATGTGAATACAGTTAACTACATTTCCCACAATCCCCCACTTATTCTACAATTAACCCGCTTTCCCCCATGTAACATTAGCTACTCCTTTACTGGTCTGAGACCTGCTAGTAGTCCCCGGCAGAGCTGGCAAGAGGAGCCGCAGTGCTGTGCATAGTTTGGGCAGCATGTTGGCTCAGTGGTTAGCATCACTAGGGTCCTGGGTTCAAATCCCACCAAGGTCAACATCTGCGAGGAGTTTGTATGTTCTCCCTGTGATTTCATGGGTTTCCTTCTGGTTCTTTGGTATCCTTCCACACTCCAAAAGACATGCTGCTAGGAATGTTAGATTGTGAGTGATTATGATGTCTGTGCAGTGCTGTGGAATTAATAAGCGACTAAAATAAATACATTAAATAATATTATATGAATAAATATCACTCTTGTCCAATCCTGCCACCCAGAGTAAATCCTCCAATTCTGTACATGTTTTTTTACACATGTTCCCTCCTCTCTTGGCTCTAAAAGCTGTCCCTGTTGCACAGAGCAACCAATCATAGTCATCAGATTTCATTTCACCAGAGAGGTTTAAAAAATGAAATCTGCGCTCGTATTGGTTCCTGTCACCAGTATAGATTGTACTTATATTGTATTAATAGGCAGGAGGTGGCCATTAAATATGAACAGAAATACATTGGTCCTTTAGTGTCTGGTATTCCTGCGATTACTTCGCTTCGCTTATGACACAACTGGGGGGTCAGTCAGAGGGGAGGATCGCTGTTTCTTCTCTGATGAGTGGGCGCACAGCGCCCAAGACCATCTCGTTCAGCAAGGACCATGCAATCACATATGCTCTGTATCATGGCTCCGTGCATGCATCCCCTCAGCAATGCATCCCAGCAGCTAAGCATCTAGATGAAGCAGTTAATCCATGGCAAGGAATTAACATCCATCTTCTCTCTTCACACAAGTATAACCTCTACTTGCTGTCATCTGTGCAGAAGACAGGTAACCCACACTTTTCTCTCCCTTTTAGCCATGTGCTTTATTTCTCTCCTCCTGTGTTCCCTTGCCATACACATTATCTGCCCCATCCTCCCTACATCACGACTCATACACATCAGCCCCTCTATACTTCCCTCTCCAATGTACAGCTCCCATATACTTCTCACCTTCCTGAAAAACCTCAACCCATCTTGACCAAACACATCGCACAAAAAAACTTGACAATTCCAATAACTACTTGCTCTTTATCTTCCTACTCCTACTGATTTCAGGGGACCTCTCCCCTAACCCTGGTCCACCATCACTCAACCCCTACCCTACCTCACATAGAAACCTTACTAACCTTATTAATATTAGTTGCACTCCCTCATCTCTATTCTTTTAATTGTGCCCTCTGGAATCCACGGTCTGTATGTAACAAGCTTCCTTTCCTGCACAATTACTTTCTGAACAACTCTCTTAATCTGTTGGCCCTCACTAAAACCTGGATTCAGGATTCTGACACTGTCTCCCCTGCTGCCATTTCCCATGGTGGCTTACAATTCTCCCATTCACCCGAGACCCACAAACAGACTTGGTGTTGGAGTTGTAGTATAGAAGACTGGGCACACTCAAGTATATGTGGTGAAAAAGGATTTAATATGCAGTAATACAGTAGTCACAAACATTTCGGCCTTTGAAGACCTTCATCAGTGTACTAAATGAACTAATGGTGAGAAACGTACAGATACATACACTGTGATGGTGATCAGGTTAAGCAGAATGCTGGTGAAGTGGAATGCCAATTCAGGCTATGAGAAGTCAGGGTCAGAGTGGGGCCGTGTGTCCAAGGACGCCCATCCCTGCATTTCCCCTGGCTCACTCTCCCCATTTGATCCCATCAGAGAAGAAGTCTCCATGCTCCTCTCCTTCTCATCTTACTACATGTACTACTGACCCCATTCCCTCACATCTCCTCCAGTCTCTCCAGTCGTCACAACTCACCTAACTACAATCTTTAATCTCTCCCTCTCCTCGGGCATTTTCCCCTCCTCCTTCAAACACTCTATCATTACTCCATTATTAAAGAAACCCGCTCTCGACCCATCCTGCACAAGCAACTACAGACCAGTCTCCAGTCTTCCCTTAATTTCTAAACTCTTGGAGCGCCTGGTCTACTCCTGCCTTACCCGTTACCTCTCCACTCCCTCCTAGACTCTTCACAGTCCGGCTTCTGCCCCCTACATTGGACAGAAACTGCACTCATCCTGGCCGGTTTTTCAAAACAGGGGCCAGGAATGTAGTTAGATAGGAGCCAACTTTCAGGACTCCAGTCAGGTGACTGCTGATGTGGGTGATAGACTGGGTTCCGTGAATTGATTTGCACTAGCACTAATAGTACATAACTATAATAATATGTATCATGCATTTTTAAGCAAAAGAAACAAAACTATAGAATTTGACATGTCTAAGAGAAATATGGCATAAGTGTACCCTTATACATAAAGAACATGCATTGATGAACAATGCAAGCCTGAAATTTCTTTTTTTTTTAAGAACTGTATGACGTCGATGTGCTTGCAGTTGATCACTCAATTAATGTTGTGCCATGAGGAAGAAGGAGAGCCAAAAAGAACATTTCTTTGAAAAACAGCTGACATCATAGGCCATATTTTATCTCAGTTCCCAAATTTCACGACGTCTAAGCACTGCACAGACATATCTTCTGTCTTCTGCCTCCCATAGTAAATATTTCAGGGCAAGTTCTGTAAATCGTATGCTGTACAGATTAAAAATTCTGAGGTCGACCATGGGGCATAGAGTTGGAACTGTATTTTGCAGATGCTTATTAAAAATTATTATAGATATGTTGGATGTAATATAAAAAGTTATTTTGATTTTTTTTAATATTTATTGTTTAGATGCTGTAGTTATTGGAACAAAGGCAATGCCTTCCATAGGAATGAATGGAAATCCTAAGAGCAAGAGTTTGCTGACTCCCAATGTGAATGTGGGTGGTCAGAGGTGGTCATCAGAACCATAACAATTCATGGTGGCATAGGTTCCACTTGGTGTTGAAATTGTTTTGCAGGAATATTGGCACATGTGGACAGAATATTGGGTCGCCCTCCCAGGGCTGTGGGGTACTCGGTACCGGGCCGGTGTCAGCGGGATGTGTCACAGCAGTGGTGACCCGGTCCGTGGCCCTGGGCGCCCAAGTAATGGGGGGAATGTAGTTAATGGAATAGTTTGTGACGCCACCTGTGGTGCTCGGCAAGGGAGGTGTTAAGCCGACGCTGCATGCAGATCCGCTGGGACGGAAGGTAGGGTGCAGCAAGGATGTTAAAGCTCCCCACAGGTGAAGCTATAGTCCCAGGGCAGTGTAGAGGTGGTAGGCACGGGGATGTAGCAGTGCCGTAAGGGTAGGAAGCAGACAAGACACAGCGGGTTGCAATTTCTGTACCTTTACTTGATAACTGTGGTCCAGGGTCCTGATTACAGATGGTAACGGAGCAGACTAGCCTAGAAGCAATTCAGGGATTCTCTCTCAGCAGATGGGCTGTGCAGTCTCCTTCCTAGTGCCTATTTGAATGAAGTACTCCAAGTACTGAGTTACACTGAAGTTCTTCCTGTCAGATGTTCCCAAGAACCTTACTTGCATGGCAGACAGCTGTAGCCTATCTTGGGGGCTCCTTTCTCCTGAGTCCCAGCTCTCTATCCAAGCTGCTGTTGTGCCTTGAGTCTTAGATGGGAGTAGGGCATTTCCAGCCTCCTACTCCTCTGGTATCTGTTGTAGGACCGTTAGTATCCGTACAACCGTGGAGACCAGGCTCCAGTTCATGTGCTCACTGTGAGGGAGCTCTCCTTTCCTAGCTCAACCTCCAGCTTCTCTCTCCATGTCTGCACACTTCACCCTCCGCAGACTAACAACTCACCACCACTTCCTCTTGGCCCTCAGAGAGCACTCCTCCCCTTAATCCCAGTTCAGAGTTCCCCCTGCTGGCCTGGATTGGAACTGTGTTGCATGCATGGATTGACTGCGAGAGAGACCCATCATTGTCTGCAAGCCTGGCATTACCCTACCCTGGAGGAAGGCAAAGCCACTGTGGCGACCATACTCCTGGGGGCGCCACATTCCCCCCTAGTGCGAGTCAGCACTCCTGGGCTGAACAAAACAGGAAACATATATACAGTTATAATAATAATTGTACAAGATTTAAAAAAATGAAAAAGTTACAAAAACCAAGTGCTTCAAAAATGGTCCTATGATGATAAGTCCAAGCATCAATGTCCATGGTCCATTCCTGGGCAAATGGTGAACTGTTTACAAAGAAAGTTTTTGACCACACAAGTCCTGTGGTGCAATGTCCATAAAACAAAACAAGAAAATTCAAAGGAAACTCTTACAGGTTACCTGTAGGCACAAAACTTGAAAACAGTTACATATATACATTTCAACAGTCATATTACTTTATATGCGGAATCTAACTGGTAGTATGCCTTGGGTGATACGAGTAGATCTGCGTAACACTGGTGTGGTAGTGACCCTTACTGACTGTCTGGTTCTAACTACCGGTGTAGTGGGTACTGCTCTGGATACACTACTGGTGGTTCTGTGTAACACAGGGATACTAGATAGCCTAGTAACTCTGGGACTCACCAGGGGCACAACGGGTTCACCACTGGCAGGGCGAGGGTTCTCTGGCTCCACTGCTGGTGTGGCATCTGCTACCAGATTTTCCTGATTCTCTTGAGTCACTTCTCCCTGTACTACCAGTTGGGGAAATGTCAACACTGGCATCGTTCACTTTAGTCCAATTCGCAGGGAATTCTCCAAGCACTGTGCTGACTTTCTCTTCTTCCACTATGGGTTGGATGTTATCTAGTTCTTCTTTTCTTTCTTTTAACTGGTCAGGGCATAATTCCAAATGATCTCTCGATACCGCTGCTGAGGTCTCTCCTCCATCTTTACTAACAAGGCATACCTTAGTATTATCAAAGTTCGAGGGCAGAATGGTATAGGGTTCAGCTTCCCATTGATCATCCAATTTGTGCAATCTCCTCTTTCTTTTCAAGATTTGTTCTCCCGGCGACAAAGGAATGGCAGGTGCATTTTGATTGTAAAGCTTCTCCTGCTTTTGCCTTGCCTGGGCTAGACTCTTCTCCACACACTCTTGTACTCTTCTGTACTGTTGCTGCCTTTCTGTGTCCCAGTCAGCATCTGGTGACGTTACTTCCGGCGTGAGGACTCCCATGTCCAAATCAATAGGCAGCTTACCAGGTCTTGCTCTCATTAAGTAGGCTGGGGTACAGTTGTTAGAGTTCACTGGAATATGGTTCTAAAGGTCCACCAGATCGGGCAACTTCTCTGGCCACAGATTCCTCTCCTCCAAGGGCAAAGTCTTCAGGAGGTCAATCACTACCTGGTTCATCTTCTCGCACATGCCATTGGTCTGTGGGTGGTACGGTGTTGTCCGGATCTTCTTACAACCATACAGGTTACAGAATTCTTGGAACACTTCTGCCTCGAAAGCTGGACCTTGATCTGTCAGCACTCTTTCAGGATATCCATGTGGTCTACAGAAGTGCTGTTGGAATGCTCTGGCTGCTGTCCTGGCTGTCTGATCTTTGACAAGCACAACTACCAGGAATCTTGAGTAGTGGTCCACAATGGTAAGTGCATAGGTGTAGCCTGACCGGCTTGGAACCAGCTTCACATGGTCCAGGGCTACCAACTCAAGGGGCTGTTTGGTGATGATTGGCTGTAGAGGAGCTCTCTGGCTGTTTTGATCCTTTCTGCGCAGGTTACATTGTTCACACTCCCGGCACCACTTCTCAATTCCTTTCCTCATACCAGTCCAGTAGAACCTCTCTCGGAGCAATGCTTCCAACTTCTTCCATCCAAAGTGTCCAGCTCCATTGTGGTATGCTTCCAGGACCATTGATGCCTCTCTCTTTGGGACTATCACCTGCCAAACCAGCTCATGAGTGCGGGCATTGATACTCCTCCGACACAGCTTTCCTTCCTAGATAAACAGCCGGCCTCTCTCCTTCCACAATTGCTGAGTTTCTTCAGGAGCATCCGACTCCGGGAGTGAGTCAGCTTGTGTCAGCAGCTCCTTCACCAGGCAGACTGCAGGGTCACTATCTTGCATTTCCGCCCAGTCATGATGGGACAATGGATTCAGGGTGACCTCCTTCAAGCCAGACCGTCGGTTCCTCACTCCTTGAGCACGTTGGACCGCAAGTGGCCGATGGAAGGGAGGTAGCTCTATCTCTTCAAGAGCCTCAGGGTCTTCTCCTGCATCTGGCAGATTAGGCATCCTGGACAGCGTGTCAGCATTGGCATTCTTGTGCCCTGCTTGGTACTTGATAGTAAACTCATAGTTAGACAGCCGAGCCATCCATCGCTGCTCCAGTGCACCTAGTTTTGCAGTGTCCAAGTGCGTCAACGGATTGTTGTCCGTGAAGATAGTAAACTTGGCGGAGGCTAGATAACGTTTGATCCTTTCGGTGACAGCCCAGACTATGGCAAGAAACTCCAGTTCGAAAGAACTGTAGTTGTCAGGGTTTCTTTCAGTGGGATGCAACTTCCTGCTGGCGTAGGAGATCACTCTTTCCTTTCCATTCTGTACCTGCGACAGTACCGCTCCATGTCCCACATTGCTGGCATTGGTGTACAGCACAAAGGGTTTGTCATAATCTGGGTAGGCTAGTACTTCGTCATCTGTGAGAGTCATCTTCAGCCGAGTGAAGGATCTCTCCAACTCTTCAGTCCATTCAAAGGTGGAATTTTTCTGTTTGATCTTCTTGGACTGCCCCACCAGAAGATTTTGCATAGGGGTGGCTATTTCAGTAAAGCCCTTGATGAATCTTCGGTAGTAGCCTACCAGTCCAAGGAATTGGCGTACTTAATGAAGGTTGCTGGGCTTCAGCCAGTCCCTGATGACTGTGACCTTGTCAGGATCTGGTGCCACACCTTCTGCACTGACCACATGACCGAGGTACTGTACCTTGGGTTTCAGGAGGTGGCATTTGGAAGGTTTCACCTTCAGGCCAAAATTGGACAGAGCTTCAAACACTTCAGCCAGGTGTTCCAGATGATCTTCATAGGTTTTGGAGAAAACAATGACCATATCCAGGTACAACAGGACCATCTCAAAGTTCATGTGCCCCTGGCAGCACTCCATCAGCCGTTGAAATGTCCCTGGAGCGGTGCAGAGCCCGAATGGCATATAGTTGAACTCACAGAGACCCATTGGAGTGGTAAATGCCGTTTTCTCCTTGTCTGCCTCTGCCACGGGAACCTGCCAATACCCACTGGTGAGATCCAAGGTGGAAAAGTAATTAGCAGTTTTAAGTGCAGCTAATGATTCTTCACTTCTAGGTAATGATTGAAGAGAGAGAGAAAAGGAATAGGCCACACAATGGGGATCACCAAACATAAGATTTAGCAAAAATTTGTAACAATCTTTATTTAGACACAAACAACTAAACACCCAATTGTTAAAAACATTAAGGCTGAGTGCAGATGGACTTTTTAGCCCTGCGGATTTTTCCGCGCAGAATGGAAGAAATCCACAGGTCAAATGACCTGCATTTTTCCTGCGGATTTCTTCCATTTTTCCTGCGGTTTTATTGCGGTTTTTGTGTGGTTTTCCACTGCGGTTTTCCCCCTGCGGATTTGTTGACAGGGGAGATGGAAAACCGCACAAAAGAAGTAACATGCTGCGGATTTTGTACCGCAGGAAAACCACGCAGAAAAATCCGCAGCGTCTGCACAGCGGTTTTTTTTTTTCATTGATTTTAAGGCTACTGTACATCACAATGCGGATATGCAACGTTTCTGCACGGTAAAATCCGCTGCGGATCCGCTGAAAATCTGCATCGTGTGCACACAGTCTTAAAGTTAGTCACACATGTGACTTGAACATCTAGGTTCACAATAGAACCAAACCCTAATAACTTCACCTCCACAGAAAAACATCTCAATAACAGACCAAATATGTATGTAGATAGCATACCACAGTATAAAAGGTTTTTACATGTAAACTGGCTCACATTCATAAATAAATGCACACACCAAAAATTCAAATATTGGCAATTGATAGCAGAAAAATAAAACAATATTAAAGCCACATATGCTATATACACAGGAAGAGATGGTATAAACCATATATCAGCCAATTATAATAAATATATATGATCTAATTTACCTGTGAGAAATTGCACAAAAAGCCCACAAACAGTATCTGGCCTATATAACACACTAATGCAATGTTATTGATCAAATCCCTTAGAAGTGCATGTATTTCCCTAACAACCGCTCAGACTTTCATGTTTGACCAAACGCATTGAAATAAAATGGTATTGGCTAAAAAATAGCTGCATAATGGGAAGGCAATGCTCAACCTTAGTTTGGTTATGCACTAGTTTCCAATCAGAAGTGGATCATGCCTGGATCATGACAGTTTAAATGCACAAATTGAACTTTTTTCTTTAGGCTTGGTGCCAAAGTGGGTTGATTGCCCCTGGTGGCCATTAGAATTATTACACGTGGTTTCGTTCATTCTAAGTTGCCCCGGTGGTGGTGAGTGGTAACGCACTTTAGTTCTTTGGTTAATGTGCACGCAATTACAAATCAGGTGTTAAGCTTTATAAAAGGGAGCCAGGTGGGTTCAATCACTGTTGGTGATATTGTGTGTTAGTCATTCACAAGGAAGCCTGGGTGAATGAAGGAGCTAAACATGAGTCCTGCGCAGCCCAGCCAAAGGGGACGAGTGGCAGCTTGGTGGTCTGCAAGAAGGGCTGGGATGGCGTGGTGGAGTCACAGTTTATGGTGTTGGCAGGAAGTGCTTGCATGGCTTGGTGGAGTGCCGACTATGGAGAGAGTTGCACTCAGCATGCGGGACTTGGTTGCTGAGAGCTGGACTCAAGCATGCTTGACTTTTTGGGCAGGAGCTGAAGTCATCTTTGGGACTCTGTTACTGGACTTCTGCAACTGGTGGAGGACTCTGCTCCAAGGCTGCACTACGGTGAAGGATCCAGTTATGGTGATGGATCCGGGTGGAGGAGAAGATGCACGCATGTGGTGGGCTCTGTTGCTAGGAGCGTACGCAACAGAGCAAAGCTAAGTGGTGTTTCCCATGTTTTGTCATCTTTCCTCATGTGTGTTTTAGTGCAGTGGTGGGATTAGTTTCTGCACCGACCAATTCCCTAGTGAGGGTTAGGTCAGGGCGAGCTAGGGTTTTTAGGTTCCTGTTGCACGCCCGGTGCGGAACCGGCATAGGGAACGTTAGGAGTGCAGGGACACTGGCCAAGGGGAGCTCAAGGGGTCTCCACTTCCCTATTCCCTATCGCAGGGCCCACCATTGTTAATGTTTCCCAGGTTTCCCTTATTGTTTAAATTTGCCTTACTGGAGGCAGGGTTTCCAGACTTGTATATACGTGTAATGTCTAAATTCGCCAGTTGGAGGCAGTGTATCCAGCTGCACGTGTTTATTATTTAAATTCGCCCCACTGGAGGCGGTGTATCCAGGGTCACATGCGTCACATGGGTTCGCCTTGCGGTAGTCGCTGCGTCCAGAGACACACGTGACCGTGACATTATCACCAACCGTGATTGAACCCACCTGGCTCCCTTTTATAGAGCCTAACACCTGATTTGTAATTGCGTGCACATTAACCAAAGAACTAAAGTGCGATACCACTCACCACCACCGGGGCAACTTAGAATAAACGACACGACGTGTAATAATTCTAATGGCCACCGGGGGCAATCAACCCGCTTTGGCACCAAGACAAAGGAAAAAAGTTCAATTTGTGCATTTAAACTGTCAGATCCAGCCTGGATCATGACAGGTGGATGGTCTCCAGTGGGGATATGATGTTGAACCCATTTTGCCTGCCCAATATCTAGTGGGTGTTTGCTGAATACCCGCTCATACTCTTGCGCCACTCTGTAAACCCCATTTTTCTGGTATGAAGGCGTAGAGTCAGTTCCCACCTGCAGTTGCTGACACCACTCCTCTGGCTGCTTCACAGGGCCATTGTCATCCACCTGACCGGATGAGACCAAGGGCTCTGCTGCCTGCAAAGAGTTGTTATTAACAGTGAGCAGCTTAGCAACTGTGGCGTACCAAGGTATTGTGGCCTCTTCCTCCCCACAATTCAAAAGACGTACAGGTACTCTCCCTTTTCGTACATCAACCACCCCTCTGGCTGTCAGGACAGTGGGCCTGCTGTCGGAGTATACTGTTCTACCAATGCCTGGTAATCTCTCCCTCTGAGACCTATAACCGCCCGACACCAAAACAACATTTCACATCTGGGGGGTATTGCAATGGGGAATGCATCACTCACTCTGACGCTGCCAATCTCTCCGCCAGAGAGTTCTACCTGTTGTCTTTGCATCAGGGCTCTGATCTCCTTCTGCAGGACTCATTGGTCACCGGAACCAGCAGTCTCAGCCACCTGTTGCAACAAGACAATAACCTCGGAAAGACAGTTTTCAATTACATTTGTACCAAGAGTCATCATGGGATTACATTCACGTCGATCAATATCAACAACTATCAGACCTTGAGATTTTAGCTCTACCCGACCCACTTTAACAGTAATCTCTTTACATCCAATCTGTGGCAAAGACTGACCATTACTAGCAACTACTGTTAGTTCATCAGTTGGGCCACGAGTGAGTTCAGAATCAGCCCAATACCTCTTGTAAAGAATGTATGGCATAGTGGTCACCTGGGAGCTAGTGTCCAGCAAAGCGTTCATGGGGATGCCGTCAATCACCACAGGAAGGATCGGTCTCATTCCAACGTACTTGGCTCTCCAGTTCCTTGGGCCTACGGATCCTATTCCTGGGGGTTGGCCCTCTGCCCCAGGGGTTGCTCGTTTAAAGGACAATATCTTGCAAGATGACCTGCCTTGTAGCAGCGGCGACAAATGGGACGTCCGTCCTGGTCATAGCGATCGTTGTTCCTTCCTCGAAATGGCGGGGCTCTCCTCCTCTGGAGCCTCAGGACATCCTCTGGACTGGAAGCAAGCTGGATGTTTTCTTTGGAGGACACCTGCAGGGACTGCACGGTTTTCGTAAGTGCAGCCATCCCTCTGGTCAACTCCTGGACCTGAAGACACAGCTCCTCATTTGGATCTTTATCCAGAGTCTGTGCATCAGCCTCCACAGGGATGGAAGGAAAAGATGTTGCTTCTTGATGGTAGGTGATCGCTGGGCACCTAGGGGGAGCTGGACGGCTGTCGGTGGAATCCTGCAGTCCTTAAAATCAGCAATGTCCAGATCAGGGTTTTGCAAGGTTATGATACGCAACTGTCCTCTGTGGGTACTGGATAGGAGTCCTTCAATGAACTGCTCCTTTAACAGTTTATCTTCCTCTTTCATACTGTCAGGATCAACTTACTTAACTGCTCATAGCGCCTCCTGCAGGTTAAGAGCATAATCCCTGATACTGTCCTGTGCTCTCTGCTTACAGCCAAAGAACCTCATCTTGATTTCAGCTGCAGTGCGGGTGTCAATGGTGCTTCTCAGCTTGGCCAGGATCTTTGCAACAGTCTCTTTATTACTGTCCTGCCAGGTTTTCACATCTCTCTGTGCTGCACCCGTTAGCTGTAAAATCAGGATATTCACTTTCTAGCTTTCAGACAGAGGGTATACTTTAAACAAACTGCACAGTCTGTCTTTAAATTCACTCAGGGTATGCGACTCACCCGAGTACTGGGGCAGCCATGCAGCTCCCGGTATTTAGGGCATGGACAGCGGCATAATGGAGACCGCTGCGGCGGGCGCTCCTCCTTGCGGTGCTGCGGGGTTGGCAACGGCGCCTGCCGCTGCATTGCTGTCTGGCGCGGACATCCTCTTCCCCTCCTACTTAATGTTAGCCAGGGCCGGGGGTTAAGTGAGCTCACCGGCATCCGCTTCACAGGCCCGTCGCTCCGGGCTGTACTCGGTACCGGGCCGGTGTCAACGGGATGTGTAACAGCAGCGGTGACCCGGTCCGTGGCCCTGGGCGCCCAAGTAATGGGGGGAATGTAGTTAATGGAATAGTTTGTGACGCCACCTGTGGTGCTCAGCAAGGGAGGTGTTAAGCCGACGCTGCATGCAGATCCGTTGGGACTGATGGTAGGGTGCAGCAAGGATGTAAAAGCTCCCCACAGGTGAAGCTATAGTCCCAGGGCAGTGTAGAGGTGGTAGGCACGGGGATGTAGCAGTGCCATAAGGGTAGGAAGCAGACAAGCCACAGCGGGTTGCAATTTCTGTACCTTTACTTGATAACTGTGGTCTAGGGTCCTGATTACAGATGGTAATGGAGCAGGCTAGCCTAGAAGCAATTCAGGGATTTTCTCTCAGCAGATGGGCTGTTCAGTCTCCTTCCTAGTGCCTATTTGAATGAAGCACTCCAAGTACTGAGTTACACTGAAGTTCCTCCTGTCAGATGTTCCCAAGAACCTTACTTGCACGGCATAGAGCTGTAGCCTATCTCGGGGGCTCCTTTCTCCTGAGTCCCGGCTCTCTATCCAAGCTGCTGTTGTGCCTCAAGTCTTAGATGGGAGTAGGGCATTTCCAGCCTCCTACTCCTCTGGTATCTGTTGTAGGACTGTTAGTATCCGTACAACCGTGGAGACCAGGCTCCAGTTCATGCGCTCACTGTTAGGGAGCTCTCCTTTCCTAGATCAACCTCCAGCTTCTATCTCCACGTCTGCACACTTCACCCTCCGCAGACTAACTACTCACCACCCCTTCCTCTTGGCCCTCAGAGAGCACTCCTCCCCTTAATCCCAGTTCAGAGTTCCCCCTGCTGGCCTGGAGTGGAACTGTTTTGCATGCATGGATTGACTGCGAGAGAGACCCATCATTGCCTCCAAGCCTGGTATTACCCTCCCCCGGAGGAAGGCAAAGTCACTGTGGTGACCATACTCCTGGGGGCGCCACAATAGCTTGTCTCAGGTGGAGCGCCAGTGTTAACATTATGTCTGACCAACCTTCTTCACCTTTTTTTTTTCCAATTTTTCCATCATTCACATTCTCTTCAAAATCTTCAAACTGGGAAAGTTCTTGTGGTTGGACAAGAGACGGTACAGCATACAATGACATGATTCAAGATCGAAGAGTATGTGCACAACGGAGAAAAGAGAGAAGAGGGACGAAGACTTGTTTGTGGGCTGCAGGTGTAAGAGTCGGTTTGCACATCTTCCCTCCTTACTAAGGCGAATATGCTTTAAATAATTAAAATGTATGGTTTTATGACTATTATATATATGTACAGATTTATGACTATATTATATAAAGGTAAAATTGTTTGTATGTCTATAATGCTGTACTCTGTGTTGAAAGGGACAATGTATGGTTAGAAATAATAAATAGACATCATAGATAGAAATGGGAAGCACCGTTCAGTGGGCGACATTATAGTGCAATAGTATTAGAATAAGATATGCCCACATCATGGGGGACTTTCCAAGTTGGGAGGGGTTAGAGATGGGTCTAGTGTCTAGTGTAATATAGTGTAGAGACTTTCTGATTGAGATGAGACATAGAGATAACATGAGGAGACGGAGTACAGATAAGCCAAGGGGTTGTAGAGCACAAGAGGAGTACAATTTCAGTGGTCCTCCAGGAAACATCCGGGGCCTACTGTCCAAATTAGGTAGAACTATAAGAGCCTCTTTCTTCTTCCAAGGGAAGCCGGATGGGAGAGTGACTGAAGTTAGCGGGCCTAAGAGTACCAGACCTGCAGAGGTGGAAGGAACATCTCCGGGACCCAAGTTGTCAGAGAATGCAGGGAGAGCTCAAGGAATATAAATGGAAATATGCTGTGCTGCTTCTATACCAAAACCTCTGTTATCAAGCAAAGTTGAACTGTTGAATATGAACACAGAGTCCGGAGTTGTTTGTGTGAAACCTGAATCTGGAACTAGGAATACAGGACCAGAAGGAACTGCGGAGCCTAATGTGAATGTTCTGCCTTGCACATATCACACACACCAGATGGGACATTGCATTTCCTTTATGGGGTGCCAGGGTGTGGGAATACAACAGCCCCTCACCATGACTACCACCCTGACCATCTCACAAAATTAGCGTAGTCGGCAGGATTTAGATTCCTCGCATTTGAAAAGCAGAGGAACCCCTAAGATTATAAAGATGGCGGCCGTTAGAGACTTTAAAATGGTGGATGATGGCGCGGAGGCTGGCGTGGGCATCCTAAACTGAAAACGGCTCAAAAATCCACCTGGCAGAAACAATGGTCTGAGCCCAAGTTTCATCCCTCTGTGAGTGGTGCCTGCCCACAGTGGGTATAGCGAAGAAAGAAGAAATTCCGACCCCTGCAACAGATTCCTGAAGAATGGGAAGAGTCCAAGGAAGAACGGATGGGGCAACCAGAAGCGGCTTCACCCACAAAATGGCGGAGTCTGGAAGAAAAATACATTGTGTAGGGCAGCATGGCACCATTGCTGAGCATACAGTCTATCCATCTGAAGCGGAGCACCATGACTTTTTGAGGGGACATCTGGCAGCAAGGCTGTGTCCCTGAATAGGCCAAAGTTGGAGCCACGACCTGGAGGACTGTGTAGTGTGGAATCTGAAGAGGACCTCGAGAGAGACGTTCTCTCTTTCCCTGGACGACTGGTTTCCAATCTCCCGGTGAGGAAGAATGACGGTGGATGCAAGAGAGAAAAAGCTGAGAATACTGAGCCGCAGCAGCAGGAAGAAGAAGCTATCGGGAAAACCAGAGCAAGTGACTGTGGAACAGTCGCAGCTGTGGCCCCTAATTCCCACTGACGAAGTAGAAGGCCATCCCGGTCAGAAGCATCCAAAGCGGTGAGTCCAGCACCCATCCCTGCCCGTGCTCCGCAACCCATTAGTCACTCAGGGGGGCCCCTACTGATGAGGAAGCCTGGTGGATAACGGGGTTATTGAGGAGAAGAAATGGTGGGAACGTCTCATTAGAGAGGAGCTGTGGTGCCCTGGGGAGGAGCCATGCCGGTCAGACGACACACGACCTGATTAAATATTTTAACCATACAAGGGGATATGGGTTCACTCAGCAGGCTGGGACCGGTGATAAAGTCTACGTGAATGCCAGGTCCATCGAACACGAAGGTCCTTTGTAAGAGTTGGACCGGGTGGCTTTCATAAAGGAGGAGAGGCCCAGGGGACCATATGCTATCGCGGTCACTATGATTTCCAATATGGAAGAGTGGCAGGCGAGAGAGGCCCGACATATCGTGGGTCCGACTGTTACGGTGACAGCTCAAGTGACAACCCCGATACTTGAGGGCTTCACAACCCTGAGAGCGGTGATGCCTCCAAACAAAATGGTGGGAGAAGCCGAGCCACAAGAGCAGGAGGCTCCAAAGTCGCCAGGCCAACTGTCTGCTGGAGGGAGTAGTAGGAGAAGCAGTGAAGAGTCTTCTTACAGTGGATCTTTGGTCCATATTTTTATTATTGTGCAGCTCACTACTCTGGTCACAAGCACACTGCCGAGTGAAGGCTATCCCTTTAAATTGTTAATGATGTGCTAGTTGCACAAGGAAAGAAAAATGGGACTGTTCTGTATCCCTGAGGGCAGGAGCCCCTGAGTAAGCAGGATTCAGGAACAGCTGGTGTTGACCAGACTGGTCGGTGTTTTATTAACAGGAGTTATATTATTTCCCTCCCCTCCAAGTTCTTTCATGCACATCTGCGCATGCCCCTGCTGGATTACGGGACTGAGACCCTAATGGTGTCAACGACCCTTTGTGATAAAAACAAACTGTGCAGCTGCTCTATGGACTGTGCTCTATTAACCATGAACTGCCTTTGTTTTAACTTGAATTTTCTCCCTAGGAGTTTAAGAGCAGCACCCTTGTTTTTAAAGGGCTGTGCTCTGCAAAAAGGAGGGAGGGGAGGACCCAAACAGGATGACCGGAGGAGTGAGCCAGATCAGGACTACATGGACTGTGAGTGCTCCTGAACCGTTGGAGCTGTGGTGAGTTGGCCACTGGGCCATTAAGTTTCAAAAGGACTTCCTGTGTTTGGACACTTGGAGCAGGAAAGGATTGGCCAACGGGCCTGGAATGTTGTAGGTGAGTACGATGTGTGTTCGGGTGCCAGGAGCAAGGGGACCGGGGTCAGTCGGACCATGTTTAAGGAAAAAGGATCTTGGACACACTGTGTCGGTGTCCCTAGGAAAAGAAACCGGGGTCATGTGGACCTGTACCACTGAACGGACAATCCAAGGATCGTGCTGGGTTAAAAGAAACTGTGCCCATGCGTCTTCGGGCAAATGTGTATTGTTGGCTAAAGGACCAGGATAATAAAGTATTGATTTTAGGTGTATTAAAATTAGAAAATGTTAGCGTTTAAAGGGGATTTTATGCATGTCTGAATTACTCAGTATCTTACTGGCATCATATGGTCGGGAACAACCATGTTTTAGGAGGGAGAAATGTAAGGGTGTGACAGAGTCGGTTTGCTCCTGCAGCCAGGAATACAAAACCAGAAGGAACCCTGGAGTCTAATGTGAGTGTTCTGCTTTGCACTTATCACATTATCACACACCCCAAATGGGACATTGTATTTCCTTTGGGGGGTGCCAGGGTGTGGAAACACAACAGTCCCTCGCCATGACTACCACCCTGGCCACCTCACACAGGGACGGTGGGGCAGGTGAGCCATAAGGTGAGTATCAATTTTTTACATCAATTTTATATCCAGCTATTACTTTCCAGATCACAGGAACATTCAATGCATAGAGAATAATCTCACAGCAAATTGAATTTCCCTGTAAAATCTGTGTGATTTTCCAGATTAGCATCTCAGCAGATTCGCTCGTTCCTACTTATAACTATGCCTCATTCGAAGTCACTCAGATCACTAGATTTTCCCATTCTAAATGCTTGCTCACATCTGTGTACCGTATGACATCCATATGCTATGCGTTTTTCTCTCTTCAACTATTATTCGACAATCATTTATAGGACTATTTACAGTGTTCTATGCTAGAGAAAGGCAATGTATCCATAAAAATCGGACGACATACACATTGGCGAGTCCTGTCTGTTTTTTTGTTCGCATCCAGATTCCACCTGAAGAAAAACTCGTAGATGTGCACTGACTCATTTAATAACATTGGTGTGAATACAATGCGAGTTTTTCTTGCATTGCACTAGAGGATTTTACACGCAAGTGGGAGGCCTAATGTGGAATTCACACTGAAAGTGATCAACGAAAAAATGATTACTTGACTCTGGGGGTCACTTGTATAATCTCCATACAGGGAAGATCAAATTGTGAAATGTCATCTGTCGCTAAAAAAGTGGCCATTCAAGGTACGTGCCCATTTTAACATCAAAGGCGTTTGTAATATCCCATGCATATGGCCAACCTTAAATTCTTAAACTTTTGTAGTCCTCTTGAAAAAATCAAACACAAGCATGGTCCACTCCACACCTGGTCAGGCACCATTCCCGTCAGTTCTGTTTTTGGCTCAGCATTCTCAGTTTGATGTGACAGGTCTGACCTCACATTCTCAGGAAGAGCGAAAGTGAAGGGTATATGCAGTATAGTATAGGATATGAACTGAGTGACTAGTCTATCACAGAAGTTCAGCATAGCTGTCAGGGAGATACTATGGCAAGTTCATCTGAAAGCCGCACTAAAAACCTCGACATGTTGTGACGCGAGGGAGAACAAATGATGCGGTTTGGCTTCGTTCCATGATCAAAGTGTCCTCAAACCCGTATTCACAGTGGAAGGTCAGGATTTACAATATATGATTGGAACATGTGCAGGGAAGATACAATATTTGGCCTGAACTCCAGATTCTTTTTCCATGACTAAACCCCAGGATTCTGAACAAAAATCTTTCTTATTATTCGTTATTTGCAGTTTCTAAACATTTATCACACTTAATGACAATTGAGAAACTTGTGGGGCATGTAAAAGCTTACGCTCAAGTGTAATACGGGAAGAAAAAGGAGGTGTACAGGTACATTAGTAGGAGCTACTCCACCACACATATTGTGTACTGTACCCTTATCTCTACACCGTTCTTTGGCAGAAATATAAAAAAATCTAGCTGTATTTTATAGAAAAGTATTCAGATATATGTCTTAATTATTTAATTACAGTTTATAATTCAGTCCCAATGCCCACCGGTGTATAACATCTGGCACCTACGTCTCCAGTGTATAACATAAGGCCACATTGCCTCTGATATAGAACATCTGGCCCTTCTGCCCTCGCTGTGTAAAACATTAGGCCCCAATGCCCCCAGTGAATATAATCCGGCCTCTCAATCTAGTTTATAACAGTAGGCCCCATTGCCTTTGGTGTATAACATCCAGCCCCTCACCTCCAGTGGCCCTTCGACCCCGGTGTATAACACCTGGCCCCTCACCCCTGGTGAATAACATAAGGTCCCATTGACCCCAATGAATAATATTCAGCCCCTTTTCCCCGATGTACAACATCCAGTGTGGAACCCCAGGAATTTGGTTGCCTCAATGGCCTTGCCTCCCTTCAGGGGGGAGTGATGTCACGTCTGGAAGCCAAGAATGAATCCTCTTACTAGGTAGTTCCAGCCTACAACACAGTTCCTGCTTCAGGCCAGCAGGGGGAGCTCTAAATCCGACTTCAGGGGAGCTGCTCTCTCTGGTCAGGATGAGGAAGTTAGTGGAGAGAGTTAGAGCCTGAACAAGGTTGAGAGAGGACATGTGAAGAGGAGATGGGGATAGGAGCTCCATCTGAGCTCACCCCAGGCTTGAGCGCCAGTGATCAGGTTCCAGAGCCCGAGGATGTGTGGGTACTTAAGCCCCAGCAGCAGAATCCGGAGGGCAGAAGAACGCAGATCCTCTGTCCCCTGCTGATACTCGACGACACAGCAGCATGTATGAGCCGGAGACGCCAGACAGGAGCAACCCCTGAAGCAGGCTCCAGCTGCCTGTCATGCAAGTGGAGTTCTACCTAAGCATCGGACAGAAACAGGGACTTGAATAGAGTATACAGCAGCAAGTACCTCAGAGAATAGCGCTAGAAAGGAGGCCTCACAACCCACCTGACTAGGGAAATTCCCAAATTGCTTCCAGGCTGACCGACTCCAGAACCATCTGTAACCTGTGCCCCGGACTGTACCTACACAGCTCAGTAAAAGATAAAGGAAACTGCACCCTGCTATGTCTTCCGAATCATTCCTGCATCACCTGCCCTGCACCACACTCACCATCCTCACCTTTAACATCTACATCCAAACTGCCCTGGGATACAGTTCTACCTGTGGAGAGCTCAACCATCTCTGCTGCCCTGTCTCCATCCCAGAGGATCTGCATAGCAGCGTCGGTCCCTGACCGAATACCACAGGTGGTGTCATGAACACTTTATCATCACTTTTTCACAATCTCTTTTATTGGACGCCCAGGGCCACGGACCAGGTCACTGCTGCTGTGACACTTACAATTTAAGAAGCGGCCCGGTACCGAGTATCCGCACTGCCCTGGTGGGTGATCCACCGGCCCCTGATGTATAACATAAAGATAGGTAAGCAGGCCGCATGCAGATGTAAGCAGATAACGGAGGAGGTGCGGCAGTGGGCGGTGCTTCACGGAGGAACTACGCAGCCCTCTGCAGCTCTGACATCCGCAAATCTGAACCTAGCCATAGATGATTAACACATCTCTTTCACGTGTGTTCATTGGGAGAAACCTATCAGTCACCTGAAGCCATTTGGGGGCAGCATCCAGACTTGCCTTGCCTTTGCCTACCACAGAGTCCCCCAGATGGCTCTTTGAATTATGTTTGCCCTGAAATGCCAGAACATTTGCCCAGCCAGTCTCTGATTCATGTTGCCCGTGATTTGAAGTGCATGAATCAAATGACAGGTTCCCTTTAATATTGAAATACAGTATATGGCACTATCATTTGCACAGCTTGTGGTTGTTGTACTTGCAGCAGGCAGTATATAGAAAAATCTTCAAGATAAGATGAAATAAATACGCTGTGCTCAGTTTAATAAATGTATTCATACGCCTACGAGCGGAAAGACATTGAATAGGGGCGTAATAATTATTTTCTTCTTCTTACTAATTTTTATTCATTATTACATTTAATTTTCCCGTTAAAGCCGATTTTTTGTTTTTTTTTAAATGCACAAAATCCTTTAAAGAAAAAGCAAATGTTGCCTAATATTCTTATCTCTGTCTGCAGACTCTTCTCAACAGTATATTCCTTTCAACTTTTAACTTTACAGGCAGCACCCCGGGGTGTCAGCGTTCATACAGGTTCTCGGGGATATTGCCTGCTATTAAATCTGAACATTTACAAAGGACACATGTGTCTCTGATGCTACAAATGTACAACTCTTAACTTTATATTATTACCTTCCATATTGGATTTATCTGGTTGCCCGTCTCTGCTCCACTTAATAGATATATTAAAATTTGAATTTAAGTTTGTACTTTCCCGATAAATGGAGAAGCTATAAGTGCATCCTGTATTACATCCTCGCTGCTGCCCGTATCAGAGATAGCACTGATCTTGACAATTTAATCGCTTACATGCCACAATCATTATCGACTGTAGACCCTAAGGTGTTTGAGTGATGTTGGAGACTCTCTCTGCCTTCCCAAAAATGAGACCTCCTTGGCATTAGTGAGTTTCCACGGCAGTTGGGAGACATATTGTTATCTGGCTATTAATCCAATTTTATTAGTAAAAATATATTTTTTAAATAGTTCGCCATAAAAAATACATATTTGATATTGTTGCAACTCACATAAATTAACTTATTATTTATATTGCACAGCACATAAAAATTGCATAAAAAACAAGTATTGAAAAGTTCCTGTTTTTCATCCATCCGTCAAAAAAAAACATTTTTACAAAAAAATTATTCAACATATTACCTGTAGCTCAAACTGGTACCAGCCTCGAAAGCCTGATAATAATAATCGTGATAAAAAAGACAATATTATTACTTTCCAAATGCACCAGCACAAACATTGCTTTTTTCTCTCTGTGAAATGTGTGTAAAAGTAGTAAAATGTAAAAACAAAACGATATGCATAGAATTTATTATAATTTTTAGATCAATTTTACGATCCCTAGAATGAAGTTACCATTATATTTTTACAGTATAGTAAATATTCTTCATTCTGCGTTCCTTCCTAAAAAAAAAAAAAAAAAGAAAGAAAATATTAAAGTTTGCAAAATGGGAGAATTTGTCCTAAAGGGAATGGCCCTCTAAGTGGTAAACCTACATTTGTGAGGCCAGACATTGATGGTGGGGATAGGCTAGACTTACAACCTCCATTCTATTCTTCTACACCAAACTCCCCAAACCATGTCTGTATCGACCTTGTACATTGGGGTACAGTCTTGGGTAACAAAAGGGTCCTTCCCAAACAGTTCCAACAAAGTTAGGAGCTACAATTGTCCAAAATATCTTGTTTGCTGAATCAAAAGGTCACTTCCTGCCCACGGTCGCCGCAGCTATTACCGCTGTGCTTCAGCCTGTTGTGGCTGGTCCGCCGCCTCTCGCAGCCGCTTCACTCCAGCCCGCGGCTGCGGCCTGCCAGCTGCCATCTCACTTCAGCCCGCGACTGCGGCCTCTTCATCATCGGCTGCAGTGGACGTCACCCCACTGCAGTCGGCAGTTGGGGCCTACTCCTTCGCTTAGGCCCAGGCCGTGCACGTGGCCTACCAACCGCTACTCCTGGTAACTGTGACACAACCCTACGTGGAGACTGGACTCTCATTGAACTCGCTTATGATCAGAACCCCGCTGTTTCTACAGGGGGGCACCTCATCAAAGGACTTCCTCAGGGCCTGTTGTGCCCCATCACCTCCTGGGCACTGGGCGCCCGAAGACTACGACAGATCCTCAGCAGCTGGGCCCAGCGGCTGTGACGCCAACGCAGCCTCACCAGAGACGCCAAGGGACATCAGGACGGATAAGTGACACTATAAAAAATAAGGACCCGTAGTCGGCCATATCGCGGCCCTATAGTAACCGGCGTTTGCTGGATTAGTCGTGTTCACTTTTAAAGTGTTTGTTTGTGCAGAGTCCCTACGAGGACAATAGCTGTTATTGTTTTGGTTGCTTAGCATAGCCCTAGCGGCTTAAATTCATAAAAGTTGTCTAGCCAAAATTCAACTCAGTCTCGCGTCTCGTCACTGCATCCTGCGTTCCTGCTGTTTCCTACTCACATACACCCGGTTTCACCATTATCCTCGGTCTTTGGACTCCTGTCCTGCAGCAGATCCATGCTTTTTACGTGTTGCTTAGTTGCAACAAAACAAGGCGAGTGTACCTCTTCCTGGTGCACCCCATGTTTTTACCAGTTAGGGACCTATTTGCGTTTTTTTTTGCTCTCCAGATTTTCTACTTCTTTTGTTTGCTGGAAGAGTTAAGATAATCCCTCCACCTCCAAACTGTACAGCGGACATAATGCAGTCAGGCAGATAATGTCCTTCTTGCATTCACCAAGTCCAAACTCATCTTTCTTGCCAAAAACAAAAGTGTGGCCCTTCAGTCCACAGGACACGTTTCCAGCACTCCACAGTCCAGAGGTGGCAGCTTTAGACTAATCCATCTCTCTCTCAATCTTTCTCCTCTCTCTCTTTTCCCTAAGGCCATATTAAGGATAAAACAGATTGGATACAGCATTGGGGAACTGCAAAATGTTCAACACACTTTTCCAAGACCATTAAACTACTTGAGATTCGTGCCAAATTCAAATTTTTACAAAAAATTTGCCAAACCTGGCAAATTTGAATTTCAAATGGTTTAATCATCTCTCCTGGCAAATCATATTGTCAATGAATATGTCAAACTCAAAGATGCAGCTTGAAGCTTTGGACCCCAATGTGTCATTTATTACACTGGTGGAACTTTGACCTTGAGAAAGGAGCTGGTTTGGAGCCAAAAGGCGTTGGTACTAATAAAAACCTTATCTGAAGCTCCAAGACTCCTCGTTTCCTAATACGATTCTCTCCGTTCTGGTAAAATGTATAATAATGGTGTCATCCTATGCTGGAGAGGGGCCTTTGGGCACTAGAACTTGGGTACTATTGCTTCCTCTGCTCCACTTACACCTACACCACCGGCTGTTCTGAACCAGCCCTTAGCCGGTGATCTGAACTGGACATGACCTGCGTTATCTTCTTCTCATCTCCATTGTTTTAGCATGTGTCCCTGATTTTTGTTTTACCACATGTTCAGATTCATGTTTTGCACAATCCATAACCCTGTGGTAATTGCTTCCTGATCTGCTTCATTTCTACTTGCTCCCACTACAGTATATACAGACGCCATCGCTCAAGGCTAAACAGGTGTTATAGGAAAATGAATTCCTATTTCCTCGAGTTACATAAAGTATTTATTTTTCCAATGTCAGCAGGGTTCACCTCTGATGAGGTTCTCACCAGTGTTGATCTTAAGACCAGGATAACGGAACCATCCTCCGTCCATCTTTCACAGCTCTGTGATGGAGCAAATAGACCATCTGAGGGTGTGCAGCGAGGGGCTGGGAGTCTCCTCTTACATCTGTGCTCATCCTTCCCAGCATCGTTTGTAAATGGCAGGCTGCAGAGAACAAAATGTTTTCATCCTTGGAATAATTGGCTAAAAATGGAGTTCAAACAATCAGTGATCACATGTCAATATATGTCTGCAAGACAGCGGTGTGACAATGCTCCGCGATGAGTAAATACGAAGCAGATGGGTAGGAAGTGAGGTGCTTAAAGCTGTGTTCTCTGTATGGGCCATAAATCCAGAGGCAGGTCTCTGGCACACATAGTAATGTTGTAACACGATCATTTATAATTCGAGGCGTGCTGCAATATCTGGAAAATAAAACCAAGCACATTGCAATAATTCAGGGATCGGGACCAGAGTTCAATTGTTGTTAATATTACTTTTACTATTCAGGTTTTGTTATATATACTATAGTGCTCTCCAGCAGGGCCGGGTCCAGATTTTTCTGGGCCCCGGGTGAAAGAGTATCAATGGTCCACTTTAACACTTATCACGAGTCATGATGCACAGATATGGCAAAGAAATATAGGTATAGTACAATGCCAAAGATTTCACTTATTTCTTACATTACATGAGTGATATCTATTGTAAATTCTACAATAGCTCAGAAACTGGCGAATACTCACAGCACACAGTGCGTGCACTGGGACAATTCAAAAATCTGTAGTCAGCTTGACTGTAGACTTTTTATTTTAGACCAAACAGTATACTCCACCATACAGTATTATGGGCACCACATAGTCCTCCATACAAAATTATGACCACTTAGTTAGTCCATACAGTATTATGTGCACCACATAGTCTTCCATACAGTGTTATGGGCACCACATAGTCCTCCATACAGTGTTATGAGCACCACATAGTCCTCCATACAGAATTATGAGCACCTAGTCCCCCCATATAGTATTATGAGCACCACAGTCCTCCATACAGTATTATGGGCACCACATAGTGTTCCATACAGTATTATGGGTTCCATGTAGTTTCCATACAGTACTATGGGCACCACATAGTCCTCCAAACAGCATTATGATCACCACATAGTCCTCCATACAGTATTATGGGCATCAAATAGTCCTCCATGCAGTATTATAAGCACCACGTAGTCCTCCATACAGTATTATGAGCACCACATAATCCTCCATACAGTATTATAGGCACCACATAGTCCTCCATACAGTATTATGAGCACCTAGTCCCTCATATAGTATTATGAGCACTAGATAGTCCTTCATACAGTATTATGGGCACCACATAGTCTTCCATACAGTATTATGGGTTTCACATAGACTTCCATACAGTACTATGGGCACCACATAGTCATCCATACAGTAATATGGGCACCACATAGTCCTCCATACAGTATTATGAGCACCACATAGTCCTCCGTACAGTATTATGGGCACCACAGTCCTCCGTACAGTATTATAGGCACAACATAGTCCTCCATACAGTATTATAAGCACCACATAGTCTTACAAACAGTATTATGGGCACCATAATGTCTTCCATACGGTATTATGCACCACATAGTCCTACATACAATACAATGGGCCCCATTTATTGCTTCATTCAAAATAATGGGCCCCATGTATTGCTCCATACAGTATAATGAGCCCCAAATATCGCTCCATATAGTATAATGAGCCCCATATATTGCACCATACAGAATAATGGACCCAATATATTGCTCCATAAAGAATAATTGACCCCCATATATTGCTCCATATAGAATGTTTGACCCCATATAATTCTTCATACAGAAAAATGGGCCCCATATAATGATCCATACAGAATGGACCCCATATAATGCTCCATACAGAATAGGCCCCATATAACGATCCAAGCAGAATGGGCTCCATATAATAATCTATACAGAATGGGCCCAAATGCCCCATATCATGCTCCGTACAGAGTGGGCCTCATGTAATACTCCACACAGAAATGACCCCAATTACCCATATAATGCCTAAACAGAATGGGCCAGATATAATGCTGCATACACAAAACATAAATAGTCAAATACTCACCTCTCCTCATTTCTTGCTGGCTGCTGCTCCGGTCTCCTCAACGTCTTCTTCTGACTCCCTGCAATGCTCAGTACAGAGGGCTCACTGTAGTGACATCATTGTGCCCTCTGTCCTGAGACTTCACAAAATCAGAAGATGTGGAAGAGACCAGAGCTGCAGAGGAACATGGAGAGGTAAATATTTCAAACATTTTAAATTACAATGTGGTGGGGCCCGTGGTAGCGCCTGCGCTGGAACCAACCCCTCCCAACCCAGACTTTTCTTTACTTACAGCTGAGTATATTCTTATTTTCTTTCTAGCTTAGGTTTTGCTACTTAATGCGTAATGTTAAAGGGGATTTTGATTTTTAGAAAAGTTGACCTCAAATGTTTACTGTCATGTGAAATAAAATCAGATCATACCACACCCCGCTTCTGCATCGACTGTCTAATCTTGCACAGTCTCAATAGTTTGGCTGCAGTGGTGACATAATGTTGACAGCACACATCACCGCTGCAGTCAATCGCTGAGGTAAACGACACAAGTCACTGATCTCAAGAATTGCCTGCAGACCGGAGCAGCAGCAGACCAGGGAAGGTGATTTTGATCTTGTTATTTGACATGGCAGTGAACGTTTAAGGTTCACATTTCTAAAAGTGGAAACTTCCTTAAAATACTTAATTCTCGTTTACTAAAAGTTCATTCCTGGGAATTGCCATGCAAGTTCTGTGATATCCTCGTTGTATAGTTTCCTCTACACTGGGTTCCTGTGGAAGAAACAATGAAGTTTTATCTGGGGAGAAGTCAGCTGCGAGTTAAGGGGGTTTTACACATAGCGATATCCCTGGCAATATCGCTAAAGCGTCACCGATTTTGTGACGCAGCAGCGATATCGCTAACGATATCGCTATGTGTGATACTTACCTCCGACCGGCTCCCCCGCTGTCTGTCGCTGATCGCGCGAGATCGCGCAGCTCCATTTCTCGTCGGGCGCTTCCTGCTGGGATTCCTACTGGCGCCGACGAGCGACGCGTGGACGCGGACGGAAGGACATCAGGATTGCCTCGTCTGAAAGGTAAGTAAATAGAAAGGACACCATTGTAGGCATTTACTACAGGCCGCCTGTGCAAGCTGAAGATATGGATGAACTCTTTATGCATCAAATGGCCAAGTTCTCCAAAAAATATGACATAGTTGTCATGGGAGATTTCAACTATCCAGACATTTGTTGGGAATCTCTCTCAGGCAAAACTAACAGGTCAAGGAAATTCTTATCCTCTCTTGCTGACAACTTTATCTTCCAAAAGGTAAGGGAGAAAACAAGGGGAACTGCTACCTTGGATCTAATCCTTATAAACAGGGAGGAAATGGTTGAGGAGGTAAAAGTGGCTGGGACCCTAGGAGGTAGCGACCATGCTATTTTAGAATTTTGGATAACTAGAGGCGGAAGACCTGTGAAGACTCAGACGTCAAGGTTAGATTTCAGAAAGGCAGATTTTAAGGGATTCAGAAAGAGAATTGGAGGGATCCAATGGCTGGATATCCTTAAAGACAAAAATGTCCAGGAAGGATGGGAAATCTTGAAAAATGAAATTCTCAAAGCACAGTTGTTAACAATTCCAAAAAGAGGGAAGAATAGGAAGCATTTAAGGAAACCAGGATGGATGAACACAGAACTTAAGCACATGCTAAAAAGGAAGAAAAAAATGTTTATAAAATGGAAAGAGGGAGGCATATCTAAAGAAGAATATAATGCTGTCTGCAGAACCTGCAGGGCACAAATCAGATTAGCTAAAGCTGAAAATGAATTGAGGCTTGCAAGAGATGTCAAATGCAATAATAAAGGATTTTGGGGATATGTCAAAAGTAAAAGAAAAGTCAAAGATGCTATAGGATTTTTACAGGATGAAAATGATGAAATGGTAAGACAGGATGTTGAGAAGGCTGAACTTTTAAATTCCTATTTTGCATCTGTTTTCTCTCAGAAAGGAAATGTAACATCAACTGTTATTCACTGTCCTATTAAGGGAATAGAAGAATCCAGGATATCTGTAAACAGAAAGATAGTGAGGAAACACTTAGCTAACCTAAATGAATTCAAGTCTCCAGGACCAGATGAATTACACCCCAGAGTACTGAAGGAGATAGCAGAAGAAATTTTTGAACCCCTCTCCATAATCTTTGAAAATTCTTGGAGAACAGGAGAAGTGCCAGAAGACTGGAGAAGAGCAAATGTTGTTCCTATCTTCAAAAAGGGGAAGAAGGTGGACCCAGGCAACTATAGGCCGGTGAGTCTGACTTCTATACCAGGTAAGATCTTTGAACAAATTATTAAACAACATGTATGTCAATACCTGGATAAGAATGAAGTGATTAAACAGCGTCAGCATGGGTTTGTAACTAATAAGTCATGTCAGACTAACTTAATTTCCTTCTATGACGGTATCACTGATTGGGTGGATCAAGGAAATGCTGTAGATATAGTATATCTTGACTTCAGCAAAGCATTTGACAAAGTCTCTCATACAATCCTTATTGAAAAAATGACTAAGTATGGAATGGACAAGGCAACTGTTAGGTGGATTCATAACTGGCTTAGTGATCGGACCCAAAGGGTGTCCGTAAATGGCTGCACATCCAGTTGGAAGAATGTCTCAAGTGGGGTACCACAGGGCTCTGTCCTGGGCCCTGTATTGTTCAACATCTTTATCAACGATTTAGATGAAGGAATTGAGGGTAAACTGATTAAATTTGCTGATGACACAAAGCTAGGAGGGATAGCTAATAATAGAGAAGAGAGAGAGAGGATTCAAAAAGATTTAAATAAACTGGAGAAGTGGGCAGCAACTAACAGAATGGTTTTTAATAGGGAGAAATGCAAAGTACTACATCTGGGCAATAAAAATGAAAAAAGCATATATAGAATGGGAGGAATAGAGCTAAGTGACAGCACATGTGAAAAAGACTTGGGTATACTAATAGATCACAGACTGAATATGAGTCAACAGTGTGATGCAGCAGCAAAAAAGGCAAATGCAATTCTAGGATGTATTAACAGAAGCATACAGTCTAGATCACGTGAAGTCATTATTTCCCTCTACTCCTCTTTGGTCAGACCTCATCTGGAATATTGTGTCCAGTTTTGGGCACCACATTTTAAAAAAGACATCATCAAACTGGAGCAAGTTCAGAAAAGAGCGACCAGAATGGTGACCAGTCTGCAAACCCTGTCTTATGAGGAAAGGTTGCAGGATTTGGGAATGTTTAGTTTGCAAAAGAGAAGACTGAGAGGAGACTTAATAGCTGTCTACAAATATCTAAAGGGCTGTCACATTGTAGAAGGCTCAACTTTATTCTCATTTGCACAAGGAAAGACTAGGAGCAATGGGATGAAACTGAATGGGAGGAGACACAGATTAGATATTAGAAAAAACTTTTTGACAGTTAGAGTGATCAATGAGTGGAACAGGCTGCCACGAGAAGTGGTGAGTTCTCCTTCAATGGTAGTCTTCAAACAGAGGCTGGACAGACATCTGACTGGGATGATTTAGCGAATCCTGCTTTTAGCAGGGGGTTGGACCAGATGGCCCAGGAGGTCCCTTCCAACTCTACGATTCTATGATTCTATGATTCTAAGTACCGAACACTGTATCGCTGCTGCATCGCTGTGAGATCTGCCTGTGTGGCAGCTCACTAGCGACCATTTAGCGATGCACCAGCGATCCTGACTGGGTCGTATCATGGTCGGGATCGCTGGTGCATTGCTAAATGTAAAGGGGCCTTTAGTCACAAATTCAGGGTTTTCCTCTGCAAGTTCAGGTTTTAGCACAATAGTTTCAAGATCGTTCAGATTGTGATTTTGATAAAGACAGACATGGCTGCACCTCAAGGGCTTCTTCAAAGTCAAGATTAAATCTCCCAAAAATTTAAAAAAGGCTGTCGATAAATTAAGACTGGTGTCTGGTATGTTGGTCTTAATGAGGAGTATGCAGCAATAAGGCACACTAAATTCATTAAGAGTTGCATGATGCTTAATGAATTTGGTGAAACTTATACGTGATTAGTGCCTCATCAGAAATGTAACTCCAGTCTGAGACCGGAGTAACATTTCTGGCATAAAAGACACCGACGCTTTCCATGAATTTGACTGTCGAGCTTAGCCACGTCCCATCCTGACCTGGCTCCTTCCAGAGCTGCTTGATACTGGAGTGAAAATTTAAATTTCCACAATGTGTAAAAATGTTGCGACTGTTCAAAGTGTTTACCCTAGTTTACTGGTGCAAACACTTTGATCTGTCGACCCCTAAATCTGTAAGATTAAAGTCGGTCAAAACTGACACCGGTTGGCCATTTGATGTGTATAAGTTCCTTTTGACTCTTCATTAATAGACGATATTGGGGAAGAGAAAGATCAGGCAGTTGGAATATCAATGTTGAATACTTTAGTTTTTAGGGAAGATAAGCTGCTGCTAATGTTATCTGACAGCAGCTTTCTCCTCTCTTCTTGTTGAAAGCTCATGACTGATCAGTCAGGTTCTAATAGAAAGGAAATGTTCTTCCTGTAATGCCTGCTGCAGTGCAGTAGCACACAGCCTCCACCAGGGGGTACCGGTGAAAAAACAGGTACACTCACAGGGAAACCACAGAGCAGCAGGCAAGAGCCACTAGGTGGGGGAAGAATAGTCAGAAAAGCCAGTTCAGCAACAGAGAGGGAACAAAGTACCAGAGGTCACAGCAATACACATGGTCAAAAACAAGCAAGAGAAGTCAGAGCCGGTCGGGAGAAGGAAAGCCAGAGACGGAAGACAGTCAAACAGGTCAGAGGACAAGCCGAGTCAAATACCAAGGGGGTCACAACACAGAGAGCGAGTACTACAATGAGCGAAGTCACAGGGGAACACAGGAACGGGACCTAGGAAATTGGGCAGAGGACAAATCAGGGTTTAACGGGGTCAGCTGCTCAAGCCAGAGACAGGAACTATAACTGACGCTGCTTGCAGGTAACAGCGAACTGAAATAGCCAGACAGATCTCAAAACGAGGCAGGGAAGATTAACCTCCACATGACCATCCCGGGGAGAGAATAATCAGAAGCAAACCCTGAAATGGATCATGACACTTCCCTTGTACCTTCCCTTCCATTTGTGATTCTAGTCTAACTATACATCTTAAAAGGGAACTTGGTTGGAGAGGTTCCATACACCAAAACAAAAAAAAAAATGGTTCCTGATGTTCTGCCATTAAAGTCATATTGTATTTTATGTAGAAGCAGAGATTACGTGTGATGATGTCAGGTGCAATCTCAGTAGGGTGGATGGATGAGGTGTTTGGGTTCAACAAGAGTCTCAACAAAAAGTTTGTTGAAGACAAATGTCAAATAGCCTAAGATTTCATGAATTTTAACATTTATAAAAAGTCTCACAATCGGTCTTTGAGCCTGTGCTATTGTCTAGCATTCAATGGACTGATAATGACCAATCCAAAATGTGGATTTCTAGTCCATCTAAAAAAAAGTACATTTATAGCATTTTCAGAGTAGAATAATCAGTTTTTTAAAATCTCTTCCAGTCAATGGAAACCGATCTACTCGTTTTCCTGATAACGTGCCTGCTCCTTTCTGTGAACAATTTGTAGAATATGATAAGAAAACAAGCAAAGTGACGTTTTCTTGATTAGAGTCATATCCATTTATCTCAAGTTTTTCATCTTTTACCATCAACTTTGCTTCTCCTTTTTGGTTTTAACGGGAATGATTAAAGAACATGTGCACATAACAAATATTTTCCAGATACCCGATCTGATTGGCTAGTAGACATCTTGCGATAGGATCTGCTATGACTTTGATAAAGCAAGGAGAAGAACAACGGTTGTTGATTTACTGTTTTGTCCTTGGACATATGTGAAGACTATACTTCTTTGATGCCTACCAAATATTTAGCAATACATAATTACTGTTATGAAATGTTCCCAAAGAGGACAAGCTACTGATGGTAGCTACTAACTATTTATGGTGTGAGTTCAGACTCAGGATGGCTTGTCAAGCACACATTTCAAAGTTACAATCCATCTGGATACAATAGAGTCATAAAGTGATGTAAGCGCTGAAGGACGAAATTCTCGGAACCCATTAGAGTACAAGGAATGTTGCTGATGTTCAAAATTGCAAGGTGTCTTGTGCTTTAAATAACCAGTAAATAGGCTCCTCGTATGGATGTTGGAGTTATCAGGGTTTCCTGAAAATGATCTGTTGTAATAGGTTCCTATTTTTCGGAAGGCAACTTGAGGTTGACACAAAGATTCCATAGATGGAAACTCCAATTTTAAGAAGCTTGAGTTATTTTGTTGTATTGCTTGACTGCTGATTTCCAACCTTTGGCTTTCTATGCCAATTCCTGATAGAGAATGAAATTTCCAACTCCAAAAAGCTAGTCGGCAGAGGGAAGCATGAAGTGCTCTAAAATGTCCTGGTAAACGGACGCGCAGACTTTGTTCTTGATAAAACACGGTGTACCCATACCAGCAGATGATATGGCTCTTCAAACCATCACTGATTGTGGAAACTTCACACTAGACCTTAAGCTGCTTGGATTGTCTGTCTCTCCACTCTTCCTCCAGACTCTGGTACCTTGATTTCCAAGGTCTAGTGTGAAGTATCCACAGTCAATGATGGTTTTGGGAGCCATGTCATCTGCTGGTGTAGGTACACTGTGTTTTATCATGACCAAAGTCAGCGCTGCTGTCTACCAGGAAATTTTAGAGCACTTCATGCTTCCCTCTGCCGACAAGGTTTTTTTGGAGATGGAAATTTCATTCTCTAGCAGGACTTGGCACCTGTCCACACTGCCAAAAGTACCAATACCTGGTTTACAAACATCAGTATCACTGTGCTTGATTGGCCAGCAAACTCGCCTGACTTTATCCCCATGGAGAATCTATGGGGTAAGAGAAAGATGAGAAACTAGACCCAACAATGCATATGAGCTGAAGGCTGCTATGAAAGCAAACTGGACACCTCAGCAGTGCCACAGACTGACCTCCTCCTTGCCATTCCACATTGATGCAGTAATTGATGCCCCGACCAAGTATTGAGTACATTTACTGAATATACATTTCTTTAAGCCAACATTTAGAATTTTAAAATCATTTTTTCAAGCTAGTGTTTTAAAGTATACTAATTTACTGAGATAATACATTTTGGGTTTTCATTGGCTGTAAGCAATAATTATCAACAGTAACAGAAATAAACACCGGAATACATCACTCTGTTTGTAATGACTCTATTTAACATATGAGTTTCACTTTTTGTATTGAAGAACTGAATTAAATTAACTTTTTGATGATATTCTAATTTTGTGAGATGCACCTGTAGTAGTCATAAAGGAGGGCCCAATACACATTCTCTTCAAATTGCTATGTAGTGGTACATCATAAAGACTGTGCACTAAGTGCAAAGGCTGCCAAAAATTAGAAGCAGGGTCATCTATGCACCCTTGAAAGCACCAACTGTTGCATCTCATTCAAATATTATGAACAAAGTGTAGTTGTGGTACTACTACACTCATAAAAGCTCTGCACACAATGCAAAGCCATAAAAAGGAAGGTCATCCATATAGCCTTGAAGGCTCAAACTGGAGAGTCTCATTCAAATAATTAAGAAAGTGTAATTGTGATACTTGCACACTTATACAGACAATGCAGACAGTGCAAATCCAGAAAAAAATTATAAGGAGAATTGTGACGACAGCATGCCGCTGCCACCAAATTGTGATGAACGACAGCACCCTGTGCCACAATACGTCACGATCCCACCACTGGCACCAGAATGTCAGCGGACGGAGGGATGCGACGCACTGTCAGCACACAGCTATCACAGGCCCAGTGGGGGCTTATCTTAGTTATCCCGCCACTGATACCATGTGACAAAAATATACAGCAAGCTAATCTCGCTCTAACAATTTACCGCAGAGGGGTTATTTTGGATGCCCCACCACTGCTAACAACCTTCCAAGAACTGCGGGGATTTATGTATATCCCACTTTCTCAGTTCCACTTTGGAAATCGCAGCT
This sequence comes from Dendrobates tinctorius, assembly GCF_039654945.1. NCBI lineage: Eukaryota > Metazoa > Chordata > Amphibia > Anura > Dendrobatidae > Dendrobates > Dendrobates tinctorius. Next base: position 36,423,989 of record NW_027361752.1, on the reverse strand, counting down.
ATCCAGCGCCCCCCTTACCTTCAGTTCAGTCAGGGAACTGCACCAAGGATAATTAGTCGCCGGACGGGCTGCTTGTTGTGCACGGGCAATTAGGCTACTGCAGTGAGGGAATTATCAATGCTTTGAGCCTCAGCCCCTCATTCAGCAATATAAGACCCTTTCAGACTGCCAACTAGCCCAACCAACTGAACACACCACGCTGCCACCAGCCACGATTCACTTAATTCAAAGAGTTAAGTAAGAGGGTCCATGGCAAACCCCCAAATTAGTAGAGATTATGTAAAAAAGGCGCATAGTTCATTTCTTAGAGCATGGAGGCAAACTGATAATTTTTATCATTTATTCCCAAAAATGTGGGCAGTGATTACACAGATAAAAGGTTGTTACAAAGTTGAGACATTAAATATGTACAGTACAAATATAAGACAACAAAGGATTAAAAGGCAGAAAAACACTTACATGTGCTTAGTTGGTATTAGGCAGACTATGTGGCTGGGGGATGGGTCGCAACCAGACATCCCAAGACATCGGCAGATCTTTCTAGCAGGGCATCTGCAGCTCAAAAAACTGAAGCACTGTACGTGAGTGGTACCTAATAGCCCAGGGTCTGTGACCTCACGAAAGGGGTGGTCTGGTGAGGTCCAACCACCCTCCTCTCCAAGTTGAAATTTTACTAAAAACTTATAATATCCATATCTTAACTCACCAAGGGTATCTGTCATAAACTCATTTTCTGCTCCACCAGTTGAGAGTTCCCCTTCCGTTCTCCCTCTGGTGGTGACAGGAGGTAGTGTGGTTGGTTTAAGTGGTAGTGATCTGCCACCTGATGAGGAAGATAACGATTGGATCTCTGGAGTATCAGACTGGATATAAGACAGCCGACGCCCTATCCGGGTGCTGGTGATTCAATCTGCTTCTCAGGTCCTGGACTTCAACTCTCTTCCAGTCTTCTCAAGTTAAGTTTGTTTTTTGCTAATGTTCACACTTGCGCTTGTTGGTCAATTCAGTTTTTTGTGTAATCAGCCTGCCCCTGCTGAGGCTATACTGAAATTCCACTCCTATTAATCAGTATTTGCCAATCTGCTTTTTGTCCCTTATTAGTTTGGCCTCTTTTTTGCTCTGTCTCAGAATAGTTCAGAGTGCTGATATAGGTTTAGAAGTCTAGTGACTTCAGGGTTAATTTTGCTATCAGAAGTGTTGGACAACATTTTTGTAGGTTTTTTTGGCAGATTGCAGACAGTGTCTTTCCTTTTCTGTCCTTTTAAGTTAGCCGGGCCCCATCGTTTGCTCAGCCTATTTTCCTGCCTTTGTTTGTATTTTCATCTTGTTTCACTGTCAATACATGTGGGGGGCTGTCTTTCCTTTGGGGTCTGCTCTGGGGCAGTTAGTTTTCCTCTTTTCCTGCTTTAGACTTATGTAGTTCTCTGGTTGTGACGAGGCATCTAGGACCAATGTAGGAACGCTCCACGACTGCTGCTAGTTGTGCGGTTAAGATCAGGGATCTGCAATCTGCATAGTTACCAACTTCTCTGGTTTTCTGAGACTTAGCTTGCCGTCTTTTTTTCCTCCTCGGTTTCCCATTTATAACAGAATCACCAGCCATACCGCAGATTCTAGGGTACTCAAAAGCAGGAAAGAATTGTTAGAGAAAGAAAAAAAAGGGAAAAGAAAAAAAGTGTCAGAATTTTTTTTTTTTATTATGTATTTTTTCCTCTTTTCTCTGGGGCTGTAGGAGGATTTTTTTCCTAATGGAGATTAAGCAACTGTCTGATCGTGTGGAGCAGCTTGCTGCTGAAGTACAGGGAATTTCCACCTACCTTATTCATGCTGTTGAACCCAAGATTCGTACTCCTGATGTGTTTTCTGGGGATCGGTCTAAATTTCTGAATTTTAAGAATAATTGTAAATTATTTCTTGCTTTGAAGCCTAACTCATCGGGGAGCTCTGTGCAGCAGGTTAAAATTGTTATCTCCTTGCTGCGCGGCGATCCCCAAGATTGGGCTTTTTCTCTGACACCTGAAAATCCTATTCTGACTAATGTGGATGCATTTTTTCAGGCCTTGGGGTTGTTGTATGATGAACCTAATGCCATTGATCAAGCTGAGAGAACCCTGTTGGCATTAAACCAGGGTCAGGATTCTGCAGTTATACTGTCAAAAATTCCGAAAGTGGGCGGTCCTTACTACATGGAATGATAGTGCATTGGCGGCTCTCTTTCGGAAAGGTTTGTCAGAGACCGTAAAAGATGTTATGGTGGGATTTCCTGTTCCCTCTGGTCTGGATGGCTCTATGTCATTAGCCATTCAAGTTGATCGGTGTTTACGTGAACGTAAAACTACATGGGAGGCGCTGCCACCTTTTGAATAAATGTCTGAACCTATGCAATGTGATGGGGTTTTGTCTAGGGCGCAACGTCGGGAGTTTAGAAGGCGTAATAAGCTGTGTTTTTTCTGTGGAGACGCCTCATACTATTTCTGTCTGCCCGAAATGAGAGAAACGTTTTGCACACACATTTGCTGTGGGCAGTATACAACCTAAGTTCCTTTTGGCAATTACTCTGATCTGCTCCTTGTCCACATTTTCCACTAAGGCTTTTGTGGATTCAGGAGCAGCTCTGAATCTGATGGATTTGGACTTTGCTAAACATTGTGGTTTGTCCATGATGCCTCTGCAGACGCCCATTCCTTTGAGGGGTATTGATGCCACTCCTTTGGCAGAGAATAAACCTCAGTTTTGGACCCAGGTGATAATGCGAGTTGCCCCAGACCACCAAGAAAATTGTAAATGTTTGGTGCTGCATAATTTGCATGATACTATTGTTCTGGGGTTCCCCTGGTTGCAAACTCATAACCCAGTTTTGGATTGGAAATCTGTGTCTGTGGTGGTGAGTTGGGGTTGTCAGTGTGTTCTTAAGAACGCTCCTGTTTTCTCCACCTCTCCTCAGTCTCATGATATTCCTGTTTATGTGGCTGATTTCTCTGATGTTTTTAGTGAGAGTAAGTCTGCGTCTTTGCCTCCTTATAGGAGTTATGACTGTGCAACTGAGTTGATGCCTGGGTGTAAATTTCCCAAGGGTCGGCTTTTCAACTTATCTGTACCCGAACATGATGCTATGCAATCCTATATTAAGGAGTCGTTGGAGAATGGTCATATTAGACCATCCTCGTCACCGTTAGGCGCTGGTTTTTTTTAGTGGCCAAGAAAGATGGTTCATTAAGACCGTGTATTGATTATCGTTCCCTTAACAAGATGACGGTTAAATATCAGTACCCGTTACCTCTGATGTCTGATTTATTCTCCAGAGTTAAGAGTGCCTGCTGGTTTACTAAGCTTGACCTCAGGGGGGCGTATAATTTTATACGCATCAAGCAAGGGGATGAATGGAAGACGGCGTTTAATACTCCGGAGGGACATTTTGAGTACCTGGTGATGCCTTTTGGGCTCTCTAATGCCCCTTCTGTCTTCCAATCCTTTATGAATGATATTTTCCGAGACTTTGTGGATAAGTTTTTGATCATCTATCTGGATGACATTTTGATCTTTTCTAGTGATTGGGATTCCCATGTGGAACATGTCCGGACTGTGTTCCGGATTTTGAGGGAGAATTCCGTTTGTTAAGGGATCGAAGTGCCTCTTTGGTGTACAGAGGATTTCATTTTTGGGATTTAACTTGTCTCCATCGACTATTGAAATGGACCCGGCCAAGGTACAGGCCATTTATGATCGGGTTTAGCCTACTTCTTTGAAGGCTCTCCAGAAGTTTTTGGGTTTTTCTAATTTCTATCGTAAATTCATAGGTAATTTTTCTAGTATTGTCAAACCACTGACTGATCTGACAAAGAAGGGAGCTGATGTGCTGAATTGGTCTCCTGAGGCTGTCTCAGCATTTCAGGAGCTTAAGCGGAGATTTACTTCAGCTCCAGTTTTACGGCAACCTGATGTCTCACTTCCATTTCAAGTGAAGTTAGAAGCTTCTGATATTGGTGCAGGAGCGGTGTTGTCCCAAAAAGACCCTGTGACTTCTAAGATGAATCCCTGTGCCTTCTTTTCTCGAAAGTTTTCCCCATCTGAATGCAACTATGATGTGGGGAATCGGGAATTGTTGGCCATGAAGTTGGCATTTCAGGAGTGGAGACATTGGTTGGAGGGAGCTAGACATCAAGTTGTGATCCTCACCGATCACAAGAATCTGATTTATCTGGAGTCGGCCAAACGCTTGAATCCTAGACAGGCTAGATGGGCCTTGTTTTTCATGCGTTTTAATTTTGTGGTCTCTTTTCTTCCGGGCACTAAGAATGTTAAGGCAGACGCCCTTTCTAGGAGTTTCTTTGCTGATTCTCTTAATGTGACCGAGCCTACTAGTATCCTAGGTGAGGGGGTAGTTATTTCTGCCATTTCGCCTGATTTGAGATGCGCCCTGGAGGAATTTCAGGAGGATAAACCTGAGTGTTGCCCTATGGGAAGATTGTATGTTCCTGACCAGTAGAGAAAGTGAGTGATGTCTGAAGTCCATTGCTCCGCATTGGCTGGTCATCCGGGTATTTTTGGTACCAGAGATTTGGTGAGTCGGTCGTTTTGGTGGCCTGCCATATCTCGTGATGTCAGGAATTTTGTACAGTCCTGTGGGACTTGTTCTCGGTCTAAACCCTGTTCTCGTTCTAGTGGGTTGCTGATGCCCCTGCCGGTGCCCAAGAGGCCATGGACCCATATCTCAATGGATTTTTTTTCTGATCTTCCTGTCTCTCAGAGAATGACTGTTATCTGGGTGATTTGTGATAGATTTTCGAAGATGGTCCATCTTGTACCACTCCCAAAGTTGCCATCTTCCGCTGACCGCTGAGTTGATGCCCTTGTTTTTACAACAGGTGGTTCGGTTACACGGGATTCATGAGAACATTGTGTCCGATAGAGGGGTCCAGTTTGTTTCCAGATTCTGGAAAGCCTTTTGTTCCAATCTGGGAATTCAGTTATCCTTCTCCTCCACGTTTCATCCCCAGACCATTGGGCAGACTGAGAGAACAAACCAGACCCTGGAGTCTTATTTAAGATGTTTTATATCTGCTGATCAAGATGATTGGGTCTCATTTTTGCCCTTAGCCGAATTTGCGCTGAACAATAGAGCTAGTTCTGCCACTCTGATGTCACCCTTTTTCTGTAATTTTGGGTTTCATCCTCGATTCTCTTCAGGGCAAGTGTAATCTTCGTCCTGCCCAGGTGTGGTCACTGTGGTTGTGAGAATGCAGCAGATATGGGACCAAGTGGTGGATAAGTTGTCACTCTCTCAGGAAAAGGCCCAGTGTTTTTCCAACCGGTGTAGGACCATTGGTCCCCGATTTAAAGTGGGTGATATGGTTTGGCTGCCGTCTAAGAATATTCCTATGAAGGTTGCATCTCCAAAATTTAAGCCAAGATTTATTGGACCTTATAAGATTTTGGAGATTCTTAATCCTGCTTCTTTTTGATTGGCTCTTCCAGTTACGGTCAAAATCCATAACATATTTCACAAGTCACTATTGAAGAGGTTTGTTGAGCCAGTAGTTCCTGTGGCGGCACCTCCTGATCCTGTATTGGTTAAAGGCAATGTGTAATATGAGGTAGAGAAAATATTGGATTCTCGTTTGGTTAGACGGAGACTCCAGTATTTGGTCATTTGGAAGGGTTATGGCCAGGAGGATAATTCTTAGGTCTTTGCCTCTGATATTCGTGCCAATAAATTGGTTCGTGCTTTTCACCGGGCCCATCCTGATCGGCCTGGTGGCATGGATGAGGGTTCGGTGACCCCTCCTCAAGGGGGGGTACTGTCATGAACTCATTTTCTGCTCCACCAGTTGAGAGTTCCCCTTCTGTTCTCCCTCTGGTGGTGACAGGAGGTAGTGCGGTTGGTTTAAGTGGTAGTGATCTGCCACCTGATGAGGAAGATAACGATTGGATCTCTGGAGTATCAGACTGGATATAAGACAGCCGACGCCCTATCCGGGTGCTGGTGATTCAGTCTGCTTCTCAGGTCCTGGACTTCAGCTCTCTTCCAGTCTTCTCAAGTTAAATTTGTTTTTTGCTAATGTTCACACTTGCGCTTGTTGGTCAATTCAGTTTTTTGTGTAATCAGCCTGCTGGGGTTATGCTGAAATTCCACTCCTATTAATCAGTATTTGCCAATCTGCTTTTTGTCCCTTATTAGTTTGGCCTCTTTTTTGCTCTGTCTCAGAATATTTCAGAGTGCTGATATAGGTTTAGAAGTCTAGTGACTTCAGGGTTAATTTTGCTATCAGAAGTGTTGGACAATATTTTTGTAGGTTTTTTTTGGCAGATTGCAGACAGTGTCTTTCCTTTTCTGTCCTTTTCAGTTAGCCGGGCCCCATCGTTTTCTCAGCCTATTTTCCTGCCTTTGTTTGTATTTTCATCTTGTTTCACCGTCAATACATGTGGGGGGCTGTCTTTCCTTTGGGGTCTGCTCTGGGGCAGTTAGTTTTCCTCTTTTCCTGCTTTAGGCTTATGTAGTTCTCCGGTTGTGACGAGGCGTCTAGGACCAACGTAGGAACGCTCCACGACTGCTGCTAGTTGTGCGGTTAACATCAGGGATCTGCAATCTGCATAGTTACCAACTTCTCTGGTTTTCTGAGACTTAGCTTGTCGTCTTTTTTCCTCCTCGGTTTCCCATTCATAACAGGTATCATTGTTTGTAGTTTATCGAATACAATAAAACAACATCAAGCATGCCGTAATTAGGACACTTCATTTGGGAGCAATCCATATCTCAGGTTCTTGAGGTCCGAAAACTTCGCAAGATCCACCATAGCGAAGCCGGGTCCACTCAGATCACAGAAATGTAATTATTATATCTCTGGCACGAGCGGAGTGCATGCTAGGCTTCTTTTAATATTTCCTATACCTTTATTCAGCTTCTTGGCCAGGACAAAGGAATCCTTTAGCTTAACTAATTAACATTCCTTTCTCAACAGGAAATGGACGGTATCCTGTTACCCAAATGCAGGCAGAGAGCTGTATGTGGAGGAAGGGAGAAACAAAAGGAGTGGGGCTGCAGCGGTGTGACAAGGAGATAATCTCCTCAGTGGGGTGAAATGGGAGATTTCTAGCATGTTCTAGAAACATCATGCCTTACAGTACATTACAAGAATCATCCATACTGTTAGGGCTGGCGGAACGCACCAAATTATAAAATAGTAGCAGGTGCGTTCTCAGCCCGGGGTCCACCGTGCAGAGGTGGTACACTGCTGCTAGATAATGGTGGAAGAAATAAGCGGTGTGAAAACAGTCACACGTGGGTTACGTTACCCAATGTGAACAGGAGCAAACTCTGTTAATTCACAGAGCTGCACAACCGCTGAACGTAGATGCCAGAGCCTGTTTAGCTCACAGAGCCCGGCCAAAAGAGCGCACAGTGTACGGCCACAGAACTCTAACCCAAGGACACGGGGTTAGAGTCTCTCTAGGCCCACTGAGCGTGTGGCGTCGCTGCCGCGAGCGCCGCTGTAGATGCTGGCTATGGAGTGTGGAGCACGTGCACTGAGGTGTGCCGAGTCACTGGGGGGAATTGATGCCTGACTCAACCTCTGACCTACCTACGCCTAAGCCTGGGCGCTAGCAGGCTAGGCTGCATAACACATGCTTACCGAGGGTAGGGGTTTCTTAATGAGTCATTCATCAGAGGCATTCATAAGTGCATACATCACTCACGCCTCATAGTCTGAAAATACAGTCTATCCTAGCGCATGGCCGAGCGGCCATGCAAATCTTTTATAGCCGCGAGCGTCCGGGACCTTCCTAGCTTCTCGGATGGGCCAATCCGAACACGAGCAGGACCTGAGCACGTGACCTTTGATCTCCAATGAGAGAGCACTCCTCGGGCATGCTCAGTAGTCCGACATGAGGACTTAGTCCCTGGAGAATCTCGCTTTTGAGCAGCATGCATTGCCATAGCTGTGCCAGAGGTGGCAGCAGCAAGGAAACCCATGGAGCTGATCTGGGCAGAGCTCCAGGACCGACGAGTTTGCTGAGCAACCTCCTCTGCGGCTGGAGAGGAATGGGAGACCGCCGGAAGCAAGGCTCAAGATTCTTGCTGTGCAGTGACAGAAATCCGATGCCTAACATTACCTTCTCTCTGAGCCTCGCTCCGCTCAAATTCTGCAATGAGAAGAGGAGCATGGATGTTCTCCACTGGCTCCCAGGTCCAAGCTTCTGGACCATGACCCTTCCAATCCACCAAGTGAAACTTTATGCCCCGCATCACCTTGCATCCCACAATGGCATTGACCTCAAACTCGTCAGACGACAGGTCTGATGTCCCGGAAGATGGCTCAGAAAACCGGGACATGTGAACCGGCTTAAGAAGAGACACATGAAACGTGCCCGAGATAGCCAAGTGTGGTGGAAGGGCCAGATGGTAGACCACAGGGTTAATCTGCTCGAGGACCTTGAAAGGGCCAATATAGCACGGTGCGAACTTAGCGGATTCCACCCGCAGCCTGATGTTTCGAGCGGAGAGCCACACTAAGTCGTCAGGGGGGAAGGTCACAGCAGGGCGCCGGCGAGTATCAGCGGAGGACCTCATTCTCTCCTTGGAGGCCCAGATAGCATCCTGCGTGCGATCCCAAATGTCACGAGCCTCCACCGCCCAGTCTGCCACCTTAGAGTCGGTGGATGACACGGGCATGGGCATTGGGGATGCGCGGATACTGACCACAATTTAAGAGGAATGGGGTCTATCCACAGCGTTGTTCAAGGCAAACTCCACCCATGGCAGCAAGGATGCCCAATCATCCTGCCTGGCCGAGACAAAATGTCGCAGATATGTCACCAGGGTCTGGTTGGCTCTCTCAACCAACCCATTCGTCTCAGGATGATAGGCCGAGGAGAGATTTAGCTCAATGCTGAGCAGAGAACAGAGCTCTCTCCAGAATCGAGACGCAAACTGAGGACCCGGGTCACTGACAATCTTATCCGGCATGCCGTGTAGGCAGAAAACATGTTTAATAAACAACGCTGCCAGGCCCCGTGCCGAAGGTAGCCGACAGAGTGATACCAGATGCACCATCTTGGAGAAATGATTGGTGACCACCCAAATGACGGTGCTGCCACTGGACTTGGGCAGACCCACCACAAAGTCCATACTGACCATCTTCCAGGGCCTGTCCGCAAACGGCAGAGGATAGAGTAACCCAGCGGGCCGCTGCTGTGAGGACCGATTCTGGGCACAAGAGACGCACACCTGAATATAGTCCCTGACGTCACGGGCCATATGCGGCCACCAGTATGTCCTCGTCTGGAGATCAGAGTTCCTTTTGATCCCGAAATGGCCACCCACTCTGGACGAATGAGCCCAAGAGAGGACCTCCGGTCGCAGATGGGCAGGGACAAAAGTCTTGCCCGGAGGTACAGATTTGAGAGCAACTGGAGCCATGGTCCTCAGGCTCTCCGATGGGACTATCAGTCGAGGCTCCTCCTCCTCCGATGACACCACGGAGCAAGAAAGAGCATCGGCCCGGACGTTCTTCTCCCCGGAGAGAAAATGCAGTGTGAAATGGAATCGGGAGAAGAACAAGAACCATCTGGCCTGGCGAGAATTCAGCCACTGGGCTGTCTGTAAATAGACCAAATTTTTGTGGTCGGTGAACACCTGGAATGAGTGGCGAGCTCCCTCCAGGAGGTGTCTCCACTCTGAGAAGGCCAGATTCATTGCTAGCAACTCCCTGTCCCCGATGGAATAATTCCTCTCCGTCGGTGTGAAGGTCTTAGAGAAGAAGAAGCATGGGTGCTTCCAACCTTGCGAGTCCTTCTGAAAAAGGACCGCTCCAGCACCGACGGAGGAGGCATCCACCTCCAGAATGAAGGGCTTATCTACATCAGGGCGATGTAGAATGGGAGCACTAGCGAAGTGGGACTTAATGGAGGCGAAGGCCTTGGAGACAGTCTCCAATCACAGTTTGGGATTTGCACCCTTCTTGGTGAGGGCTACCAAGGGCGCTACCAAAGTTGAAAAATGCGGAATGAATTGGCGATAGTAATTTATGAACCCCATAAAGCGCTGCACCGATTTGAGAGAATGGGGTTCCTGCCAATCCATCACAGCCTGTAGCTTGGCAGGATACATGGCCAAACCCTGGGCTGAGATGATGTAGCCCAGGAAAGGCAAGGACTCCTGCTCAAACACACATTTCTCCAACTTGGCATAAAGCGAGTTGGCCCGCAGGAGATAGAAAACTTTGCGAACATCTCTCCGGTGGGACTCAATCTCTGGAGAGTAAATGAGAATATTGTCAAGAGAGACTACTACCGAGGTGGTAAGAATATCCCGGAAGATATCGTTCACAAAGTCTTGGAAGACGGCTGGAGCATTACATAACCCGAAGGGCATCACCAGGTATTTATAGTGCCCGTCTCTGGTGTTAAAAGCCGTCTTCCATTCGTCCCCCTCACGGATGCGAGTCAGGTTATAGGCTCCCTGCAGATCAAGCTTAGTAAAAACACTCTCACTCCCCGTAGCCTATCAAATAGTTCCGATATCAGGGGCAGAGGATACTTGTTCTTAATGGTTTTGGCGTTAAGGCCCCTGTAATCGATGCACGGACGTAATTCTCCATTCTTCTTTTGGACAAAGAAGAATCCCGCTCCCGCCGGGGACACCGACTTCCTAATGAATCCTCTTGCCAGATTCTCCCTGATATACTGAGACATGGCCTCTGTCTCTGGGAGAGATAGGGGATATACTCGACCTTGGGGAGGCTCAGCGCTGGGCAAGAGGTCAATAGGACAGTTGTAAGGGCGGTGCGGCGGAAGGGTCTCTGCCGCCTTCTTGGAGAAAACATCTGCATACTTCTGATATGGCTTGGGAAGCGAGGAGAGATCCGCAGGAACCTCAGAAGTAGCGACCTGTACGCAGTCCCTCAGACACCTACCCTCACAGGATTTACTCCAACCGAGGGTTTTTCCCGAAGACCACTCTATGTGGGGAGAGTGGGATCGTAACCAGGGAACCCCTAGGAGGACCTGGTCGATACCTTCGGGCATCACAAGGAGAGACAGCATCTCCTGATGAGAAGGAGACAGTGAGAGTCTCAGTGGAGCTGTCTGGTGGGTGATTTGGGACAGGAGTGTCGCCCCATTCACCACCCTGATGGTGACTGGTTGAGGTAGCAAGACCAGGGGGATTGCGTGTTGTTGGGCGAAGGCAGATGACATGAAATTGCCCTCCGCCCCAGAGTCCACGCAAACCTCCACAATCAGAGTGGAAGAATTAAACTCTAACGCTCCTTTAAACAGGAGCTTGGAGGAGAAAGTCGCGGTGTCTAGTAGGCCCCCTCCAATAACCACTAGACGGGAGGGTTTCCCGACCACTGTGGGCACTGCTTAGCAAGGTGCCCAGTCTGCCGACAGCGGAAGCAGACTGGAGGTACCCGGCGGGCCGAAACCTGGACACCGTGCGGGACACCTCCATGGCCTCTAGAGGCTCGGGCTACTGACCGGGAGGTTCCAGCGGTTTAGAGAAATTTGGAGCCAACTTATATCGTTGGCGGGACCTGGAGCGCTCCAACCCTCGCTCAGTGAAGCGAATGTCAATTCGGGTGGAAACCGTAATGAGCTCCTCTAAAGTGATGGGCACCTCCCTGGAGGCCAGGGTGTCTTTGACATGACCAGCCAGGCCTCTCCAGAATATAGGTATGAGAACCTTATCTGGCCACTCCAGCTCTGAGGCCAGAGTTCTGAAGAGGATGGCATACTCGCTGACCAGAGACAAACCCTGGGTTAGGGCCAGCAACTGAAGTGCGGTATCGTGCGTGACCTGAGGTCCCAGGAACACCTGCTTCAGAGTGACCAGAAAATGGGTGGCGCTCTGTACCAGGGGATCCCTGCGCTCCCACACCGGGGTGGCCCACTCCAAGGCCCTGCCCAACAGGAGGGAGATGATAAATCCCACCTTGGCCCACTCAGAGGGCAATCGTGTAGCCAGCAACTCCAGGTGAATGGAGCACTGACTCACAAAACCCCTGCATGAAGCACTATCACCCGCGAACTTCTCGGGCAGCGGGATGCAGGACAAGGTCGGGGCAGGACTGGCCGTGGAAACACGGGCGACAGCCTCTGTAGCTGTTTGAACGGCGACCGAGGTAACATCCGCAGCGGAGGTGGAATGCTCTAGCGCTGCCAACCTACCCTCCAGCTGCTGGATGTACCTATGCAGTCGTTGTTCGTCCGCCATTACTAGCCAGACCCTGGTGCTAGGATAATGTTAGGGCTGGCGGAATGCACCAAATTATAAAATAGTAGTAGGTGCGTTTGCAGCCCTGGTCCACCGTGCAGAGATGGTACACTGCTGCTAGATAATGGCGGAAGAAATAAGCGGTGTGAAAACAGTCACACGTGGGTTACGTCACCCAATGTGAACAGGAGCTAACTCTGTTAATTCACAGAGCCGCACAACCGCTGAACGTAGATACCGAAGCCTGTTTAGCTCACAGAGCTGGGCCAAAAGAGCGCACAGTGTATGGCCACAGAACTCTACCCCAAGGACACGGGGTTAGAGTCCCTCTAGGCCCACTGAGCGCGTGGCGTCACTGCCGCGAGCACCGCTATAGACGCTGGCTATGGAGTGGAGTGTGGAGCACGTGCACTGAGGCATGTCGAGTCACTGGTGAGGACTGATGCCTGACTCAACCTCTGACCTACCTACGCCTAAGCCTGGGCACTAGCAGGCTAGGCTGCACAACACATGTGTACTGAGGGTAGGAGTTTCTTAATGAGTCATTCACTAGAGACATTCATACGTGCATACATCACTAACTCCTCATAGTCTGAAAATACAGTCTATCCTAGTGCATGGCCAAGCGGCCATGCGAACCTTTTATAGCCGCGAGCGTCCGGGACCTTCCTGGCTTCTCGGATGGTCCAATCCGAACACGAGCAGGACCTGAGCACGTGACCTTCGATCTCCAATGAGAGAGCACTCCACGGGCATACTCAGTAGCCTGACATGAGGACTTAGTCCCTGGAGAATCTCGCTGCTGAGCAGCATGCATTGCCATAGCTGTGCCAGAGGTGGCAGCAGCAAGCAAACCCATGGAGCTGGTCTGGGCAGAGCGCCAGGACCGACGAGTTTACTGAGCAACCTCCTCTGCGGCTGGAGAGGAATGGGAGACCACTGGAAGCAAGGCTCGGGATTCTCGCTGTGCAGCGACAGAAATCCGACGCCTAACACATACAGCCTTGAAGGCACCAACTGGAATGCCTCATTCAAATATTATGAAAGTGTTGTTGTGGTACCTCTACATTCATAAAGGCTCTGCCATTAATGGCTCTCCCATCAGTAAAGTGTGAGCTCTTATGGTCAGTGTGATACTTTCTCTCTTGTAGAGTGCAAGCTCTTATGGTTAGGATCCTTTCTCTCCTGTACAGTGTAAGCTCTTATAATCAGCAAAGTCCTCTCTCTCTCCTGTAGAGTGTAAGCTTTTATGGTCAGCAAAGCCCTCTCTCTCTTTTTAAAGTGTAAGCTTATATAGTAAGTGGGGTCCTCTCAATCACTCCTGAAGAGCGTAAATTCTTATCGTCAGCGGGTTTCGCTCTCAATTTCTTGACTTTGTAAGGTGTAAGCTCTTATGGTCAGTGGGGTCCTCTCTCTCTCTTATAAAGTGTAAGCTCTTATGGTCAGTGGGGTCCACTCTCTGTCCTGTAGAGTGTAAGCTCTTATGGTCAGTGGGGTCCTCTCTCTCTCCTGTAGAATGTAAGCTCTTATAGTCAGTGGGGTCCTCTCTCTCTCCTGTAGAGTGTAAGCTCTTTTATTCATCAGGGTTCTTTCACTCTCTTGACCGTAAAATGTAAGCTCTTATGGTCAGTCAGGTTCTATCTCTCTCATTTCCCTCACGTGTATTTCTTGATCAATTACAAGCTTTCCAGTATTGAGATTTGTGCAAATGTATTTGGCCAAGTCAGCGAATTCAAACTTCGAAAGATCTATTCATCTCTAACCAGCACATAATGTTAGCACCGGGGCTCAGAAGTTACAAGTTATGTCTCTATATATACTTTAAATATCAGCCTAAAACAATTTGTGAATCACGTACATTTGTAGGTTAGCAAGACTTATCCTTGTGTGAGCGATCATTCAGACTTGTTGATGGAAAGTCCTTTTATCAGTAATTATTTAATTACTATGACAGATTTAACAAATATAAATAATTCTCACTTAATATGATGAATGAATTATGGCTGAATGGTTACACAACCTTACTAAGAAAATGAACTTGTTAGCTCCTATTTCTATTTCTAATTCACTAGAATTTTCCCCTCAGGAAGCATCTCTGCTCTGTGCCAAAGAAAGAGCAGGAAACTCTACCCTTTCCTTCTAGTGACTCACAATATAGTGAGGAAAAGATTACAGAGCAGAATGGCCAGGGAAAGTGAAAGTTTTCACATTGTGCTAACCTCTGGTTCACATACACGGAAATGCAGAATAATTCTCCTGCTGCCTTCATCTAATGACTTGACCAGTGATTGAGGCGATCGTCACTTCCTGTATGTCATTTCCTGTCATTACTTGCAACCAATTTTTATTTATTGATTTCTATCATTTGCGTGTAAATAAGTCACCTTCTTTAAAATTGAATCCAGACAAAACCCATAATCCGTGAGGACCTACTAATGGAACGGATCACTTATTATAAATGCTAAGTTCTAATGGATACATAAATAGAGCTATACTTAGAGAAATGCACCAAAATTCTTCCAAATTGCACCTAAAAGTGAGTACATGCTTCACTCATTAACCTATCTTAAAATTGCTCAAAAGTGTCCGGAAGCAAGAGAATGGCTAAAAGGAGTATTTGGTCACAATTCTCCCTCAGTATTTGTAAGCCAAAACCAGGAGTGGGTGAAAAATGAAGAAGTGGTGACGTGTTTCTATTATAACTTTTCCTCTGCTTGGTCCTCTCCAGATTTTGGCTTACAAATACTGATGTAAAATACTGACCGAATACTGAACGCGTGAACTTGGCCTAAGGGAGAGAAAGATATTTTACTCCAATAAATAAGATACAGACTGACATCCTGCAAATTTTTGCATTACCTTTTAGATCTTTTGATCATTGGGCAAATGCAATATGTATTTCTCTATACAGCAGGTAAAAAAAACAAACAAAAAACCCAACAGTTTTATGTGGGTCATGTCAATGACAAATGATATGACAAGGTGACAAAATCTTCTCTACCTGAACTGCGAAGGCTCTTGATATAGAAGTAGGGATGTGGACTGTCTTACCCTGTTCCTGCTCCTGAGGGCAGCAGATGCGCTGTGTGAATACTGTCGTGCGGTTTTATATGTGAAGTAACGTGTGTCTGATATAATGTCATATAATGTATTATGGTGATGTACAGGATATAAGGTTTTAATGGATAATGTTAACATAGCATAATGGTAAGCTTAGGGAAGCATAGAATATAGCATAAGTATAATAGGTTAGCATGTTAGATAGGAAATGGTTAAGGTTAGGATTAACCCTGTGGGTGAGCACTAGTGCTGATAAGAAGGGGCACTTCTTGGTTAGAGGGAGTTCAGTGTCAGTCAGTGAAGTGTGGAGTGAGTTCAAGTTCAGGTAGGGTGGTGGGCTGCTAGGGACAGCATGGGCCAAACATTTAACCCTCCGTCAGGCGCAATATAGATTCTCCTCAGTTCATGCGCAATGTGCCTGACAAGCACAGGTCAGAAAACCACCTATAGTAGCTACATATTTCAATTTCAGGACTATAGAAGTAGTCAGTGACCTTCATAGGAATGTATTAAAAGAGATTACACCAAATCAGATGCAAAAAAAAACATTTATTAACCATAAACTTATTAAAACTAAAAGTACCACTTTTCGGTAGTACCGCCAAATAGGCTAGAGTTATCTTTACTTAACTATTGCTTAAATATAAAATTATGGAAAAAAACTTAAAGGATATTGCACTTAGATGTTACTTAATTATTTTCTACTCATCTTCAGTGGTTTCAATTGCAGCAGAAGCAGCACAGGTACACTTAGAAAAGCAAGGCTGGCAGACGAAAGTTGCATGGGAAAGGCAGATTGATTCTTTACATATTTTGCAGTCATATTTAGAAAGCCTTCTGAAACCAGATACAAATGAGCAGGTAGTACAACTGCGTCTTTTAGAAGGTGGTAGAGTCGGTGTTTGTTCTGGAACGTCCTTGGGACGATATCTCTTCAACTGGTGTTGCAGGGCAAGGGGCATTCCAACCGTCTTTGTACTTCTTAGGCTTAGCTCTCCACTCACCAGTTCATTAGCCAATTGTTTTAGGTACATTCGTCTGCGCATTTGTTTAAGTTCATTACCGAGGTAAATTACTTGTGAGTTGATGCCACCCACATTCAGCATTGTAAAGAAGATTACCATCGGCCAGCGTTTGGTATTTCGACTTACATTGAAATTGCCACACATTTGGTCAGCAGTGTCAACACCGCTTTTGGTCAAATTATAAAAAGTTATGATTTCTGGTTTCCTTAGCTCCCCAGACTCTGGATCAATGGTGTAATCATTATGTAATGAAGAGACCAAAATCACATTTTTCCTCTCGCGTGGGATGTAAGAAACTAAAATCTTTCCATTACTGAACCCAAACATAGTGCTATACTGTTGTTTGCCTTTTGTATATAGAAAATCTGGCGGCAACTGCCTTTTGTTTTTTCTAACAGTTCCCACATATGACAGCTTTTTCGTTTTTAAAAAATCAATCAGATCAAAGTCAGTAAACCAGTTGTCAGCAGTGATATTTCGACCAGATCCAAACATTGGCTCAGCAATTCTCTTTACCACATCACTAGGCTTGTTGCTCACATTGAAAGGACCTGGTGGCTGTCTTCCACAATAAACTTCCATGTTCATAGTGTACATCATCCTTGCATCAACCATGGCAAAAATTTTAATTCCATATTTGTTTGGCTTTGATGGTATATATTGCCGAAAACCACATCTTCCACGGAAACCTGGAAGCATCTCATCAATAGTGAGGTTTTGCCCCGGGCAATAGCTTTTTTGACAATTCATAATAAATTGTTGAAATATGTCCCGAATTGGTGCAAGCCGGTCATAACCTTTTCGTTCTGTCCGGGTACTTCGATCATCGAAACGGAGGCAACGGATCAGGACTTTGAATCGTTTCAGATTCATCACAAGGCTGAATTTTTCGATGACATCACCGTCTGTCCCCCACAGCTCCTCCAAACTTTGCCTATTTGCTCTGAAAGCACCAGCTAGGTATAACAAGCCAATAAATGCCTTGAGTTCAATCACATCAGTGTTTTTGATGTCCCTCTCTCTGGAGAATTGCTCTTTGATTGTGTCAATATACTGGTTAGTGAACCGAACAATAGTTTCCAACATGCTATCTGTAATTAGATTACTCCAACATTCCACTGCAGTTTTAGCTTTTCTAGCACTTCCAATAACTCCAGGAAGGTGTGTAATAATATTGTGGGATTTTCTGCGCTGTTTGTTCTTGGGTGCCTTTTTGTTCCACTTTGTATTTTTATCTTTGCCCAAATAATAAATAATAAGCTAGATCTGTGTCTGTTTCCTCTGTATCAGTGTCATCACCATCCTGCTCTGTTCCAGAATCAGTGTTACATTCTGCTACCTCATCTTCAGATGAAATGTCACTAGATTCCTCTAAATCCTCAGTTACTGCTGGGTCTTCCTCATCATCTTCTAACAAAAAAATCTTCATTTCTTCTAAATGAAGGGGTTTAGATGAATCATACTGTTTTCTGGCCATTGCAGCAGAAAATCTGAAGCAAGAGAGAAAGAGTATGTGTTAGGGCGCAATGTGCCTTAGAAGCCACCCTCCTTTTGTCTAAGAAAACAGTACTTATGTACACTAACTTAGCATTAATCCTTCATAAAACAAGCTAAATACACAATCGTGATGAATAAAAAAAGAAAATACTAACTTTTCAATTTGTGTTGAAATCAGGCACAATGTGCCTGAGAAGCCAAAGTGTTGATATCTGCTCACTAGAAGGTCTGCTGAGTCACTGTGATATCAGGTTTCACAGAGCCTGTAGAGTCAGGAGATAACTAGGAGGGGTGGGGTTTTCTGATAAGTGGGCAAGGAGAGAGAAGTGAAACTAATTACTGTGTGCCTGTCAGATCTATTGCGCCTGACGGAGGGCAGTTGGCGGACAAAAGGAGATCCCTAATGGACATTCCAACAGTGTCTGGAGAATAGGGCTTGGGTCAGGTGCCATGGAATGGGCCTGGTCTTCCAACATCACAAGGTCAGTGAATATGGAGTTACATGAGGGGAGGTCGGTTCCAGGTGTACTATCGGAGTTGAGAACGAATCCCTGGGACTGATGGAGTCATCGGGCTTGGGGGTAGTCCAGAATGAACGTGTGGCAGAACAGAAGAGGGGTTGTGCTAAGGAAAAAGAAAGTCTGAATTGCCGTGCACTCTCCTACCTAAACCCACCTGATGAACTTGGACTGTTTAGTACAAATTTGACTGTTGCAAAGAACTTAAGGTCCCTCACATTGTGTGCGGCAACTTCTAAGGATGGAAGCCTGGAGGCAGTAGAGTCATGAGGCCTACAAGTGAGTGTGATGCACCCCATATCCTAAAGCACATTGGGACTGGGACAACCCTTGTCTGTAAAGTGCCAGAGCGCAACTAGACAGCATTGCAGCACTTTACATAAATTTTGGCAGTAATAAAAGGTATAAATAAATTTATAAAATATTTATAAATAAATAATATGAACTGTGTATAACCCCACCCACACCACTGATTGGTAGCTTCTTATAGTGACAAAAAGCTTCTAATTATTAGAGTTGGGGATGGGGGTTACACAGAACTGTTGACTTGGAGGCATGAGACACCTAGTCAGATAATCTCCTGTTGATAAAATACTGATTTTATTCAAACAGCAACATACAGCCCAGTAAGTGACACAGTGCACAGGGTCTTTCAGAGAGGGTATCCTGACCTGACAGCCTTGTCTGTGACTCCATTAATGGGGGTTCATACAATCTACCTAGCATTGCCAACTTGACTTTTTATTTTTTATGGACAGCTACTCCAAAAATCATGGAAAGACAGTATTTTTTATGGACACACTGTAAAATCATAATAAATCATTAGGATTATAAGGGAAACATGTCTATCTCTTTCTCTAATTATAATAATAATTATATATCAAAATAATCTGTAGAAGTTTCTTCAGTTTCCAAAAATCACAAATAAAATATAAAGTCCTCACAATCCCACAATATGGGCTTCTTTTGCATCATTCTGTGCATTTCCACTGGACATCCTGCAAATTACAGAATCCTCCTTTGCTACGGACTCACAACCTACTGCGTTTCAGTGTGTGAGTAGGAACAGCACTTGGCAGCGATGGGATTCCTAACCACAAATAAACACGTAGGCACAGGAGGACCATTGTATAAGATTTCATGGGAAACCAGTAACTTCCCAGAGATCAGCACAGCAGAGTTATTTTACATCTCAATGAAGTCATGAGGAGGAAGATCCCCGTGTTTCCACAGCTCCAGTGCTCAATTCACATCAGTCATTTTACGTGTGTCACGTAGATAGTGTTATCATTTCGTCCTGTTACTTTACATCTGGGACTGGCCATAAATGTAAATGCGTTATCCAAGTGATGTCACTAGATTAACCAGCAAAATAAAATGGTTAGGAAATCACTGAAGGTGTCTCATCAGCTCCGTGCTCTGCATATGTGATACAGAAAATCAGAGAATGACTTTCATGAATGCTGAAACTGAATACACTAAACTCCCTAAACCTCCCCACGATGGAAATAATGATCTGCTGTAGCTTGAAAGATGAATCCATCTCAGTATCTGAAATGAACAAAGTAGCATCAGGAAAAAATACTATTTAATGTCAGCAGCAGGCCAAATCAAAGGGAAACATGGCAAGAAATAGTTAAATAGTTTATCTTAAAGAGGTTGTCCAGTGAAAACAAGATATCACCTATCTGCTTGATAAGTGATTGTCATGGGTTTACCACAACAGAGAGATGCCAGAAGAGCGCAGTGTCTGATTTCTCCTACTCCTGCACTGATTAGAAGCACTTCACTTACTTTTTAAATGGTGTAAATTTCTTTTGGCAGTGCAGGGATTAATTTGCACTTTTTGCAACTCCCATTTCCAATATAATCTGGGTCCTGGCTAGCACTCATTGTCAGAGTAGAATCTGCTGCATGGCTGGAGGTTGTTGTTGGTTATTATAGGAGAAGGTGTTTGGTGGGTTTATCTGTGACAGTTGCTAGGTTTTGAGTGCGTGATAATTCCCTTTCTTCTCCTATTTTGGTTTAACCCCATCCTCTACTCCCTGATGCATTCTTCTGTTATTTAGTTAAGTCCGCTGTGCCTCCACCCAAATCTTGATTGGAGTTCTGTCTCTGGGGCTGCAGAAGGACAGTTATCTTCTGCCAGGGGCTGATTCAGGGAACCTCTGCCACAGCTCAGTAAACACTCAGGAAACAGGAGTAAAACAGTTTAACAGATTTATTGCTATGCAGCAGACTTGAGGTGGGTTTAAAGGGATAAACATACAATGCAATTAACAGTGCTCTATAAAAGTCATATACACATCACAATCTAATTCAACTCCAACCCTGAAAATATAACGTGGCAGGTTCCCCCTCTTTTGTATTGACTCAGTCCAAATGTTGGGGCCTAGTTGCCGCGGATGTTGGCGCGCAAAGTAACAACCGTGGGTGCACTTAGATGAATGTTGCTGTCAATAGTCTAGGTTGCTGTGTACTCACTGTAAATAGCGCTGATAGAACCACAAGTCTCAGAAGGGCACTCACTGTGTCTCTAACAGCCGAAGGATTCTTTGGACTCCAGCTGGGGGCTGCAGGATTTAGACCTTGATGCGATGGGAGTGCCGGCAGTACTCTCTGGATCTTTGCTCTCTCCAGCAACACGGGTATCTCTGCTGGGTCCCCCACACTCTGCAACTTAGGGGAATCAAGATCCACACCGCTCTGTCTTTCATAGCAAGCAGCTGCTACGTTCTCCCTCCTCTGCACATTTACTTTCACTCTCTTCCCAGCGTCCTCCCCTAAGTCCCTCCTTCTCTCTTCTTCTATCATCTCACTGAAACAAGGGTCCCTGGGAATTGTAGTCTTCTGCCACTCAGGAGAAAAATGATTAGTGTCTGTAGGTCCCTGTTTAACAGCCACTGCAAAACTCTTCTCAGGGTCTGTAAGTTCCAATATGTCGGTAGATGCTGTGACAGTTCCCTGTGCAGGTGTTACATTCTCCCCCTGGTGAGTCATTAAAAGTGTCCCATCACGATATGAGGACTCACCACCTGAAACATGAAGGGGGGGTTATGGCATCCTGACTAACACCAAATTTACATGCACACAAACCCACAAACCACCACCTGGACACATGGGAGATACAGAGAAATAAGGCCAAACAGAATTTGAATTAGGGGGTATCCGCCTAGGGACCTCAGTGGTATGTCCCATTCTATCATAGGTCAGCATCATGGGTGGCCCAACGTCCTGTTTGGGACGAGTGTGTATCGAGGGGGCCCCCTTCTCAGCCCCTGACTCTTGTCTCTCCAGATGGATTTCTTCATTCAATAAATGTCCTTCTTCTGAACACTCACCCAATTGTGGGCAGAGCGCATTAGCCTCCTGACAAATGTCCTTTTTTCGTGTTTCCACTTCAGGAGTTTGGTTTACAGGGCCCGAGCCTATGGGGCATGAGTCCTCGGTCCATCTGTAGCTCCATTGACCATTGGTTTCCCATTCATCCCCAGACTCGCTGTCACTTCCTCCGGAGGCAACCCCAAGCAGGGGTGGGGGTTCACCCCTACGACTTCCCCTATTGCACAGAGGGGTGGTACGATCTCCTTGAGTTGGCAATGGTGGTAAAGGGATGTTTTGTCCCACAGGCAACAAATGGTGTCGATGATAGGTTTTGACAGCCCCGCCCCCTTTCTCAGGCTTTACTCTGTAGGCTGGGATACCAGGCAGCTTCTCCATCACCACATAAGGGTCAGAACACCACCGATCAGCAAGCTTGTGCTTCCCAGGATGGTGCAAAAGTTGGATAAGGACTCTATCTCCAGGCAGTAAAACTTGTTCTCGAACTCTACAGTCATAGCAAGTCTTATTGCGCCTCCCTGATGACCCAGAGGCCTGTTCTGCCAATCTGTAAGCTTTTTTCAAATCTTCCTGTAGCTAGGACACATATTTTAAGTAGGTCGTCCCATTAAAGTTGTCAAAGGATGTCCCAAAACTGATATCCACTGGTAGCTGGGCCTGTCTTCCAAACATGAGGAAGTAAGGCGAGTATCCCATTGACTCATTTGTGGTGCAATTGTAGGCATGAACAAACTGACTCACATGCCTGCTGCAGTGTCCTTTCTTCCTGGGATCCAAAGTGCCTAACATGTTCAAAAGGGTACGGTTGAACCTCTCGGGTTGAGGGTCCCCTTGGGGGTGATAGGGGGTGGTTCTGGATTTCTTGATCCCACAGATAGCGCATAGCTCCTTGATTAGTCTACTTTCAAAATCTCTTCCTTGATCAGTATGGATGCGGGCTGGCAGCCCATAATGTACAAAGAACTTCTCCCATAGGGTTTTTGCCACAGTAATTGCCCTTTGATCTTTAGTGGGGTAAGCTTGGGCATATCGGGTGAAATGATCAGTGACCAGTAACACATTACTGACATTACTTTCATCAGGCTCGATGGAGAGGAAATCAATGCACACTAGCTCAAGTGGGCCATCACTGGTAATGTTCACAAGGGGGGCAGTTCTCAAAGGCAAAGTTTTTCTCAACACTCACTGGGAGCATGATCTGCAGTATTCTTCTATATCCGCTTCCATCCGAGGCCAGGAAAATTGGTCAGCCACAAGACCCGTGGTCTTCTCGATGCCAAGATGTCCATGATCATCATGCAGGGACTTCATGACCATCCTCCGAAATCGGGTGGGTAGCACCAGCTGTCTACGAACTCCTCCCTTCTGGCGCTTTGCCTCCCGGTATAGTAGTCCATTTCTTACTACTAGCGACTCTAGCTGCCGAGTCAGCAGGACAGACTCCTCTGTTCTCAATGCATTCTTCTCGGGCCTCAAGCCCCTCTTAACCCACCATCGGACTACCCCCACCGACCGATCCTCCTGCTGCGCCTTTCTAAGGCTACTTTCACACTTGCTTTTTTTTGCAGCTCGTTTTTCCCGCAAAAAAAAGCATGGAAAAAACGCATACAAACGCATACAAATGCTGTGTTTTTTTCAAGCATTTTATGAGCATGCATGAAAAAAACGCAGCCTTTTTATGCGTTTGTATGCGTTTTTAGTGCGTTTTTACCGTGTTTTCGTTTTTTCCAACATTAGTTGGCCCCTCACACTAACCCAAACCATGACTTTACTAACCCTAACCCTAACCCTGACCCTAACCCTGACCCTAACCCTAAACCTAACCCTTAACCAAACCATACCCTAACCCTAACCCTGACCCTAACCCTAAACCTAACCCTAACCCTTAACCAAACCATACCCTAACCCTAACCCTAACCCTGACCCTAACCCTAACCCTTAACCAAACCACACTAACCCTAACCCTAACCCTTAACCAAACCCTACCCAAACCCTAACCCTAACCCTAAACCCTAACTAACCCTAAACCCTAACCCTTAACCAAACCATACTAACCCAAACCCAAACCCTAACCCTAAACCCCCTTAACTAACCCTAACTATAACCCAAACCCCTAAATTCCATTGTCTAACTAATGGTCAACAAAAAAACGCATACATGAGCATGGCAATGCGCACATATGCGCACCCATAGACTTATAATGGGTGTTTTGCTGTAAAAAAACGCATTGCGCGCGCATGCGTTTTTTTGAGGCAAGTCAGACGCCCAAAAAATGCAACAGGATGCATTTTGTGTGCCCGAGCGCACATCACAAAAAAACGCATGCGCGGAAAAACGCATACAAACGCATGTGTATGCGCACATAAGCGCATCCCATGCAAAATATAGGGAAAAAACGCATGCATTTTTTAGCGCTAAAATCTAGCGCAAAAAAACGCAAGTGTGAAACCAGCCTAACTTGATTACGAGTCAGTTGAGGAAGAGAATCTAGGGTCACATTTGTCACTTGGCAGTACAACAACAGGATCGCTTCATTGGATGCTTCCAAGAATTCAGCACAGCACTGCATAGGGAGGGCATTAGTTTGATGTCTATGGCACAGAGTCTTCACCTCCGAGGCAGGGACCTCTATTCATTCCTCCCTCTTCTTCCTCAATTAAGGGTTCCCTAGGCAGGCGAGAAAGGGTGTCTGCATCAATGTTACTGATCCCTGGTCGATATTTTAAGCTGAAATTGTACAAAGAGAGTGCGGCAAGCCATCGGTGCCCCGTGGCATTCAATTTTGCTGTGGTTCTCACGTAGGTTAATGGATTGTTGTCAGTATGAAACACGAAATGTACCCCATAGAGGTAGTCATGCAGCTTGTCCACTACAGCCCATTTCAGAGCCAGAAACTCCAGTTTGTGAGCTGGGTAGTTGCGTTCACTAGGAGTCAATCCTCGACTAATGTAGTAAACGGGATGCAGATAGCCATCATGGTCCTGGTAGAGAACCCCTCCTAGTCCATTGAGAGAAGCATCCACATGTAACACATATGGTTTACTGGGGTCTGCATAGGCCAACACTGGAGTTTGGGTCAAACATGACTTCAGTTTCTCAAATGCCTCAACGCATACAGGGGTCCATCTTTCCTCAAAAAGTTCATTAAATCAGAAGTAGACCCTCTTTCTGGACTTTAAGGAGTGGGCTGGCCTCCCAGAAGGGGGATACCCTTGGGTAAGGGCAGTTAATGGCTTCGCAATCCAAGAGTACTGGGGTATAAATCTTCGGCAATAGCCACAAAATCCTAAAAAGGACCTACGCTCCTTCAGTTTGGTAGGCTTAGGCCAGTTTACAACAGCCTCCACTTTGGCGGGATCGGTGGAAATTCCTTCTCTGCTGACTATGTGCCCCACATACTTCACAGTCGTCTGGCAAATTTGGCACTTGTCAAGTGACAACTTCAACCCAGCCTCTTTCAACCGATCCAGCACCTTGAACAACCGCTGGTTGTGTTCTTCCAGAGTCTTCCCAAAAACAATAAGATCATCTAGATAAACCAGGACCTCACGTAAGTGCATGTCCCCCACCACTTTGTCCATACATCTCTGAAAAGTGGCTGGAGCACCTGTCAGTCCTTGAGGCAGTCTCTTAAACTCGAAGAACCCAATAGGGCAGATAAAAGCAGTCTTCTCTTGATCTTCTTTTGACATGGGTATCTGATAGTAACCACTCTGGAGATCTAACACAAAACCATTGGCTCTCTTGCAGACAATCCAAAGCTTCATCGATTCGGGGCACAGTGTACTGGTCAGGGACCGTACGTTTGTTCAAGGTACGATAATCCACACACATCCGAATAGCTCCATTTTTTTTCTTGCTATCACGATAGGGGAACCATAGGGGCTACTAGACTCTATGATGACTCCTGTGTCCAGCATACCGCGTAAATGCCGCCTGACATCTTCGATATCCGCCGGAGCCAATCTTCGGGATCTCTCTCTGAAAGGTTTTTGATCCTTCAACCGAATGCGATGCTCTACTCCTTGGGCAAGGCCCATGTCCCATTGATCCAGAGAAAACACTGCCCCCCGCATCATCATGCCATCGATGACCAGCCTCCTGTCTTCTCCTTCCAGCTCACTTCCTTCAAAACAAGGGTCAAAACTTTCAGGCTGTAGTTCCCTCTTCTCCTCCTCCATTTTCACATAGGCTTCCAAACAGACTGGGTGGATGGATAGGGTCTGTGAATAATTTTCTCCCCCAATTTCCCGACACCACTGAGCTAACGTACGGAAGATATTAGCATTTATCCCCACTATGACAAGTGTTGGTCTCTCATCTGCCTCTGGGCAGATTAACGCTATGATGGGTATCTCTTTATCCACTCCAACAACAGTCTTTTGGAATCGTGAGGTCACAGACACGTACCCTCTGTAGGGGTAGCTGTGCTCACTCAGTCCCCACACCACGGGTCCAGACAACGGTTTCAGAGGCACGTTGGATAAATATCTCTTATACCATCCATCGAAGATGATGGACACTTGAGATCCGCTATCCAGCAATACTGTACAAGGTTGACCATTGATATATGCAGGGACATGTGGGGCTGGTCCCACTAAACCTTCAGGCAGTGTTTCCGATGAGGCACTATTGGATGGGGCGGTAGAGTAGGACTTAGCTGCTGATGGGGGCACCGTATGGGGTTCTACTGGCCCCCCTTTCCCGTTTCCCGACTGCCCCAGAGTGTGATGGGGAAGATGTGAAGAGTCCTTTGAGCTCCACTTCTTCGGACACTGACGAGCCATATGGTCTGGACTCCCACAAGCAAAGCACCCTTCTGGTTTCCTACTCTTTACTCTACAGAGGTCATCCTCGCTTCCTGAAACCAGGGTTTTCTTCTCGGCTACCTCCGCAGCATTTTGTAGCCGCTGTATTGTCTTAGCCTGGGCACTTAACAATTGTGTGATCTGCTCCCCCTGTTTCTCGATGACTGTCAGCAGTTCCATCTCTCGGCAGTCGGCTGCTGGCTTCAGGGCAACAGTAGTCACCCGAGGGGATGTCTTCTCTCTTGCTGCCAAAATAACCTCCTCCTTGCGAACTTCCTTAAGCAGCTCATGAAAAGAACCAGGAATCTTCTTTCTATCACAAGACCTCATCCGCTGGGCAATTGGATCCTGCGTGAGAGCTCCTCTGAGTACTTGTTCCAGATGACACTGATCAACTTCTTTAGGGCTGACTCCACCTTTAGATACTATTCTATGAACCAGCTTGTCTAGTCGGTAGAGATAGTCAGACATCTTCTCATCTGGCAGTTGGTAAGTGGTACGGAGTATATAGAGAAGATCAGTAGCATCTTCAGGGGATCCAAAAGCATCTTCTAAAGCACTCATATAATCTTGATAAGTTGCTTGTGGCTTGCTCCGCCAAGCAGCCTGCACCACTTTCATAGCAGTACCCCTCAAACCTTCAACTATTTTCTGCTTCTTTGCGGCATCCGTGCACTGCCACTCTTCTAAGCACAGCAAAGTGACATCCCTCCAAGTCTCATATCCTTCTTCTCCAGCAGGGGTGGGGAGGGCACCCGAGAAAGTTCTTAGACGACGGTAGTTCCCTTCTGGCTGCATCTTTGCAAACTGACTAACTAATTTTTCCATAGCTGTCATAAGCACATCAGCAGGGGCCGCTGTCTCTTCCTGACTGGCTCTAAATGGAGTAGAGGGCGGACCTTCACTAGTCTTTCTAGGCTGAGTGGTGGATTTCTGTTGCCGGGTCTCCACTTCGGACTCAGTAGGCCAAGTGATCCTTCATTGTCGACCATACTCTGGGGACACGGCTAGCATGGATGGGAAATATTCTTTCCTCAAGATCTGCCCGGTTGAGATCAGGACTGTGGGTAACTGTCCCCCTTTTTTCCTTCCTGCGGTCGACCACTTTAGGGTGGGCAAGTTCAGTGAGTCGGTTGACTATTTTCAGTATTTCCTCATCAGACGCATCACGGAGCTCACCACTCACTGCAAAGCTTTGTTTAGCTCTAACATCCATCTCTCTGCACCACAAATATGCTTCTCAGTTTGTTAAAGTCTCCATAGTAAATATTCCTGTGTTAGTTCTGATCTCAGCAGTGCCTCCACTGTAACACCCCTTTAGGGCTACCACGGTACCCTGGGTGTTATGGGGGTCTCACCTCTCTAGGGCGCTGTGCCTCCACCCGAATCTTGATTGGAGCTCTGTCTCTGGGGCTGCAGAAGGACAGTTATCTTCTGCCAGGGGCTGATTCGGGAATCCCCTGCCACAGCTCAGTGCACACTCAGGAAACAGGAGTAAAACAGTTTAACAGATTTATTGCTATGCAGCAGAATTGAGGTGGGTTTAAAGGGATAAACATTCCATGCAATTAACAGTGCTCTATAAAAGTCATATACACATCACAATCTAATTCAACTCCAACCCTGCAAATATAACATGGCAGGTTCCCCCTCTTTTGTATTGACTCAGTCCAAACATTGGGGCCCAGTTGACACGGATATTGGCGCGCAAAGTAACAACCGTGGGTGCACTTAGATGAATGTTGATGTCAATAGTCTAGGTTGCCGTGTACTCACTGTAAATAGCGCTGATAGAACCACAAGTCTCAGAAGGGCACTCACTGTGTCTCTAACGGCTGGAGGATTCTTTGGACTCCAGCTGGGGGCTGCAGGATTTAGACCTTTATGTGATGGGAGTGCCGGCAGGACTCTGGATCTTTGCTCTCTCCAGCAACATGGGTATCTCTGCGGGGTCCCCACACTCTGCAACTTAGGGGAATCAAGATCCACACCGCTCTGTTTCTCATAGCAAGCAGCTGCCACGTTCTCCCTCCTCTGCACATTTACTTTCACTTTCTTCCCAGCGTCCTCCCCCAAGTCCCTCCTTCTCTCTTCTTCTATCATCTAACTGAAACAAGGGTCCCTGGGAATTGTAGTCTTCTGCCACTCATGAGAAAAACGATTAGTGTCTATAGGTCCCTGTTTAACAGCCACTGCAAAACTCTTCTTAGGGTCTGTAAGTTCCAATATGTCGGTAGATGCTCTGGCAGTTCCCTGTGCAGGTGTTACATATATATCTTGAAGATTGTGAGCCCTCGCGGGCAGGGTCCTCTCTCCTCCTGTACCAGTTATGACTTGTACTGTTTAAGATTATTGTACTTGTTTTTATGTATACCCCCCTCACATGTAAAGCGCCATGGAATAAATGGCGCTATAACAATAAATAATAATAATAATAATAATAATAATATTTGGACAGAGACAACATTTTTCTAATTTTGGTTCTAGACATTACCACAATGAATTCTAAACAAAACTATTCAGATGCAGTTGAAGTTCGGACTTTCAGCTTTCATTTGAGGGTATCCACATTAAAATTGGATGAAGGGTTTAGGAGTTTCAGCTCCTTAACATGTGCCACCCTGTTTTTAAAGGGACCAAAAGTAATTGGACAGATTAAATAATTGTAAATAAAATGTTCATTTCTAGTACTTGGTTGAAAACCCTTTGTTGGCAATGACTGCCTGAAGTCTTGAACTCATGGACGCTGTGTTTCCTCCTTTTTGCTGCTCTGCCAGGCCTTCACTGCGGTGGTTTTCAGTTGCTGTTTGTTTGTGGGCCTTTCTGTCTGAAGTTTAGTCTTTAACAAGTGAAATGCATGCTCAATTGAGTTGAGATCAGGTGACTGACTTGGCCAGTCAAGAATATTCCACTTCTTTGCTTTAATAAACTCCTGGGTTGCTTTGACTTTGTTTTGGGTCATTGTCCATCTGTTGTATGAAACGACGACCAATCAGTTTGGCTGCATTTGACTGGATCTGAGCACACAGTATGGCTCTGAATACCTCAGAATTCATTCGGCTGCTTCTGTCCTGTGTCACATCATCAATAAACACTAGTGACCCAGTGTCACTGGCAGTCATGCATGCCCAAGCTATCACACTGCCTCCGCCGTGTTTTACAGATGATGTGGTATGCTTTGGATCATGAGCTGTACCACGCCTTCGCCATACTTTTCACTTTCCATCATTCTGGTAGAGGTTGATCTTGGTTTTATCTGTCCAAAGAATGTTCTTCCAGAACTGTGCTGGCTTTTTTAGATGTTTTTTAGCAAAGTCCAGTCTAGCCTTTTGATTCTTGATGCTTATGAGTGGCTTGCACCATGCAGTGAACCCTCTGTATTTACTTTCATGCAGTCTTCTCTTTATGATTAATTTGGATATTGATACGCCTACCTCCTGGAGAGTGTTGTTCACTTGGTTGGCTGTTGTGAAGGGGTTTCTCTTCACCATGGAGACTATTCTGCGATCATCCAACACTATTGTCTTCTGTGGGCGCCCAAGTCTTTTGCATTGATGAGTTCACCAGAGCTTTCTTTCTTTCTCAGGATGTACTAAAATGTAGATTTTGCCACTCCTAATGTTGTAGCAATTTCTCGGATGGGCTTTTTCTGTTTTTGCAGCTTAAGGATGGCTTGTTTCACCTGCATGGAGAGCTCCTTTGACCGCATGTTTCCTTCACAGCAAAACCTTCCAAATGCAAGCACCACACCTCAAATCAACTCCAGGCCTTTTATCTGCTTAATTGAGAATGACATAACGAAGGGATTGCCCACACCTGTCCATGAAATAGCCTTGGAGTCAATTGTCCAATTACTTTTGGTCACTTTAAAAACAGGGTGGCACATGTTAAGGAGCTGAAACTCCTAAACCCTTCATCCAATTTTAATGTGGATACCCTCAAATGAAAGCTGAAAGTCCGAACTTCAACTGCATCTGAATTGTTTTGTTTAAAATTCATTGTGATAATGTCTAGAACCAAAATTAGAAAAATGTTGTCTCTGTCCAAATATATATGGACCTAACTGTATGTGTGAGTATATTTATATATTTGGTATTTTTCATTACCCCTGTTCATATTACCTTGTTAGTCTGTTTGGTGTACTACGTTATACTACTACTCCCCTCTTCCCTGGGAGGGAGAAGGGTACAGACTGAGGGCAAATTCAGCAGCTAAAGCAAGGTACGTGGCCCCGGCTTCTTCACCATCAAAAATAATCCGGGGAGCAGGGTGAGCTAGGGTGCCCCTAGCATTAGGGAAATTGAAGGCACCCCTGGTCCCGGGACACCCGACAACAGATCATGATATTAGCTCTGACTGAAACCATTTTTTTTAATCCATTATGGATCTTATCACTGCTCTGACAGGGCTACTGCAGCAGCTCAGCCAGGAGGTGGCAGATCAACGCACTGTCGTTTTGCAGCACCCTAACACATCAGGTTTGCGGACCATGACTACCAGTCAACCCTTAGTGGAGCCCAAGATCGCTTTGCCTTACAGGTTCTCTCGGGTGTGTGACAAGTTTGTTGTTTTCAAGGAGGCCTGTAAACTATACTGAGGGACCTATGTAGATGGGTGGGGCAACTTGTTCTGGAAAGCAGTCTGTTGTTCGGTGCAGAGGGGAAATATGTTTTTACTATGATAGAAAGGGCCAATTTGTGGGCATTTGTCCTTCACTATCTCACTGTAAACAGCTGCCGACAATCTAAGCAGCCCGGGTTGCGAAGAAGATAGCAACCCTGGTAAACATATCTTCTCCATAGGCAGGACATAATTTTTTCTGCCTTCCAAAATCCAGCTGGGCAAAAATAAAGTGGTTAATTCTACCTTTGTAGACATTGGGGTTGTGTTTAACGTGATGGACGCTAGGTACGTCCAGGTCCAGGGCCTCAAACCACATACACTGTTCAGACCTATACCCATAATTGACATTGACTCCGCACCCTTGAGAAAGAGGTATTTTACTCCAGCCATCCAGGGGTTACATCTACAGGTAGGGGCCATGCACTCAGAAAGTTTTGACTGTTATGTACTAGAGGGCCTGCCTTCTCCTGTGGGTCTTGGACATCCTTGGCTCACTCTGCACAACCCTGTGGTAGATTGTTCGACTCGGGAGGTGGTAAAGTGGAGTGAGTATTGTCAAGGACACTGCTTGGGCATCTGGCTTGCAAGGGTGGATACCCAGTCTGTGACTAAATACCTGTCTGACCTGGGGATGTGTTCTCAGAGCAGGGGTGCCAAGAACTTTCTTGCCATCTCGCCACGTGGTGCTCCTGATGAAGAAGTCTTGTACTTTGAAATGCCTTGAGAATAAATCCACAATTTAATGGCTACATAGTCTGGATCCTGAAATATTCAGCAGCGGAGATTAAATCCACATTTCCCCATTTTTTTAATCAAAGAGCAGGCTATATAATATCTCTGCTCCAGAGAGACAGGCCATGAAGGACTATATCGCAGAAAGTTTGGCAAAAGGCCATATCAGACCATCCTCATCCATCATTGCTGCAGGGTTTTTCATTGTGAAGAAGAAAGACACGGGGGTTACATCCCTGCCTAGATTTCCGTGAGCTCAATCTGATCACGGTCCGGGATCTGTATCCTCTCCATCTCATCCTAGACCTCTGTAATCATATTTTAGGAGCAAAATGGATTTCTAAACTGGATCTCAGGGGGGTGCATAATCGAATTCGCCTTAAAGAGGGGATGAATGGAAAACAGCTTTCCATACACCTGAGGGACACTGTAAGAACCTTGTAGTTAGGATTGGCGGAACGCACCAAGTAATAAAATAATAGTAAGGTGCGTTTGCAGCCCGGGGTCCACAGTGCAGGGATGGTAAACTGTTGCTTAGTAATGGCAGAAGTATAAAGCGGTATACAAAAGGTCATATGTGGGTTAACGTCACCCAGTGTGAACAGGGCGAACTCTGTTACCCCACAGAGCCGCACTACCGCAGAACATAAATGCCGGAGCCTGTTTAGCTCACAGAGCTTGGCAATGGAGCACCAGAATGCGGTCACAGAACTCTGTCCCAAGGATACGGGGTCAGAGTCCCTCTAAACCTTCTGAGTGCGTGGCGTCGCACCTGTGGACGCCACTATAGGCACTGACTATGGTGGAGTGTCGAGCACGTGCACCGTGGCGTGCAGAGCCACCGGTGGACACTGATGCCAGGCTCAGACTCTGCCTCTACCTACACTTATGCCTTGGCGCTTAACAGGCTAGGCTGCACAACACAGGCGTACCAAGGGTAGGGGTTTCTTAATGAGTCATTCACCAGAGACATTCATACATGCATACAACACTCACTCCTCATAGTCTGGTAATGCAGTCTATACTAGCGCATGGCCGAGCGGCCATGTGAACCTTTCATAGCAGCGTCCTTCCGGGACCTTCCTGATGGTCCAATCTGAGCTGGAGAAGGACCTGAGCATGTGACCTCCGATCTCCAATGAGAAATCATCCCACAGGCATGCTCAGTGGACCGATAGGAGGACTTAGTCCCTGGAGTAGCTCGCTGCTGACCAGCATGTGTTGCTATAGATGGACCAGAGGTGGCAGCAGCAACCAAACCCACAGAGCTGGTCTGAGCAGAGCGCCGGGATCGACAAGTATGTTGAGCAGCCTCCTCTGTGGCCGGAGAGGAATGGGAGACTGCTGAATGCAAGGCTTGGCATTCTTGCTATGCAGCAACAGGAACCCGATGCCTAACATTTATGATGCCATTTGGGTTGACGAATGCTCCCGCCGTCTTTCAGCACTTTGTAAATGACATCTTTAGTCACCTGGAAGGTAGATTTGTTGTAATCTATCCTCATTACATATTAAGTTACTCAACTGACCTTGAGTCACGTCAAGCAGGTCTTACAGATACTCAGAGACAATAAATTATTTGTCAAACCAGAGAGTTGTATGTTCCTGGTTGAGGAGATCCCTTTTCTAGGATATGTGTTATTGACCACTGGTTTTCGCAAGGATCTGGCCAATATTTGAGTGGTCCAGGATTCTGATCGTCTTGAGGATTTGAAGGCGTTAGGCTGGTTTCACATTTGCGTTTTTTAGCGCTGGAAAAAAACGCTAACCTGCGCATGCGTTTTTTCCCCTATATTTAACATGGGTGCGCATACCTGCGCGCTGCCATGCGCATGTATGCGATTTTTATGCGCTGCGTTTTTTTGGGGTATGCGTTGGTATTTTCCAGACGCAGCATGTTGCATTTTTTGGCCCTGCAAAAAAGCGCATGCGCACATATGCGCACGTTTTGCGCTAAAAATGGCCATTATAGCCTATGGGTGCGCATATGTGCGCATTGGCATGCTTATGTATGCGTTTTTTTGCACAAGCGTTTTTTTTTTTTAACCATGGAATTTAGGGGTTTGGGTTAGAGTTAGGGTTAGTTAAAGGGGTTTAGGGTTAGGGTCAGGGTCAGGGTTAGGGTTGGGGTTAGGGTCAGGGTTAGGGTTAAGTATGGTTTGGTTAAGGGTTAGGGTCAGGGTTAGGGTTAGGGTTAGGGTCAGGGTTAGGGTTAAGTATGGTTTGGTTAAGGGTTAGGGTCAGGGTTAGGGTTAGGGTTAGGGTTAGGGTCAGGGTTATGGTTAAGTATGGTTTGGTTAAGGGTTAGGGTCAGGGTTAGGGTTAGGGTTAGGGTTAGGGTTAGTTAGGGTTAGGGTTAGGGTTAGGGTCAGGGTTAGGGTTAGGGTTAGTTAGGGTTAGGGTTAGGGTTAGGGTCAGGGTTAGGGTTAGGGTTAGGGTTAGGGTTAGTTAGGGTTAGGGTTAGGGTTAGGGTTAGGGTCAGGGTTAGGGTTAGGGTTAGTTAGGGTTTAGGGTTTGGGTTAGGGTTAAGTATGGTTTGGTTAAGGGTTAGGGTCAGGGTTAGGGTTAGGGTTAGGGTTAGTTAGGGTTAGGGTTAGGGTTAGTTAGGGTTAGGGTTAGGGTCAGGGTCAGGGTTAGGGTTAGTAAAGTCTTGGTTTGGGTTAGTGTGAGGGGCCACCTAATGTTGGAAAAAAACGCAAACGCGGTAAAAACGCACTAAAAACGCTTACAAACGCATAAAAACGCTGCGTTTTTTTCATGCATGCTCATAAAAATGCTTGAAAAAAACGCAGCAGTTGTATGCTTTTGTATGCGTTTTTTTAATGCGTTTTTTTGCGGGAAAAACGCGCTGCAAAAAAAAGCAAGTGTGAAACTAGCCTTACAAAGGTTTTTCATCAAAAACTTTTCGATAGTGGTCTAACCTCTGATGGATATGACCAGGAAAGAGACAGACTTTTCCAAGTAGCCCAGCATGGCCAGGAAGGCATTCAATACCTTGAAAGAGTGTTTTGCATGTGCGCAGAATCACTTACAGCCTGATGTCACTCAGCCTTCAATTGTAGCAGTTGACTTGTCTGAAGTAAGAGTGGGGGCTGTAT
This sequence comes from Dendrobates tinctorius, assembly GCF_039654945.1. NCBI lineage: Eukaryota > Metazoa > Chordata > Amphibia > Anura > Dendrobatidae > Dendrobates > Dendrobates tinctorius. The sequence goes on along the minus strand of NW_027361752.1, from coordinate 36,389,072 downwards.
TGTCGCAGGGTGCATCTCTAAAAAACTGTCATCTGTGGAGAGAAATTATGACATTGGTAACAGGGAATTCTTGGCAATCAAGTGGGCCTTTGAAGAGTGGTGTTATTTTTTGAAGGGGGTAGGTTATTGGGTTACATTTTTGGTGGTCAGGAGTACATCAGGATGTCAGGGAGTATGTGGTTGCCTGCAGTGTCTGTGCATGTTCTACTCATCCGTCTTTCCAACCATTGGTGAATCCCAGTAGACCTTGGACTCATTTATCGGTTGATGTTATCACTGATCTACCCGTGTCGGCAGGTAACACTGCAATTTTTGTGGTGGTGGACAGATTCAGTAAAATATCACATTTTATTGCACTACCCGCTTTACGTAATGTCAAGACCTTGGCACAGATTTTCTTCAGAGAGATAATAAAATTCCATGCTGCTGATATGTCTGACTGTGGGGAGCAGCTTATTTCCAAATTTTGGAGGGTGTTTTGGACTCGTTTGGGGATCCACCTGCTGTTCTCTTCAGCATTTCACCTGTAGCCTAATGGACAAACTGAATGAGTTAACCAGAATCTTGAGACATATCTTAGGTGTTTTGTGTCTGAGAATCAGGAGGATTGGGTTACCTACTTACCTCTAGTTGAATTTGCGATAAGTAATTGTTGTCATGAGTCTACAGTAAGCCCCTGTTTTTCTGGGCATACAGGTTTCATCCTCAGTTCAGCTCATTTAATAGGGGTTGTCCTCAAGGAACATTAAGTTGAAGGTTCCCTCTTGGAAAAAAGATCCCAGGTTCATCGGTCCTTAAAAGATTGTGGCTGTCTTCAATCCTATAGCATTCTGCCTTGCTTTGCCGCTAACTTTTAGGATCCATAATGTGTTTCATCAATCTCTGCTCAAAAAATATGTTGCTTCCTCTGTACCGTCACCGCTACCACCATCTCCAGTCATTCTGGATGGAAATTTGGAATTTCAAATAGCCAAGATCTTTGAATCTCGCTTAGTTCATTGGTCGCTTCAGTATCTGGCACACTGGGAGGAATATGGTCCTGAAGAGAGGATATAGGTACCAGCATCTGATGTCCATGTGGCCAGGCAGATCTGGTCTTTTCACGTGGCACACCCTGGTAAACCCGATTCTGAGGTTCTGGAGGCCCCTTATAGAAGGGGGGGTACTGTCATGGGTTTACCTCAACAGAGAGGAGCCAGAAGACTTCAGCATCTGATTTCTCCTACTCCTGCACTGATTAGAGGCACTTCTCCTTCTCATTAAATGGTGTTAATTTATTTTGGCAGTGCAGGTGTTAATCTACTCCCTTGAGAGCTCCTGGAGCACTAAGGTTCTCAGCTGTGCACTATTTTCCACTCCAATGTCCTTTATATTCTGGGCCCTGGCTAGCACTCATTGTCAGAGTAGGGTATGCTGTATGGCTGGAGTTTGCTGTTGGTTATTATAGGAGAAGGTGTTTGGGGGTTTATCTGTGACTGTTGCTTGGTTTTGAGTGTGTGATAATTCCCTTTCTTCTTCTATTATGGTTTAACCCCATCCTTCACTCCCCGGTGCATTCCTCTGTTATATGTATGAGTATATTTATATGTTTGGTATTTTTCGCTACTCTGTTTTGTATTATCTTGTTAGTCTGGTTGGTGTACTATGGTAAACTACTACTCCTCTCTTCCCTGGGTGGGGGAAGGGTACAGACTGAGAATGGATTCAGAAGGTAAGGCAATGTACGCGGCCCCGGCGTCTTCACCGTCACAAGTTATCCGGGGAGCAGGGCGAGCTTGAGGCCCCTAGCCTAAGGGACTGGGAAGGAGCCCCTGGTCCTGGGACACCCGACAGCAAGCAGAGTTGTGACAGTGATAACTTGCAGATCGTTGGGGGTCTAATTGCTGGGACCTACACAAATCACCAGAATGCAGAACTTTTATCACCCTTTCATTCTGTATGGGGCTACCAGTCAAAGCAAAGTACAGTGCTTTACAGTCATATAGGGACTGAATGGAGCAGCAGTCAATCATGTGCACTGTTGATCCTTCCTAACGGGATAATAGTTCACCATTCTGCCGATGAGTAATTGGGCCTCCACCGATCAACAAATTATTACATAACATGGGATAGATGCTAACTTGTTTTCAGGTGGATAATCCCTGTGATGATGATGGCCATATACTCCACCATATAGACTTGGGACATAGGGGAACTATTAGCCCTTACCTCCTTTTGGGCAGAAGGATGAGTAATCATCAATCTGGGACACTTGCATACTACCAGACTACTGTGACTTAATGTACTGAACTTTCCATACCTCCCTCATGATGGAATTCAACTCAGTGCACAATTATTTGTTGGATGTAGATGATTCCCAACAATATTATTAACCAGCCAAGAACAAACTATCTCCATTAATTTTCCACCTGTGCATTGAATTCAGATCCCCATCCAATAAGAACGGCATGTGCGCTTATCTATTCTGTAAAAAATGGTGAGATCCTATGGGATCTGGAGTGTGTTGAACTGTCAGTTTTGTTGGTGTCAGTCCAGATATCCAATCTTATCCTGGGGCATGCTGGGTTGTCAACAGTTTAGTTGACAGCACTGCTGCTCAAACTGGTTTAGTTTGCGGTCGATTCCTCGGGTGACTCCCATCCATAATCATTTGCAATGTATTAAGCTGGAAGCTGCTAGTAGTTTGTGTCAGTTGTAGATTTGCTTTAGATAGGTGTGTTTGCTTGCTCTGTGTCTGTCTCTGATCTTGCTGATGACCCTGGATTTTGTTCTGACTACTCTTTTTGATTTCCCCTTCTGCTTTTGATGTACCCTCCTGACATTTGACCCTGAACATTTACCTGACCACACTTTTCTATCATCCGTCTGTACTATGAGCCTTCCTGGTATCTGACCTTGGAACTCCTGACTACCCTGTCTCTAGGCTTGCCCATCAGTAGTGGGTCGCTCTCCCAGGGCAGCGGGGTACTCGGTACCGGGCCCGATGAGCTTCAATGGGAGATGTCACGGCAGCTGGGACCCGGCCCATGGCCCTGGGTGCCCAATGTAAAAGGGGAATGTTCAGTGTGCTTTTGGTGATGAAAGTTTATGAGTGTTTCGTGACGCCACCTGGGGTGTTCGAATGAAGGTGTTAAACCGACGCTGCAGACAGATCCTCTGGGACAGAAGGTGTGGTGCAGCATTGATGTTATAGCCCTCCACAAGCAGGGCTGTAGTCCCAGGGCAAAGCAGGTGAAGTGACAAGTAGATGGAGTAGTGTTAAGCGCAGGGGATGTAGCAGTGCTGGGCAGGTTGACGAAGGAATAAGTGGAGGACACCAAGGCATGTAGTTCCAAAGCTTTACTCACAGTCTGTTGTGGCACAAGAGGCCACATCCGTGCTGTCTCCTCCGGGTCAGGAGCTCAGCCAACTTCCAGGCAACATGAAGTACTCCTTTCCAACACTCCGCCAACATATGTGCCTTTTCTGAATGTCTCCCTCTTAGCGCCTTTTAGTGAAGTGCTCACATTACTGAGTTACACTGGAGTTCCTCCTGTCAGATGTTCCTATGAATTCTACTTGTACGGCAGACAGCTGTAGCCTGCTTCGGGGACTCCTTCTACCTAGTCCCAGCTCACACACGTTGCTGTTGTGCCCCCAAGTCTGGTGTGGGAATAAAGCGGTGACAACTTCTATTCCTCTAGTGTCTGCTGCAGGACCATTAGTATCCATACAACCTCAGGGACCGGACCCCGGCCTTGCGCTTAGAACTTGGGAAGGGTTCTCCTCTAACCCTAATCCTTAGTTCTTTTCTTCTCCTCACGTTCCGCACTAATCTTTCCCTTCTTATGGAGAGTCAGGCTTTCTATCAAAGTTCTGTTCCTGTGCCAGCGGACCCAGATCACTGAGGTCGGCTGCAGCACTTCCTTCATCCATCCCACTTCGGGGATCTTCTTTCACAGACTGACCTCGTCAGACTCCTGTGACCAACTAACTAAATCCTACACTCTTCCCACTCTTTTGAGTGCAAACTAAACTCCACCTGCCTCCCAGCATGCTTCGTGCTCCAAGCAGGGAGCCACCAAAGGGTGCTTTGCTACACTACTATGTTGTGTGGGATGCAGGTGTTGGAGTATGGTCAGGTGTCTCCACCTTACCTGAATGGTGGGGTACCACACCTCAGGAGGAGGTGCAGTACCTCTGTGGTGACTGAACCCTCAGGGGCGCCACAAGTAGCGACTCAGCGTCACAACATGGCTCGCAGCAGTAGGAAAGCATGCCTTGGAGAGGAGTCGTGATCGCAAGAGCTGAATGCTTTGGCGTAATGTGGGGCTTGTACAGAAATATGGCTTCAAATAACTTTGCGATATATGTTGTGACTGGATGCTGGTAATACAATATATGTTTCCGGTTCAATGTCATGTTTTTACTTGTAAATTGTTTAATTTATTATTAATATTATTTATTATTAACTTATTGACATAACACTTTGTTAGCTTCTCAGCCTAACGGGACGCATTTCAGTCACTGGTGCTCCTGAGGAATACTCTGTTCTCTGACAAACCAGTTCTAGAGTTTCTTGACCTTGTGATAACCAACTAGGTTAATGGTGCAGTGTACGACCGCTCATGAAAAGTCTGGCTTCCCTCCACAAACTTGATAATAAAAATTACATCCTGCAGTTTATGTACTTCCACATGTATACATGTATGTAGCATAAGTTACAGATGTATAATTTATTACAAATTGTGATTGAGGTTCAAAATGTAAGGGCTCATGCACACATCAGTGATTTTCTCGTACGAGAAAATCAGTCCAAGTTCCATCATTGTTTTTTGATCATAAGCAAATTGTCTCTTCAGAGAGGAAGAGGACTAGAACTCTAGTGCCACCTATTGGAGGTAGCAATCCTGAAAGTCAATGTCGACCCTTTAACAAGCCTTGTTACATGACTTAGGATAAAAGCCAAAACCAGAATCTCAATTTGCAGACACTGTGCTTCGGGGTACTTCCCCTCGTCAGTGCAAAGTGTAAGATCTGGTTTGGCTGTGTGAGAAGCGTCTGACCGATATCCAAGAAGTATCGTTTCTCCTTGCGGAGAATAACATACTAAGCATGCCGAGATGAGGAGACTTTTTTTTGATCAGCGTGTCATTAGAGTATCATAAGAGTTTGGTCAAAGTTTCATTAGGTTTTCTCTAATGAGGATAAAAAAGATTATCCACCTTCTCCTATTTATCATTTGGTGAAAATCAGACAACACATATATGGCATCTGGGTCCGACTTTCTTACGGATCCATAGACTCTCATTGCCAGGTTTGATCCGACACTCAGATCAGCATCAAGCATGTTTCCACAATTTTGCATGAACCACTCAGTCCAAGAAAAATAATGCACATGTGAATAGCTCTATAGGTGGTCATAGGTATGAGTGCTATCTGTGAAAAACACGGATAGCACTCGTACGACAAGAAAACCCCTCGTCTTCTCATCTATCTGTGGTGTGGGTGGGTAGATCGCTACTGGCCATATGAGCATTTTGCAGACAGCCATCTAAATTAGAAGCTGACAATTTTTTTTGCTCCTTTATAAATTTGTGAAGCTATAAATTAGTTCTCTGCTTTTGAAACTATCTTAGTAGGCATTAAACTATCTGTCGGGTACACAATGGGGGGCATGAAAGCGGTATCATATATGTGGGAACAGTAATGGGATTCAATAGGAGCAATATTTCTGCTTGGGCACATATAAAGGTTTGGGCAAAGTTAGCAAAATGGCTTAGCATAAAAAATAATGTCTACGAGTGTGTCCCTCATTATTATATTTTAAAGTTGGAAGATGTGTCCCCTAGTGTGGTGGTTCCTCAAAGTTCTTCATTAAAATGAGCCATATTTGTGCAGCACGGACAGATAACGTTGCTGCAGCAGGGGAAATCAGATGGAACAACAGAGGCTACTGAGGCCAAAAGGCAACAGGGTTAATAGAGTAATAATTCACAAGGAAGCAAAGGTACAGTACCTCAGTAAAGAGGAACGAGTGTAAATGAGCTAAGTGGCACATGATACACGTGATATTGCACAGTTGACTAAGCAATGTACAGGAGCTGGGTTTGACAAAGTGTCCAATGCAGAGCTACCAGCAATATAGCAATTTGCACCAGCAATGAAATTGAGCTGAGTTTGTCACAATGTCCATTTCAGAGCTGGCAGCAGTTTTGCAGATTTAATACAGGAATATACTAGAAACGGTAAAGAGAGGGGCGCAATAGCACAGTTAGCAAATTAACAATTAGTTTACTGTAAGGTAAAATTCTCACCTTTACACGTTGTGAGTATGCACAACACATATAGTAAGTATGATAGGAGAGCTGCAGATGGCACCCGACTCGAGAAGGATCTTCAAGAAATTCTGGATAGGATATTCAAGATGCCGACAGTTCCGCGCGCCTCCAAAATCAGGCAAGGGAATCACAGAGTCCAGAAGAGTTGCACACTTTATTCAGGGCTATAAAACTATGTGTTTCATGGACGTCCTGTCCTCTTCTTCAGGTACATACCCAATGCATGTCTAGCAGCAGTTAGGCTGTGTTGATTCAGCAATATGGCAGAGCTAAGTTTGTCACAGAGTCCAATGCAAAGCTGGCAGCAGTATTGCAGATTTTCCCAGAAAAGAAGCAAAGCAGAGTATGTGCCAGAGTCGAAAGCAAAAATGGGAATCTGTATAGCAGAGCTACCTAGTGATGTTGTAGAGCTGGGTTTGTATGGAGGTTCAAGGAAGAGCAGTGAAGCAGTTCATGTTCGCAGCATGGACATCTTCATGGTCAGAATTTTGCTGCCTGAGATGGCCTATATGGCCAGGGATTGTGGTGTCAGAGGTGCATTTCAGGTTCCCATATCAACCTAATCTGCCGATAGAGTTGAAGAGAGGAGTCAGACGCAGCGCCGACACTGGATTCAGAAGAGGTGATTAACAGTGGATACCTACTCTCCACTCTTGCCAAGAGACTAGGCTCTTGAACAGAGGATCCCACAATATTAACTTCACTAGGGGTTTTGTAAAGTGGACAAACCGTATAAAGATTGAGTCTAGGAAAAAAACATAAGCTCAAAATACACAAACGGTATTTCACATGGTTAGGGGGTGTCCGAACATTCTGGGAGTTGTCTCACAACAGCTGGAGAGCTGAGCTACAGGTTGCAGAAACACCACAGTTAGTTATTACACTCTACAATAGGGTGGTCATTTTCATAAATCATAAGAAACACCTAATGATTATAAGGAAACAAGAGACAGTGTCATCATACTGCAGAGAAAAGTCAACACACATGGAAGGAGAAATCTCCCTCCGAATAAACGAGACACATCTGGCGTGCAATGTAACGGAAGAATATGTTGCTGCAATCGCCTACACCATGTATGGTCAATATCACCGTTACACACAAAACCTGCCACTGTTTCCATTATTGTTGTAAAATTGTCTGCACACTTAGCCGCCTTTTCATTGGTCATCTGTAAAAATATTGCATAACTGAAGACTTTTTCTAGGTAGTGACTTTTATGCCATTAACTCTTTTTTTGTAAGGGAAGTAGATGGCAGGCTCCAGAAACTTATGGTTTAAATTTCAATTATGTTTCTATGACGTAAATTCTATTGCAAAAGTCATCTTGAAGTACTGCATTAGCACTCAGGAAAAGCTAGAGGGAAAAAAGATCATTATAAAATAAAAAGTATAGCAATTGCATTTACTTTACGAGAAACGTACTTCACTCTCATTACTGACCTTGGCTTGGTGAAGTATATAAATTTTACAGATGTACTGCATGATGAAAATTTCATTTTAACTCTTACAAGTTTAATGCTTGTGTATCATTCCTACTTGCTCAAACTTAAGGTTTAGGAAAAAAAATATTAATAAGTTTCAAATTACTATTTAGTATTAAAAATGTTTCATATGCAAGACGGCACCTTAACCACACGGAGTGATGTTATAGAAAACCTTAATTCAAAACCTAGAGAATGTCAAAGAAAACTCCAGTGTAAATTCTTTTTTCTCAGATTTATGGATAATAAAACATGAGATGGTGCAGAACCATAGTGTAGGGAAGTGGACTGACCCATGGACCTGTCTGAAGAAGGAAAGTGAATGTAAAAATGGGCAGTAAATATACTTGACGTGAATTTGTATATACGTGTGGGGAAACAGCTGGAATCAGGAAGAGATGGTGTAAGACCGGGTTTGGCCACTAGGGGGAGACAAAGAAAGCAGGGAAAGGACTTAACTGCAGCTAATGCTTAAGAAACCGCATAGTCATGGTGGGCGGATTTACGGGGACTCAGGAGGGGAATTCCCAGGTAGGGGAATAAAAAGAGAGGGAGAGAGCCCAGGGGAACCCAGTTCAGGAGGAGTTAAGCGCAGGAGGAGACTGAAGAAGGATGATCTCCAGAAGGGACAGGAAGGAGAGACAGTGAGGGGGTGGCCCTGACAGGATAGCTGCAGGACAGAGAACGCCCGGGGTACCAGACAGATGGACTCAGCCAGGGAAAGCGCTGTGGTGGTGGGCCTAAGGCAGCCACAGTGAAAGAACCGCGAGGGATGTCGCTTTAGGGGAAAGGAGGAGGTGAAAGGTACCAGGACCTGTGCGTAGAAGCTGTTGTGTTGCTGTGGTCGTCAGGAGGATGACCAAGAAAGAGGACCTGTTTGAACGCATGCTGATTTCTGTTTCCAGTCTGTTTGCGGCCGAAAAAGGACCACCCCCAGTCGGCACATGTACCTACAATAGTGTTATCAATGATAGGAGAAAGACCCTGGTGAGACTTTGGTCCCTGTGCAGATCACTTGTAGACCTTATATGACCTATGATGGGACTGCATGAAGTCTTATGCCATACCTAGGCCTCTGGGAAACGGTCTCTCGGTTACACTGGTATTCTGTGTATAAATTTGTATTCTATGGTCCTGATTCATCAAAAACAGTGATTTTCACACCAATCTTGATAAGGGGGCGTGTTGGAGACAAACCCGCTTGATTCTTTCAGGTTTGCATGTGTCTTACCAGTGTCGGACTGGATTGGCAAAGGCCCACCAGTTGATTATTGGGGCCCCCTGTTCCGCTACATGGAAAAAGAATATGACCCTAGTAAACACTTTTACTTTTGCTTCTATGTAATGTTAACTTGGTTAGCTTATTTAATGAATGAATAGATTATACCTTTTTCTGCAAATTGTGAATCAAGTGTAATTCACTGCTCATTATCACTCCTTCATAGGGGCCTACTGGAGCATTTTCCTGTTCTCTTGTGGGCCAGTCCGAGCCTGCTTCTTACTGAATCAGGAGTGTCTGATGTGTGAGATTTGCCTTTGCGTGCCTTGCTACAAACCTTAATCTAGTAAGAGACTGACGTAAGATCTCTGGTGTAAGAAATACCACAGCTCATCATAAACTAGATAAGCTGCGTCTTCACGCCTCTGTTAAGGGCCTGTCACACTAAGCGATATCGCTAGCAATATCGCTATAACTTGTGACTAGAGTTGAGCGATACCGTCCGATACTTCAAAGTATCGGATCGGAATGGATCGGCCGATCTTAAAAAAAAGTATCGGTATCGCCGATTCCGATACTGGAAGTCCCATTCAAGTCTATGGGACTTCCGGTATCGGAATAAGAAAAATCCTGTTTTTCCCTTGTACAGCCTCTCTGGGGTCTGTACGGGCCTTTCGGGGGGCTGTGCCGGCCTGCCAGGGGGTCTGTGCAGGCTCCGGTGGGCTGTGCCGGCCTGCCGGGGGGCTGTGCCGGCCTGCCGGGGGGCTGTGCAGGCTCCGGGGGGCTGTGCCGGCTTGCCGGGGGGCTGTGCAGGCTTCGGGGGTCTGTGCAGGCATCGTCCGATGGGACTACAAGTCCCATCGGGCAATGCCTGCTACCATGACAGTGATTGACACATTAGCCAATGATGGGACAGTAGTAGTCCCATCATCCGGCTAATGTGTTGAATGTAAAAAAAAAAAAAAAAAATTACATGCTACATACATACAACATGCATACTACATACATGCTACATTCATACTACATACATGCTACATTCATACTACATATATACTACATGCAACATACATACTACATACATACTACATGCAACATACATACTACATATATACTACATGCATGCAACATGCATACTACATATATACTACATGCTACATACATACTACATATATGCTACATACGTACTACATATATACTACATGCATGCTACATACATACTACATGCTACATACATACTACATATATACTACATGCATGCTACATACATACTACATGCTACATACATGCTACATATATACTACATACATACCACATACATACTACATACATACTACATACATACTACATGCTACATACATACTACATATATACTACATGCATGCTACATACATACTACATGCTACATACATACTACATATATACTACATACATACTACATGCATGCTACATACATACTACATGCTACATACATACTACATATATACTACATGCATGCTACATACATACTACATGCTACATACCTACTACATATATACTACATACATACTACATACATACTACATGCATGCTACATACATACTACATGCTACATACATACTACATATATACTACATGCATGCTACATACATACTGCATGCTACATGCATGCTACATACATACTGCATACATACTACATGCTACATACATACCACATATATACTACATACATACTACATACAATACATTCATACAATACATACATAGACATACAGTACATATAACATAGAGTAACATACTTACCAATACTTGTCACATTGTTCCCCGAAGCCATTGTCTTTTACGGAATAAATATTAACATAACAAACCACAAAAATACTCACCCACGATCCGAAGCAGTCCACGAGTGTGTCCCACGACGATCTTGGGTAGAGAACTGCAGCATCAGCTGTTGCTGCCGTTCTCTATGGGCTGCAGGAATCCAATGACGGAAGGTAGGTATCCTTCCGCACTGTATTCCTCCGCCACTTAAAAAAAAAAAAAGTCCCTAGTCTCACTTTATGCCATTGCTGTGTGGGAAATTAACACATTAGCCGGATGATGGGACTACTACTGTCCCATCATTGGCTAATGTGTCAATCACTGTCATGGTAGCAGGCATCGCCAGATGGGACTTGTAGTCCCATTGGACGATGCTTGCACAGACCCCCGGACATCAGCACAGCCCCCCGGCAGGCCGGCACAGCCCCCCGGCAGGCCGGTACAGACCCCCACAGGGTGCACAGACCACCGGCAGGCCGGCACAGCCCCCCGGCAGGCCGGTACAGACCCCCACAGGGTGCACAGACCACCGGCAGGCCGGCACAGCCCCCCGGCAGGCCGGTAGAGACCCCGGGCAGTCCACACAGCCCCCCGGCAGGCCGGCAGAGACCCCCGGAAGGCCCGAAATGACGGCGCATCATGATGCGCACACACCGCGCATCATGATGACGTCAGGCTGTCAATCAACTTTGAACTTCCGATTCCGATGCCGACTTCCGATATTGAAAAATATTGGAAGTCGGTATCGGAATTCCGATACAGCAAGTATCGGCCGATACTTGCGGTATCGGAATGCTCAACACTACTTGTGACGTTATAGCGATATTGCTAGCGATATCGCTATGTCTGATACTTACCTCCGACCGCTCCCCCGCTGGTTATCTCTGATCGTGCAAGAACGTCCTGGACCGTTTCTCATTGTCAGCTTCCTGCGGCGCTTCCTGCTGTGACGACGAGCAATGCGTGGAGCCGGGCGGGAGGACGCAGGATCGCCTGTTGTGACAGGTAAGTAGAGACCCCCATCCCCAGCGATGTCGCTAGTGAGATCTGCCTGTGTGGCAGCTCACTAGCGACCACTTAGCGATGTACCAGCGATCCTGACCGCGTCATATCGCTGGTCGGGATTGCTGGTACATCGCTAAGTGTGACAGTACCTTTACTCCCTCACTCTACCCCAGCTCTTCCCATTTTGATGAAGCTTGGGAAAAAGGGGGTGAAAATGCCAAAAGTTGCAACATTTTTTGCACAAAATGTTTTCGTCTTTTCAAAGCTTTTTACCCAGAATTCTATGGTTAAAGCTTTGCGGAATCAGATATTATATAAGCTGCAGAAAGATGATTGGAATAGCAGTCTTGTTTGTAAAACAACTTCCCTTATTATGTACAGCTTCATCCCTTATTCTATGGTGTACTCTCTTATTATATATAGCGTCATATCTTATTAAATAATTTCCTTTCTTATTGTGTATAGAGACAACCCTTATTACATAGTCTACACTATACACAAACAAAAAGCACAGAATAACAAATGTGCAAAAATACCTTGCAATAAGACATATAACAGTAATCAGCAAGTGCTGATAAAAGGTAAAAACAAACACAGGGTATTTAGTCGATACTTTTTTTGCAAAAAAATGTATGCCAAGCTGCTTCACCAACGTCAAGGTAACCCGTATTGAAGCAGTCCCTATCTAATGTATTTAAAACCTGAACATATGAACAGTGTCTAAATGAGCAGGATTAAGACAGGCGCTTTCTGGTATGGGCACGTGGTGCAAGACAGCTCCTTATGTGCATGTCACACAAGAGAGGGGTGGGGTCTCTCAAATCATGCATAAGCACGAAAAAACTGGATTAAAAACACACATGTGACATGCACAATGTGAACAAGTCTGTTGGACCATGTTCACACCACCCTGACTGAAACACAAACAAAAAGCACAGAATGACAAATGTGCAAAAATACCTTGCAATAAGACATATAACAGTATGTCACATGTGTGTTTTTAATAGTGTACACTATGTATATGTTATGTATAACCTATTCCATTGTTCCATAATGTATTTCTTTATTATGTATAGTATCGTTCTTTATTGCAAAGTGTACTTTGTTATTATATATAATGCCGTACACTGCTATACAATAGTCTCCCTTATTATGTATAGCACCAACCATTGTTGCATAATGTACTCTCTTATTTTGTGTAGCTCCATCCCATATTAAGGTGTCCTCCCTTATGTATAGAGCTATCCCTCATTCCATTGAGTGCTCTCTTATTAAGTATAGCTCTCTCCTTTATTGCATGTACTCTTTTATTATGTATATCACCATTCCTTAGTACACAGTGTTCTCTCTAATTATCCATAGCTACATCCTTTATTACACAGTGTACTTTCTTATTACATATAGCATCATCCCTTATTATATAGCGTTCCCTCTTAGTATATAAAGCCCTATCCCTTATTAGGGTCCCTCCTGCTGTGCAATGTTATACAGTGGGGAAATAAAATATTTAGTCAGCCACCAATTGTGCAAGTTCTCCCACTTAAAAAAGATGAGAGTGGCCTGTAATTGACATCATAGGTAGACCACAACTATGAGGCTGCTTTCACACATCGCGGTTTTTTCGCGCGATTTTGCCACGAAAATGCAAAAAAACAGCATCCCATGCAATCCTATGGGATTCTGCAATGCTGTGCTAATGCTGCGGATTTTCCTTCGGCGGAATCACATCTCGGAAAAATCCGCAGCATGCTCATTAATTTGCGGAATAGCGGCGATTCCGCCCACATAGGAATGCATTGTTCTGCTTACTTTCTGCATGTGGCTGTGCCCACCATGTGAAAAGTAAGCAGAACATTTGCAGATGGTACCCACGGTCTGGAGGAGAGGAGCCTGTCCTCCGGGCTCTGGGTACCATAACCCTGTAAAAAATAGAATTAAACTAAAAAAATCGGGTTATATTCACCTTCCGATGTCCCTCGCAGCATCCCCAGGCTTCAGCAATACACGCGGCAGCTCCCGTTCCCAGTAATGCATTGGGATGACCTTTGCTGACGTCGCATCTTGCGATCATGTAGCGATCTTGCGAGACCGCGACGTCAAAGGTCATTGGCGCAATACGGGACCTGTCGGAGCATCGCAGAGGCCTGGGGATGCTGCGTGGGACGCCTGAAGGTGAATATAACCCGAGTTTTTATTTTTTTATTATTTTTAACATTAGATCTTTTTACTACTGATGCTGCATAGGCAGCCTCAATAGTAAAAAGTTGGTCACACTGGTCAAACACTATGTTTGACCAGTGTGATCAACCTGTCAATCAGTTCTCCAAGCCATGCTACAGATCACTTGGAAAATGCTAGCATTCTGCAAGCTAATTATGCGTGCAAATCGCTAGTTTTTCCGCGGGAAAATCAAGGGAATTTAAAATGCGATTATCCCGTGGAATGGAATTCTGGAATTCTGGCGATAACTTCCGCGGGAGTTTCGCAATGTGTGCACATAGCCTGAGAGTCAAAATGAGAAAACAAATTCAGAAAATCACCTCGTCTGATTTGGCGAGATTTATTTTTCAAATTATGGTGGAAAATAAGTACGGTATTTGGTCATTAACAAAAGTTCATCTCAATATTTTGTTATATATCCTTTGTTGGCAATGACAGAGGTCAAACATTTTCTGTAAGTCTTCACAAGGTTGGAACACACTGTTGGTCATATGTTGGCTTATTCCTCCATGCAGATCTCCTCTAGAGCAGTGATGTTTTGGGCCTGTTGCTGGGCAATATGGATTTTCAAATTCCTCAAAAGGTTTTATATGCGGTTGAGATCTGGAGACTGTTTGGGCCACTCCAGGAGCTTCATATGTTTCTTACGAAGCCACTCCTTCGTTGCCCTAGCTGTGTGCTTGGGATCATTATCATGCTGAAAGACCCATCCACGTTTCATCTGCAATGCCCTTGCTGATCGAAGGAGGTTTGCACTCAAAATCTCACAATATATGGCCCCATTCATGCTTTCATGTAGATGGATCAGTCTTCCTGGTCCCTTTGCAGAGAAACAGCCCCAAAGCATGATGTTGCCACCCCCGTGCATCACAGTAGGTATGGTGTTCTTTGGATGCAACTCAGCATTCTGTCTCCTCCAAACACGGCGAGTTTTGTTTCTATCAAACAGTTCTACTTTGGTTTCATCAGACCATATGACATTCTCCCAATACTCTTCTGGATAATCCAAATGCTCACTAGCAAACTTCAGACAGGCCCGGACATGTACTGGCTTAAGCAGGGGGAAACATCTGGCACTGCAGGATCTGAGTCCCTTTTGGCAGAGTGTGTTACTGATGATAGCATTTGTTATGGTGGTCCCAGCTCTATGCAGGTCATTCACTAGGTCCCCCCATGTGGTTCTGGGATTTTTGCTCACTGCTCTTGTGATCATTTTGACCCCCCGGGGTGAGATCTTGCGTGGAGCCCCAGATCGAGGGAGATTATCAGTTTTCTTGTATGTCTTCCATTTTCTTATTATTGCTCCCATAGTTGTTTTCATCACACCAAGATGCTTGCCTATTGCAGATTCAGTCTTCCCAGACTGGTGCAGGACTACAATTTTGTTTCTAATGTCCTTCAACAGCTCTTTGGTCTTCACCATAGTGTAGTTTGGAGTGTGACTGTTTGAGGTTGTGAACAGGTGTCTTTTATACTGATAAGTTCAAACATGTGCCATTACTACAGGTAATGAGTGGAGGACAGAGGAGCCTCTTAAAGAAGTTACAGGTCTGTGAGAGCCAGAAATCTTGCGTGCTTTTAGGTGACAAAATACTTATTTTCCATGATAATTTGAAAAATAAATCTTGCCAAATCAGACAAGGTGATTTTCTGGATTTGTTTTCTCATTTTGACTCTCATAGTTGTGGTCTACCTGTCGATTACTAGGTGTGAGAACATGAACAGTATTAAGTGTGAGAACATGAACAATTGGTGGCTGACTAAATACTTTTTTCCCCCACTGTACATTATATATTATTATTATATAATGCGCTGTCCAATGTTAAACAGTGTTCTCTCTTATTACGTATAGCGCTGTCCCTTATTGCATGCAATAGGGAGGGAGTGTAAAGACAATAACACAGTAGGATCTTATCTGGCTGAAAAAAATTATAATTGATAAGGAGAATTGCTCATCTGATGGGGTTGTGGGACCACAACCACTTATTTCACCCAAATACTTAAACAGCACTGTGGTTTGTCCTGAAGAATTGTGTAACTTCAAAACGCATTGACAAATAAACCACATTTAATATACACTATGATTCCATCCATTGAATGGTCTCCTCCATCCACGCAGCACAGAAATTAATCATTCTTCTCCACTATTGGTACCTTATAAGGTAAAAATTAAGTATAGCACTTTTCCTTATTATATAGTGTCCTCTCTTATTATGGAAAGCTCAGTCTCTTATTAATTATGAAAAGGAGCATTCCTTATTACATAGTGTTGTATCTAAATATGTACAGTGCCAACCTTTAAGAGGTGGTCTGAAGGTCAAATAAATTTTAATCTTAAACCCTATCTATTTAGTGTCATAATCTAAACTAATTTCTAATATGTTTGCATTAAAAATTCACTACTTTTACCTAACTACACTGTCTAACAGCTATTGCATTTTTTCCTCCTACTTCCTGTTTGATGACATTTGAGTATTTCACTGCATGCTGGGAAACTCAAATGAGCATCATCCAGGGGCAGAGACTGGGACCACTGTCACAACATCTTTCCCCTCCCTGAAATGAAGCATCATCAGTAGAGATGAGCGACTTTGCCTTTTTTCGGGTCGAGTCGGGTTTCATGAAACCCGACTTTCGCAAAAGTCGGGTCGAACGAAATCGGCCGACTATAGGGAAAAGTCGGAGGCCGACTGAAACACGAAACCCAATGCAAGTCAATGGGGAAGCAAAGTCGGCAGTGAGTGGAAGACAGTAAACACACCTACAGTGCCCATTTCAATGCCAAAAACATCAATTCTTATAACTGAAGCTTGTCAACCTTAATTTACTTCCTAATAATTAGAGTTGAGCGAAATGGGTCGGTCAAATTCCTAAGTCGCTGACTTTCGCTGAAGTCGGGTTTCATGAAACGATACCCGACCATAGCGTGAGGTCGGCCACGAGGTCGGCGACCAGAGCGCCAAAGTCGCGTTTCAAATGATGCTTCCAGTGCCCTTTTTCAGCCAATGATGGAGGACGCACACTGTGGGCAACGCAATGACATGGGCATCGGTCACCACCATCTTTGAGAAGGGCATGCAAGTGATTGGCTTGCTTTGTGTGGCGTCACAGGGGCTATAAAAGGGCATGCACGCAGACCGCCATCTTACTTCTGCTGATCTTAGCATTAGGGAGAGGTTGCAGCTGCTGATTCTGAGTAAGGGAGAGCTTTAGGCAGAGAAGAAGAACAAAAAAACTGCTTCTGCTGGTAGCGATTTCCTCTGTACAACACAACAGTTTGTGTGCAGTGACAGGGGAGGCTATATTTTTGTGCATCAGCTCTGTTGGTTATTAGGCTGCCTTATAAGGCTCCCTGATAGCTGCATTGCTGTTTGCACAATGCTGTGCAAACTGCTTTTTTAAAAGCAAAAATACTTTTCTTCCTCTTTTCTGCACAGTTACCAAGCATTCATTTTTCCACACTTTTGTGTGCAGCAGTCCTGCTTATTAGGCTGCCTGCTGCCATACTTGGACTGAGAGCATCATTGTCAGCCTAAAATCTCTAGGAAGCTTCCATTTCTCCCCAATACTATATACACACATTGTGCCTGGTCATACACCTGCCTATTTCAGCCTGTTAAATTGAGGTGTAATCTATAGTGGGCCTGAGATAATTGTTCAGCCTCCTAAAATCTCTATGGAGCTTCCAATCCCCCCCTTACTATATACACCTTGTACCTTGTTTTACAGTACCATATAGTTGGTGGTATTTTGGGTACATTTTTCCAAAAATGAGGAAGTATGGTGGAAGAGGCCGTGGAAGTGGGCGGGGGTTACCAGCTGGTACCTGAAGGTTGTGGTGGTGCATCTGCTGGTAGTGGCAAAAGCACAATAGCACCTAAGGAAGGAGGTGTTGAGTCTGCCTCATCGTCTGGCTCCAGAGGGCCTCGATGGCTCCCTTTTCTGGGAGTAGGTAAACCGCTTTTAAAGCCGGAGCTTCAGGAACAAATTTTGGCTTACATTGCTGACACAACCTCCAGCTCTATTGCCTCCTCTTCTGAAGTTTCAAAAAATAAAAGTACTGAGTCGTCAGTGGAGGCTCCTGGTCAGGAACAACACCTTTCCTTGTGTCCTTCACCCCTACCAAAAGTGAAAGATGCGGCAGGCCACACTACAGTTTACTCCATGGAGCTCTTTTCACATACCATGCCTGGGTTATCAAGTCAAATTGTGAATTCCCCAGTCCAAGATGAATATGACATGGAGTGCAATGATGCACAGCCAATGCTAGATTTTTCTGCTGGTACATTCACTCAGTGCACTACATTGTCCTCGCAGTATACTGAGCCAGAATCTGACCCTGATGAAACTCAGGTGCCCCTTCCCGCATACTATACCACCTTGCACAGTGACACAAAGGAAGGTGTACATGAAATTGAAGAGGAGGTGATGGATGACCCAGTTGTTGACCCAGATTGGCATCCATTGGGGGAAGAGGGTGCCGCTGCCAATAGCTCAGAAGAGGAGGAGGAGGATCCGCATCAGGCATCGACATCGCAACAGCTGTTATCTGGCAGGCCCGTAGCAGTCCAAAAACAGTTTACAAAAACCAAAAGAGTTGCAGGACAGCTTGGCCAGACGGTCAAATTAGCACAGCGTGCAAGGCCTCAAAATGTCTTCCATAGTAGGAAGAGTGCAGTGTGGCACTTTTTTGAAGAAAATCCTAATGATCAGGCAAAGGTTATCTGTAAGAAGTGCGCAAAGACCTTTAGCCGAGGGAAAAATCTGAGAAATTTGAATACCAGTTGCATGCTTAGACATTTAACCACCATGCACTTGCAAGCGTGGACGGACAACCAAACCTCACGTACCACATGTGCACTTGCTCCAAATGAAGGTAGTCAGCAACGCTACATCGCTTCCCCCGCTGTAAGCCCACCGGTTAGCACACCACCAGCAGCAAATGTTGAGGTGTCGTTGCAAGGCCAAAGCAGTCAGGGAATCACAATGTTATTGCTACGAAAGACTGAATCTAGGCCATCAGCAAGACCACCAACACCATCACCATCACCAACCCTCTCTCAGTTCGCCATGTCCACCGCTAGTTCCACCATATGCAGCTCTCAAGTCCAGCTCACCCTACCGGAGACTCTGAGTAGGACAAGAAAGTACTCATTCTCTCATCCGCGTACATCATGTTTGAACGCCCACATTGCCAAACTAATCTCGTTAGAGATGATGCCCTACCGGTTGGTTGAAAGCGAAGCTTTCCACGAGCTCATGGCCTACGCAGTACCACACTATGACCTACCCAGTCGGCACTTCTTTTCTCGAAAAGCCATCCCAGCCCTCCACCTGCATGTGAAAGACCGCATTGTCCATGCATTCAAGCAATCAGTGAGTGGAAAGGTGCACCTCACGACAGATGCATGGTCCAGTAGGCATGGCCAGGGCCGTTACGTGTCCATCACTGTGCACTGGGTTAATGTTGTGGATGCAGGCTCCACAGGGGACAGCGGCGGTAGGACAGTGCTGCCTAGCCCACGATATAGGAAACAGTTGGCTGTAGGCGTTCGACCCTCCTCCTCCTCCTCCTCCATAAGCGAAAGCTCGTCTACAGAGCGCAGTTGCATGAGCATTCCATCCGCAGCTGCCAGTGTTGCACACGAGGTGTCCCACTATCGAACAGCTAGTGGTAAGCGTCAGCAGGCTGTGTTGAAGATGATGTGTTTGGGCGACAACAGACACACCGCGGAGGTACTGGCCGACTACTTGCAGTGACAAACTGAGTCATGGCTGGGCAGTCTACATCTTGAGGCAGGCAAGGTAGTTAGTGATAATGGCCAGAATTTTGTGGCAGCCATAGCCCTTTCAAAACTCAGACACATTGAACCTGGTGGTGCAGTGCTTCTTCAATAATTATCCGGAGTTAACAGCCCTGCTCTATAAGGTGCGAAGACTGTGCTCGCACATCTGCCGGTCGCGCGTACACTCCAGTCGTACGCAGAAGCTGCAGCGATTGTTCCACCTTCCCAAGCACCGCCTAATTATCGACGTTGCAACAAGGTGGAACTCCACCCAGCACATGGTTCAGAGGCTGTGCGAACAGAGGCAAGCTGTAATGCATTTGTGGGAGGATACACGGCAGGCAATTTGAGGGAAGACATGGAGTTGTCTGGTGTGCAGTGGTCGAAGCTGAAAGACCTCTGTAAAGTCCTTCAGTGTTTTGAGGAATGCACAGACGACACCATCATAAGCATGAGCATCCCACTTATGCATCTGCTCATGCAAACTTTGACGCACATTAAGGAGCAGGCATCTGCAGCCGAGGAGGAAGAGGAGGATGGAAGCCTTGATGACAGTCAGCCATTGTCTGCTCAGGGAACTCTCCTGGACGAGGTGGAGGAAGAAGAGGAAGAGGAGGAGGAGGATGATGGGGATGATTATTTAGGGGAGGAGGATGCTTCTCAGGGGGCAAGAGAAAATGTTGGCGTGGCAAGGTCAGGTTCAGGGTTTGTGTGTGAGTGGAGGGATGTTGATTTTCCAGAAAGTGCTCCTCCACCCAGCACTCGCAGTGCATCATTGACACCTGGAACATTGGCCCACATGTGTGATTATGCCTTGCAGATCCTAAAAAGGGACCCTCGCATTGCCAAAATGATGAACGATGACGACTACTGGTTGGCCAGCATCCTGGATCCACGCTATAAAGGCAAATTCCAAAACATCATGCCACAGGAGAACCTAGAGCTAATATTGGCTAACAAACAAGAAACTCTGGTAAACTGTTTGTTTGAGGCATTCCCAGCACACAGCGGTGGTGATGGTTCTCCCACAAGCCATAGGGGGCAACATGGAAGAGGTGTTCGTGGTGCACACAGCCGAAGTGGCATTGGACACAGGGGTTTCATGACCATGTTGTGGACTGATTTTTCAAGTACCGCTCACACGACTGGTAATACTGCATCGATCGAAAGTGACAGGAGACAGCAGTTGTCAACTATGGTTACAAACTACTTCTCCTCCCATATCGATGTTCTCCCTCACAGGTCATTCCCCTTTGACTATTGGGCCTGTAAACTGGACACCTGGCCTGAATTGGCACAATATGCCATACAGGAGCTCGCTTGCCCTGCTGCTAGTGGGCTATCTGAAAGTCTTCAGTGCTGTTGGATCAATCCTGACAGAAAAAAGGACCCAAAATGTTGATGATCTAACCTTCATTAAAATGAACCATGCATGGGTTTCAAAGGATTTTGTCCCACCTTCCCCTGCTGACACGTAGGTTGCCAGAAAAATGGCTCGCTTTTGTCCTCCTCTTCCTCGGACTTCTCCAATTCCTCCATTTGCAGCTGCTGAATGTCCAACAGCAACATATGCCATTTTTTCAACCTCCCTACCTGGGCTGCCTCCCCCCCAGGGCCGGGGTCACCACCTGGTGCACGCACCCGTGCGAGTGCCATTGCCCTGGACAGGTGGGTGGGCCTACTCTTGGGTGACGGCACTGGCACAGGGTCCCTCATAGTACAATCAAGTGTCACTGATGGTGGGGGTGCACACCCGCCATCAGACACACCGCCGTACTATGAGGGGCCCTGTGCCAGTACCGCCGCCCACGAGTGGGCCCCCCTGCTTGCTCCGAGCCCCAGCACTTGCAATACTTACCTCTCCCTGCTCCACCGCTGTGTAGTCTGGGCTGTTAAATCCTTCACTGGGACTGCCAATACAAATTTGGTGAACTGATAGATGATGGTTAAAACGTAGCTATGCCCTGTCGTGCTGGGCTCTATCTTCAGATGATCAATGGCTTCCATTTGTTATGGACGTCAACTCACAATGAGATGCAGTGGTGGTTTATCATCAGCTTTCACGGTTTTCCTACTCACAGACGTGTGACATTCCTGCCCACATTTTTAAATGTGTCCTCTCATGCCAATCCAATAGAATCGCCTTCGGCCTGTGGCTTCTGTCTTTTGCACTCCAAAGTTACCTGACAGATCATGATAGGCAGTGAGGACAATGTCTACATCTCTCCCTGTGATCACAATTTGATGGAGATGAGTAACGGTGATGGGATCCACGGTACTGCGATACAGCAAACCTTTCTTCACAAGAACTTTTTTCGCTGTCTCCACAGACAAAGTAATTGAGGGTCAGCATCGCCTCTGAGAAGTCTCCCGGGAGTTTTTACCGTGATTAGTAATTCCAAAATTTCTGCAATCACTCGACTTTCCGTCTGTACTTGTATCCATCTCGTTTCCTATTGCGGAGAGTCTGGACTGTCTTACTGTGACTGAAATATATATGAAGATTGAAAAATACCCCAACAGTGTATACTGGTGTACGCTTCGAATATATTACCCTTTTTCTACTTTTCAGATTCTTGTCTCATCCATACTGAGGCTGTGAGTGTCTTTGTCTGACTCCGGAAATATACACGGAGATTTTTAATGTTTAAACTATGCTAGATATACCTGGTATCCAGTGATACTGTACCCTTTCTCAACTTTCTACAATCTTGTAGAATCCATACTGGACCTGAGACCGTCTGAGTCTGCCTCCTGATATACAGACATAGGTTTTTAATGTGTAAACTATGATACATATATACCTGTTATCCGGTGATACTGTACCCTTTCTCAACTTTCTACAATCTTGTCAAATCCATACTGGGCCTGAGACCGTCTGAGTCTGCCTCCTTATATATAGACATAGATTTTTAATGTGTAAACTATGCTACATATATACCTGTTATCCGGTGATACTGTACCCTTTCTCAACTTTCTACAATCTTGTCGAATCCATACTGGGCCTGAGACCGTCTGAGTCTGCCTCCTGATTAGAGATGAGCGGTGTTAGAGTCCACCTGTTCGCCAAAGTTCAAATTCGAGCTGTTTTGGGCGGTGTTCGAGCCGTTCGTCGAACTCGAACAATTTGCTTAAAATTTGGCTGTTCGAGGTTCCGTTTGAGAATGGTTCGTTCACCAAAAGCGTAACTTTATTTAAATATTTTCACATTATTAATGGTTTTCAATGTTAATAGACAGTTTCATGGCATAGTAGCGGTGTCTGGTAGCCAGCGGTGTAATACACCTGTCAAGGAGCTACACCATGTGTGTTTCTAATAATTTTTTACCACATCTTGTCCAGAAAATCCTTTTGGGCCTTGTAGCACTGTCTGCTACTCAGCAGAGGAGCCCACCCGTGAACCTAGCTATGCCACCTGTTTATGAAAGAACCAGTTTTTGACTACATTTAGCCCAGTTAATAATTTGGGCCTAGTAACTGTGTCTGCTACTCAGCCGAGGAGCTAACCCGTGAACCTAGCTATGCCGCCTGTCTATGAAAGAACCAGTTTTTGACTGCGTTTTGCCCAGTTAATACTTTGGGCCTAGTAACTGTGTGTGCTACTCAGCAGAGGAGCCCACCCATGAACCTAGCTATGCCGCCTGTTTATGAAAGAACCAGTTTTTGACTACATTTAGCCCAGTTAATAATTTGGGCCTAGTAACTGTGTCTGCTACTCAGCCGAGGAGCTAACCCGTGAACCTAGCTATGCCGCCTGTCTATGAAAGAACCAGTTTTTGACTGCGTTTTGCCCAGTTAATACTTTGGGCCTAGTAACTGTGTGTGCTACTCAGCAGAGGAGCCCACCCGTGAACCAAGCTGTGCCGCCTGTTTATGTAAGAACCATTTTTTAACTCCATTTAGCCCAGTGGATACTTTGGGCCTAGTACCTGTGTCTACTGCTCAGCAGAGGAGCCCACCCATGAACCTAGCTATGCCGCCTGTTTATGTAAGCACTGTCTGCTACTCAGCAGAGTTTCCCACCCGTGAACCAAGCTATGCTGCCTATTTATGTAAGAACTGCATGCTGCTCAGCAGAGGTGCCCAGCTGTTAAGCAAGCTACAGCACCTGTGGAGCATTAGAAATGAGGCCCATTATATATGGAGCATTATTTGGGCCCATAAGACAGTGGAGCTTCATCCATGGGGACCAACATATACTGTAGCATTATGTGGAGCTCATCATATACTGTATCGAACATTATATGGGACCAATGATTCTGTATGGAGAAATATATGGGCCTCATTACTCTGTATAGTGCACTATGCGGTGGCCATAATACTGTATGGAGTAAAATACTGTCCGTTTTTGGAGCTATTGGAGAATTTAAAATGGATATCAGTCATGTGATGTAAGAAGTGAAGTATTTTTCATTGTACTATACCGCTATTTCTCTGCCGTATCAGAGGATCATGAATTGTGGCATGTGTTAAAGGAGCCCATTGACACTCTTTGGCCCGGGGCCCACGAAAATCTGGAGCCAGCCCTACCCCCCACAACTTTAGCCAAATAACCCCCAGTTTTCAAAGCCTAACTATTATTATAAAGTAAATTAAGGTTGACAAGCTTAAGTAATAAGAATTGATGTTTTTGGCATTAAAATGGGCACTGTAGGTGTGTTTCCTGTCCTCCACTCACTGCCGACTTTTCTTCCCCATTGACTTGCATTGGGTTTCGTGTTTCAGTCGGCCTTCGACTTTTCACGATAATTGGCCGATTGCGTTCCACCCGACTTTTGCTATAGTCGGGTTTCACGAAACCCGACTCGACCCGAAAAAAGGCAAAGTCGCTCATGTCTACTAATAATAGTTATGCATTGAAAACTGGGGGTTATTTGGCCAAAGTTGTTGGGGGCTTGGGCTGGCTCCAGGTTTTCGTGTGCCCTGGGCCAAAGAGTGTCAGTGCTCCCCTCTAACACATACCACAACTCATGATGCTCCGATACGCCACAGAAATATAGGTATAGTACAATGATACATACTTCACTGCTTACATGACATGACTGATCTATTTTAAATTGTACAATAGCTCAAAAACAGGACAGTATATTACTCCATACAGTGTTATGTCCACCACATTGTGCACCATACAGAATAATGAGCCCCATATATTTCTCCATACCAAATAATTAGTCACATATAATGTTCCATACAGTATATGATGAGCTCCACATAATGCTCCACATATAATGGGCCCCATTTGTAATGCTCCAGTGTATAATGGTCCCCTTAGATGCTGCTCCAGTGTCTGATCTGCCCCATTTACAATGCTCCAGTACATGATGGGCCTCATGGATGATGCTCCAGTGTATGATGGGTTCCAATAATGCTCCATATATAATAGGCCCCATTTGTAAGGCTCCAGTGTATAATGTGCCCCTTAGATGCTGCTCCAGTGTCTGATCTGCCCCATTTACATTGCTCCAGTACATGATGGGCCTCATGGATGATGCTCCAGTGTATGATGGACTCTAATAATGCTCGATATATAATGGGCCCCATTTGTAATGCTCCAGTGTATAATGTGCCCCTTAGATGCTGCTCCAGTGTCTGATCTACCCCATTTACATTGCTACAGTACATGATGAGCCCCATTTTTAATTAACCCAGGCATGCTATGTGAAAAGAGCTCCATGGAGTAATCTGAGGTGTGTGCTTCCACATCCTTCACTTTTGGTGTGGGTGAAGGACACAAGGAAAGGGGTTGCTCCTGACCAGAAGCCTGCAGTTACAACTCAGTGCTTGCATTTTTTACAACTTCAGAGGAGGAGGCGATAGAGCTGGAGGCTGTTTCAGCAATGTAAGCCACAAACAGTTCCTGATACTCCGGCTTTAAAAGCAGTCTACCTACTCCCAGAAAAGGGAGCCTTACAGGCCTTCCAGAGCTACACCATGACGCTGGCTCAACACCTCCTGCCTTAGCTGCTATTGTGTTTTTGGCACTACCAGCAGATGCACCACCATCAGTACCAGGTGGCCCTCCACGCCCACATCCGAATCCTCTTCAACCATACTTCTTCATGTTTTGGAAAATGGACCCAAAATACCAGCAGATATATGGTACTGTATCAGAAGCGTACAGCTCTATACAGTCTATGGATAACAGTAAATCTCCGTATATATTTCATGAGGCATACACAGACACTCACAGGCTCCGTATGGATTACCCAATAAAATAACAAGTTGAAAAAGGGTACAGTATCACCAGATACAAGGTATATATAGCATAGTGTAAACATTCTAATTCTCCGTATACATTTCAGGAGGCAGACACAAACGCTCTCAGGCCCAGTATGGATTACACAAGAATATGAAAAGCTGTAAATGGGTTATGTAACACAAGCGTATAGCTGTATACAGTGTTGGGGTAATCTTAAAGTTCCAAATATATTGTCGGAGTAACAGACAGACATTTACAGGCTCATTATGGATTACACCAGAATCTAAATAGCTAAAAAGGTTACTGTATAAGAAGCGTTCTGCTGTACACAGTGTTGGCCAAATTGAAAATATCGGTAAATATTTCCGTAGTCACCCTCAGACGCTCACTCAGTTTGGTTTTGACCATAATAAAAAATGTTGTAAAATAGGTACTGGATAGCAAGATAGCAAGTATATATTTTTTTGGGTACACTTGAAATCTCCGTATAAATAGTCCCGTAGTCACTCTCAGATGCTTACACAGTATGGATTTGACCGTAATGCTAAATGTCGAATAAAGGTACTGTATAACAAGATACAAGCTGTATCAAGTATAGTGTAAAAATTTGTTTCTCCGATTCACTGTATGTATAGAAGGCGTAACCCACACACGCTCACTCACTTTCGATGATGTAGTGAAGGTGGACTGACAGACAAACCAGCCTGTAGTGAGAAGCAGAGGTGTAGCGCAGTGTAGGTGTGAAACCGCTAAGATAAAGAGAAAGGGTGCAGTGTTTTAGCTTGCCCATTGGAGGGCAGTGGAGAGTGTAGGAGTGGGACTGAATAACTGCCATTGGTCAGAGAAACTGTTAGGTGATAGGTGATGGTGGGCGGAGTTACCAGAACTGGAAGTATAAAAGACTGAGGGAAGGTTCTGGAAGAGTCAGTCAGCGAAGGGAGCACAGTATAGAGGAAGTTCTGCTGAGGAAATAGAGACAGTGGAAAGGCTCCAGAGAACTGACAGTTGAGGCGGTCACGGGGGGGTGGCCCAGAGGACGGTAGCCGCAGATGAAGATGGCCTGGGGCTATCATATGGACGGTGTGCTCAGACTGGTGCAGCGCTGTGGTGGTTGGGCCTAGGCCAGCCACAGTGGAAGAGCCACAGAGGACGCCATGATTATAGTTACAAAGGAAGTGAAGGTACCGGGGCCTGTGTACAGAGAAATGTGAAGCGGCTGTGGTGAATTGCTGTTGTCGACAGAAGGATGGGCACTAAAAACGGACCTGTTCAATACAAACTCTGTCTCAGTCTCGTGTTTGTCTGTGGCAAGAAGAGGGTCCCCCCCACAGTTGGTTATCCTACAGATGATACCTTAATACAAATTTTTGAAACAAGGTACTGTATCAGCACATACCAGGTGTGTCCAGTCTAGGGTTAAATTTCCGTCTATTCTTCCAGAGTCAGACATAGACACTCACAGGCTCGCTATGTATTACACCAGAATTTAAAAAGTAGAAAAAGGAAAGGTATTCATAGCGTACACCAGTATACAGTGTTGTGGTACTTTTAAATCTTCGTATATATTTCAAACTCAGTAAGCCAGTCCAGAATCTCTGCTACTGGAAACTACATGGATGCAAGTACAGACACAAAGTCGAGTGTTAGCAGAAATTTTGGAATTACCCATCACGGGAAAACCTCACGGTAGATTAGATTAGATTAGATTAGATTAGATAAACTTTATTGATCCCGGAGGAAATTACAGTATTACAGCAGCAGAACAAAGATCAAAGATGTTGCAGAGGCGATGCAGACCCTCAATTACTGTGTCTGTGGAGAAAGCGAAAAAGGTTCTTTGTGAAGAAAGGATTGCTTTATTGCAGTAACATGGATCACATCACCGTTACTCGTCTCCATCAAATTGTGATAACAGGGAGAGATGTACCCATGGTCCTCACTGCCTATCATGATGTGTCTGGTCATTTTGGAATGCAAAAGACAGAAGCCACAGGCCGTAGGCGATTCTATTGGATTGGCATGAGAGGCGACATTGAAAAATAGTGGCAGGAATGTCACACGTCTGTGACTATCACAACTGTGAAAGGTGATCATAAACCACCACTGCATCCGCTTGTAAGTTGATGTCCATTTCAAATGGTAGCCATTGATCATCTGAAGGTAGAGGCCAGCAGGACAGGCCATAGCTACATCTTAACCATCAATGATCAATACACCAAATTGGTAGTGGCCGTCCCTGTGAAGGATGTAACAGCCCCGACTACACAGTGGTGGAGCAGGGAGAGGTAAGTATTGCAACTTGCAAGTGCTGTGGCCATGATCAAGCAGGGGGGGCACAATCGTGATCGACGGTACTGGCGCAGGGCCCCTCATAGTACGCTGGTGTGTCTGACGGCGACTGAGCCCTCCCACCGTCTGAGACACTGTATTGTACTATGAGGGGCCCTGTGCCATTGCCGTCGGCCATCAGTGGGCCCATCCACCTGTTCAGAGCAACGGCACTTGCCCGGGTGAGCAAGGTCTTGACCCCAGCCGTTGGGGGAGGGGTGGGCAGCCCAGTTAGGGAGGTTTAAAAATTGGCATATGTTGATGTGTTGGCTGGACATTCAGCTGCTGCAAAGGGCGTAATTGGGCAAGTCCGAGGAAGAGGAGGAAAAAACCTAGGCCAATATTATCTCTAGGTTCTCCTGTGGCATGATGTTGTGTAATTTGCCTTTGTAGCGTGGATCGAGGATGCTGGCCAGCCAGTATTTGTCATCCCTCTACATTTTGGCAATGCGGGGGTCCCTTTTAGGATCCGCAAGGCATAATCGCACATGTGGGCCAATGTTCCAGGTGTCAATGATGCACTGCCCTTGTGGGTGGAGGAGCAATTTCTGGCAAATCCACAACCCTACAGTCATGCACAAACACTGTACCTGACCTTGTAACGCCAACATTTTCTCTTACCCCCTGAGAAACATCCTCCTGCCCAAAATAATCATCCCCTCATCCTCATTCTCTTCCTCTTCTTCCTCCACCTCGTCCAGGACAGTTCCCTGACCAGACAATGGCTGTCATCAAGGCTTTCCTCCTCCTTCTCCTCCGCTGCAGGTGCCTGATCCTTAATGTGCGTCAAACTTTGCATGAGCAGACGCATAAGTGGGATTCTCATGCTTATGATGGCGTCGTCTGTGCTTACCAGCCGTGTGCATTCCTCAAAACACTGAAGGACTTTACAAAGGTCTTTCAGCTTTTACCACTGCACACCCGACAATTCCATGTCTTCCCTCAAACTGCCTGCCCGTGTATCCTCCCTCAAATGCATTACAGCCTGCCTCTGTTCGCACAGCCTCTCAACCATGTGCAGGGTGGAGTTCCACCTTGTGGCAACGTCTATGATTAGGCGTTGCTTGGGGAGGTGGAGCAATCGCTGCAGCTTCTGCATACGACTGGAGTGTACGGCCGAGCGACGGATGTGCGAGCACAGTCTTCGCACCTTATGGAGCAGGGATGTTAACTCCAGATAATTATTAAGCAAACACTGCACCACCAGGTTCAAAGTGTGAGCCAAGCAAGGTATGTGTGTGAGTTTTGCACGGGCTATGGCTGCCACAATATTACGGCCGTTATCACTGACTACCTTGCCTGCCTCAAGATGTAGACTGCCCAGCCATGACTCTGTTTGTCGCTGCAAGTAGTCAGCCAGTACCTCCGCGGTGTGTCTGTTGTCGCCCAAAGACATCATCTTTAACACAGCCTGCTGACTCTTACCACTAGCTATTCGATAGTGGAACACCTCGTGTGCAACACTGCCAGCTGCGGATGTAGTGCTCGTGCGACTGCGCTCTGTGGATGAGCTTTCGCTGATAGACGAGGAGGAGGAGAAGCGAAAGCCTACAGCCAACTGTTTCCTATACCGTGGGCTAGGCAGCACTTTTCCACCGCCGCTGTCCCTAGTGGAGCCTGCATCCACCACATTAACCCAGCGCGCAGTGATGGACACGTAATGGCCCTGGCCATGCCTACTGGTCCATGCATCTGTTGTGAGGTGTACCTTTCCACTCACTGACTGATTTAGTGCATAGACAATGCGGTCTTTCACATGCCAGTGGAGGGCAGGGATGGCTTTTCAAGAAAAGAAGTGCCGACTGGGTAGGTCATAGCATGGGACAGCATAGGCCATGAGGTCGCGGAAAGCTTCGCTTTGAACCAAACGGTAGGGCATCATCTCTAATGAGATTAGTTTGGCAATGTAGGTGTTCAAACACAGTGTACATGGATGAGAGGATGAGTACTTTCTTGTCCTACTCAGAATGTCTGGTAGGGTGAGCTGGACTAGAGAGCTGCATATGGGGGAACTAGCGGTGGACGGGATGGAGTGAGAGGGGGTTGGTGATGGTATTGGTGGTGATGGCCTAGATTCAGTGTTGTGTTGCAAAACCATTGTGATTCCCTGAGTGCTTTGGCCTTGCGACGACACCTCCACATTTAGTGCTGGTGGTGTGCTTAATGGTGGCGGTGGTCTTACAGTGGGGGTAGCGATGGAGCATTGTTGGCTACCTTCAGTTGGAGCAGGTGCACATGTGCTACCTGAGGTTTTGTAGTCCGTCAACGCTTGCAAGTGCATGTTGATTAAATATCTAAGCATGCAACTGGTATTCAAATTTCTGAGTTGTTTATCTTGGCTAAAGGTCCTTCCGCACTTCTTACAGGTAACCTTTGCCTCATCAGTAGGATTTTGGACAAAGAAGTGCCACACTGCACTCTTCCTACTATGGTAAACATTTTCTGGCCTTGCACGCTGTGCTAAGTTGACCGTCTGGTCAAGCTGTCCTGCAACTCTTTTAGTTTTTGGTCCACGTTTTAGGACAGCTATGGGCCTGCTAGATAACCGCTGCTGTGATGTCAATGCCTGCTGAGGATCCTTCTCCTTATCTGAACTATTGCCAGCGCCACCCTCCTCCCCCAATGGATGCCAATCCGGGTCCAGAACTGGGTCATCCATCACCTCCTCTTCAAAGTCATCTGCACTTTCCTCTTTACCTTCCTCTGTGTCACCGTGTAAGGTGGTATAGTATGCGGGGAGGGGCACCTGGGTTTCATCAGGGTCAGATTCTGGCTCAAAAGACTGCGAGGGCAATGTAGTGCTGTGGATCAATGTACCAGCAGAATCATCTAGCAGTGGCTGTGCATCAGTGCACTCCATGTAAGATTCATCTTGGACTGGGGAATTCAGGATTTGACTGGATAACCCAGGCATGGTATGTGAAAATAGCTCCATACAGTAATCTGAAGTGTGGAGGTGAAGGACTCAAGGAAAGGTGTTTTTGCTGACCAGAACCCTGCACTGACGACTCTGTGCTTGCAGGTTTCGACCGTTCAGAAGAGGAGGCAATAGAGCTGGTGGCTGTTTCGGCAATGTACGCCAAAACCTGTTCCTGATGCTCCGGCTTTAAAAGCGGTTTTCATACTCCAAGAAGAGGCAACCTTACAGGCCTTCTTGGGTCAGAGGATGACGCAGGCTCAACACCTCCTGCCTTAGTTGCTATTGTGCTTTTGCCAGAACCAGCCGATGCACCACCACCATCAGTACCAGCTGCGCCCTCCTGCCTCCTGCGCTCACCTTTTGTAGTTGAGGTTGTTTTTAATATTTTGCGCAATGACAATTGAAGATTGCCGTTTGCTAACCTTGTGGAATCCTCTTAATGATGTTCAGTGTCGGACTGGGATGAGAAGGGCCCACCAGTAACAATGACTTTGGGGGCCTACTTTTCACCTGCATGCATACAAATATTACACTACCCTTGTTCTCAAATTTGCCTATATCTGTATATAATAATAAACTAGGTAGTTTGCTTAATTAATGATGAGATGCTGTTTTTTCTGTACATTGTAAATCATGTGAATTATGCCAATTACTACCCATTTAGTGGGGTTGGGGGCCCCTGACTGCACAGGGGCCCACTGGTGGATTCCCCTGTTCCCCTATGGGCCAGTCCGAGCCTGTTGATGTTATATGGGACGAAATTCATCCCTAATAGAGTGAAATGCATCTCTAATGTAACTGGATGTTGTTGACTCAGCTTGTAAACTAGACAACTGTGAGTACTGGTTAGATACTGGTACTTCCCCTGGTTCAATGCTACCAACGTTGACAAAACTATATAAATTATACATTTTCAATTCATTTTAGTATTTTACACTATATACAGTACTAGCTGAAGAGCCCGGCGCTGCCCGGGCATAGTAACTAACTGTGGTTAGTTATAACAAATTATAATTATCCTCCATCCCATAGTCCCGTGCCCATATACCCATCATACATATCCACCATTCCATAGTCCCATGCCCATATACCCATCATACATATTCTCCATCCCATTGTCCCATGCCCAGATACCCATCATACATATTCACCATCCCATAGTCGAATGCCCATATACCCATCACACATCCTTCATCTCATAGTCCCATGCCCATATACCCATCATACATATCCTCCATCCCATAGTCCCGTGCCCATATACCCATCATACATATCCGCCATCCCATAGTCCTGTGCCCATATACCCGTCATACATATCCTCCATCCCTTAGTCCAGTGCCCATATACCCATCACACTTCCTCCATCCCATAGTCCCGTGCCCATATACATATCCGCCATCCCATAGTCCCGTGCCCATATACCCCCACTCACTTTTTCCCCATTATGTAGATAGGGGCAAAATTGTTTGGTGAATTGGAACGCGCGGGGTTAAAATTTCACCTCACAACATAGCTTAGGACGCTCTCGGGGTCTAGAAGTGTGACTGTGCCAAATTTTGTGGCTGTAGCTGCGACGGTGCGGATGCCAATCCCGGACATACACACACACACACACATACATACATACATACATACACACTTTGAGCTTTATATATTAGATAAGCATATTCATGTAGTATACTAATTTTTAATACATTAGTTTTCGCTCCATCGCATTTTTAACTTACCGCAGTGTGCATTATTGATGTTATTGTTTTCCTATTTCCTCCTTCACTTTCTGTTTTCTATGTAACTTCCATGTGGGTGGGCCTTTAGGTTTTATAAGACAACCTGCGTCAATTACTAGCCAGACTCTGACTGAATGAAACTGCGATTCCACGAAACATGTAGGTCTTCAGGCCTTCACAGGACACTGTAACGAGAAGCAGTGATGTCACACACTCCCTCAGCATCTACAATATCGGAGAACTCTATCTTCTTGCGTACGGACGGAGCATAAGACTGACAAATTAAAGCTGGGCTCTGAAACGCTATAATATGTAAACATTGAATATATAAAATTGGAACTGCATTACAGCTGTAGAAAACATATTAAAAATGAAGGTACTTAGAGCACAAATTGGACAGTGTGTGTGGTACAATACAACCATCACAATACCACACTACATTTTGACTGCTGTCATCCCAATCAGAAATGTACCCATCGGAGATTATGTAAGGATTAGAGTTGAGCGATACCGTCCGATACTTCAAAGTATCGGATCGGAATGGATCGGCCGATCTTAAAAAAAAGTATCGGTATCGCCGATTCCGATACCGGAAGTCCCATTCAAGTCTATGGGACTTCCGGTATCGGAATAAGAAAAATCCTGTTTTTCCCTTGTACAGCCTCTCTGGGGTCTGTACGGGCCTTTCGGGGGGCTGTGCCGGCCTGCCAGGGGGTCTGTGCAGGCTCCGGTGGTCTGTGCCGGCCTGCCGGGGGTCTGTGCAGGCTCCGGTGGGCTGTGCCGGCCTGCCGGGGGGCTGTGCCGGCCTGCCGGGGGGCTGTGCCGGCCTGCCGGGGGGCTGTGCAGGCTTCGGGGGTCTGTGCAGGCATCGTCCGATGGGACTACAAGTCCCATCGGGCGATGCCTGCTACCATGACAGTGATTGACACATTAGCCAATGATGGGACAGTAGTAGTCCCATCATCCGGCTAATGTGTTGAATGTAAAAAAAAAAAAAAAAAAAAATTACATGCTACATACATGCTACATACATACAACATGCATACTACATACATGCTACATTCATACTACATATATACTACATGCAACATACATACTACATACTGTATATACTACATGCATGCAACATGCATACGACATATATACTACATGCAACATACATCCTACATATATACTACATGCTACATACATACTACATATATACTACATGCATGCAACATGCATACTACATATATACTACATGCTACATACATACTACATATATACTACATACATACTGCATGCTACATACATACTACATATATGCTACATACATACTACATACATACTACATGCTACATACATACTACATATATACTACATACATACTACATACATACTACATGCATGCTACATACATACTACATGCTACATACATACTACATATATACTACATGCATGCTACATACATACTACATGCTACATACATACTACATGCTACATACATACTACATATATACTATATGCATGCTACATACATACTACATGCTACATACATACCACATACATACTACATACATACTACATACATACTACATGCATGCTACATACATACTACATACATACTACATATATACTACATGCATGCAACATGCATACTACATATATACTACATGCAACATACATACTACATATATGGGAATTTCCCACGCAGCAATGGCATAAAGTGAGACTAGGGACTTTTTTTTTTTAAGTGGCGGAGGAATACAGTGCGGAAGGATACCTACCTTCCGTCATTGGATTCCTGCAGCCCGTAGAGAACGGCAGCAACAGCTGATGCTGCAGTTCTCTACCCAAGATCGTCGTGGGACACACTCGTGGACTGCTTCGGATCGTGGGTGAGTATTTTTGTGGTTTGTTATGTTAATATTTATTCCGTAAAAGACAATGGCTTCGGGGAACAATGTGACAAGTATTGGTAAGTATGTTACTCTATGTTATATGTACTGTATGTCTATGTATGTATTGTATGAATGTATTGTATGTAGTATGTATGTAGTATATATGTGGTATGTATGTAGCATGTAGTATGTATGTAGTATGTATGTAGCATGCATGTAGCATGCAGTATGTATGTAGCATGCATGTAGTATATATGTAGTATGTATGTAGCATGTAGTATGTATGTAGTATGTATGTGGTATGTATGTAGCATGTAGTATGTATGTAGCATGCATGTAGTATATATGTAGTATGTATGTAGCATGTAGTATGTATGTAGCATGCATGTAGTATATATGTAGTATGTATGTATGTAGTATGTATGTAGTATATATGTAGCATGTAGTATGTATGTGTTATGTATGTAGTATGTATGTAGTATGTATGTAGTATGTATGTGGTATATATGTGGTATGTATGTAGCATGCATGTAGTATATATGTAGTATGTATGTAGCATGTAGTATGTATGTAGCATGCATGTAGTATATATGTAGTATGTATGTATGTAGTATGTATGTAGTATATATGCAGCATGTAGTATGTATGTGGTATGTATGTAGTATGTATGTAGTATGTATGTGGTATGTATGTAGTATGTAGTATGTATGTAGTATGTATGTGGTATGTATGTAGCATGTAGTATGTATGTAGCATGCATGTAGTATATATGTAGTATGTATGTAGCATGTAGTATGTATGTAGTATGTATGTGGTATGTATGTAGCATGTAGTATGTATGTAGCATGCATGTAGTATATATGTAGTATGTATGTAGCATGTAGTATGTATGTAGCATGCATGTAGTATATATGTAGTATGTATGTATGTAGTATGTATGTAGTATATATGTAGCATGTAGTATATATGTGTTATGTATGTAGTATGTATGTAGTATGTATGTGGTATATATGTGGTATGTATGTAGTATGTATGTAGTATGTATGTGGTATGTATGTAGTATGTATGTAGCATGTAGTATGTATGTAGCATGCATGTAGTATGTATGTAGTATTTTTTTTTTTTTTTTTAACATTTAACACATTAGCCGGATGATGGGACTACTACTGTCCCATCATTGGCTAATGTGTCAATCACTGTCATGGTAGCAGGCATCGCCAGATGGGACTTGTAGTCCCATCGGACGATGCTTGCACAGACCCCCGGACATCAGCACAGCCCCCCGGCAGGCCGGCACAGCCCCCCGGCAGGCCGGTACAGACCCCCACAGGGTGCACAGACCACCGGCAGGCCGGCACAGCCCCCTGGCAGGCCGGTACAGACCCCCACAGGGTGCACAGACCACCGGCAGGCCGGCACAGCCCCCCGGCAGGCCGGTACAGACCCCCACAGGGTGCACAGACCACCGGCAGGCCGGCACAGCCCCCCGGCAGGCCGGTACAGACCCCCACAGGGTGCACAGACCACTGGCAGGCCGGCACAGCCCCCCGGCAGGCCGGTACAGACCCCGGGCAGTCCACACAGCCCCCCGGCAGGCCGGCAGAGACCCCCGGAAGGCCCGAAATGACGGCGCATCATGATGCGCACACACCGCGCATCATGATGACGTCAGGCTGTCAATCAACTTTGAACTTCCGATTCCGATACCGACTTCCGATATTGAAAAAATATCGGAAGTCGGTATCGGAATTCCGATACAGCAAGTATCGGCCGATACCCGATACTTGCGGTATCGGAATGCTCAACACTAGTAAGGATACGTCGTGCATGTTCAAGTACATGTGTGTTATGGAAACTTATATAAAGGATGTTTAAATAAAAAAATCTGATTTTAAGTTGTAAAAATAATATAGGTGAAACATTACTTTCAACTAAGTGCCTTTAATCCCGTGGAAGAGTCCGTGGACAATGCCCAGTACATAGACTATGCCAGTATTAATGATTGCGCACTCTACTCAAGGACATCTGGAAATTGTAACCCTTGAAATCTGCAGAATTTTGAATACAGCTGTGGACTATGATACAGGCTGTAATTCAAAATCATCTGAAAAGGAATGCCCTCAAATAAAGTAGGACTACCCCTTTCTGGGTGATGCTTATATAAACCCCACCCATTTTGAGTTGGAAAATCCCCAAATTTAATGCGGCTTTTATTCAAAAAATTGGGATAATCCTGCAAATTCCGGGATAGCTGGCAACTATGTAATGTAATGTAATGTAACGAATTATATATACCTACGGTAATTATTGTTCTTAACTTTCATGAAATCATATAAGGGGAACTTATACACAGTTAAAGGATAAACTGTCAAGTGACCCTGTTAGAGATAAGGATAATATGCTGGGGTTTTAATGCAAAATCATAAGAAAGAGCATATAGAGGAAATCATAGACGCCAAAAATCAAATAGATAGAATAAAAGGTAATTTTTATTATAAAAAATAAGTTAAAAATAGGACAAAGTGTACACAGGGTGATGACAGGAGAGTGGCCAGGAAACAAGGGGCTCCACAGCTAAAGACAGGTGATACTCTGAACAAACATTGAAAATAAGTTATTGCAAAAAGACCAAAAATAGGCAAGGTGAAACTGGATATTCACAATAGTAGTAAGCTGGTAAGTAATACTGTAAAAGGCCGAGGTCACACTTCTGAGTGTGATGCGAGAAACTGACATGAGTCTCTCACATCAATACCCGGCGCTGCCGCTGGCACTCGGGACCGGAGTGTGCGGCTGCATGTATTTCTGTGCAGCCGCACACTCTGGTCTGAGTGCCGTTGGCAGTGCCGGGTATTGAAGCGAGAGACTCGCAAGTCTGACCCCGGCCTAAGAGTTAGATGGAACCAGTACACCAGGCACTGAAAATTGTAACAAAAAATCCTAAATAAGACATGTGCAGAGCATGGTTTACCTGGAGATGTGGTGACACCACCCCTATTTTTGTCCTTTTAGTAATAACTTGTTCACTATGTTTGTTCAGAGTATCACCTGTCTTTAGCTGTGGTGCCCCTTGTTTTCTGACCATTCTCTGTCATCACCCTGTGTACACTTTGTCCTATTTTTAGTTTGTTTTCTTATAATAATAATGACCTTTAATCCCTTCTATTTGGTTTTTGCGTGCATGATTTGCTCTATATGCTCCTTATTAACTTTCATTTTCAGAATATTTGCCCAATTCATCATTGCATTTGTGCATTTTTTGGTCTAGTTTTTAGTGTTTTTTATCCAGTTTTTCATTTGCACCAAATTCTTGTTTTTCTTTGTACCTTTCTTTAAGTCTATTTTACATATTTTTGCCTAATCCTTTTTTGCTTCTTCACTATTTTGGATGGGGTTTTGGATTTCCAGAAATTTTCAGCTGATTTATCAATTGCAATTGGGGTGAGTTTAGGTCTTACTGAACCTTTTGTGGAAATTGTGCGAGATTTTAGCAGAACACGGGACATTTTTTGCACTAAAAAGGTAAAAAAAAAAAGGTTAAAGACAAGAACAAAGAACATTAATGATTTTTTTACAAAATTTGTGAACCCCGTGTGCCATATCTTGTCTCTTAAAAAATCATCAATGAATACCATCTGATGAAGAAGTTGTGAAACTTTGAAACATGTTGATGATTAAACAGCTCAAATTAGGATCTGTATCTCCTATTCCTTACTACAGCAGCACTGATTAACCCATTGCTTCCATTTTTAATTCTTCAAATTATATCATGGGTTTGCAGCAACCTTTAAGGGCCCTTTACAGCTAGCGATATCGCTAAAGCGTCACCGATTTTGAGACGCAGCAGCAATATCACTAGCGATATCGCTACATGTGATACTCACCTCTGACCGGCTCCCTCGCTGGCTATTGCTGATCGCACGAGATCGGCCTGATCCATTTCTCGGCGTCGACTTCCTGCTGGCGCTGACGAGCGAGCCATGGACACAGGCGGAAGACGGTCACTATCGCCGCGTCTGACAGGTGAGTATGACCGTCAACCGCTGCTGCATCGCTGGTGAGATCAGCCTGTGTGGCAGCTCACTAGCGACCATTTAGTGATGCACCAGCGATCCTGACTGGGTCATATCGTGGTCGGGATCGCTAGTGCATCGCTAAATGTAATGGGGCCTTAACGCTCTGTCAGTGGTTGTGTGCACACAACAGCATCAGGTGAGCCCCACTCTGCATGTTCTTTGATTACTGTTTTACTCAGATAGGAGTCTATTTGCACTTTATATTCCTTCCAGCATTTGTTTCCCTATCAAGCCAGCATCCAGAGGTCAAGAGAAAGATGTGATAGTTAACTTGCATTGATTGATTATTTATAGTTTATCCTTCAATGTTTGCAAGTCAACAAACTGCATGACCTGGTACAATGTATAATCAATATAACAGCAAACATCGTTGTTTACTGACCCTGCATCCGTGTTTTGCAAAGAAAACATGACAATAAACTGTAGAAGCTGATATAAGAGTTAAATAACAACCATTCATCAACTTACAAACATAAATTCAACCTAGAAGAAGAGTCAATGCTTCAGACAACAGTTTATGATTCTTGGCCTGCTGAATTTACATCTGGCATAATTAACCAGAAATGCTGTGTCACAATAGTATTAGAGTAAAACAAGAAGTAACCTACATAGTATAAGAAGGAATACATATGCATAGTTCCTAAAGAAACATGAAGAGCAACAGGGAAGGTAAAATAAAGAGCGTATAAGTAGCAATGCTGGGAGATGTGTGGCAATGACCCCTTCGCGTGTTTCTTTTGGGGGGAGTGGCTTCACATCAAAAGGGAATAGCTTAAGTATAGATTAGTGACAAATCAGAAAATAGTTCTGCTGTTAATTTAACGGTACACCAGCATAGATTGGCGTATGCAGACGCGACCCTCACCCCCGAACACATCCTCATAGTCAAGCCAATGAATCTCCAACACGCCGATCTTCATTAATTGGGGTCAATGTCTAATGTAAACCATCCATATTTGATCAGTTGGAGTTTGAATTTTGGCATGTGAAGCAATCATGCCACATTCTATTGTTTGCTTTTTAAAGCCTCCTAAACACATCTGTATAAAACCAGTACCAGAAAAACCAGTACGAGTGTCATTGGTATTTTGGATCATTGTGCCATCTGTGTTTTCCAGTATGGCAAAAAGAATAAGAAATTACAAAGCTTACCTTATTGTTTGCAATATTAAACATGTACAGAAGACAGATGGCACACGGTTGGCACACAGATGCCATCCATGTATTGTATGTGTTTTACATGGACCCATAGAATTTTATTGGCACTTGTCATCCATGCTGCCCGTAAAAATCAGACAAGTGAACAACAGCATAAGTTATAATGGGTACAAGTGGTATACATAAAACAAACAGATGTCACACGTACGGTCAACATGGACATGTGGAGGAGGCGTTAGGCAGAGCCACATCTAGGTGTGGCTGTACCTGGTACTGCAGGCCTATCCCAGTGAGCTGCAGGACCAGGCTCAGTCACAATAATCCGTACAACGCTGTGCCTAGGGAATGGCTTGGCATCTCCCAGTCAAGAAACGATAACCTAGAATAGTCAATCAGTCAATAATATATAATAGAAAAACCCTTTTATCTATAAATTATTGGATTTAAGCTTATTTGTATTCTAAACCATCTACAGAAAGGAAGCTTCCGCTCTAGTGGGGAATGTTAAGTGCTCTCAGCTGCAGAATCTGATCACATATTACAATGTAAAAATTCATGCCCGGTGCCAGTGACACAGCACACGGAGTCCCAGCGACCCGCACAGCAACAAGCGCCATTTAGATGAAAAGGCTTATTACTTTATATGATATTTGTCCAAGATCTATCCTCGACCGTGCCTTGTATATTCTGTTTCCACTTCCTTAGTAGTTAACATATGTTCTCATAAAGGCGCCCGCTGAGATGTCTGCTTTTGGTTTACAGTACAGTACTGAAACGACGGTTTGCTCAAGTGCATTCCTCAATATGTGATCCCTGCAAAACCTATTACAGTGCCGGGATACACTTTGCATGGATAAATAGTATTATTATTTATGTCAGGGAAAAAAAAAAGAAATAATAATTAGTTTGATTAACAATACGCCCTGAAACCAAACACCCGAACCACATGCTAAGTATGGAAGCCAATAGTTACACTAAAAGAATAGTTCGTATCCTGGCCAATCTAATGGAAAAAGACTAAAATAGAAACATAATTAGCATACCGTATACCCAGCTGTAAGTATATACAGTAAGTAAAAGCAACACTGCATATAAATAATATGGAGTACTAAATAAACACTGTTTTTGATAAAATAGCATAAAAGTCATCCAACTAGCAATGGAAATACAACTTCAGCATGACGACAATTTAGGATTTTACTGAACACACTGGACTTTATATAAATTTAGCTCATTGGTAGCATGCTGCTACGGGATTACGTACATTTCCTTGCTATGCATTAATATATGATTATTTATTATCAAGGATCAAGCACATGGTGACATTACGGCTCAGGACAATCTCTTTCCATTGTAAGGAGTGGTAATATGGAACCAAAATACATCTAGGGGTGTAACTAATGGAAATGGAGGCACACATGGTGAAGTGTGCATTTGTTTATTGAAATTTTTGTGGAACCACTGCCTGGGGGGCTCCGAATGGGGCGTGACTAAGCGAGTCCCAGACCTCCGTAGTAAGACCCCTCAAACAGGGCCAGAATGGAAAGTGCAGGAGACTCTAGGTGCTACCTCCAGTTAGACCCCGGGTACGTGGAAGTTGACTCTACCAGACTGGTGGGTGGGATGGTACTGCAAGTAACGGAGAAACCGACAGGAGATGAGCTGCAGAAGCAGGTAGTGGCAGCTGCAGGCACGAAGAGATGCTGGCATAGTTCTGGAAGGTGAGGGAAGAGTCGTAGAACACTCTGAAGAGACAAACCAGTATTAGCGAGGTGTAGCAGAGCACTGACATGCAGGTACAGGAACCTGAGAGCTAGCAACAGAAAGCACTTGTTGCTCAGACATCTCCCTAAGGACACAGGTGCCTGAGATAACACGAGATGCTCAGCCATTGGCTGAGACCTCTTTTGAAAATGGCACGCTGTCTCTTTAAGAGACCAGAAGTGCGCACGCGCGCGCCCTCAGAGACTTGCCTGGAGACCTGTGTGGCATGCGCAGGGTCCTGGAACAGCAGGAGGAGCAGACAGCACGGGACATGGGGCTGGAGCCCCGGGAGACTGGCATCCCTGCCGGGCACCGCGCCGAAGCAATGGACCAGAGGCCATAGGTGAGGACGAAGGCGCTACAAGGGGGTCTTCCTTGTGCCTCAAATTTCATAAGGTCTCTGACCAAACAATATTATGTAGGTATTGCTTTAGGAGAAGAATATCTATGACAAAGTGCCTCACCCCATGGTATGGACCACATGGACTCCATGTGGCTTCACACAGTATTGTTGACATTGCGCTGCCATATGCATGAAGTTTCATACTAAGTACTAAAATTATAGGTACACGCCTGCTTTTTAATGAAGGGGCAATTTTAAAGGGGCTCTCTGCCTTTGAGTAATCATATTATTCTATGAATGTACAGAAAAATCTCTAATTTAGAACTTTCATTAATTTATCAGAGCAGAGCTCATAAAAAAGCACTTGCATAACATAGAAGGCCAATTAATTTACGTGATACTTTAATTCTCCTTTGGAGGCGCTGTGGGGGAATTGAACACTTAAGGTACCGTTACATTTAGCGATGCACCAGCGATCCCGACAACGATACGACCCAGTCAGGATCCCTGGTGCATCGCTAAATGGTCGCTAGTGAGCTGCCAAATAGGCAGATCTCACTAGCGACGCAGCAGCGGTTGGGGGTCGTCACTTACCTGTTAAACGCAGCGAGGATGAAGTCTTCCGCCTGCGTCCATGGAGTCGCTCGTCTGTGCCAGCAGGAAGCTGACGATGAGAAATGGACCATGCCAATCTCGCGCAATCAGCGATATCCAGCGGGGAGCCGGGTCGGAGGTAAGTGTCACATGTAGCGATATTGCTAGCGATATCGCTATTGCGTCACTCGCTATGTGTGAAGGGGGCTTTACTGCTATGTCTCCCTGCAAATGATAGCTTATCATAGCCAGACTGAGATCAGCAATAATCAGAAGAATTGAGGCTCTGCTACTTCACTGATTATACAGTCATGGTAGCTCATTTGTTTGCTCTGCTATGCTTGATACTAAAAGGATTCTGGAGATCAGCCCCTCAATAAACAAATCCCCTCAATAAACAAATCCATAGATATTTTTGCACTTGTTTAAAGAGAACTTTTCACTGGATTTTAAAAATTTAACACTAGAACTACTGAGGTAGTCATTTTGACTACTTGCACTTTTTATTTCTCTTCTGTAACTACATTTTTTGGAATTCCGGCTTGAGACTCGGTGACTTTTCCTCAAATAGGATGTTAAAAAAGATTTTGTGGCAATAAATAATTTAGGTGCAAAAATTGCGCATTTATTTCAACATTCACCTATAACTACTAAAGGTAGGCATTTTGACTACCTGCTATATTTTGCTGTCCTTTTGTCACTAAAAGTTGCTGTAAAGTTTTGTGCATAATTTTTTCACTGTATCTTATTTATCCTGATGTTCATATAGATGTAGTTCAATTCAGATGTCAACTTTTCACATTTTCATTGTGTTACCTGGTTGTATTACTGTGTAATGCTGATCTGAATAGAGCTTTTTTTGTAAAACTGTAGGCTCTTATCTTATGCTAACGAAGGGAGGTGTTTTTCTCTGGTCCTAGCAGTAGACAGTAG
This sequence comes from Dendrobates tinctorius, assembly GCF_039654945.1. Taxonomy (NCBI): domain Eukaryota; kingdom Metazoa; phylum Chordata; class Amphibia; order Anura; family Dendrobatidae; genus Dendrobates; species Dendrobates tinctorius. The sequence continues at coordinate 36,345,321 of NW_027361752.1, read as the reverse complement.
TCTGGATAGTAAATTACATTCATTTAACTTGGAGAGACAAAGACAACAGATGCAGACATAAGAGCTCTGAAAACTCCTACAGGTATATACAACATTTTATTGTCATATTATTCGATTATTTTGTACTGTATAGTGTGAAGCAGCAATTTTTTGGGGGAAAAACTATATTTGCATACAGCTTGATGTTATTAGTTATAGTTTACAGCTAGAAAGAATATTTTTTTATCTGCAAATGGGCAATATGCATGAATATAGCAATAATGCAATGTAATGGTTTATGAGGCGAAAACAATAAAAATTACCGTATATACTCGAGTATAAGTCGATCCGAGTATAAGTCGACCCCCCTAATTTTGCCTCAAAAACCTGGGAAAACTTATTGACTCGAGTATAAGTCTAGGGTGGGAATTGCCGAAGATACTGGTAAATTTCAAAAATAAAAAAAGATAAGAATACCGTAATGCTGCAGAACATATGCCCCCATAAATGCTGCACAGTGAGTAATGGTGGCCCAAATACCGTAATGCTGCAGAACATATGCCCCCATAAATGCTGCACAGTGAGTAATGGTGGCCCAAATACCGTAATGCTGCAGAACATATGCCCCCATAAATGCTGCACAGTGAGTAATGGTGGCCCAAATACCGTAATGCTGCAGAACATATGCCCCCATAAATGCTGCACAGTGAGTAATGGTGGCCCAAATACCGTAATGCTGCAGAACATATGCCCCCATAAATGCTGCACAGTGAGTAATGGTGGCCCAAATACCGTAATGCTGCAGAACATATGCCCCCATAAATGCTGCACAGTGAGTAATGGTGGCCCAAATACCGTAATGCTGCAGAACATATGCCCCCATAAATGCTGCACAGTGAGTAATGGTGGCCCAAATACCGTAATGCTGCAGAACATATGCCCCCATAAATGCTGCACACTGCATAATTTATTGGCCAAGTGATAGGATTACCGGTAACGTAATCCTATCATGTTGCTGCTGCCTCTGCTGGAATTTAAAAAAAAAACAAAAAAACCACTATATACTCACCTCCGTTGCTGACAGCTGCTCCTGAGCGTTACCGGCTCTTCAGTGACTCAGGCAGAGGGCGCATGCTTTCCACGTCATCGCGCCCCCTGCACGTCACTGCCGGAGGATGGGAGAGAGCGGCGCGCTGGGAGAGAGCGGCGCACAGCGACTTGTAACGCCGCCGCCGGGACACTGACATGCTGCAGGGGACCGCAGACACATACCAGGGAACGCGGAGACGACGGGGACCAGGTAAGTTTGAACCGTTTTCCGAATATAAGTCAAGGGGGGTCTTTTTCAGCCAAAAAAGGGGGCTGAAAAACTCGACGTATATACAGTACGTGTTTTTTTTCATTTTTCTTTTGTTTATGATCAACCATGTTCACATACAGTATAATTCTGTGAAAAAATGTATAAATAAACTAAAACATCAAGACTTTTATAGGTCCAGTCAAAAATGACTGAACATTATATTTATATAGTGGTAGCAAACAGAACAGTAGGGATGTGTTACTGGTGATTATCATTGTATGATGTGCTATATGAATATATACTGTATATATGTCCAGTATTGCTATTTTCTGTTGTAGTTTTACAATGATCCTAGCAATAAAAGTTGTAAAGGACCCCCTGCATCTACCTCAATGAATTGTTAGGACAGACTTTAGCTGTCTGTCAACTGATTCAACCCACCTACGTTTGAAGGTGGCAGAACATGTATTATTTCTTATAGTTTTCATTTCATTTCTATTTTTCAGCAGTGAACCAGTGAACTCTCAAGTGGAATTTCTCCAATTTATTAATATGACTAGAAGACGTGCAGTAAAGCCTGAAGATATTCTGGCTATTTTGCAATCCATACCAGAGGATGAATCGGAATCCGAATGTCAGGATACTAAAATTGATACGGACAGTGATGAAGATTTCAATCCTCAAAACATTTCGAGGATACAGACATTTATCTGAAAAAAAATTTTGCCAGAAAAAAGCAAAATGCAAAAATAATCGATCTGTTGGAAATTGTATGACTTGCCATAAGTCTTTGTGTGGGCAATGTACCGCTGTAATTGAAAGACGATGCCTGAAATGCAAATCAACAAATGTTTAGAAAGTTACCGGTTGCACTTCATAATAACGGTTGGTCGGTTTTATTGAGATTCTGCGCCATATTTTCATTTTTCTTCTCCTTCACTTACATTTTCTCTGCTTGTTGTTGTTGAGTTGTTGTTTATATGTGTGCACTTTAATAATAAATTATTTTAAAACGTCTATTATTATTATTTTACTTAGTTTACTTTTGTTATTTCCTGTAGAAAAATCTGAAAAAAAATCAGAAAAAAAACATTCCAAAGCATTACTGTTGGATCTCACAATAATAATACATTAAAAAAAATAATTATTAATAAATAACCACAAATGAAACTCTAATAATAAACGAAAACAAGTCAGTAGTCAAAATGACTACATTCAGTAGTTCAAGTAGGTGTCACGAGTACAGTAGTTCTAGTGTTAAACTAAGAACCTCCACCAATTGCCGCTGCGCCACAGATTCTGGAACAGTTTTTATTGTCTTTCTGTGCCCCTCCATTCCAATGTTATGTCCTCAGTATATAAAGATGCAAATTTTCCCTTGAAGCCACTGGGTGTATGCCACAGAACCTCTCCATGGGTTTTTGCTTTTTATTAGCCAATCAAATCTAGGCCAGTCCCACAGAGAAGTTCTACAGTACACACCTAGCTAGTTGAAGGAAAAATTTGCATCTATTTTCCAGTGGACATAACTTTGGAACGGAGGGTCACAGAAAAATAAGAAAAACTGTTCTTGAATCTGTGGCCCAGCAGCATTTGGAGGATGTTTTTAGTTTAAATCTTAAAAATCCAGTGAAAGGCTCCCTTTAAATGAAATGTTCTGTTAGGTTTTCTTGTAAAATGAAAATTGGCTCCCAAAACTTTTTTTCCTGGTTAACTTGGTTGTGACTTTGCGCAAGTGCGTAGCAGCCTAACTTGGTGATGGGTTTGAGGATGTTCATCGCAGCCTATCTGAAGAAGCCAAGCTCCTGTGCAAACAATGAACAGCTCGAGCCTTTATCTTTAATGATAATTTGAAAATGAAGCTAAGGTGAAGTCACAGAAGCCGAACAAACAAAATAATCAACGTTGTATGGTCATGACTTATAAATCATTTTTAGAGTCACAGATGCACTTTAATGTCAGCATGGAAGAGATGACCCTCCTTAATTATCCATGAAACAATAATGCACAGCTCTTAAAAACTCCGATATGCTTTACACGTTAAATTTCTGCTGCTATCATCTGGTCTGTGGCCATGCAGGACTCAGAGATTTTCATTCCTGTATATAGTATGTATTCTTGGATTACAAGTAAAACTCAAAGTTTCTGTGAATCCACCCACATATATCACTCCTATGAAACTGATACAAGCGGTGAACTTTCATTGCTCTCCGATTCTCTAATAACTTTTCAAGACTTTTGAAATTGTCATCAAAAAATTGAAATTGACTTTGGAGAGTGAAGGTTTTTAAAAAGCTCTTGAAAATATTCCAGTCAATTTTTGGCATAGAGCGCCCGTATTTGGTTGACGTTTTTAAATAATCTACACTGTGAACCACATAGGCTATTGTCCCATATATTATTTTTAGTGTTGTGTGCCATCAAGTCAATTGTACTTTATTAAGTAAAATAATGTTTTTCCAGAATATTCTGTCTATATTTAGATGTTCTTGAAGATGCTTTCTTAGATTGTGTCCATCAATCCTATTGTTCATTTTTTTCAACCAAGATTCTCCAAGTAAATGTGTCTTTTAAAAGTTTGGACTGCCTGATCCAATCGAGTACAACATCAACTAGAACGCACTTCACAGTTCCAGATAAAGACAAACCTGTCAGACCTTGGAATCAATCACCACTGTGGTCTATTTCCTATCATAGAAGCATAGAATGTTAGAGTTGGAAGGGGCCTCCTGGGATCATCATGTCCAACCCCGTGCTCAATGCAGGATTCACCAAACCATCTCAGACAGATGTCTGTCCAGCCTATGTTTGAAGACTTTCATTGAAGGAGAACTCACTACCTCTCGTGGCAGCCTGTTCCACTTATTGATCACCCTCACTGTCACTGTTTTTTTCTAATATCCAATCTGTATCTTCTTCTTTTCAGTTTGTATGAGATGATTCACAGCAGTCACAACATAAAAGGGGTTGTCCAGGCTTGGGGCTGGAGTCTGCAGTCATTCTACCTGACTGCAGACTTGTGAATACTCACAGCGTGTATAGTTTGCACTGCCAGGATTCTCCAATGCCGAAACCGGGAGTGGGCAGTCATGTGACCCCAAGTATGTGATTTCTATACTTCCGGACACATCCTGACTAGATTTGTCTGGCCTTGCTCAATACACTTGTAATACACTTGAATTGAGCTAGGCTGCGCACATCTAGTTGACATGTGTAATTTGCATACATGCAGCCACGAGCCCACCCACTCATGGTGCAGGTACCAGAAAACCTTGACTGCAAACACTGTGCATGCTCGGAAAGAATCTGTGTGAAAAAAAAATCACTGCATCACTCCGAGTTTGATCTGATATTTGGATCGCACACAGCCATGCAAGTCATTGAGAGTGTGAAAAACATTGGATTGCATTCGGATGACAACAGAGAACAGTCCGATTTCCACAGACTGACACAATGGAGAAGATAGAGATTTTTTAAATCTTTTCCGCATACTATGATCAAACTCTGATCAGAATTTGATCAGTGTAATTTGCATAATTGGCCCGATTCGCTTGACTGAAAGCATCCATGGTCGTCTGCAGCTGTCGCAAGGATGATCAAATCTATATGGATTCAAATTTGGCAGATCATTTAAATTTGGCAAGGAAATTCAATTCACATCAAAGTTTTTCCTTATTATGCTCTGGGTTTTCTCAAGAACATAGTAAATGTGGGAAAGCAAAAAAAATAATAGTCAGCTTACCGCTTACTTTTCTCACCACCCGTTTGTCACAACACAGCTGTTGGGTGACCTGGGAACTGGGGCTCCTTCCCTGTCTCTAACACTAGCTCGCACTACTCCCCGAGATACTTCTGAAGGTGAAGATGCCTGGGCCTCCACCCTTGCCTTTTCTACTGGGTTAGCCCTCTGTCTGTTCTCTTCCCCCACCCAGGGAAGAGGGGCGCTACTGTGCACCATAGTACACCAACCTGGCAAAGAAGGCAACACAAACAAGGGTTAGCAGAAAACTCCAGGCATAGAAAATATTCACTCACCTATAACAGAGGAATGCTTTGAGAAGTGGAGATAGGGGAATAAACCAAATAGAGAAGGATAGGGAATTACTACACATACAAACCAATCAACAATCACTGATAACTACTTCATCTCTCTTTCTCATATGAACTCCTCTCCCTCCGTTAGCCGTGCAGCAAATGTTAGCTTTCACAAGGATTTATATCAGAGCCTAGATTATAAAGGGGAAAGAAGTGGCTAACCGAGCTCAGCTGCAAGCACAGAGATTTCCAACATGGTCGATTAACCTCTGTTCTGCCAGAAGGAATAAACACCATTAAAATGAAAGAGAAGTGCTTCTTCTCAGCGCCGGAGTAGGAGCAATCAGACGCTGCGGTCTTCTGGCTCCACACTGTCACGGTGACCCCGTGACACCGTTACTCTGTGTCTGCTCTAGCATCTTCTGCAATCTTCATCCAGTGCTGACAATGCCTCCGACATTATGACCCCAAGATATTATGCTGGCATTGCACATGTTGCCCCAAGTCCAGTCAGCTTTTCAGGAAACACATGTCTTGACTTCAGGATGTACCACTTGGTGCCAAAAGTTCCGGGCACTTAGTGAAGATTGTGGATGAAAATTCGAGAGGAGGCACGGAGCATTGGATAGTGGGCTGCAGTGGGAGGACAGGTAAGCAGTAAGGTGAATATATTTTTTCCCCCATTTTACTGACTCAATTCAGAATGGACTCTTTGAATGTGTCTTGTGGTATGTGGAATCAAAACATTAAATCCTGGAAGTTGTGAGGTGTGGCCGCCATGGATCAAACTCCATTATCCATCACATCCAGAGATGATTGATAGTGATCTGCAGAATTTGAACTTTTTGACATGTTCCTCCAACCATTGCTGAGCAATTTTAGAAGTTTGGCAGGAGCATTATACTACAGATGGAGACCCCTCTTATTAGAGTTATTACTTAATAAAAAGCATGCTGCTGTCCCATTATGTTGAAACATAAAACCCTTTCTGCAAACTTATAGTCCGTGATACGCCTGTATATCCTGCTCCTCCTAGATGTCACCTCTTCTGGTAGCAGCTTCCATTATATTATCTGACCATTCATCACACACAGTTGTAGTAGGTATACAGACCATCTACTGTAGATGCTCTCCATTGTGTTCATGTATCTTCTCTCCACTGGACTAGCTAGAAGGAAACGTCTTTGGTTACTATGATGATGTTGTCTGATGTGCCATTTGCAATTACAAGCTATTTATGGAAATAAAAGAAAATCGAGCTCTTTCCTTTCTGTTTCTTTTGGAAAATGTCTCAAATTTCCAAGTCTCCAAGTTACCGAAGCAAAATATATCGATGAAAAGATTTACTAAAATTAGATTCAGGTGTTTTCAACCTCTGGTGGGTTCTATGGAAACTACTTATTCCTTTTTTTCTCTACAATTACTGTTTTTTCTTTTATAGATTTCAACATAGAAAACAAAGAGATTGCAACAACGATGATGTCATGAAAAAGTCATCCAGTAAACGTAAAGTAGATTTCCGCTGAAAACATTAAATTGGCCAAACAATAGTAAATCGGATGTTGAAGCAGAAGCCATAGTTTGGTGATTATGGTATTTTTTTTACATTTTCTTACAAAAAATATTGGCAAATTTCTTTTTTGTTATGACAACCATTTCTTCATCACTAATATAAGTGCTGCAAACTTCTTATACCATATATAGTTTTTTTATACAGGAATTATAAAATCAAAATAAACTATAAAGAGTTTAAGAGTGATATTTGTCCTTAAGTGACTCCCCAATAAGGTTGGTTTAACAATTACTGCATTTTTTGCGGTCCGTTATTACTGCCCATTTTTGCGGGCAGTATCGCCGCATTTTTCGTGTTGTACCACAATAACGGGCAGCAAAAAATGTTTGCGGATCGCTGTTTTTTTTTTTTCAATACTATGGAAATAGTATTGGAGAAAAAAAACGGCGGTCCACAAAAGTGAAGTGACGGCGCGCCGCAAAAACAAACCTCCATTTGTTTTTTGTGGCTCCATTGATTTAAATGGGGGTCGTGTCCGTGAGCCGTGAAAAATATGGAGCAAGCTCGATATTTTTTCACGGCCGAATATACGGCCCTCACGGCCATACGGCATGCGGCGCACCATTGAACTTTTGCGGGCCGATTTTGCAGCCCCATAGAAAGTTATTGGGGCCGCAAAAATCGGCCCGCAAAAATATGGTAAGTGTACAACTAGCCTAACACTGTAGTCTATAGCTTCCCAATAATAGTGGCCTAGCAGACTCAGGAATCACAGAAAAAAATAGATCATCAACAACAATATCAGGTTGTGGTGGTCTCACACCTTATGACTCCATTGATCATCTAAAGTAATGGCTGAATCTAAACAGTGAATGGAGTGGGTTCATTGAGCTATGACTGTTATCAATTACTGCAGCTCAGCTCCCATTCACTTCAATAGGAGCTGAGCTGCATGAACTGGGTAAGGTCACTTTACCATGTGGAACTTAACTGTTCTTGCTCCGTTTACTGATAACAGCTGATCAGTGGTGGTGACAGGTGTCAGACCCCATCAATATGATATTGATGACCTATCCTACAGTCAATATTAAAGGACTGGACAACCCCTTTTGCACGCCAACCTGTAAGCTATAGAAGTCTGTAGTCTGTTACTCAATGCTATATACTATTTATAACATGGGTTGGAGAGATGAGTGAATAAGTTCAGGTGGAATTAAACACGCCCCCTGATGAAGCTGTGAGTGAAACGCACGTAGGGGTTCTTGAACCGGACTACACACAGTCCCCTTTGTGGCACCTCACCAGATGTAAGTACAGCCCTCTTGAATAGGCAAACACAGGCCTCTTAAATGGTCTAGGCATATAGCTGATAGACTTGGGGATTCTAGTACCGATAAGCATTTAGTAATTGTTTGAGTGTTTATTCATATGGTGCGTAGTGGTCTCTCCTTTCCTGGGATACTCTCTTACATGTTTACTTATTAATTTTATTTAATTATTACCGTAATAAAGATAAATATTTTATGAGACTTCATTGCACCAATTCTTTTTTGTTGGTATTTGGAATTCACCAGGACTTACGCCGTTGATGAGGCCTGGGAGGATTCAGCGCAAGTGCATGAAAGATAATGGTGTCATGAAATTAGGGTTCTCCACATGCACACACAATGTCACAGCGCACACCGTGACGTAATGACGCTATTACCTTTTAATTCCTCCAAGTCTTTATCAAAGCTGAAAGTCCAGGGGAATGCAGATTTTCATAATTTTAATAGAATTCTATTCCACTTGTATTTTTTTGCTCATCTCAAAATTCAACCAAGCAACACCTGATGTGAGATGAACTCACTATATTGAAACAACATGGGTTTGGGTATTCACAAAGGACAATAAAAAACCTACTCAAAAATGTGAACAAACCAAAAGAAATCCAAATGGAACAATATAAAATAATTGTATTGAATCACAATGTTAAAAACACGGGGAAAACTGACAACAACATCAAAACACCATAGTACAGAGAAAAAATATTGATATAATGTTTACATGATAAGGAAGACTGACCAAAAGACATAATTATAAATATATTAATAATCGCTTAAACCATTAGAAAATGCAAAAATTTAGCAGACGGAAAAAATATTTTCTGATCTAAAAATAAAGTACATAAAGAATATAAGAAAGGGAATGCAATAAATAGATAAATAGCAATTGTCAGTGATCCTGTGGCTCCTATAACTCCAACGTACGTTTCGCCAGCGTGGCTTTCTCCAGGAGTGTCTACAAAATTTTTGCACTTTATAAGGGTTACGAGTAAGGAATTATTATATTTATAATTATGTCCTTTGGTCAGTCTTCCTAATCATGTATACGTTATATCAATATTATCTGTACTATAGTATTTTGATGTTGTTGTTAGTTTCCCCTTGTTTTTAAGATTGTGATTCAATAAAATTATTTTATATTGATCCATTTGGATTTCTTTTAGTTTATTCACATTTTTGAGTAGGTTGTGCATATCAAATTTCAGCATAATTGGTGATGATCTGAAGATTCGTCGAAAACCGAACGGGTGATGGTGAGGATCGGCTAGGCTAGAGAAGTGAGCGGTAGGGTGGGTGTAAGGATTTTTTTTTTGTTTTTTACATCTTTTGTTTATCAAGCTCTGGGGGCTGAAGAGACCACTGAGAATAATAAGGGACAATAAATTTGCAGGGAATAACTTCTCAGCAAATCAAATTTTCTTAGAAAAATTCACATGTATAGTCAAATTCGACTTTTGCTGAACTTGTCTTATCTCTAGTCGGAGTATTTGTGCCTCTGTCATATGTGATATCTCAATGGAAGAACAGAACTGCTCGTTACATCAGCCACTTCTATTTTGATATTCTGGATACTGAAAATCTTCATCCCATAAGGTCATCATATGGAGACTGCAGAGCAGCGATCATATCATAAGTCTTCTGTGACTGATCTCAACTGAGAAGATTCAAACATGAGATGATGGATAGCCTCGGCTGTGGCGATACGTTGCACTGTGAGACAATAGTGGAAATATTTCATTCTGGCCTGCTAAAGAGACTATTTTAAGAATGGCAGAGGAAAAATACAGCTTTTTCTATTAATCTATTTTGGTTTCAAGTTGTGATTTATTACCCTGTGGAAAATTAAGGTTGCCATGAAAATCAAAGCAATGTCAAGGTGGTTAGAGGTTAAAATTATCAGCAGTTTCTAATTTAGGCCTCTACTAAACTCACACTCTTGATGTCACTGTCAACTATAATTTTAGCTATAGGTAAAATGAATGTGGCTCCTGAATTTTTGCTTTTGATGATGATATGGGGTACTAATTTTTCATTGTTGTATGTTACTACAAAGCAATCCTCATTATTTTCTAGTTATATCAAACGGATGTAGTGTAAGGAGGTGGGGTTGCTATGAACAGTAGAGACAAATTACTACTTTAAGAGATAGCACCCCCTTGGTTAGAGCAATGGGACATTCGGTTCTCCCCTGCAATAAGACTGTTTTGGTTTGTTCTGCCAGCAATGGAGAGGGGAGGGCCTGTTTTCCTATGTGTGCTCCGAGCTGAGCGTCTGCAGGAAACTGACGTGCTGTGAGGAGAAAACATGCAGCTTGAAATTGACTGAACTTGTGAGATTGTGTAGACCCTTTGGGGATAACGTAGGTGACTTCCCTGTCTTGCTGTGAGGAGCCACAAAGAAATACAAGGAAGGAATCCAGAAGAGGGAATCCACCATTTCTAGGAGCATCTCAGGATCTTCACACAAGGACAAGACCACGTTGCACAGAGCTTCCAGGGAGACATCCCATCATCTTGCAGAGAACTGAAGGGGGCCCCCCGGGAAGGAACTGAGACACCAACATTACTGTGAGTGTTATCCCCGTGTGCGCACATGTTGGGGAATAGGATAGGCTGCAATAGATAGAGCAGGGTAGCCATGTGGCCAGTGTAGCAGAGGCCAGATAGGCTACAGTTAGAGTAGCATCATACTGTACTTTATTGTGTTGCTTTGCCTTTTGCAGAAAATACACTGATCTGTAATAGTTGGTGCACTGTGCCATTTGTATGGCCCAGCTAGAGAATATCACTTTTGTAAATTGTTTTATGTCATTGCATACCCATTTACACCTTCCTAACACTGCATTCCTTGTCTGTAAATAAATTAAACCTTTGTTGTTTGCACCTCATCTTGCGTACTGTAGTCTCCCTGCACTGTGGTGGTCTCTCGGCCATCGCTTCAGTAGCAAGAGATGCAACTAGTACAGAATTATATGGGAAAAGGTAACTACTTTAAGAAAAGTAACTTTTTGATAAACATTATGTTCCATTTATTTATTATGAAAAGGGGTGGTGAAGTTGATCAAACTCTATTAAAGGAGTTATCCAGGAAGATTTAATTTTATTAACTATGCGCCTAAGAACAAGCAGATAGTTGTTACCCACCTGCCTGTTGTACCTGATGCCACTCTCTTCCAGAAAAGAGCGATCACTGACTTCTGCTGGTCAAGTATGATAGTGTAGGGTCGAGGGCCGGGCTGGGCTGAGCTGAGGCGATGATTTGGTGGTGGTGCTGCTGATGTTAGTGCAGATAGGCGGTGGAGGTGTGCTGTACTCACAGGAATGGGGGGGTGACCCGCTTCTTGGTGTCGACAGGCACGAGACAGAGACAGGAGATTTATTCAACAGGTTCTGCTTTTATTGGCCGCTCTCACGACGACCAGCACAATGCATGACAGTACTTTTACACTGTTCTCTCTTGCAGACAGGACCGAGTACCTTTGCATATTGACTTTCACCGTCGAAGTGTACTTTGTGGCTCTTCCACCGTGGCTGCCTTGGGCCAATCCACCATGGCGTTTCACCCTACAAAGTCCACCAAATTACAGGTCTTCACAGACCGTCTCTGCCTGTGGCCAACGTCCTTAAGGGTCACCCCCCATAACCGTATCTGCTGTCCAAACTCTCTAAGGGGTCTCCTCTGTATAACAGACCCTCCTTCCTTGTGAGCTCCCCTGGCTGTCTGAAGCTTCTAGAAGCTTACCTCAGTATTTATCCAGTCAGTCCAGGTAGCCCCGCTCACTGTCACCTGTCACCTTTGCCCAATCAGAGTCACTTTGACCTCTGACAGTTATGTAACGCTCGCATGGCAGTTACATAACCACTGTCATCGGTGCTCTTCAGTGACCTCTAATGGATAGACTGCCACATGACACCTTCTTTTCCTAACTCTCTGTCTTCTACTACAGACAGAGCCGTACTCAGCTCAACCTCCCCACAATAGGAAAAGGGAAAGCAGAGAGAATTGCATTAAGAGGAACTGAAGAGTGAAGCACATGTTCACTGGGGAAGATAATGGAAGAGACAGCAGGTCAGGTGATAGCTTTGTCGCAGTTAGGAATTATAAGAGGCCCAGGAGGGCAGATAAGAGTATGAGTCAGTGCCTGAACCTGTAACTGGACAGATATGTGGTGCAGCGAGGTTGGCTTATAGCCGCTATTATAAGTGAGCAGACCCAAGTGAAGGATCAAGTGACCAGAACCGAGTAAGGAATGTGTGGCGAGACTCAAGTGATGAATTGAGTGACCAGACTTGAGTGAAGAACCAAGGGTCCGGGTCGGGAGCTAAGTGAACGAAGCCAGAACCGAGTGAGAGGGACCAGAGCCACGAGAAGCAAGCAGACTGTGTTAGGTACTGTATATACTCGTGTATAAGCCGAGCTTTTCAGCACATTTATTTGTGCTGAAAATGCCCCCCTCGGCTTACACACGAGTCATTGTTCCAGAAAGCTGGCGGGAGAGGGGGTGCGGTGGGCTATAGAGGCAGGAGCCGACGGCTGTGGCTAAAGCCTATGCAGCTGCTGTAATAGCACACAGTGCCAGCCGCAGTCGCCGCCTTCCAGCAAACAGACATGGTACTCACCTACCTGCTCGCCTTGGGTGCTGGCACTACATCTCGTTCCGGCTGCTGGCGCCTGCAGCTCTTCCTGCCTAGTGGTCACGTGGCCCCGCTCATTAAGGTAATGAATATGCACTGCTCTCCACTCCCATAGGCGTGCAGCACATATTCAATACCTTAATGAGCGGGGCCACATGACCACTCAGCAGGAAGAACTGCAGGTGCTGCTGGCCGGAACAAAATGCAGTGCCAGCACCCAGAACGCACAGGTAGATGAGTAGGATGTTTGCTTTTTTTTTCAATAGGAAACATGCAAACAGGGATAGGGGATAAGGAGCCATGCATACAGGGATGGGACGAGGAAGCCACACATACAGGGACAGACAGTGGTGCCACGCAAACAGGGAAGGGATGGGGGAAACATGCATACAATGACAGGGACGGGGGAGGCATGTGAAAGCAGGTTGCGGGATGCAGTGACAGACAGAGGGCAGAGTAAGAGTTAACAAATTTAACAGTTTTAATTTAACGGGGAGGTTAACTCCTCGCAGGAAGATAAATGGTGACATGAGGGTTAAACAGTTCAATGGTAAGCAAGAGGCTAAGTTAATGGGCAATAAACAATATAACAGCAGTTCTTTAAATCACTTGTCGTGTCAGAGGCTTCCCAGTCCACAACTGAAGCTTTGAAGGCAGTGGCGCCAACAACGGCTGGTGTGGTGCTGCTCCAGAGGGGTACTGCAAACAATGGTCCATCTTCTGGTGGCAACGGTAGGTCTCCGGCACCTTTCTGCTGAGACCCTAGTCCATAAGTTGGTGCGGCCAAAGCAAACAGGGTCGCAGCACTGACAGAGTCGAACGTGGACTGGCAAGTGTGAACTGGCAAGGTAGGCCGCAAATGTCTGTCCAGTACTCGGCTTCCTCTATGTAGCATGTGCACTGTACTCAAAAGTCACGGAGCGGACGTGTCTCTCTTTGAGCAGCTGCTGTCACCTGATTGGCTGCTCTGCATGGCTCTGCTCGGTTTGCGCTGCTCTGCGCGTCCACCGATACCAGTAAATCTCTCACGCAGTGAGTCTCTCACACAGCTGTCCCAGATCTGTGCTCTGTGGCCGGGAGCTTTTCCCAACCAACTCCCACCCGGAGTACTCTGACCAACACAGGTGCTGCTGCGCATCTATCAGTCTTGGGAAACACACCTAGGATCCTGCACCCGGCCCTGGCTCCTCTGCGTGAGCACCGCACTCTGCACCACCAGGCACACAGCGCTCTGCACATACACTGTCTCACCGGAGCGCCCGCTCAAGTTCTGCTGGAGCACAGCTCCGTTCTGCCTCTCTCGCTGTGGAGCACACCGCACACCTGCCTCCGCTCTCACTGCCGGCGGGGAACTGACCATTTCATTGCGTGCTTTCTCTTCACTGCCTGGCTTAGCCACACCCCCTCTTCCTGGGTCATGGGGCCTGTCTTGTCCCCTATTCTTTCCCCCAGACAACCTGGGACACAGCCTCAGCAGTTCTGGACCCAGCATGATGGAGGTACCTGCAGCCTGGTCTTCCTCCTTACACATGCATACAGGAACAGGATGAGGGAGGCATGCATACAATGACAGGGACGGGGGAGCCATGTATACCAGGACAACTATTGTAAATGTTTAGTTCCTTGTATGATATGGTTTAAATGTTATAACTATTACCGCTGCACCTATCAGAAGAAGGGAATTATGTTTAAATTAAAAAACATTTTATTGTATTTACTAATCTGCTTACCTTGTTTAATTTAGTGTCCAAATCATTCACATTACTGTGTTAGAGCAATAAATAGTCTTTGGTTACGTTACTGCTCAACTTCTGTGCTGTTGCAACCCAAGCGCCTGTTTACATCACATTGAGAGAGCAGCGGCTTCTCCTCCGCTCTGCTGACTGGGTGTGACTTCTCACAGCATGCTGATTGACAGCCAGCTCTATGCTACAAAAATCACAGAAAAAAATGTTGTATGAACAAGTGTATATTGTTAAATCTGAGATCATCGATTATAAACTACTTAAAAATTGTTTCATTGGTGTGCAATAAAAATGTTAAAAGTGTGAAAAACATCCCAAATTCAAAAAAGTGAACAAAAATACAAAACTGATAATAAACAGACAGACAAAACTAGGAGAGGAAAATAGCACTGGTCAGTCCACTTCACTTGCTGCTACCGGTCTGCGGAGGTTAGCACCCTCTATAAACGCAAATAGCGCCCTCGCTTGTCGTCGACTTGCCCTGCTATCCCTATAGAGCCCTAAAGGAAAAGGGTAATGGAGGATTCTCCAACTGAAGTAGTTAATACTATAATGTATCACATAAATGGTCATACCATGTTCGGCATAATCAATACTACTGTAGATCCACAATATCAGGTGAATAACTACTGTATCAATGCTACTGAACAATATTGTCCCGATGTAACAGGCCAGAGTAACCCCCCGCCCAGAATATACCCGGGGTTAAAGTGGCCTAGGCCAGATATACCCCTCTGGGTCAGAATATACCCCAACTGCTGTAAATCAGATTTTTCACGATTTTGAGAACCATCAAAAATGGGGCCCCAGGCAGTGCATGGGGCCCCAGGCAGCACACGGGGCCCCAAGGCAGCACACAGGGGCAGAGGCAGCGAACGGGTTCCCAGGCAGCACACAGGGCCCCCAGGCACCGCACAGGGCCCCAGGCAGCGCACAGGGCCCCAGGTAGCACACTGGGGCCCCAGGAAGTGCACAGGGCCCCAGGCAGCACACGGGGCCCCAGGCAGATCACAGGGGCCACAAGCAGCACACAAGGCCCCAGGCAGCGCACAGGGCCCCCGGCAGCACACGGGGCCCCAGGCATCGCACAGGGCCCCTGGTAGCACACGGGGGCCCCAGGCAGAGTACAGGGGCCCCAGGCAGAGTACAGGGGCCCCAGGCAAAATACGGCACCCCAGATAGCACACGGGGTCCCCAGGCAGCGCACAGAGCCCACCACAGCACACGGAGCCCCAGGCAGAGCATAGGGGCCACAGGCAGCACACGGGGCCCCAGGCAGAGCACAGTGGCCACAGGCAGCAAAGGGGCCCCAGGCAGCACAAAAGGGGCAGAGACAGCACACGGAGCCCCAGGCAGCACACAGGGGCACTAGGCAGCACACAAGGGGCAGAGACAGCACACGGAGCCCCAGGCAGCACACGGGGGCCCCAGGCAGTGCACAGGGGCCTCAGACAGAGTACAGGGGCCCCACGCAGCACACGGGGCCCCAGTCAGCACATGGAGGCCCCAGGCAGTGCACGGGGGCCCCAGGCAGCGCACAGGGCCTCCTGCAGCACACGGAGCCCCAGGCAGAGCACAGGGGCCACAGGCAGCACACGGGGTCCCAGGCAGAGCACAGGGGCTACAGGCAGAAAACGGAGCCCCAGGCAGCGCAAAGGGCCCCAGGCTGCACACACGGGCCCCAGGCAGAGTACAGGGGCCACAGGCAGCACATGGAGCCCCAGACAGAGTACAGGGGCCACAGGCAGCACATGGGGCCCCAGGCAGCACACAGGGGCCCCAGGCTGCACACGGGGCCCCAGGCAGCACACAGGGCTCCAGGCAGAGCACAGGAGCCATAGGCAGCACACGGGGCCCCAGGCAGTGCACAGGGCCCCCAGCACCACACGGGGCCCCAGGCAGCACACAGGAGCCCCAGCAGCACACGGGGCCCCAGGCAGTGCACAGGTCCCAAGGCAGCACACAGGGGCCCCAGGCAGCACACAGGGGCAGAGACAGCGAACGGGGTTCCAGGCAGCACACGGGGCCCCAGGCAGCGCACAGGGGCCCCAGGCTGCACACGGGGCCCCATCCAGCACACAAAGGGCAGAGACAGCACACGGGGCCCCAGGCAGTGCACAGGGCCCCCAGCACCACACGGGGCCCCAGGCAGCACACAGGAGCCCCAGCAGCACACGGGGCCCCAGGCAGTGCACAGGTCCCAAGGCAGCACACAGGGGCCCCAGGCAGCACACAGGGGCAGAGACAGCGAACGGGGTTCCAGGCAGCACACAGGGCCCCAGGCAGAGCACAGGGGCCACAAGCAGAAAACGGGGCCCCAGGCAACACACGGAGCCCCAGGCAGCGGGTATATTCTGGGCGGGGGGTTAATCGGGACTGTTACACCAGTTAGTAGTAGAAAATGTTTCTTGGATTATCAGTGTCAGAGGGATGGGCAGCAAAAAACACATTTGTGTGTAGTGACAAGCAGTAGACTCACAAAGTACACCACTAGCAATGAGAAATCACTTTCATGTGTTGATATTTGCAATTGACATGGGATATTATGCTAAAATGATGATTAGCAAGCAATCCGTGGACGTGCAGAACAATATACTGTGAAAAAAACAAAAGCACAAGGTTCATTGTATTCTTAATTCGATGCATTTCTCCTTAAAAATAGGCTCATCAGGAGTACATACTGTATGAGACAGTTAAAAAAAGCCGTAATACCTAGTACTTATCTCATAAAAGCAATGCATAGTACTTGGCTCATACTGTAGATGTAACCAGATTCCCCTCCATAAAGTACCTTGTGCAAAGATTTGGATCAGGTATCCCATCAAGCGAAAATCTGCTCAATATCATATCCATAAAAAATTTAGTATCCTGCCACTGAGGTGCCACGTCCTGGAGGTAAAGAGTTTCTCCAAGTCTGGAGAAGTCTGCTCAATGACAGACAATCTGGCTGTACCCCTTATGTTGTACGGCTTCTCTTCCGCTCTCCTCTGTTGAATGGGTGTGATGTCCGACAACATGCTGATTGACAGCCGGCTCTATGCTACCTAGCTGCCTCTTCAACAGACCAGCGTGAAAGAAGAAGAGCTGCTTTGTTGATGTGGAGCAGCGGAATCGCCGGAAGGAACAGTCAGGTAGGAACTTGCCTGCTCTGCCAGAGTTAGTAACTACCTGCCTGTTAGTTTTTAGGTTGAGAGTAAAAAAAAAAAAATAAAATAGCCCTAGACAACCCTTTTAACAAAAGTCCCTTAGTGGAATTAAACAAGAAGCAATACTCACCTACATCAATCCCTTTTAGCTCTCATTCAAACCCTACCCACTTTTCTCTTCTTCCTGTCCTGTCTTGACACCCGGGAAATGTTTGCTAAGATTTTTGTTGGCGCAGCAAATTTCCTCCATATTGAGATTGGAAGCAGAGACCAGCCAAGATTTGGGTAGCATTCAAGAAGAAATAGTTGGGGATCAGTGGATGTGAGTATTATAAATGTACTTTGTCAACAATAAGGTTCTCATAATTGAGGTGGTCTTTTCCAATAACGCCTTCAGTGGTGTGAATTGTAGCTCTACAGTTTGTATAACCCATCAAGATCATCAGCGTAGTCCCTTATGCATTACCTCATAGATGTAAGGAGGCGAACTGGGCCGTGGGTACCAGTCCTGTGCCCGGTCTGGAACTGTCGGGGCTGTCTCCTCTGTCGTTCGGGGGAAAGACTAAGAAGCCGGACACACCTTTGCATTTGGAAACAGGGGGTGTGTTTAAGCAGCTGCAGCCACAGCGCGCGCGGAAGCAGTTAGTCTTGGCAGGAACAGGCAGTGTGCAGCACAGTGAGAGGTGTGCTCCATCCCTTGAGCACCGGGACTGCGCCGGCCCACATTCGTGTACTCCCGCCATCACCAGCGGGGATTCCAGAGAGAGAAGTGCAGTGTGTCCGGTAGCTGGCAGAGAACGAAGTGCCGTGCGTTTCATGACCATGAGTACAGCGCAGCGCACATGCCCCATAGAGAAAACTGGGTGCTGGCCAGACGTATGCGGCCCACCTTGCAAGCATACACCTGCCCGCTCACGTTGGACCTTGATAGTGCTGTGGCCATGTTTGTTCCGGCTGTATATGCTTATGGACTAGTTGCTCAGAAGAAGGCGCCAGAGACCAACTGCTGCCCCCGGAAGACAGACAGCCATTATCAACGGAACCCTTTTAGAGAAGCACCACGCCAGCCGTTGTTGGCGCTACTACGAACCTCCAAGTAGTATCTGCAGTCTTAGGAACTTCTGGCACGATAAGTGCACAAAAGAACTGCCATTACCTTGTTCATTAATTCTGCATATCCTTTTTGCAATTGGACTGCTTATTCCCATGTTTAACCCTTCATCTCCTTACGAGGAGTTAACCCCCTGTTCAACTAAAACAGTAAAAATTGTTAACCCTTGCTCTGCCTCTTGTCTGTCACTGCATTCCCACTCTGCTCTCATAGACAGAAGGTAATGATTTTTTCCTTTGAAGGTGGTGGTGTGGTACTAGCAGGTACGCGGGATGCGGTGACGAGACGCGAGACGGTTTTGTGTTTTTGGTAATAACTTTTATAGGTTTATAGGTAACTATCCGCAGGGATAGTCTAAGCAACCAAACAAATAACAGGAATTGTCCTCGCAGGGACTCAATACAAGCAAACACGGAAATATAAGAACACGACTACGTCCGGCAAAAGCCGGTCACTATAGGGCCGACTACGGGTCCTTAGCCATATAGTGTTACTTTACCGTCCCGACGTCCCTCGGTGTCCTTGACGATGGCTCTTCGGCGTAGCAGCCGCTGGGCCCGGCCGCTGAGGATCTGTCGTAGTCTTCGAGCGTTCCGACGCTCCGGTGAAGCAGGGGCACAACAGGCCCCGGAGGAGTTCTTGGACAGATGGGCCGCAGCCCCCGGATAGGGGCAAGCAGTGGCGATGCAGGGTGGTGGTTGGCAGGCCACCTGCGCAGCCAGTGGCTGCAAAAGGGGATCCACGGCGAGCAACGGCCCGGCCCTTGCCGCGGACTGGAGCGGGACAGTGGTGGCCGCTGACGCCATTGAACTAGCCGCGGTCACGGGTGGAAGCGGGGAGGCTGCGGGAGACAGGCCGCAGCAGCGGGCAGGAGCGAGGCAGCAACAGCCGCGAGTGACCACGGGCAGGCCGCAGCCGCGGGATGGAGTGAGGCGGCAACGGCCGCTGGTGACCGCGGGCAGGCCGCAGCTGTGGGATGGAGTGAGGCTGCAGCGGCCGCTGGTCGACGCGGAGCAGCAGTTCTCAGACGGTCGTCTCGGCGCCATCCCACTGATGTCCACAGTGAGTGTCTCTCCTGCCTCTGTTCTCCTTTCTGGCTCCGGTAAGTTGCTTTGGCTCTCAGTCGCTCCCATGGTCTCCTGCTCCTTCTGTCCCGTTCTGCTGACTCACCGCGACTCTCATTCCCCGCCCATTTTACACCGGCTCCTCCCCCAGCCCATCTGTCAGTCTCACCGGTCCGTCCCTGAACTCTGTCCCCCGGAAACAGTTTCCCCCGGAACCTAGGTGACGGTCCCCTTGGTTCTTACCCGGACACTCAGCGGGGACCCTCTCTCCCACACTCGCCCACCCTGTATGCTCGCCAGTCCTCAGGCGAGGGCTTTAGTAGACTCGAGTTAGTCTTTTGAGATGACATTTCTTGTCACTATACGAACTGGTCATGTTCGTAGCGTTCAGGATGTTTGCCAGCTGTTGACCGCTCGGAGCGTCTAAGTTCGGTTGTGGTGGAGTTTTATGGGGTGGTGGATGGTGGTAGGTTGGTTGATTCTGGTGGGGTGGCTGGGTTCACTGCGATGTCACGAAATGGATGGCCCATGGGTGCGGCTGGGGAGTCCCAGACCATTGACGGGGGGGTCGGGGACCTGAGGGATCGGCTCGGATTGCAGGGGATCAGTGGACGCACAAGGACGTAGCATGTTATGGTGCACAACACGAGTGACAGGTGCGCCATTTCCTTCAGATTGTATTTCATACACAGGCCCATCGAGGCTTATTCGGCGCAAAACTCGGTACAGGTTTTCCTCCCACCGTTGTTCTAACTTGTTATGGGGGCGTTGATCTAGTACGAGTACCCGATCCTCAGTTTGAAAGTCAATAAGTGGCGGTAGCGCTCCCCCCTGGTGTACTAGGTCCTGGAGCTTTGTATGGATGATTCGGTGGAGGGTTTGTAGTCGGTGCCGGTGGCTTCGGACCAAAGAGGATACTCCGGTCCAGGGTTGAGGTTCCTCTGGGTTTAGCTCCACTTCTGTGATTCCTTTGCCTTCTCGTCCAAACAGCAGTGAATAGGGGGTATAACCGGTCACCTGGTGCAATCGGTTGTTGTAAACCCACACCAGTTCAGGGACATACTGAGGCCAGCGGGCCTTTCGGTCGCTTTCCAGGGTACGCAGCATTTGAATTAGTGTCCGATTAAATCGTTCGCAGGCTCCTTTCCCCTGCGGGTGGTATGGCGTAGTCCGAGACTTATCAATACCATAGAGATGATGTAATTCTTCCATGACTATTCCTAGGAAGCACGCTCCCTGGTCTGAATGTATTTGTTGCAGGCAGCCGTACACTTCGATGAAGTTTTTACAAATGGCATAGGCGGCCGACTCTGCAGTTTGGTCTCGGGTGGGGGTGACCCCTGCGAATTTGGTGAAATGATCCACCATAATGAGATAATGTTCATACCCCTGGTATGCGGGACCTATGGTCAGATGGTCCACCATGAGGAGCTCGAGGGGAGCTGATCTTATAATTGTTTGTACCGGGGCTCGTTGTGCGGGTGGTTTAGCAAGCTCGCATGGGTGGCAGGTTCGGCAAACTTCTTCCACGGCGGTGTGCAAGCGCGGGTGGTAGACTATCTGCTGTAACCATTGCAAAGTCTTTTGAGCACCGAAGTGAGCCCATTTTTCATGGGCTTCATGCACCAGTTTGCCTATGTGGGCTCCGGGCACGACCACCTGCCACGTTATAGCAGACGTCGTTCGGGACACGGCCTTTCGATATAATAGCCCCTTTTTGATGATTAGTTTTTCCCATTGGCGCAACATCAGCAACATATCCTAGGTCAAAGTCTGTCTCTGTGAACCAGTGGGCAATTTGCCAGTGGCCACCCATCAGCGCAAGAGTCCAATTTCTCCATCTTCCGGCTGCTGTTGGATCCACCTGTTGCATGGCTGTTCCAGCATCCCCTGTGGGGGTCCTGGATGGGGCGCTCCCTGCACAGCAACTGTAAGCGCGATGGTGGTGAGGGTGAACGGGGTCTCTTCTCCTTCCAATTCATCGTCTCGATTTTTCCCTGGGGTGGTGTGTCGGATCCTGGAGAGGGCGTCAGCGTGCACGTTTTCAGCCCCTGTTATAGATGATCTTATAGTTGAACTTAGCCATCCGAGCCACCCACCGCTGCTCCAGAGCCCCCAGTTTGGCATCCTTCAAATGGGTTAGCGGGTTGTTGTCAGTCCGCACCACTACTTCGGAGCCCACCAGATACTCTGTGAACTGCTCCGTCATTGCCCACACTACCGCGAAGAGCTTGAGCTTAAAGGAGCTGTAATTGTCAGGGTTGCGTTCGAAGTCATGCAGCGACTGGCTACCATAGCCGATCTCTTTTTCTCGGCCATCCTGAACCTGTGACAACACAGCCCCTAGTCCCTGGAGGCTCCCGTCAGTATGCAGTATGAACGGTTGCGAGAAATCCGCATACGCCAACACCGGGGTTTCCGAAACGCGTCCTCTTGCGGTTGCTGCCACTGGATCTTCCACCTATTCGCCCCAGAAGGAGCCTCCTTTAGCAGGTCCTGCAGGGCTCTGGCTCGGCGTGCAAAATTCTTCACGAACCGATGGTAGTAGCCGGCCAACCCCAGGAAGGCTCGCACGTCTTTCACCGTCTCGCAGGTAGGCCACCCCTGAATGGCGGCAACCTTTTCCAGGGATGGTCTAACACCCTCAGCCGAGATGACATGCCCCAGATATTCAATCTGGGTGCGAAACAGGTGGCATTTCTGGGGCTATACCTTCAACCCGTTCTTCTGCAGCCGGCCCAGCACCTGCCCCAACTGCTGCAGGTTGTCCTCGAATGTGGCGGAATAGATGATGATATCATCCAGGTATATCAGCGTGGCTTTGAAGTTGAGATCTCCTAGACACCGCTCCATCAACTGTTCGAAGGTCCCTGGGGCGTTGGCCAGCCCGAATGGCATACGATTGAACTTAAACAGCCCCATGGGAAGAATAAATGCCGTCTTGGCTCTGTCTTCTTCCAACATTGGCACCTGCCAGTACCCACTGGCCATGTCTAGAGTTGAGAAGTATGTTGCATTTCCCAAGGAGGACAGAGACTCTTCTATGCGGGGCAGTGGATACGAATCCTTGATGGTGCAGGCGTTCAACTTTCGATAGTCCACACAAAAACGCAGGGTGCCGTCTTTTTTGTGTACCAACACAATGGGGGCCGCCCAGGGCACTGGCTTTCTCGTATGACCTCCTTCCGGAGCATTTGGGCTAGTAGGGTTTTCACCTCCTGATATAGCTGTGGAGGTATTTGCCGATATCATTCCCGGATGGGGGCCGTTCCTACCGTGGGGATTCCATGCGTGATGGCTGTGGTGCATCCAAAGTCATCCTCCTGGCTGGTGAAGACACTGTAATACTGTCCAAGAAGTGTCTCTACCTGGAGAGGTAGGGCTGGCGTTAGGCCGGAGAGTTCGGCCAGCATTCTCTCCAGGATGGTTCGACCTTTCTCCTGGGTCGAGGATTCGGCAGTGTGTAGGGTCCGTTTAGTTACTGCCCAAAGATCCTCGGGCTGCACCTTTAATTGGACCGCGGGGGCTGGCAGCACCTCCTCCAAAGGCCTTATTAGTTTGGCCATTTCGGCTCGGGGCTTCAAGACGATATCTTGGTCTTCCAGGTTGACGCAGCGCACCAAGACGGCCCCTTCCCGCACCGTGGCCAGGGAGCAAGCTACCAGTATGCCAGGGTGCAGGCACTCTGAGTAGCATGGCTCCACCTGCATCTCCACGCCCTCCAATGGCATTGGGGCACGAATCAGCAGGGCCACCACCGTCTGCCGGCGCGATGACTTTGCCCAGTGCCTTGCCCTCCTGGCAATCCTGGAGCACTGCGCCTCCTGCACCAACTGCTGGAAGACCCGCCCTTGGGCCGTGCAGGAACCCCACTGGCTCAGGGTCTCCTGCGTGGGGTCGTTGAGGAGTATATTGCCGAACTCCCGTAGTATGTTCATGCCCAAGATAACTGGATGGGTCCTTGACTCCTTTGGTCAGGACCACTCCCCGGCGGCCGAGGGATTTACCACACAGCGTCATTTGGAGCCATACCACTCCGGCGACAGGAACCGGCAGTTGGTTTGTGGCTACCAGCTTTATCATGGACCCCCACTGGGGCCTTGCTGCCTCCGGGAAATGCTGCCGGAAGTAGGCTGCAGGCATGGTCGTTACTTGCGACCCCATGTCCACTAGGCACCGTACAGTGCGGCCCTCGACTTCTGCCCATACTACTGGGCACTTGGAGACCAGATCTTCGGGACTTCCACCACCCCTTGTTGTGGCTTCCGGCTCCGAGCAGTGTCCCCCCTGCCCGGAGCCCTCTAGTTTAATGTCCGTCGGGGTGGGTATCTCCCACGCCGCGGACACTCTTGTGCGAAGTGGCCTGGTTCTCCGCACTCATAACACCAGGGCTGCGAGGCCCGGCCACACCGGGCATTGAAGCCAGGCCGCCCAGGCGTGGGCTCAGTTCTCTTCTTTACTTCGGCCAATTCGCCTTGGATACTCTTCAGCTCCTGTCTCACTTCCTCAATCCACTGGGGCTCTCTGACAGCGTTCACGGAGGCCTCCATGCCCCGGGCCTTCCCCACAGGGACCGTCATCCCCTGCTCCTGCTCTCATACCCGGGCCTGATTCCCAACCTCAGAGAAAGCTATACGTAGGTTCACTCGGATCTGCTCCCGCAATGCCTGTTTTATTAACGGGTCCCGGAGTCCAGTCACTAACAGGTCACGTAGGGTAATGTCGATAGGTCCTACCCCTACTCCATCCTTCCGCTCAATGGCTGTGTATAACTCCTGGAGGACATTCATATACTGGGTGATGGTCTCCCCCTCTCCCTGCATTCGACTGAATAACCGGGTCCTCAACTCTCCCACGTTTGTTGGATCCCCATGAGTTTCTTCCAGAATCCGCAAGACCCTAGCAAAGGTGTTGCGGTGTCCCGGGGGTCTCAACATTACTGAATTCCGGGCTTCCCCATCTAACGCCATGAGAGCTACCTCAGCTTCTAAATCAGGGGTCATTGGATGCATGCGGAAGAGCCCCGGCATGCGCTCTGTCCAGCTCCACAAAAGGGTATTGGAGCCGGCAGGTTGCTTAGCATAGCCCCCAAAGAAATGCTGGATTGGGGGCCCTCATTATTGGTGGTGCCTGCGGCCCCACTTTGGTTGGGAGTACAGCTGTGTGCGCTTGGAGACTGCATCCTGTCGACTATGCCAAATGTGGTACTAGCAGGTACGCGGGATGCAGTGACGAGACGCGAGACGTTTTGTGTTTTTGGTAATAACTTTTATAGGTTTATAGGTAACTATCCGCAGGGGTAGTCTAAGCAACCGAACAAATAACAGGAAATGTCCTCACAGGGACTCAATAGAAGCAAACACGGAAATATAAGAACTAGTGTTGAGCGATACCACCCGATATTGAAAAATATCGGATCGGATCGGCCGATATCCAAAAAGTATCGGGTATCGCCGATTCCGATCCCGGAAATCCCATTCAAGTCAATGGACAGAAATATCGGAATTAACAAAAACCCTTTCTTTCCTTGTGGGAGGTGTAGGAGACATTAAAGCCACAGAGGTTTAGCCCAATCAAATGGAATAGCAGGAATTATTTTTTTTTTAAGACGTTCGGAGTTACAAAGATATTGGCTATGTTAACCTCGTTTATATTTTGTCAGATATATATGTTTCACTACTTCCATGCTCTTCACCTTCTTTTTTACTTCTCCCACACTTTCTCCTTCATCATCCTCAACAGCAGCATCTTTTTCATCAACTTCTTCACCTTATTTATCTTCTTCTTCTTCACCTTCTTCCTATTATTCTTTCTTTTTACATTCTTCATATTCTTCTTATTCAACTATTATTCTTATTCATATTCTACTTCTTCATCTTCTTATTCTTCTTCTTCTTCATCATATTCTTATTTGTGACAGGCATTCCTGTTGTTGTTATCTATAAAAGTTTGAAGATTACACCTTCCGTTCTGCCTGTCACAAAAGATTTACAACAGGATTTGTCCGCGTTCAGTTTGGCCTGCAGCAGCAGGCATTTTCCAGGGGCACCACGAGGAGGAACGGACTTACCCCCATACACTGCTTAGTCTTCTTCTGCTTATAATTTAGATAATATCATTTGCTCTGATTTTTAGTCTTTTGCTTAATGTTCTTCTGCTTTTGGTTTTTCTGCTTCTTGGTCTTCTGTCTCTTGTTGATCTGCATCTTGGTGGTTGTCTTCATGTTCTTTGTCCTCTTGGTCATCTTCTTCAGGGTCATATTTTTGGTCTTCTTCGGTGTGGTCTTCAGGGTCGTCGTCTTCAGGGTCGTCGTCAGGGAGTTCCAGAGTGAGAACCAAAAACCATTTCCACAAGCTCGAACTTGGAAAAGTAGCAGAAGGTACAAGAAGGCTGAGGAACTGCCAAGAACCAGCTGACGGTACTGGAACCCGGATGGTTAGCAGAAGGAACCAGAGCAAATTTAACAAGCGAGGACCAGCTGACGGTGCTGGAACCCGGAGGGGCAGCATAAGGAACAAGAGCCAATGGCACAACCGTGGGTCAGCTGACGGTGCTGGAACCCGGATGGGTAGCAGAAGGTACCCATGATAAACAAAGTTACAAGGCCGCGAGCAGGCAGCAGTTACCGAAACCCACAGTCCTACACGGGGTGCTTGTCCTATTGGCACTACGGAACCAGCCTTTATTACCAGAACCCGCAGCCCACATAGGAAGCACCTAAACTGTAGGCACCATAGACTTGGCTAACCCGACTGCAGCACGACCGGACAACGAGTCGGTGGCAAAGTGACGTTGACACTACCCGGAAACAGCAGGCGTGCTGGAACCAGGCTGGGCAGGAGGGAGTACCCGTGCCAAAGACACTGCCGAGAACCAGCTGACGGAGCTGGAACCCGGATGGGTAGCAGAAGCTGCAAGAGTCAATGGAACTACCGAGAACCAGCTAACGGTGCTGGAACCCAGAGTGGCAGCAGAAGGAACAAGAGCCAATGGCACAACCGTGGACCAGCTGACGGTGCTGGAACACGGTTACTAAGCAGGAGGTACCTGTGCTACAAAGCACTACCAAGGGCCAGCAGACGTTGCTGGAACTTGGATACCGAGGAGGCACCTCGGCCAAAGGCACTGCCGAGAACCAGCTGACGGTGCTGGAACCTGGATGGGTAGCAGAAGGACATATGATAAACAAAGTTGCAAGCCCGCGAGCAGGCCACATTTACCGAAACCCACAGTCCTACAGGGGGTGCTTGTCCTATTGGCACTACGGAACCAGCCTTTATTACCAGAACCCGCAGCCCACATAGGAAGCACCTAAACTGCAGGCACCATAGACTCGGCTAACCCGACCGCAGCACGACCGGACAACGAGTCGGTGGCAAAGTGACGTTGACACTACCCGGAAACTGCAGGCATGCTGGAACCAGGCTGGGCAGGAGGGAGTACCCATGCCAAAGACACTGCCAAGAACCAGCTGACGGTGCTGGAACCCGGATGGGTAGCAGAAGCTACAAGAGTCAATGGAACTACCGATAACCAGCTGACGGTGCTGGAACCCAGAGTGGCAGCTGAAGGAACAAGAGCCAATGGCACAACCGTGGACCAGCTGACGGTGCTGGAAAACGGTTACTAAACAGGAGGTACCTGTGCTACAAAGCACTACCAAGGACCAGCAGACATTGCTGGAACTCGGATAACGAGAAGGAGGCACCTCGGCCAAAGGCACTGCCGAGAACCAGCTGATGGTGCTGGAACCCGGATGGGTAGCAGAAGGTACCCATGATAAACAAAATTGCAAGGCCGCGAGCAGGTCGCAGTTACCAAAACCCACAGTCCTACAGGGGGTGCTTGTCCTATTGGCACTACGGAACCAGCCTTTATTACCAGAACGCGCAGCCCACATAGGAAGCACCTAAACTGCAGGCACCATAGACTTGGCTAACCCGACTGCAGCACGACCGGACAACGAGTCGGTGGCAAAGTGACATTGACACTACCCGGAAACAGCAGACGTGCTGGAGCCAGGCTGGGCAGGAGGGAGTACCCGTGCCAAAGACACTGCCGAGAACCAGCTGACGGTGCTGGAACCCGGATGGGTAGCAGAAGCTACAAGAATCAATGGAACTACCGAGAACCAGCTGATGATGCTGGAACCCAGTGTGGCAGCTGAAGGAACAAGAGCCAATGGCACAACCGTGGACCAGCTGACGGCGCTGGAACACAGTTTCTAAGCAGGAGGTACCTGTGCTACAAAGCACTATCAAGGACCAGCAGACATTGCTGGAACTCGGATACTGAGAAGGAGGCACCTCGGCCAAAGGCACTGCCGAGAACCAGCTGACGGTACTGTAACCCGTATGGGTAGCAGAAGGTACCCATGAAAAAGACAAAGTTGCAAGGCCGCGAGCCGGCCGCAGTTACCAAAACCCACAGTCCTACAGGGGGTGTTTGTCCTATTGGCGCTATGGAACCAGTCTTTATTACCAGAAGCCGCAGCCCACATAGGAAGCACCTAAAGTGCAGGCACCATAGACTCGGCTAACCGGACCGCAACACGACAGGACAACGTATTGGTGGCAAAGTGACGTTGACACTCCCCGGAAACAGCAGGCGTGCTGGAACCAGGAAGGGCAGGAGGAAGTACCCGTGCCAAAGACACTTCTGAGCAGCAACTGGTGATGTTGGAGCCCAGGGTCAATCAGGGTGTAGGCTGAGGCCTAATTTCATCAAGTTTAATATCTGTTGTAGACTACTACTGATTTTAAATGTGCTCCAACTAGGCCTCTGGCTCCACTCTGTCTCTAGTATTTCCCCTGGCCTCGAACCCCGCCAGGTGCTGCTCAGAAGTCGCGTCTGCACAATCAACACTTGTTCCTGTGTTACTGTGGTTCAGTAACGTCAGCTGTTCCCCTGTTGTGTGTCCGGCAATGTCTCCTGCTCTGTCCACATTCCCACTACTAGTAGTGGGAATGTGGACAGAGCAGGAGACATTGTCGGACACAAATCAGGGGTTCAGCTGACGTTACTGAACCCCAGTAACACAGGAACAAGTGTTGATTGTGCAGACGCCACTTCTGAGCAGCAACTGGCGGGGTTGGAGGCCAGGGGAAATACTAGAGACAGAGTGGAGCCAGAGGTCTAGTTGGAGCACGTTTAAAATCAGTAGTAGTGTGAATGTGGAGGCAGCAGGAGATATTGCCGTCCACACAGCAGGGGAGCACCTGGCATTACTGAACCCCACTAACACTGGAGCATGTGTTTCTCTCTGTGCAGACGGCACTTCCAAGCAACAACTGGCTGTGTTGAAGCCCAGGATCAGTCATGGAGCAGGCTGAGGCCTAATTGCAGCAAGTTTTATAGGTGATGTAGTTTGAATGTGGAGGCAGCAGGAGATATTGCCGTCTGTTATGAATGAGTCACTGTAGGAGGCAAACACAGAAATACTAGCTAAGTCCAGAAAACCAGAGAAGTTGGCAGCTATCGGATTGCAGACCCCTGAACCTATCAACAACAACTAGCAGTAGCCATGGGGGGTTCCTACGGTGCCCTAGACCCCTCGATCACAGCCGGAGAACTAAATAGCCTAAAGACAGAAAGGGAAATCTAAACTGCCCCAGCGCAGACCCCAAAGCAATAGGCAGCCCCCAACATATAATGATGGTGAAGCAAGATGAAAAAACACACACAGATAGAAAGATAGGCTGAGCAAATAATGGGACCAAAGCTAACTAAATAGGACAGGATAGAAAAGCTGCTGTCTGCAATCCGCCAAAACCCTATCAAAACAAGAGCCAACAGACTGATAGGGAAAAAAAACCCTGAAGACGCTAGGATTCAAAAAGACTATACTCAGTACTCAGGTATTTTCTGAAGACAGAGCAAAAAGGAATTCAGCTCACCCCAGCAGGGGATGGCAGAAATCCAGAAAAACAAGGCAAAACAAAACCAAAACACAAATGCAAAAGCAGAGCAGAAAACTTAGCTTTAGAGGAGCAGGAATCAGACTGGTCTCCTAGAATCCCTCTGAGAAATCACCAGCAAGGCAGAAGGGCGTCGGCTGCCTTATATCCAGTCAGCAATTCCAGTCACCCAGTCATCATCATCCTGCTCAGGTGCTTGGTAATCAGCCTCACTACCTTCCTTCACCAGAAGAGGGAGTTCATCAGACCTCAATGGTGAAGGGGAAAATAAACTCACAACAGCCGTCCACACAACAGGGGAGCAGCTGGCATTACTGAACCCCACTAACACTGGAGCATGTGTTTCTCTCTGTGCAAATGGCACTTCCAAGCAACAACTGGCTGTGTTGAAGCCCAGGGATTACAGTTCAGGTGGTAGAAACATGAACACAACAGGAGACCTGGATACTGTTGCCAACCAATTATTTATTCTGGAAGAGGACTGGCAAATTCGGGCGAGATCCAGGCTGTTATGAATGAGTCACCGGAGGAGGAGAAAACAAAAATACAAGCTAAGTCCAGAAAACCGGAGAGGTTGGTAGCTATCGGATTGCAGACCCCTGATCCTATACAACACAACTAACAGTAGCCGTGGGGGGTTCCTACAGTGCCCTAGACCCCTCGTCACAGCCGGAGAACTACATAAGCCTAAAGAAGGAAAGGGGAAATCTAAACTGCCCCAGAGCAGACCCCAAAGCAATAGACAGCCCCCAACATGTATTGTCGGTGAAAAACAGATGAAAACACAAACACAGACAGAAAGACAGGCTGAGCAACCAATGGGGCCCAACTAACTAGATAGGACAGGACAGAAAAGATGCTGGCTGCAATCCGCAAAAAACCCTACTAAAAATGTCCCAACAGTCTGATAGGGAAAAAGGCCCTGAAGTCGCTAGACTTCAAAATCACTATATCAGCACTCAGGTATATTCTGAAAACAGAGCAAAGAGATCAACTGATCAGAGACAAAAATGGAATTCAGCCAGTCCCAACCGGGACTGGCTGAATACAAACACTAAGGAAACCAGACCAAATCTCATGGAATAATAGCAGGGCAAAAACTTAGCTTTCAGTAGACAGGAACTAAGCTGGATGCAAGAGCTCAGAGCAGAAAGGATCACCAGCAGCCCTGCAGGGCGTCGGCTGCCTTATATCCACTCAGAAATTCCAGATGTCCAATCACACTCCGCCTGTTCAGATGACAGGTTCTTCCCATCCCAATCAATTTCACTACCTCTCTTCACCAGCAGAGGGAGTTCATCAGACATCAAAGGTGAAGGGGAGAATGAACTCACAACAGTACCTCCCCCTTGAGGAGGGGTCACCGAACCCTCATCCACGCCACCAGGGCGATCAGGATGGGCCCGATGAAAAGCATGAACCAATCTTTCGGCATGAATATCGGATGCAGAGACCCAAGAATTATCCTCCTGGCCATAACCCTTCCATTTAACCAAATACTGGAGTCTCCGTCTAGCCAGACGAGAATCCAGTATCTTCTCAACCTCATATTCCACATTACCTTCAACCAATACAGAGTCAGGAGGTGCCACCACAGGAACTACTGGCTCAACAAACCTCTTTAACAGAGACTTATGAAACACGTTATGGATCTTGAATGTAACAGGAAAAGTCAATCGAAAAGAGACCGGATTAAGAATCTCCAAAATCTTGTAAGGTCCAATAAATCTAGGTTTAAACTTTGGAGAAGCCACCTTCATAGAGTTATTCTTTGATGACAACCAAACCATATCACCCACCTTAAACTGGGGACCAATGGTCCTATGCCGGTTGGAAAACCGCTGGGCCTTTTCCTGGGAGAGAGACAACTTATCCACCAATTGGTCCCAAATCTGGTGCATTCTCTCCACCACAGTGTCAACACCTGGGCAGGCAGAAGACTCCACCTGCCCTGAAGAGAATCGAGGATGAAACCCAAAGTTAAAAAAAAAAGGTGACATCAAAGTGGCAGAACTAACTCTATTATTTAAGGCAAATTCGGCCAAGGGCAAAAATGAAACCCAATCATCCTGATCAGCAGAAATAAAACATCTCAAATACGACTCCAAAGTCTGGTTTGTTCTCTCCGTCTGCCCGTTGGTCTGAGGGTGAAATGCAGAGGAAAAGGACAATTGGATTCCCAGCTTGGAACAGAAAGTCCTCCAAAATCTAGAAACAAACTGAACTCCTCTGTCAGATACAATGTTCTCAGGAATCCCGTGCAAGCGAACCACCTGTTGCAAAAAGAAGGGCACCAACTCTGAGGAAGATGGCAACTTAGGGAGTGGTACAAGATGGAACATATTAGAGAATCTATCACAAATCACCCAAATAACAGTCATTCTCTGAGAGACAGGCATATCAGAGATAAAATCCATTGAAATATGGGTCCATGGCCTCTTGGGCACCGGCAAAGGCATCAACAACCCACTAGAGCGAGAACAAGGTTTAGACCGGGAGCAAGTCCCACAGGACTGCACAAAATTCCTGACATCACGAGACAAGGCGGGCCACCAAAAAGACCGACTCACCAAATCTCTAGTACCAAAAATACCTGGATGACCAGTCAATGCGGAGCAATGAACCTCAGACATCACTCTCTTCCTCCACTGGTCAGGAACATACAATTTTCCAATGGGACAACGCTCAGGTTTGTCCTCCTGAAACTCTTCCAGAACACGTCTCAAATCGGGCGAGATGACAGAAAGAACTACCCCCTCACCTAAGATGGTAGCAGGCTTGGTCACAATAGGAGAATCAGCAAAGAAACTCCTAGAGAGGGCGTCTGCCTTGACATTCTTAGTGCCCGGAAGAAAAGAGACCACAAAATCAAAACGTGTGAAAAACAAGGCCCACCTAGCCTGTTGTGAGTTCATTTTTCCCTTCACCAGTGAGGTCTGATGAACTCCCTCTTCTGGCGAAGGAAGGTAGTGAGGCTGATTACCAAACAGCTGAGCAGGTAGATGATGACTCGGTCACAGGAACTGATGACTGGATATAAGGCAGCCGACGCCCTGCTGCCTTGCCAGTGATTTTCCTGCTGGATTCTTGGAGACCAGTCTGATTTCTGCTTCTCAAAGCCAAGTTTTGCTCTGCCTTTTGTACACTTTAGTTCTGGTTTTGTTTGCCTTGTTTTTTGGAGTTCAGCCATCCCCGGCTGGGGGTGAGCTGAATTCCATTTTTGTCTCTGATCTGTTGATCTCTGGCTCTGTCTTCAGAAAATACCTGAGTGCTGATATAGTCTTTTTGAAGCCTAGCGACTTCAGGGCCTGTTTTTCCTATCAGTCTGTTGGTTCATTTTTGGATAGGGTTTTTGCGGATTGCAGACAGCAGCTTTTCTATCCTGTCCTATTTAGTTAGCTTGGGCCCCATCATTTGCTCAACCTATCTTTCTATCTGTGTTAGTGTTTTTTCATCTTGCTTCACAGTAATTATATGTTGGGGGCTGCCTATTGCTTTGGGGTCTGCTCTGGGGCAGTTTAGATTTACCCTTTCTGTCTTTAGGCTAATTTAGTTCTCCGGCTGTGATCGAGGTGTCTAGGGGAACCGTTGGAACCCCCACGGCTACTGCTAGTTGTTGTGGATAGGTTCAGGGGTCTGCAATCCGGTAGCTTCCAACTTCTCTGGTTTTCTGGACTTAGTTATTATTTTTGCTTTTTCCTCCTTCGGTGACTCATCCATAACACCAGCCTGTCTAGGATTCAAGCGTTTGGCCGACTCCAGGTAAATGAAATTCTTGTGGTCAGTAAGGACCACGACCAGGTGTTTAGCTCCCTCCAACCAATGTCTCCACTCCTCAAACGCCCATTTCATGGCCAACAGTTCCCGATTCCCCACATCATAGTTACGTTCGGATGGGGAGAACTTTCGGGAAAAGAAAGCACAGGGATTCATTTTAGATGTCACAGGATCTTTTTGGGACAAAACAGCTCCTGCACCAATCTCAGAGGCGTCCACCTCTACCTGAAACGGGAGAGAGACATCAGGTTGCCACAGAACCGGAGCAGAAGTGAATCTTCGCTTCAGCTCCTGAAAGGAAGAAACAGCCTCTGGAGACCAATTCAGCACATCAGCACCCTTCTTAGTCAAATCAGTCAATGGCTTGGCAATACTAGAAAATTTAGCTATAAATTTCCGATAAAAATTAGCAAAACCCAAAAACTTCTGGAGGGCCTTCAAAGAAGTGGGCTGAACCCAATCATAAATGGCCTGTACCTTGGCAGGGTCCATTTCAACAGTTGACGGAGACAAAATGAATCCCATAAATGAAATCCTCTGTACCCCAAAAAGGCATTTCGATCCCTTGACATACAGGGAATTCTCACTCAAAATCCGGAACAGAGTCCGAACATGTTCCACATGAGAGTCCCAATCCTTGGAAAAGATCAAAATATCATCCAGATAGATAATCAAAAATTTATCCACAAAGTCTCGTAAAATATCGTTCATGAAGGATTGGAAGACAGAAGGGGCATTAGTGAGCCCAAAAGGCATCACCAGGTACTCAAAATGTCCCTCCGGAGTATGAAACGCCGTCTTCCATTCATCCCCATGCATAATGCAAATAAGATTATACGCCCCCTGAGGTCAAGCTTGGTAAACCAGCAAGCACCTTTAACTCTGGAGAATAGATCAGAAATCAGGGGTAACGGATACTGATATTTAACAGTAATTTTGTTGAGGGCACGATAGTCAATACAAGGCCTTAATGAACCATCTTTCTTGGCCACAAAAAAAACCCCCAGCACCTAAGGGTGAAGAGGATGGTCTAATATGACCCTTCTCCAACGACTCCTTAATATAGGATTGCATAGCCTCGTGCTCGGGTACAGATAAATTGAAAAGTCGACCCTTGGGAAATTTACACCCAGGGCTCAGCTCAATTGCACAGACATAACTCCTATGAGGAGGCAAAGACGCAGACTCATTCTCACTAAATACAACATAAAAATCAGCCAAATAGTCAGGAACATCATGCGACTGGGGAGAGGTGGAGAAAATAGGAGCGTCACTAAGGGCACACCGACAACCCCAACTCACCACAGACACAGATTTCCAATCCAAAACTGGATTATGAATTTGCAACCAGGGAAACCCCAGAACAATGGTATCATGCAAATTATGCAACACCAAAAATCTACAATTTTCTTGATGGTCTGGGGCGACCCACATTACCACCTGGGTCGAAAACTGAGGTTTATTCTTCGCCAAAGGAGTAGCATCAATACCCCTCAAAGGGATAGGCGTCCGCAGAGGTGTCATAGGAAACCCACAATGTTTAGCAAAATCCAAGTCCATCAGGTTCAGAGCTCCTCCCGAATCCACAAAAGCCTTAGCGGAAAATGTGGACAGGGAGCAGATCAGAGTAATTGCCAGAAGAAACTTAGGTTGAACACCACCCACAGCAAATGTGTGTGCACAACGTTTCTCTCGTTTAGGGCAGACAGAAATAATATGAGAGGCATCTCCACAGAAAAAACACAGCTTATTACGCCTTCTGAACTCCTGACGTTGGGCCCTAGACAAAACTCTATCACATTGCATAGGTTGACATTTGTTCAACAGATGGCAACACCTCTCGTGCAGTTTTGCATTCACGCAAACGCCGATCAACCTGAAGGGCTAAAGACATAGAATCGTCAAGACCAGAGGGAACAGGAAATCACACCATAGTATCTTTTACGGTTTCTGACAAACCCTTCCAAAAGAGAGCTGCCAAGGCACCATCATTCCAGGTAGTAAGGACCGCCCACTTTCGGAATTTTTGACAGTACAGCTCTGCAGAATCCTGACCCTGGCTCAATGCCAACAGGGCCTTTTCAGCCTGATCAGTAGCATTAGGTTCATCATACAACAACCCCAAGGCCTGAAAAAATGCGTTCACATCAGTCAGAATAGGATCATCAGGTTTCAAAGAAAATGCCCAATCCTGGGGATCGCCGCGCAGCAAAGAGATGACAATTTTAACCTGCTGCGCGGAGCTCCCCAATGAGTTAGGCTTCAAGGCAAAAAATAATTTACAATTATTCTTAATTATTCTCACCTAGCCAAATTAGATCTCATACTTTGCACTGACGAGCGTCAACAGCTCGAAACACCATGTCTGCAAATTGAGATTCTGATTTGGCTTGTATCCTAAGTCATACTACAAGACTCGTTAAAGGGTTGATTGTGACTTGTAGGATCGCTACTACCAATAGGTGGCGCTGTAGAGTAAAAGTCCTCTTTCTTTCTGAAGAGGCAATTTGCATATTATTTTCCCAGAGGAGCATTGCACGGCGAATAAGCCTCCTTACCTTGACAAGCCACAGCTGGCATGCCACTCTCCGCAAGGAGAAACCTTACTTCTTAGACCCTAGTCCAGAGCCTCTCACCTAGCCAAATTAGATCTCATACTTTGCACTGACGAGAGCCAACAGCTCGAAACACCGTGTCTGCAAATTGAGATTCTGATTTGGCTTGTATCCTAAGTCATACTACAAGACTCGTTAAAGGGTTGATTGTGACTTGTAGGATCGCTACAACCAATAGGTGGCGCTGTAGAGTAAAAGTCCTCTTTCTTTCTGAAGAGGCAATTTGCATATTATTTTCCCAGAGGAGCATTGCACGGCGAATAAGCCTCCTTACCTTGACAAGCCACAGCTGGCATGTCACTCTCCGCAAGGAGAAACCTTACTTCTTAGACCCTAGTCCAGAGCCTCTCACCTAGCCAAATTAGATCTCATACTTTGCACTGACGAGAGCCAACAGCTCGAAACACCGTGTCTGCAAATTGAGATTCTGATTTGGCTTGTATCCTAAGTCATACTACAAGACTCGTTAAAGGGTTGATTGTGACTTGTAGGATCGCTACTACCAATAGGTGGCGCTGTAGAGTAAAAGTCCTCTTTCTTTCTGAAGAGGCAATTTGCATCTTAAAATTCAGAAATTTAGACCGATCCCCAAAAAACACATCAGGCGTAGGGATCTTTGGTTCAGCAGCATGTGAATGAGCAAGATAGGCGGAAATTCCCCGCACTTCAGCAGAAAGCTGCTCCACACGATCAGACAATTGCTTAATCTCCATTGAGAAAAAATTCCCCCTACGGCCTCAGAGAAATAGAGGAAAAAATATACACCAAAAAAAAAAAAAGAAAAATTCTGACACTCAATGTCCCAACCGTCTGATAGGGAAAAAGGCCCTGAAGTCGCTAGACTTCAAAATCACTATATCAGCACTCAGGTATATTCTGAAAACAGAGCAAAGAGATCAACTGATCAGAGACAAAAATGGAATTCAGCTAGTCCCAACCAGGACTGGCTGAATACAAACACTAAGGAAACCAGACCAAATCTCATGGAATAATAGCAGGGCAAAAACTTAGCTTTTAGTAGGCAGGAACTAAACTGGATGCAAGAGCTCAGAGCAGAAAGGATCACCAGCAGCCCTGCAGGGCGTCGGCTGCCTTACATCCACTCAGAAATTCCAGATATCCAATCACACTCCGCCTGTTCAAATGACAGGTTCTTCCCATCCCAATCAATTTCACCACCTCTCTTCACCAGCAGAGGGAGTTCATCAGACATCAAAGGTGAAGGGGAGAATGAACTCACAACACCAGGCCTTGTTCATTTTCAGAAAAGTAAGCCGGTCAACGTTATGGGAGGATAGTCGCGTGCGACGGTCTGTTAGTACACCACCTGCGGCACTAAAGACACGTTTCGATAATACACTGACAGCAGGGCAAGCCAGCACCTCCAATGCATACTGGCTAAGCTCTGGCCATGTATCCAGCTTAGAGACCCAAAACTTGAAGGGGGAAGAGCCGTCTGGGAGTACACTGACAGGGCAAGACATGTAGTCTGTCACCATCTGACGGAAACATTGCCTCCTGCTGACTGGAGCCGTCTGTGATGGTGTAGACATTTGTGGCGGACACACAAAACTTTGCCACATTTGGGCCATACTGGTCTTGCCTTGTGCTGAGGCGCTGCCTCTGCTCCCTCTTTGTGCAGAGCTTCCTCCACTGCCTCGACGCACAGAGCTGCTTTGTAAAGCACTAGCAGCACTGCTCTCGGGTGGAATGGAGAACATGATGGACTGCACCAGTGTGTCTTGGTACTCCTGCATTTTACGCTCCCGGTTCAATGGTGGTATGAGGCTTTGTAAGTTGTCCCGGTAGCGAGGATCTAGGAGGGTGTACACCCAATAATCAGCCGTGTTGAGAATGTGGGCGATGCGGCGGTCGTTTCTCAGGCACTGCAGCATGAAATCAACCATGTGCTGCAGACTCCCAACTGCCAAAGAAGCGCTGGCCCCTGCTTGAGGCATCATCTCTGCCTGCTCTGCATCACCCCACCCTCGCTGTACATACTGACTAGAGCATTGTGTACCTCCCTCCTCTGGAGAGATGTCTTCCTCCTCCATTGACTCCTCCTCTTCCTCCACACAAATTGTCCCCTGCCTAGGCCTTTCTGAGGAACCACATAGCGCAGACTGTCCAGAAGCAGATGGCATTTGTGACTCCTCATCCTCCACCTCTTCCAAAACCTCCTCCCTTAGTGCTTGCAGTGTTTTTTGAAGCAGGCAGATAAGGGGGACAGTCATGGTGACTAGTGCATCATCTGCACTCGCCATCCACGTGGAATCATCAAATGCACGCAAAACGAGGCAGATGTCCTTCATAGAGGCCCACTCAGTGGTGCTGAAGTGTGACCGGCGCACAGTGCGACTTGTTTGCGCTTGATGCAGCTGGTACTCCATTACTGCTGCCTGCTGCTCACACAACCGCTCCAACATATGCAACGTTGAATTCCACCTGGTGGGTAGGTCACATATGATGCGATGTTCCGGAAGGCGTAATTGGCGCTGCAGAGCTACAAGGCGCGATCTTGCCGTGCTGGAACGCCGCAAGTGAGCGCACTCTATGCGGACCTTGTGCAGCAGTGCACGACCAAGTTCAGCACATGTGCCAGACATGGGATGTGAGTGAGGTTGCCTAGGCCAAGAGCTGCCACCAGATTTTGGCCATTGTCACACACTACCAAGCCTGGCTGGAGATTCGCTGGCAGAACCCACACGTCGCTCTCCTGCTTGATGGCATTCCAGAGCTCCTGCGCTGTGTGGATTCGATTCCCAAAAGAAATTAATTTCAGTACAGTCTGTTGACGTTTGGCCATGGCTGTGCTCATATCGGTCGTAACAGGCTCCTGCAGCACTGATTCTGAGGAACTTGAGTAGGAGGAGGAGTCAATGTGTACAGACTGGATTCCTGCAATCCGTGGAGTTGGCAGAACACGTACAGCGCCACTCTCGAGATCTGTACCCGGCTCCACAACATTGACCCAATGGGCAGTGAGGGAAAGGTATCGTCCCTGTCCATGGTTACTGGTCCACGCATCGAAGGTCAGGTGGACCTTGCTACTGACGGCGTTTAGTAGCGCATGTTTTATTTTTCCCTCCACATGCTTTTGCAGGGCAGGGACGGCTTGCCTGCTGAAATAAAAGCAGCTGGGCATGGTGTATTGTGGGACTGCCAATGCCATGAAGTTCCGGAACGTGTCAGTCTCCACAAGCCTGAATGAGAGCATTTCAAGAGCCAGTAGTTTGGCAATGCCAGCATTCAGAGCCTGTGCTCGGGGATGGTTTGCCGAGTATGGCCGCCTTTTATCCCATGCCTGTGCTACCGATGGCTGTAGAGTGGCCTGGGAGTGTGAGGATGACTGGGAACGTGGTGCTGTGGGTGGAATGTCACTGGGTCTCCGGACAATAGTGCCAGAGGTTCTTCCTTGGCGATCCTGTGAGGAAGCTGAACCAGCTCTGTGTGTGAGCTGGAGGATGAGGCCCCAGCACGAGCTGAAGAGGTGGTAGGTGGTGCTATACGTTGGCCTACGTCTTCAGTGTGTCTGTGTAACTCCAGCTCGTGCTTGGTCCGCATATGTTTCCACATATTTGTGGTATTGAGGTTGCTGACATTTTTCCCTCTTTTGACTTTCTGATGACACAGCTTGCATTTGACAAAGCAAATGTCATCTGCAACTGTGTCAAAAAAGGACCACACACTAAGTTTTGGGAGCGCCCGTTTTGGCTTTTGGAAGAGGAATGCTCATAACGGGTGCTGAAGTGGAGGCTACAGGCAACCAAGTCTGCCCCCTCCCTCTCCCTCCTGTTTTGGCCGTTCGGGGAATCTCTTCCTCAGAGCTGCTCCCACCACCTTCCTGTTCCTCACGCCATGATGGGTCAAGGACCTCATCATCTACACTCCCCTCTTCAAACACCTGCTTCTCCTGGGTTGTCTCGCCAGCACCGTACGCACCAGAAAGTGGCACCTGAGTCTCGTCATCATCTGATGCGTACCCAGGTGTGCTGACCACCCGCCTCTTCAGATTCAGAGGGACAAAGAAGTTGCGCATCACTGCATACTCCCTATTTGTCACATTCTTGAATGCTGCTTGGCTGGCCCCCTCTTTCCAAGCCAACAGACTCAGAGAACAGAAGTAGAGACTGTGATGGCTCCTGTCCAGGGCTCTCTGACTGCCTGGGCACTTTGGCAGGTGGTGAAGAGACAGATGGTTGCTCTTCAGTGCTTTGGCCCTGAGAGGACGTGGAAGTCATTGAAGTCGATGCGT
Source organism: Dendrobates tinctorius (assembly GCF_039654945.1). Taxonomy (NCBI): domain Eukaryota; kingdom Metazoa; phylum Chordata; class Amphibia; order Anura; family Dendrobatidae; genus Dendrobates; species Dendrobates tinctorius. Next base: position 36,304,905 of record NW_027361752.1, on the reverse strand, counting down.
TAGCTGCCATCCATCTGACAACAGCTTCAATTTGTTCCTCCCGCAGCAGTGGGGTACGGCGAGGTCCTACAAAGCTGCGCATAAAGGACTATTGCCTGGTAAAACTGGGGGATGCTGACTCACTGGTGCCCGCAGCAGGCACAGAATCCCCACATCCTCTCCCTGCAGAATCCCCATGTCCTCTCCCTGCAGAATCCCCACGTCCTCTCCCTGCAGAATCCCCACGTCCTCTCCCTGCTGAAACTCCACGCCCACGCGCCTTACTCCCTGCCTTCTTCATCTTGGTAGACTGATAAAGATAGGCAGAAAAGTACAAAGGGGGGCTTAGTGTGCTTATTCCTGAACAGCTGCTAACAGGTATAAGAAACACTAATTTTATAAAGTGTGTGTGGACTACACTTTAATATGAGCTAATGTGGCCTACACAACTGTCAAATGGAGTGTTTGGTGAACTTTATTTTGGGGGTTTTTTTTTCAAAAAAACTAAAAGGATGTGACCAAAGATTTGAAAGCGATAGTATCACAAACTTTTTGGAGCTATTACAATGCAGGAAGGTAACCTACAATGCAAAAGATGAGGCTCCAAAAAATAGGGTAATACTAATCTGGCTGCAGCTGAAGGGCACAAGCCAGAAAAAAGGCTCCTCTATCTACTCCTATATAGTGTTTGCAACCAACCAATGTAGATGGATACGGATGGATGCACACTAATAGGAGAATGAAAAATGAGCTGCAATAAAAGAAAAATATGTGTGAGGCAGTGACACACGCTGAGTGGCCTACAACCAGACGTAGCTGTAGGACACACTACAGCGTGAGCTGCACTCACACACAGAGACCTCTCAGACAGCCGTGAACAGTGCAGATAAGTGGGCACTAGCACTGAAAGGCTGCAGAAAGGCTCCGCTGTCTACTCCTATAGTGTTTGCAACCAACGTATATGGATACGGATGGATGCACACTAATAGGAGAATAAAAAATGAGCTGCAATAAAAGAAAAATATGTGTGAGGCAGTGACGCACGCTGAGCGGCCTACAACCAGACGTAGCTGCAGGACACACTACTCAGCGTGAGCTGCACTCACACACAGAGACCTCTCAGACAGCCGTGAACAGTGCAGCAAACTGGGCACTAGCACTGAAAGGCTGCAGAGAGGCTCCGCTGTCTACTCCTATTGTGTTTGCAACCAACGTATATGGATACGGATGGATGCACACTAATAGGAGAATGAAAAATGAGCAGCAAAAAAAGAAAAATATGTATGAGGCAGTGACACACGCTGAGCGGCCTACAACCAGACGTGGCTGCAGGACACACTACTCAGCGTGAGCTGCACTCACACAGACCTTGCAGACAGCTGGGAACACTGCTGCAAGGCAAAAGAAAGCTACAGTGGTGGATTATGTAGCCTGGGTAAAGCACACTATGATTGTGAAAATCGCTATCTCTAACTGTCCCTCACAGTCTTGAACAGCAGCCTGTCCCTAACTGAATTCACAGCAGAGTGAACCTGAAATGGCGGCGGCGGCGGCTTTTATAGTGCATCATGACATCATTTCAGCAGCCAATCACAGCCATGCCATTAGTTAACATGCCTACATGCCTAACAGGATGTGCCCACACTTCTGAGGATTGTCATTGGCTGAATCAAATGAAACTGGCTCATAGCATTATGGGAACTTCTGATTCCGGTATTCGATATACTAAAAGTATCGGGAACTCAGTATCGGAATTCCGATACAGTGAATATCGGCCGATACCCGATACTTGCGGTATCGGAATGCTCAACACTAATAAGAACAAGACTACGCCCGGCAAAAGCCGGTCACTATAGGGCCGCAGTATGGCCGACTACGGGTCCTTAGCTATATAGTGTCACTTAACCGTCCCGACGTCCCTCGGCGTCCTGGACGATGGTTCTTCGGCGTAGCAGCCGCTGGGCCCAGCCGCTGAGGATCTGTCGTAGTCTTCGAGCGTTCTGACGCTCCGGTGAAGCAGGGTCACAACAGGCCCCCGGAGGAGTTCTTGGACAGATGGGCCTCAGCCCCTGGATAGGGGAAGCAGCGGCGATGTGGGGTGGTGGTTGGCAGGCCACCTGCGGAGCCAGTGGCTGCAACGGGGGATCCGCGGTGAGCAACGGCCCTTGCCGCCGACTGGAGCGGGACAGTGGTGGCCGCCAACGGCACTCAACTAGCCGCGAGAAAGGCAGCAGCCGCGGGCTGCAGTGAGGCGGCAACAGCCGCTGGGACCCGCGGGCAGGTCACAGCCACGGGCAGGAGCGAGGCAGCAATGGCCGCAAATGACTGCGGGCAGGCCACAGCCGCAGGATGGAGTGATGGAGTGAGGCGGCAACGGCCGCTGGTGACCGCGGGCAGGCCGCAGCTGCGGGCTGGAGTGAGGCGGGAGCGGCCGCTGGTGACCGGGGGTAGGCCGCAGCCGCGGGATGGAGTGAGGCGGCAGCGGCCACTGGTCGACATGGAGCAGCGGGTCTTGGCGGTCGTCTCAGTGCCGTCCCACTGATGTCCAGGGTGAGTGTCTCTCCTGCCTCTGTCCTCCTTTCTGGCACTGGTAAGTTGCTTTGGCTCTCAGTCACTCCCACGGTCTCCTGCTCCTTCTGTCCCATTCTGCTGACTCACCGTGACTCTCATTCCCTGTCCCTTTTATACCGGCTCCCCCCCCAGCCCATCTGTCAGTCTCACCGGTCCGTCCCTGAACTATTCCCCCGGAACCTAGGAGACGATCCCCTTGGTTCTGACCCGGATACTCGGCAGGGACCCTCTCTCCCACACTCGCAGGCACCGTCATCTTTATGGCCCACATGCAGGTCACCAGTAGGCATCTTTCTCAATACAGAGGCCAGATAAAGAAAACTTTTAGATGTCTTTCATCATCTTTATCTATCATTTGAACCTTAGTGGATCTTGTCTTGAACATATTGCATGTGGCAACATCCTCAATTTTTGTGTCTTATCTTCTACTAGCGTTACTATAAGGACATGTGCACATGACATATTTTTCAGGCACATTTCTCTCCAAAAAAAGCCTGAAAAAGTGCTAGCTATATGTCCAAAAGCATAGAAGTCAATAAGAAAGCTTAAAATATACCTCTTTTGGAGCATTTTTCCTTTAAGGACGACTAGCAGTTTCTTCATTTTTCAATGGCGTTAGAAAAAAAGTCTGGAAAACGACACTTAGCAATACACCCAGAAAACAAAGAAAATACTAAAAAAACAAAAAATGCCGATGATCAAAATGTTCAAAAAACCTCAAGAAACAATGAAAAGAAGATCATTTAGGAAAAAAAAAAAGACATCAACGTTTCCTGAAATGTCTTCTTGAAAGACTCAGAGGGTTGCTCGCCTGAAAAAGCCATCCATATTTTGGTCCCTGAAAACTCTTTTATTCTGCGGCCGATCTAATAAAGAAAATGCAGAATAAGGAGCATATTTCACATCCTAATTCTACATGATGTCTTCTGTCAGTTTATATAAATACTACAGCTAGTGTAGAGTAACTTTGGGTCGCTTTTAAGTTTAGTATTTTGCCTGTATTATAATCCCATGAAAAAACACCGCATAGCATTTCATTAGTGGTACACCGCTGCTGTTGGCACCTTCTTCGCAGTAGCTAAAAAAATATCCACTAGCACAAGAGGCCTGCTAATTCTCCTGAAACCCACAATGCAAAGGTTGTTTATATGTTATGCTATGCATTCCTCTACCATTCCAAATTGATTATTGTAAAATATTGTAATTTTCCCTGCCTGCTTTCACTCAATTACAACTTTGCTAAATGGATTCCATTGTTTATTATGCAATATTTATGACGGGTGTCAAGTTAAAAGCATTCAAATAAATTCTCATCACTATATACCTTAAGGCGTACCTGTGATCCCCTTTAAAAAACTTTAGTGCTTTGATGTTTTTTTCATTCTAAAGGAAATATTGAATTTGCAATATGAGCTTTATTAGGTTGGTTTCACACTTGCGTTTTTGCGCATACATGAGCATGCGTTTTTCCCCCTATATTTAACATGGGTGCGCATTGTCATGCGTTTGTACGCGTTTGCATGCACATGCGTTTTTTTGTAGTGTGCGCCCAGGCGCACAAAATGCAACCTGTTGCATTTTTGGTGCGTCCGAACTGTCTAAAAAAAAATAACGCATGCGAACGCAATGCGCACGGAATTCACCCAAAAACACATTAAAGTCTATGGGAGCGCTGGCATGCGCATGGTCATGCGCACATCAGCATTTAAAAAAGCATGCATTTTGGGGCAAAAACCATGCGCAAAAAAACAAGAAAACGCATTAAAAACTCATGATGCATTGTTATGCTCGTTTGCACTGCGCACGCAGTGCAGCGCAAAAAATGCAAGTGTGAAAGTAGCCTTAGCTTCATTTTTTTGCAAACCATACAATCTATCTGTTTAAATATGGGGTAGTAAGAAACTTCACTACGTATGCCCTTTACTTCCTCGATGCTAAGAGATGGAGACTGTCAGTTTCATCCCTGACTGTGGTCTGTGAGTGACAGCTCAGCTGCCATATGGGAATGGGAAAGTGCTGGACTGTCCATTTTGTAAGTGACAGTACAGCCATCCAATCTGGTCCTGAGACATGCTGGGATATCAACAGTTTTATTGACAGTCCTTCTGCTCAATCTGGTCTAGCCTGTGGGCGTTTCCCCAGGTGCCTCCCCTCCTCGATGATTTGCAAGCTTTTTAGCCGACTTGCTGTGAGCAGCACATTGTCAGTTGTAGCTGTGATTAAGGTGTGTATGCTTGCTCTTTGTCTGACTTTTTCATCTTGTTGCTGGACCTCGGATTTGTTGTGATTATTCGCTTGGATTATGCTTTCTGCTTTTGACGCTCTGTGACTTTAGGTATCTGACCCCAGATTTGGCCCCTGACTATCCATTTGTTGTACTCCCTTGTCTTGACGTATCCTCTTGACATTTGACCCCGAACTGTTTTCTGACCACATCCTTGTCTTACCCCTATTTATTACGAGCTCTCCTGGTATCTGACCTCGGACCTCCTGACTACCCTGTCTCACAGCTTACCTGTGAATAGTGACTCAGCGTCACAGATAGAATGAGAAATAAAGCTAAAATAACTTGAATATCTTACCCTCACATGGTACAGTATAACAAGCTGTCTGTGAGGCTGTAGAGGGAACTTGCTACAGTAGGTAATAAAGTTATATAATCGATATGGAGTATTATTGAAGAAGCAATTTACAGTTTTTCCTTGCTAAAAGCAAGATATATAGAGAAATAGAGCTGAAACTTAAATATTTTACAAAGAGAACTTGGTTGGTAATAATGTAATGTAGCATCCAGTACCTGGTTAATCTTGGCACTGTGTATTAGTACAGGTCATAGTACTGTATGCCACTAGTAGTCAAGGAACTCTACCGCACTATTGGCTTGGGCATTGCATGACTCTATTTTTCTGGTCACTGCATATCAGTGTGGGTCTAGCAGATAGATGGAATGTGGTCCAGGCACTTTATGACACAATTTGTCTGGTCGGCACAGTGTGCAACTACCGACAACAAGATGGGGATAAGACTGCCCTTCACTATGAATACAATTTACTTTGAGTTGTTTTCTTGGAAATATTCAGTATGTGGTGTATGCACGGACTAGCTCATAGAGTAACAGGGGAATTCCCCGGTGGGCCCCTGTGCAGACCTTGGCCCCCAGCCCCACTGTGTAGGCAGTACATGGCATAATTCACTTGATTCACTTTTTATAAAAAAACAGCATCTCCTCATTGATTTACCAAACTACCCAGTTTACTATTATATAGCGATATAGGTACATTTGTGAACAAGGGCAGAGTAATATTTGTATGTAGGTGAAAAGTGGGCCCCCTAAAGTCAATGTTACTGGTGGGCCCTTGGCACCCCAGTCTGACACTGTGGTGTATGACATGTTTTATTGATAATATATATATATATATATATATATATATATATATACTGTATATGTTATTATCCAGTCATAAAGTTGTGGTTCTTCTCCATTCTAGGCTGAAACAGTTTAAAAGATGGTTTTAGTAAGAATAAGCCTCATGTTGGATGAAAAAAAGCTTACCATATACTATATTCTCATGTATAAGCTGACCTGAGTATAAGCCGAGCAACCTAATTTTCCCGCGAAAAACTGGGAAAACTCATTGACTCGAGTATAAGCCGGGTATGCATTGTACTCTCATCCCTATCCTGGTATGCATGGCTCCTCATCCCAATCCTTGTCTGCATGGCTCCTCATCCCCATCCTTGTATGCATGACTCCTTATACCCATCTTTGCATGCATGGCTCCTTATCCCCATCCTTTTCTGCATGGCTTCTCTTCCCTATCTTGGTATGCATGGATCCTTGTTATGAATGGGTCACTGAGGAGGGAAAAACCTAAACAAGCTAAGCCCCAGAAAAACCAGAGAGGTTGGTAACTATGCAGATTGCAGATCCCTGATCCCAACCACACAACTAGCAGCAGCTGTGGAGCGTACCTACGATGACCCTAGATGCCTCGTCACGGCCGGAGGACTAAATAAGCCGAAAGCAAGAAAAGGGGAAAACTAACTTCCCCAGAGAAGACCCCAAAGGAATAGACAGCCCCCACACATGTATTGATGGTGAAACAAGATGAAAACACAAACACAGGCAAGAAAATAGGCTGTGCAAACGATGGGGCCCAAACTAACTAGAATGGAAAGGAAAGGAAAGACACTGTCTGCAATCTGCCCAAAACCCTACAAAATAATGTCCAACACTTCTGATAACCAAATTAACCCTGAAGTCACTAGACTTCTCCCACTATATCAGCACTCTGAAATATTCTGAGACAGAGCAAAAAGATGCCAATATAAAAAGGGACAAAAAGCAAATTGGCAAATACAGATAAATAAGAGTGGAAATTCAGCACAGCCCCAGCCGGGGCTGGCTGACCACACAAAAAACTGAATAGAACAACAAAATCAAGTGTGAAGAATAGCAGAAAAACTTAGCTTGAGCTAACTGGAACAGAGCTGAGAACCAAGACCTGACAAGCAGAAGGAATCACCAGCACCAGAGTAGGGCGTTGGCTGTCTTAAATCCAATCTGAGATTCCTGAAATCCAATCGTCATCTTCATAATCTGGTGGCAGATCTCTAATGATTAAATCAGCCTCCTGTTACCACCAGAGGGAGCCTGGATGGAGAACTCACAACTGGTAGACCAGAAAATGAACTCACAACAGTACCCCCCCCTGGAGGAGGGGTAACCGAACCCTCATCCATGCCACCAGGCCGATCAGGATGGGCCCGGTGAAAAGCACGAACCAATCTATTGGCATGAATATCAGAGGCAGAGACCCAAGAATTATCCTCCTGGCCATAACCCTTCCATTTGACCAAATACTGGAGTATCCGTCTAACCAAACGAGAATCCAATATTTTCTCTACCTCATATTCCACATTGCCTTCAACCAACACAGGGTCAGGAGGTGCTGCCATAGGAACCACTGGCTCAACAAACCTCTTCAACAGAGATTTGTGAAATACGTTATGGATCTTGAACGTAACTGGAAGAGCCAATCGAAAAGAAACAGGATTAAGAATCTCCAAAATCTTATAAGGTCCAATAAATCTTGGCTTAAATTTTGGAGATGCAACCTTCATAGGAATATTCTTTGACGACAACCAAACCATATCATCCTCTTTAAACCGGAGACCAATGGTCCTATGCCAGTTGGAAAATCGCTGGGCCTTTTCCTGAGTTAGTAACAACTTATCCACCACTTGGTCCCATATCTGCTGCATTCTCTCAACCACAGTGTCCACACCTGGGCAGGATGAAGATTCCACTTGCCCTGAAGAGAATCGAGGATGAAACCCAAAATTACAGAAAAAGGGTGACATCAAAGTGGCAGAACTAGCTCTATTGTTCAGCGCGAATTCGGCCTAGGGCAAAAATGAGACTCAATCATCCTGATCAGCAGATATAAAACATCTTAAATAAGACTCCAAGGTCTGGTTTGTTCTCTCAGTCTGTCCATTGGTCTGGGGATGAAACGCGGAGGAGAAGGATAACTGAATTCCCAGACTGGAACAAAAGGCTTTCCAGAATCTGGAAACAAACTGAACTCCTCTGTCGGACACAATGTTCTCAAGAATCCCATGTAACCGAACCACCTGTTGTAAAAGCAAGGGCACCAACTCAACGGAAGATGGCAACTTTGGGAGTGGTACAAGATGGACCATCTTCGAAAATCTATCACAAATCACCCAGATAACAGTCATTCTCTGAGAGACAGGAATATCAGAAATAAAATCCATTGAGATATGGGTCCATGGCCTCTTGGGCACCGGTAGGGGCATCAGCAACCCACTAGAACGAGAACAGGTTTTAGACCGAGAACAAGTCCCACAGGACTGTACAAAATTCCTGACATCACGAGATAAGGCAGGCCACCAAAAAGACCGACTCACCAAATCTCTGGTACCAAAAATACCTGGATGACCAGCCAATGCGGAGCAATGAATTTCAGACATCACTCTCTTTCTCCACTGGTCAGGAACATACAATTTTCCCATAGGGCAACACTCAGGTTTATCCTCCAGAAATTTCTCCAGGGTGCGTCTCAAATCGGGCGAAATGGCAGAAAGAACTACCCCCTCACCTAAGATGGTAGTAGGCTCGGTCACATTAAGAGAATCGGCAAAGAAACTCCTAGAAAGGGCGTCTGCCTTAACATTCTTAGTGCCCGGAAGAAAAGAGACCACAAAATTAAAACGCGTGAAAAACAAGGCCCATCTAGCCTGTCTAGGATTCAAGCGTTTGGCCGACTCCAGATAAATCAAATTCTTGTGATCGGTGAGGACCTCAACTTGATGTCTAGCTCCCTCCAACCATTGTCTCCACTCCTCAAATGCCCATTTCATGGCCAACAATTCCCGATTCCCCACGTCATAGTTGCGTTCAAATGGGGAAAACTTTCGAGAAAAGAAGGCACAGGGATTCATCTTAGAAGTCACAAGGTCTTTTTGGGACAAAAAAGCTCCTGCACCAATCTCAGAAACATCTACCTCCAACTGAAATGGAAGTGAGACATCAGGTTGCCGCAAAACCGGAGCTGAAGTAAATCTCCGCTTAAGCTCCTGAAATGCCGAGACAGCCTCAGGAGATCAATTCAGCACATCAGAGCCCTTCTTGGTCAGATCAGTCAGTGGTTTGACAATACCAGAAAAATTACCTATAAATTTACGATAGAAATTAGCAAAACCCAAAAACTTCTGGAGGGCCTTCAAAGAAGTAGGCTGAACCCAATCATAAATGGCCTGTACCTTGGCCGGGTCCATTTCAATAGTCGATGGAGACAAGATAAATCCCAAAAATGAAATCCTCTGTACACCAAAGAGGCATTTCCATCCCTTAACAAACAGGGAATTCTCCCTCAAAATCCGGAACACAGTCCGGACCTGTTCTACATGAGAATCCCAATCACTAGAAAAGATCAAAATATCATCCAGATAGATGATCAAAAACTTATCCACAAAGTCTCGGAAAATATCTTTCATAAAGGACTGGAAGACAGAAGGGGCATTAGTGAGCCCAAAAGGCATCACCAGGTACTCAAAATGTCCCTCCGGAGTATTAAACGCAGTCTTCCATTCATCCCCGTGCTTGATGCGAATAAGATTATACGCTCCCCTGAGGTCAAGCTTAGTAAACCAGCAGGCACTCTTAACTCTGGAGAATAAATAAGACATCAGAGGTAATGGGTACTGATATTTAACTGTCATCTTGTTAAGGGAACGATAATCAATACACGGTCTTAATGAACCATCTTTCTTGGCCACAAAAAAAAAAACAGCACCTAAAGGTGACGAGGATGGTCTAATATGACCCTTCTCCAACAACTCCTTAATATAGGATCGCATAGCATCATGTTAGGGTACTGATAAGTTGAAAAGCCGACCCTTGGGAAATTTACACATAGGCATCAACTCAATTGCACAGTCATAACTTCTATGAGGAGGCAAAGATGCAGACTTACTCTCACTAAATACATCAGAAAAATCGGCCAGATAATCAGGAATATCATGAGACTGAGGAGAGGTGGAGAAAACAGGAGCGTCCCTGACAACCCCAACTCACCACAGACCCAGATTTCCAATCCAAAACTGGATTATGAGTTTGCAACCAGGAAAAACACAAAACAATAGTATCATGCAAATTATGCAGCACCAAAAATTTACAATTTTCTTGGTGGTCTGGGGTAACTCGCATTATCACCTGGGTCCAAAACTGAGGTTTATTCTCCACCAAAGGAGTAGCATCAATACCCCTCAAAGGAATAGACGTCCGCAGATGCGTCATGGAAAAACCACAACGTTTAGCAAAGTCCAAATTCATCAGATTCAATGCTGCTCCTGAATCCACAAAAGCCTTAGTGGAAAACGTGGATAAGGAGCAGATCAGAGTAATTGCCAAAAGGAAATTAGGTTGTACACTGCCCACAGCAAATGTGTGTGCAAAACGTTTCTCTCCTTTAGGGCAGGCAGAAATAGTATGAGAGGCATCTCCACAGAAAAAACACAGCTTATTACACCTTCTAAACTCCTGACGTTGCACCCTAGACAAAACCCCATCACATTGCATAGGTTCAGACGTTTGTTCAAAAGGTGGCAGCGCCTCCCGTGTAGTTTTACGTTCACGTAAACGCCGATCAACTTGAATGGCTAATGACATAGAATCTTCCAGACCAGAGGGAACAGGAAATCCCACCATAACATCTTTTATGGTCTCTGATAAACCCTTCCGAAAGAGAGCTGCCAAGGCACCATCATTCCATGTAGTAAGGACCGCCCACTTACAGAATTTTTGACAGTATAACTCTGCAGAATCCTGACCCTGGTTTAATGCCAACAGGGTTCTCTCAGCTTGATCAACAGCATTAAGTTCATCATACAACAACCCCAAGGCTTGAAAAAATGCATCCACATTAGTCAGAATAGGATTTTCAGGTGTCAGAGAAAAAGCCCAATCCTGGGGATCGCCGTGCAGCAAGGAGATGACAATTTTAACCTGCTGTGCAGAGCTCCCTGATGAGTTAGGCTTCAAGGCAAGAAATAATTTACAATTATTCTTAAAATTCAGAAATTTAGACCGATCCCCAGAAAACACATCAGGAGTAGGGATCTTAGTTTCAGCAGCATGTGACTGAATGAGGTAGGTGGAAATTCCCTGCACTTCAGCAGCAAGTTGCGCCACACGATCAGACAATTGCTTAATCTCCATTAGGGAAAAAAAAATCCTTCTACGGCCCCAGAGAAAAAGAGAAAAAAATACATATATAAAAAAAAAAAAATTCTGACACTTTTTTTTTTTTAACAACTTTTTCCTGCTTTTGAGTACCCTAGAATCTGCAGTATGGCTGGTGATTCTGTTATGAATGGGTCTCCAAGAAGGAAAAAACCTAAACAAGCTAAGCCCCAGAAAAACCAGAGAGGTTGGTAACTATGCAGATTGCAGATCCCTGATCCTAACCACACAACTAGCAGCAGCCGTGCAGCGTACCTACGATGAACCTAGATGCCTCGTCACGGCCGGAGGACTAAATAAGCTAAAAGCAAGAAAAGGGGAAAACTGACTTCCCAAGAGAAGACCCCAAAGGAATAGACAGCCCCCACACATGTATTGATGGTGAAACAAGATGAAAACACAAACACAGGCAGGAAAATAGGCTGAGCAAACGATGGGGCCCAAACTAACTAGAAAGGAAAGGAAAGGAAAGACACTGTCTGCAATCTGCCCAAAACCCTACAAAATAATGTCCAACACTTCTGATAACCAAATTAACCCTGAAGTCACTAGACTTCTCCCACTATATCAGCACTCTGAAATATTCTGAGACAGAGCAAAAAGAGGCCAATATAAAAAGGGACAAAAAGCAAATTGGCAAATACACATAAATAAGAGTGGAAATTCAGCACAGCCCCAGCCGGGGCTGGCTGACCACACAAAAAAACTGAATAGAACAACAAAATCAGGTGTGAACAATAGCAGAAAAACTTAGCTTGAGCTGACTGGAACAGAGCTGAGAACCAAGACCTGACAAGCAGAAGGAATCACCAGCACCAGAGTAGGGCGTCGGCTGTCTTAAATCCAATCTGAGATTCCTGAGGTCCAATCGTCATCCTCATTATCAGGTGGCAGATCTCTACTGATTAAATCAGCCTCACTACCTCCTGTTATCACCAGAGGGCACCTGGAAGGAGAACTCACAAATGGTAGACCAGAAAATGAACTCACAACAGATCCTCATCCCTATCCTCGTGTGCATGGCTCTTCCCTACCCTTTTATGCATGGTTCCTCATCCTTATCCTTGTATGCATGGCTCCTGATCCCTATCATGGTATACATGGCCCCCATGAGAAAAGCATAAAAAAAATTCTGTTTGCTGTCCCTGCGCGCCCTTGCTGCATCTTGTTCCGGTGCTCGCAGCTCCTGCTCCCGAGTGATCACGTGTCCCCGCTCATTAAGGTAATGAAGATTCACTCCACTCCACATCTATGGGAGTGGAGAGAGTTGAATATTCATAACTCTTAAAGTAGCGCACACCTGTGATTGCCCATTTGCTGCTGGAAGCCAGCGGTTTCAGCTGACACTGTGCGCACATTAAGAGAAATGAATATCACTGCCAGTGCAGTGAATATTCATTTCTTTTAGGAGCAGGCACAGGCTTTAGCTGCAGCAGCCGGCTTCTGCCACCTGTGATCCGCTGCTCCCCCTTCCCTGCCATCTTCTGGGACAATGTATAAGTGTAAGCTGAGGGGGGCGCGTCCAGCACAAAAAAATGTGCTGAAAAACTCGGCTTATATTCAAGTTTATATGGTTGTTTTTGCCATGCCAGCATCAGACCTCAACTGACCTAGGGACATCCAAATGCTGGGTGGGGTGTTGGGGGGAGGCTATGTAAATGGATTGCAAGCCAAAATACTGTAAGAGATAGTGTATATAGCAGTAAATGTCAGAAGAAGATCCCACGATAAAATTCTGGATGTCTGCCACAGACACTGATGGAGGGGGTAGAAGGGAGAGGGTGCAACAGTCACCAAAACTAGAGAACCAGATATCACTGGGTGAAACTAGGAGAGGGACAATGGCTGTAATGCATTAAGACCTGCATTTTGTATGTCAGTCTTAATGAGGAGCATGCAGAAATAAGATGCACCAAATTAATTAACATAACATTTCTGGAATAAGATACAGTACATCACAAATTTTGGTAAATTTGACAGGTGGGAGTAGGCACGTCCTTTCCGAGGTCCTCCTCAGTTTCCCCATTTTTTAGAGAAGTCTGAAGGCACCAAAGATCACAACATTTTTGCCCAATCCTGTGTTGTGACTATTCAGACTGTTTTATGGCCTTTCTCTGGCATAAACGCTTTGAAGGATCTGGGCCTGAGTATTGTTGTTATTTTTTACTCTACGTTTATTCTGTTTCGGAAAGACACCAGAGCATGATAAGATACAATCTCCTGTCTCAAAATCGAGTGAACTGTCAAATTTGAATTTTGGCAGATCTGTACATCAATAATTAATATGTATAAGGGCTCGTGCAGATGACCTTATTTTCGGTCTGACAAAACATTTGTATAGTATCGCATTCTGACCAGTTTTCTCAGGTGCTGCACACATGTCCAAATTTTTCCTTGGACCAAGCCAATCCGAGGAACAACTCGGATGACATCTGAGGGCAATCCAATATCCAGGGCACAACAGGATGGAGAAGACAGAGACATTTTTTCAACATCTTCTCTGATCAGAGTTTGATCAGAGTGTGATTTGCATAATTGACCCCATTCTCTCAGATAAGAGAATATACACTTGTGAGTCGCTAGCATTGCACAGAAGTAATTTTGGTGTATGGTCAAAGAGCTGAAATATATTAACAGTTATCCATTGTATGACTGTTTTATTTGAGCACTTTACTTCACTTTATATATAAAATACACGTGATATCTATGTGAAGGTATAGACTGGTTATTATGGGGTGTGATTAGGTTGTAAAATTTTGATAAATTTGAGGTTGTCAAATTTTGATACATTTGCCATATTTGTCACGATCCATTTTTTTTATCTGTGTCAGTTTGGGCTGCTCACATATAAACTTTTTCCTTTCTGGCCATCATGGGTTAATGTCAGTTTTTCCCCCCGGTGGCCGCTGGTGTTACTACATGTTTAGTTAGTCTGCGTGTGCTGGTGGTGACCACTCCCACCTTCCTATATAAGGTCACCTGGTGCATCAGCTGACTGTTGGTTATAACAGGTCCTTTGGAAACCAACCGTTCTGAAGACAGGACCTTTCTGGTGCAGTGGTGCTTCAGCTGAATGCTATGATAGGGTGCCTTATTCTGCTGTTCAGTGCATTGCAGCAGAGAAAGCTAAGTGTTGTTTGTTTTACCTTGTCTGTTATTTTCCATTGGTGTTGTATTAGTGCAGCCATGGGACCAGTGTCCACACTTGCCAATTGCCTACTGAGGGATAGGTGCAGGGCAAGTGAGGACTGAAGTATCCTGCTCAGCGACGGTTTGAGAGAAGCCGTATAAGGACATTAGGATAGACCAGGACACAACCTCAGGAGAGTGCAGGAGGTGTCCATTTCCCCGTGCCCTATTGCAGGGCCCACCATTGTAATTGTATCCCTGGTGTCCTCTTGTTTGTCTTGTTGTTTAGTGACCGACCAATTGTCGGGTCGCATCACACAGGGCCAGTCACTTTCGTGACAATATTGTTGTCAGGCTTTTGGGTTTGAACCCTTGAGCCTGTGTTTTGTGGTCGGCTTTTCTGTCTAGGTGTCAATTTTCTGTTATCTAGGTCTTGGATGTAGTCTGTTTAGCATAACACAAGTGTTTTCATTTGTCTACCCTATCAACTTTTGGGTGCAGCTTTATATTATTTTTCTTCTTTTCATTTTCTGCTGGTGACTGTCTGAGATTTTATGAAGAGCACATTCATAATACACAATCAGTATAAAAGGAATATGTCAGCAGATTGTTTTATGCAATCTGAGAGCAACATTAAATAGGGAAAGAGATCCTGATTCCAGCGATGTGTCACCTACTATTCTGTGTTTTGAGTTTTCAATAAAACATTGCTTTTATCAGCAGTAGATAATCTGTACAGAACTATGTCTCTTGTGCATCCTAATCCAACCACAACCCTATTTCTGTTTAGCAGCTGTCCTGACAGTATACACAGAAAGCTGTCATTCAGTTTTGAGCTCAGAATTCAGAGCTCTGGGCTCCAGCGGTGAGCTCACATCTTAAAATCTCAGCTATTTTGAACAGCTGTCATGTGCCCCTAACAGTCGCGGAGGGAATCGCGATACCCTCATGGCTGTTAACCCATTAAATGCCACTAACAGCAGCATTTAATGTGATCGTGCCGCAAGAACGTAATTAATCCCGCCCATCGGCACCCATGATCGCGGGTCGCCGATGGGTTGGCGAGACAACCCGGGGTCCACAGAAGACCCCTGTGGTTATCATTGCCCAGCAATCGGCGCTCATACCAAGTGAGCATTTCGGCTACACACAGGCGATCTGATCATTGGCCGTGTGTAGCAGAGGCGATCAGGTTATGGCAGCTTCTAGTCTCCCATGGAGACTATTGAAGCATGCAAAAAGTTAAAAAAAATGTTTTAATATTAAAAAAAAATTTAAAAAATATAAATGTTCAAATCAGCCCCCTTTTGCTCCATTCAAAACAGAACAATTAAAAAAAAATATAAAAATAAAAAATATATATAAAAAAATAAAAAATACACATATTTGGAATTGCTGCGTTCAGAATCACCCGATCTATCAAGCAATGAAAAGAATTAATCCAATCGTTAAACGTTGTAGCGAAAAAAATAAGTCAAAATGCCAGAATTACGTTTTTTTGGTCGCCGCAACATTGCATTAAAATGGAATAACAAGCGATCAAAAGATCATATCTGCACCA
Organism: Dendrobates tinctorius; assembly: GCF_039654945.1. NCBI lineage: Eukaryota > Metazoa > Chordata > Amphibia > Anura > Dendrobatidae > Dendrobates > Dendrobates tinctorius. The sequence continues at coordinate 36,288,895 of NW_027361752.1, read as the reverse complement.
AAATGGTATAATTAAAAACGTCAGCTCAGCACGCAAAAAAATAAGCCCTCAACCAGCCTCAGATCACGAAAAACGGAGATGCCACAAATTTTTTTTAACAAATTTTTGATTTTTTATTCTCTTTTTATATAAAAAAAGTTCTAGAATTGCACTTTTTTTTTGCAATTTCACCACACTTGGATTTTTTTTTCCCGTTTTCGAGTACATGATATGGTAAAAGCAATGGTGTCATTCAAATGTACAACTCGTCCCGGAAAAAATAAGCCCCCACATGGCCATGGTGATGGAAAAATAAAAAAAAGTTATGGCTCTGGGAAGAAGGGGAGCGAAAAACGGAAACACAAAAACAAAAAGGGGTTAGGGTTCCATACAAGCAGCAAATATCAGGTTGCATATAAATGGTCAATATCAATAGTCAAAAAAGTATTACTAAATTGGAAAGACACGCAGGCCTAAAGATTGATCCCGTAGATAACTGGAAGATGAAATGATGAATCTTTCATCGTTTGAATATGTAAATTCTTACTTTTTTAGCATTTGATGAGGAAATTGAGGATGTACATTCCTTTTTTTATTTTTGCCATTAGATCCTTATGAAAATTATTTTTATTTGCTGGGCTTTTACATATGGCTTTCGTTGGTTTCTACTTCCTCTCTCCGACCGTTCGCCTAGAGAACATCAGAACTCTCTAAATCGCTTTTCAAAGATGGGAGCCATATGGTCTTACGGCATCATTTACTTTAATTGTGTTTACAATTAATCTGGAATATCTCTAAATTTACAGGGACGTTGTGTAGCGCCGAGCATGCAGATTGTAATTGAAGTTGCAGGATTGATTAATCTGAATCCAACACGTGTTGTCTTTGAGATTACAATCGACTTTCTAAATCAGTATGACCTATAAATATAAATATGTCCCTCGATGTACAGATAAAATTATCCAGGAACATAGAGTAAAGGAAGACATGATAGAAATACCACGTGCAATGGAAATGGTTATTTTTTTTTTTTTTTGGGGGGGGGGGCGTAGATATTTTTGCATTTTCGGAAAAGTACATAATTAAATAAAACAAAAAAGGAGCTGAGTTTGATATTAACGGCTAATCCGTAGGGCAGGTGCAGACAAGCCCGAGTGCGATCTGACTTGGACCAAGGTTGGACTATGGGGTCGTGCACATGTCAGATTTTTTCGGAGTCTGTCCGAGGGAAAAAAATCGCAGCATGAATGATAGATAACATCTGAGTGCAGTTTGATGTTCAGATAACTGCAGAATGGAGACATTTTTTTCTCCATCTTATCATCCGAGAGAATCAGATCACACTATGATCTTGCTCTGATCAGAGTGTGATTTACATAATTGACCTGATTTTCTCATATGAGCGAATACATGGTCATCTGCACCCAACCTTAGGAAAAGTCATCAATATAAGCTCTTTGGGGGTATGATACCTGACACTGATCATCATCGTTTGCAGGCACCTCGGGGGCTGGACTTAAGTGTATGGAGTCCGAAGACCCCAGCTCCGTCCTCTGTCGAGTGGTCTTTCTTGAGTATTGGATCTTGCTTCCCATTCAATTATATCACCACGTCACAGTGTACGGAGCTGGGAATGGTTTTCATTTGTACGGAGCTGTCATTGCACTCAAGCCCATGGAAATCTATGCACAAATGTCCCCATAACAAAAAATGCTGCCCCATCTCAGTCTTAAGGAGTTCTCTGAGGCTTTGCCTCTTCAGTGTATTCACTCGGCGAGCAAAACTGGAGCAACAGGTTCAAAGATGATCAGAAACACAGCCGAGTGAAGCAACGAAGTCCTGGAATATAAAATCCCAATCACAGTGTAATTTAATTACTTAGCATTTGCATTATTTCAATTTATCAAATGATGTATAGTTAGGGAGCAAAAATTGTTTTCCACTTATTTCTCACCTTATGGTTCACTCACACAAGCCTATGTATCAGACGAGTTCTATCCGATATTTTATTGGATCGTACTCGGACCGATGTTGTAGTCTATGGGTGCGTGGAAAATATTGGACTGCATTCGAATGTTATGCGAGTGGAGTCCGATTTCCATGGAAACACACAATGGAGCAGATGGAGAAATGTTGTTCTCTATCTTCTCCTCACCTGTGCTAAGATTTTCTAAACCGAGTGAATCGGATCACACTAAGCTGAAACTTGGCAATCCATAATCGATCCAATTCTCTCAGAGGAGAGAATCTCCGCTCTTGTGACCTCCAACTTTAAAATGGAAGTCACAGTTTAGTGGTGATTTCAGCAAACATTGATTGATCTTTCGGGATCCACCACGTTCTTATTGGAACTGCGAACAGAGGCCACAAGCGACTTTATGGGAGATTCTCTCTGTTGGAAGTTTTTGGCATTAGAAGGTTCTCCACCTGAGAAGGATGAGAAACCCTTATAAACACTCTACACAGATACATGACACACAAGACAGAGATGAAACCGGAGCAGATTTTACAACTCTCCACTCAAACACCCAAGGATCAGGTTCAGTTACATTGTTGTCTTGAATGTCTTGTAAAAAAGAACTTACAAACTTCTTACTCAACACCTCTGAATCACGGGGAGATTTTTTTTGTAAAACTAATATTGGACCCATCTGTCATACACTAGTGTTTGTGAATTATCTGCATCGATGACCATGTTTCACTTTTTCTGAAAAACAAATTGAATGGAACAACCATTGTTATGCGATCTGATGGCACAGCGCTAGTATGCATCTTATGTTTTTATTAATTCATACTTTACTCTGTTTTTTTTTAGCTATATTAATAAGAAGAAAGTTTTATTGGATTTCACATTGGTGGAGTCCTAGATATTAATCTTAAAAGGTATATTCAAGTAGCCTCTCCAGGGAAGAAGAAGACAAGAACTCTAACACCATCTATTATAGCATTCCTAAAAGTCAATACTGATCCTTTAAAAGGGCCTTGCCATATCCCTTAGGATAATAAGTCAAAACAAAAACTCAGTTTGCCATCACATGTTTCAGTCTGTTTGTATCTCACAGTTCTCCTGCTTTGCACTGATGAGGGGAAAACATCCTGAAACATGTGTCTGTAAAAGGTGCTTTTGGTTTGGCTTCCTATATTAAGTTACGTGCCAAGGCCCAGAGCCAAGGCACTAGAATGTTTGTCCTCATCCTCTCAGAAGAGGTTCCTTGCGTAATATTGTTGGACCAGGTATATAGACTGACCACATAAATGGTGACCAGCAAATGTGTACATAGAAATTAAGGATCCCTAGAGCAGAAATTCTAATCACCCCCCCACAAAACATAAATAAATAACATTCAGTGGGACACAGAAGACCATATCTCACATATTTGCAACATGTCGATAAAGTTACATTCTGCGGCAGAGTAGGGAGAATCGATTTCCCTGCTCTGCCGCCCGGCCGCTATGGGCCCCTGAGCAGGCGGGGGGCCCGATGCCAGCAGTGGGCCCCCCACCTGTCATCGATCGCAGGTTCAACTGCCGATACAGCTGACCTCCCATCATCCCCCTCTCACTGACAGCAAGAGAGGTGAGTATTGGATTTATTTATTTTTTTTATGGGGGTGCATTATACTACAGTCTGCCTATATGTGGGGGCTGCCTTACTGTATACTACAGTCTGCCTATAGGGGATGGGGGAGGCTGCCTTATATTACAGTCTGCCTATAAGGGATGGGGGGCTGCCTTATACTACAGTCTGCCTATAGGGGATGGGGAGGCTGCCTTATATTACAGTCTGCCTATAGGGTGGGGGTGCCTTATATTACAGTCTGCCTATAGGGGATGGGGGAGGTTGCCTTATATTACAGTCTGCCTATAAGGGATGGGGGGCTGCTTTCTACTACAGTCTGCCTATAGGGTGGGGGGGCTGCCTTATATTACAGTCTGCCTATAGGGTATGGGGAGGCTGCCTTATATTACAGTCTGCCTATAGGGTATGGGGTGCTGCCTTATACTGCAGTCTGCCTATCGGGTGGGGGTGCTGCCTTATATTACAGTCTGCATATAGGGTGGGGGCTGCCTTATACTACAGTCTGCCTATAGGGATGGGGGACTGCCATATACTACAGTCTGCCTATAGGGTGGGACTGCTGCATTATACTACAGTCTGCCTATAGGGGATGGGGGGCTGCCTTATACTACAGTCTGCATATAGGTGATGGGGGGCTGCCTTATACTACAGTCTGCCTATAGGGTGGGGGTGTTGCCTTAAATTACAGTCTGCCTATAGGGGAAGGGGGGTGCTGCCTTATACTACAGTCTGCCTATGGGTAGTGTGGAGATTATAGTAAGGGGGCTATCATACAATGTGGAGATTACAGTGAGGGGACCATCATACAGTATTGGAGCCATCATTTGGGGATATAGGGAAGCTGTACAGGGGGGAAGACTCAGGACATTATTAAATGTAAAGTGGGCACTTATTGTTATAGGGGAACTCAGGTTACTGTGACTCTCAAATGGGGCACACAGTGGGCATTATTACATTCTAGGGGACAAAATGTGGGCACTGTTTTCTAGGGCACTTGCACCCGGCATTAATATATTATAGAGGGATGCTTTCAAATTTAGAGGGCTCACAGAACCACACAATAGGTGCAGTAATAGGGACACATATGGCAGCCGTGGCTCAGCATTGGGGTATCAGCAGGATGAGGGGTTTGTGCAGGTTGGGGATGTCAGAGACACCGCACTACACTTGCTCATAGAGCCAGTGCGCGTGTCCTGAGTACAGAAGCAGTGCTAAAAGTTACCTGGGGAGAAGGGCAGCAGAGGTGACCAAGCGTGCTTCAACTATTAGTGTCAGGGTCCAGTCAGCGCTGGAAAGTAAAGAGACACGGGACCTGCGGACACTGAAAATGAACAAGCTTGCACGGGACCTATGGTCATGTGACTGCAAGGGGGCGTGGCTTAGCGTCCTGCTTTCAGATATGACAGTACACCATACAACAACTCAGAGTCAGGCAAAACGGAGGTCACAACAGTACGGGCAAACGAAGTACAGGAGGGACAAACAGATGGGAGGTCAGACAAAGCCAAAGGTCATACACAGGATCACAGTACAGTACCAGGGATGAGACAGAGCGGATAATCAGGGCCAAGCAGAGATCAAAACCAAACAGACATAGAAGGTACCAGGCAGAATCCAAAGCGATATCAAGAGAACAGACCGAGTCATACACAGAATCAAGTAACCAGAACACAGCACAAACACACTCAGGGGTCACCACACAATGCCAAGGGCAAGAGTATAACTGACAGGGATGGGAGCATCCTGAGGCTATAAGAAGCCTCTCCCAGAGCCAGGGAGAGGCCACAATCATAGCCCCAGGTGTGCAGGTAAGCCTGCATCGGGATCACAACCTTTAACCCCTGAAATGCCAGTCATCAGCACTGGTTCCAGACATTAACCCCACGTGTGCGAGTCAAACCCGCACTGAGATCATGACAGTACCCCCCTCTCAACGGGGGGGCCTCTGGACCCCCAGGCTTGCCCGGGTACTTAGCATGGAAAGCCTGTACCAGACGATCAGCATGCATCAACCGGGCCGGTACCCAGGACCTGTCCTCCTGTCCATACCCCTTCCAATGAACCAGGTACTGTACCGACCGTCGTACCAACCTGGAATCTACCATATGACCAACCTCGTACTCCACCTGCCCCTCGACCAAAACAGGAGAAGCAGCAGACTCGGAGTCTCCCCGGACTGCTTCAAAAGTTTTCAGTAGAGATTTGTGGAAGACGTTAGGGATCTTGAAAGAGGGTGGAAGGCACAGCCTATACGCCACTGGATTGATTTTTCCCACAATCTTGTACGGGCCAATAAATTTGGGTCCTAACTTGGCTGACGGAATCTTTAACTTAATGTTTCGCGTGGAGAGCCAAACTTTCTCTCCAACCTGAAACGTGGGACCAGGTGTTCGTTTCCTGTCCGCGAAAAACTTATACCTGCCTTGAGACCTAGATATACGCTGCTGTACTTCTGCCCACGTATCTTTTAACCGCTGAACAGAGTCCTCAGCCCCGGGACACCCCGAATCCAGACGAGAAAACTCACCAAAATGAGGACTGAACCCATAGTTAATCAAGAAAGGGGACCTACCAGTGGATTGACTCACCCGACTATTGAAGGCAAATTCAGCCAATGGCAGTGCATCGCACCAGTCACTCTGTCTAGCAGAGGTTAGACACCTGAGGATCTGTTCCAGGGACTGGTTAGTGCGCTCCGTCTGTCCATTGCTCTCAGGATGGTATGCAGACGAAAAGGACAGAGACATACCTAATTTTTTTGCAGAAAGCACGCCAAAACTTAGCCACAAACTGCACACCACGATCAGACACCACATTCAGGGGTACCCCATGCAACCGGATCACATGCTGCACAAACAACCTGGACAACGTCTCAGCTGACGGTAGTGCGGACAGGGGTACAAAATGAGCCTGCTTAGAAAACCTGTCCACCACTACCCATACCACTGTATTACCCTTAGATGGAGGGAGATTGGTAACAAAATCCATGGATAAGTGAGTCCATGGCCTTTCAGGCACTGCCAAGAGTATCAGCTCCCCTGCCGGCCGGCTATGAGAGCTTTTAGAACGAGCGCAGACCCCACAACCAGCAATGAATTTTTTTATGTCCGAACCAAGGGTAGGCCACCAAAAGATCCTAGCCACCGCCAGACGTGTGGCTGAAATACCAGGGTGAGCACTCAACTTGGATTCATGGAACTCCTGCAGGAGTTTCAGGCGAAGTTGCTCTGGGACAAACAACTTCCCCTCCGGCTTGGCCGCCGAGGCCTGCGACTGGGCCTCCTGAATCTCCCGTTCCAATTCAGATGAGACCTCTGCTATCACAACCCCAGGGTGAAGAATGGAGGACGGTGGCTCAGGGGGCGACACCGGCTGAAAACTGCGTGATAAGGCGTCAGCCTTGACATTCTTAGACCCTGGATGAAATGTAATCGTAAACTGAAAATGGGAAAAAAAAAGTGACCAACGGGCTTGTCTGGGCATTAGTCTTTTAGCAGACTCAATGTACGACAAATTTTTGTGATCCGTGATCACCGTAACCGGGTGACTGGCCCCCTCCAAAAAGTGCCTCCATTCTTCAAACGCCAATTTGACCGCAAGAAGCTCTCTATTGCCTACGTCGTAATTTCTTTCCGCAGCAGAGAACTTCTTGGAAAAGAAAGCACATGGCCTGAGGTTGGTTAGAGTGGCAGGCCCTTGGGACAACACCGCCCCCACCCCCACCTCAGAGGCGTCCACTTCCACGACGAATGGTTTGGACGGATCTGGCTGCACTAACACAGGAGCAGACATAAAACATTTTTTCAGCGTCACAAAGGCCTCTTTTGCGAGCGAGGACCAATTTCTCACATCCGCACCTTTGCATGTTAGATCCGTGAGAGGTTTGACCACTTGCGAAAACCCCCGGATAAATTTGCGGTAATAATTGGCGAACCCCAAGAAGCGCTGAAGACCCTTAAGATCTCGGGGTTGCACCCAATCAGCAATGGCCTGCACCTTCTTGGGGTCCATGCGAAAACCCTCACCGGATACAATTAACCCCAAAAAGGACAACTCTTGTACACAGAATACACATTTTTCCAATTTGGCATACAAATGATTTTCTCTCAGCCTTTGGAGCACAGTTCGTACTTGTTCCAAATGAGAATACTTGTCGTGGGAATATATCAAAATATCATCTAAGTAGATAACGACAAAACGACCAACGAGATCCGAGAATACCACGTTGATGAAATTCTGAAATATGGCAGGGGCGTTGGTAAGACCAAACGGCATGACTAAATTTTCAAATAGCCCCTCGGTCGTGAGGAACGCGGTTTTCCATTCATCCCCCTCTCGGACCCTTATCAAATTATATGCCCCCCGATGGTCCAGTTTAGAAAACCACTTTGCCCCTGATAGTTGGTTACATAAATCGGGAATCAACGGAAGGGGGTACGTATTCCGTACAGTAATTTGATTAAGCTCCCGGAAGTCGAGACAGGGACGTAACCCGCCATCTTTTTTCTTTACAAAAAAGAAACCTGCCGCCACAGGTGAGACTGAAGGACGTATGTGTCCTTTGCGCAGACTTTCAGTAATGTACTCCTTCATAGCCAAGCGCTCAGGGCCGGACAAATTAAACAGACGGGCTTTGGGTAATTTAGCCCCCGGGACCAGCTCAATAGCGCAGTCAAAGGGTCTATGTGGCGGTAACGTCTCGGCCTCGCTTTCGGAGAATACATCTTCGAAGTCCTTCAGGCATTCCGGAATACCTTCCAGCTCGACAGATGATACAGACACAGATTTAACAGGTTCAACCAGCAGTGCGGATTTATCACATAACTCAAAATCATTAAACCCCCATTGTACAATCTCCCCCGTTTTCCAGTTAATAACTGGGTTATGGTGTTGTAACCAGGGCATGCCCAACACCAACCCTGCAGGTAGATTGTCCAGCACAAAACAACTTATGTTTTCCACATGAGTAGCGCCCACTCTGAGCAAAAACACATCAGACATAAAGCGAATTCCCTCCTTAGTGAGGGGAGATGAGTCAATGGCCATCACCTTGATCGGAACCTTGAGCCTAACTGTCCCTATCTTGCAGTGTGTGACCAATTGGGAGTCAATAAGATTAATAGATGATCCGCAGTCCACGAAGGCTGTAGAGGAAAAAGAACTACCATCCACAAACAGTTCCACAGGCAGTACTACTTTAGAAAATGAGGAAAATGGTACCTGAGGGTCTGAGTAGTCTCCCCGTTGACTACCCAGACCTAGTCGTTTCCCGCCGACCGGGTTTGATGACGGGCAATTCGGGCACTCCCTTTTCCAATGTCCTGTTTTACCGCAGTAAAAGCATAACTGCTTGTCCTTCCGGCGTTTCCTCTCTGTATCCTTCAGGGAGAGGATGCCTACATCCATGGGCTCAGGGACAGTCTCTTTTCCACAGGGGAATAATGGAGTATCCACCTGCATCACCCCTCTGGCCCGCAGCCTGCGGTCCATCCGGACGGCCTGGGTCATGGCGTCCTCGAGAGAGTTAGGTGGGGGATGTAACGCCAAGGCATCCTGCAGCCGCTCGGACAAGCCTCTGCGAAAGAGTCCTCGGAGTGCGGCGTCGCTCCAAGAGACTTCTGCCGCCCAGCGGCGGAACTCAGAACAAAACCACTCAGCTGAGTGTTTCCCCTGACAGACACTCATCAACATGTCCTCTGCCAATAGCACTCGGTCAGGTTCATCATAAATGTGCCCGAGGGCCTCAAAGAATGCGTTCACTGACATACGTTCAGGAGCAGAGGAAGACGGAGAGAAAGCCCATGCTTGCGGAGCCCCCCCGAAGTAGGGAAATAATGACCCCCACCCTCTGGAACTCATCCCCGGAGGAGCGGGGCCTTAGAGAAAAAAAAAGCTTGCATCCTTCTCTGAAAGACCTGAACTCCTTTTTATCCCCTGAGAAAAGGTCTGGTAATTTGACCGGAGATTCGGGGGACGCTAATGAGACATCCCTACCCCCAGAACCAGAAGCCCCTGCATCGACAGCCCACTGCACAGTAACCACCAACTGTTGCTGGGTCTGGGCCATCGTGCGTTGTTCCACATTGAGCTTATGGAACATTTGGGTCAGGTGCTTGACCTGATCAGCCAAGGCTTGTATGGGATCCATGAGGATAACACACACTTTTTTTTTTTTTCTTCAGAAAAAAAAAAAAAGAAAACTGAAAGGGTCAGTTATAATGTCAGAGACACCGCACTACAATTGCTCATAGAGCCAGTGCGCGTGTCCTGAGTACAGAAGCAGTGCTAAAAGTTACCTGGGGAGCAGGGCAGCAGAGGTGACCAGGCGTGCTTCAGCTATTAGTGTCAGGGTCCAGTCAGCGCTGGAAAGTAAAGAGACACGGGACCTGTGGACACTGAAAATGAACAAGCTTGCACGGGACCTATGGTCATGTGACTGCAAGGGGGCATGGCTTAGCGTCCTGCTTTCAGATATGACAGTACACCATACAACAACTCAGAGTCAGGCAAAATGGAGGTCACAACAGTACAGGCAAATGAAGTACAGGAGGGACAAACAGACGGGAGGTCAGACAAAGCCAAAGGTCATACACAGGATCACAGTACAGTACCAGGGATGAGGCAGAGCGGATAATCAGGGCCAAGCAGAGATCAAAACCAAACAGACATAGGAGGTACCAGGCAGAATCCAAAGCGATATCCAGAGAACAGATCGAGTCATACACAGAGAATCAAGTAACCAGAACACAGCACTAACACACTCAGGGGTCACCACACAATGCCAAGGGCAAGAGTATAACTGACAGGGATGGGAGCGTCCTGAGGCTATGTGAAGCCTCCCCCAGAACCAGGGAGAGGCCACAATCATAGCCCCAGGTGTGCAGGTAAGCCTGCATCGGGATCACAACCTTTAACCCCAGAAATGCCAGTCATCAGCACTGGTTCCAGACATTAACCCCACGTGTGCGAGTCAAACCCGCACTGAGATCATGACAGGGGATACATGGTGATGGGGCTGGAATATGAGAAGTGAAACGTGTCGTTGTTGTATTCTCTGTAGCCGAGTCCTGGCTGGAAGTCATCATATCAGTCTCGGCCAGATGGAAAAGACGTGAAAAGTGAGCGATTCCATCAGAAAGAACGTCAGTGGTAAGTCACAAACTATACCTGTGCAGTAAACACATATGTTTTGTAGGACTGGTATTTACCACTGACTATATGGCGGTAATATCCATGTTGGTCTTTATATAGAGATTATTTTCAGTGACAGTGCAGTCATCTCCCACATTCACTATTAGGGTGCGTCAACGAGTTGTAATCAAAGCTTCTCTTCTCTTTTTTTGTACATTGGTATGTGGCTGACCACCACTGTTGCCGTGCGTGCTGGGTTGTTTTCGCCATTTTTTCTGTGTTCACTGTGATGGATCTAGGCTGCTGTGCACACATACACAGCAGCCCCACCCTGCCCCAAGCTTTATATAATTGTGCACCTGTATCTGAACGTGCATTGCCCTTCATCTATGCTTGCTGGTCAGGCAATGTGTGGAGGCTAAACCTGACACGTCTGCATTCAGACCTGGTTGGCCTTCATCCGCACTTGCCTTTTCTGGCATCATGGGAGCGATCCAGAAATGCTCAGGTACGGATTTCATTTAAAGTGGTCTTGCTTTTAATGTATCTAGGAGGCCGTAATGGCACAGTATTTATTAAAAACGTAGAGTAGGACCCCCCACATGAGATTGCCTTGGCGCGGCGGGGTGGCTCAATTGAATTGATCAATTTTTTTGCTAAATATCTCATTTTGAATACAGTTAGATGTTATGTGCAAATGCACTTTATGTTATGCGTTCTGACCTTGGCAACGCTGGCTTCTCTTCTCTTTTTTTCCACTGTTTAGGTACATCAGGGGCTCTCCAAACGTGACATGGCGTCCGATCTGAATTCCAGCCAATTTTGCATTGAAAAAGTCAAACGGCGCTCCTTCCCTACTGAGGTCTGCCATGCGCCGAAACAGTGGTTCCCCCACATATCAGGTATCAGCGTACTCAGGACAAATTGCACAATAACTTTTGCAGTCCAATTTCTCCTGTTACCCTTGGTAAAATAAAGAAAATTGAACCTGAAGTATTTTTTTTGTGAAAAAAAGTTAAATGTTCATTTTTTTTTTAAATATTCAAAAAATTCCTGTGACGCACCTAAAGGGTTAATAAACTTCTTGAATGTGGTTTTAAGCACCTTAAGGGGTGCAGTTTTTAGAATGGTGTCACTTTTGGGTATTTTCTATCATATAGACCCCTCAAAGTGGCTTCAAATGTGATGTAGTCCCTAAAAATAAAATGGTGTTGCAAAAATGAGAAATCGCTGGTCAATTTTTAACCCTTATAACTTCCTAACAAAAAAAAATTTTGGTTCCAAAATTGTGCTGATGTAAAGTAAACATGAGGGAAATGTTATTTATTAAGTTTTTTGTGTGCCGTATCGCTGTGATTTGAAGTTGGAAAATTGCGAAATTTTCAAAATTTTCGCCAAATTTCCATTTTTTTCACAAATAAACGCAAGTTATTTGATTGCAATTTTACCACTATCATGAAGTACAATATGTCATGAGAAAACAGTGTCAGAATCACCGGGATCCATGGAAGCGTTTCAGAGTTATGACCTCATAAAGGGACAGTGGTCAGAATTGTAAAAATTGGCCCGGGAGTTAATGTGCAAACCACCCTTGGTAGTGAAGGGGTTAATGTCTTGGAGGTGCTCTCCTGCTCTGTGGCAAGTGTAGTGTCGTAATGTGTTTTTAGTATGGAAGGGGGTATCATCACAGACAGGCGCATCTGGATCACCCCAACGGCTGTGTGATACTCGGTACCGGGCCGGTGTCTCAGAGGGACGTGTCATGGAGGCGGTGACCCGGTCCGTGGCCCTGGGTGTCCAATATAAAATGGGTGGAATTAAATAGAGTTTATAGGAAGGTAGTTTGTGACGCCACCTGTGGTGCTCGGCAAGGAAGATGTTAAGCCGACGCTGCGGTGCAGATTCTCTGGGACAGATGGTGGGGTACAGCAAAGATGTAATAGCTCTCCACAGGCAGAGCTGTAGTCCCATGGCAGTAGTAATAGGTGTTGAGGTAGATGGTGTAGTGTTGGGCACAGAGATGTAGCAGTGCTGAGTGGGTTGCGCAGGAAGAAGGCAATGACACAGCTGAGTGCAGTTCCAATTCTTTTACTCACGTTCTGGCACAGACAGGTGCTCGCTTCAGTGCTCCAGCTTCCAGGTCAGGGAGTCAGCCAACTCCCAGGCAGATGGAATTAACCCTTCCAGCACTCCCTTTCGTGTGCCTGTTCCGAACGTCTCCCTTCTAGCGCTAATCTGAAGTACTTGCAGTTCTGAATTACACTCAAGTGCCTCCTTCTTGATGTTACTTAAACTCCACTCGTATGACAGGTGGCTGTAGCCTGCTTCGGGGACTCCATCAATCATGTCCCTGCTCACACATAGGTTGTCACTGTGTCTTCGAGTCTTTGGTGGGAATAGAGCGGTCACAACTCCTATTCCTCCGGTTTCTGCTGCAGGATCACTAGTATCACACACAGCCTCGGATACCGGCGCCCGGCCTTTGGCGCATTAAACTTAGGACAGGGCTCTGCTCTAGCTCCGATCCCAGTTCTCTCTCCTCCTCACATTCCGTACTTTTCTATCTTTCTTCTGAACAACTGATCTTTCCTTTTCTCTCTCTCCTTGCCAGCAGCTCCAGCTCACAGGAGGCTGCTGCATCTACATGCTTCCTCTCCCTCCCCCTCTAGGGGAATTCTGACCTAACTTCCTGTCAGCTTTCCCCTCTTAGCTCAATCTAAGCTCCACCCACCTCCCAGCACCCTTCATGAACAAAAGCAGCTGCCATAAAGGGTGCACCGCTGTTTTAAGGTGTCTGTGTTGGATGTAGGTTGTGGAGTCTGGTCAGATGTTCCATATTACCTGGGAAGTGGGATACTACACCTCAGGAGGAGGTGCAGTACCTCTGTGGCGACTGAACCCTCAGAGGCACCACACATCCTCCTGTCCACATCCAACGTGGGGATGCTTACATTCCTTAAAATGAACCAGGCATGGATTTCACAGGACTCTGGCCAAATTTTGTAAGCTGCTTCTGTTGGGGTACTCTGCCCCAAATTCTATGGGTGAAATTATAACTGATAGCAAGTAGCAAGCTTCAGTCTCTGTGAGGGCAGTGCTAAAATGTTTATGTTATTCATTTACTTCCTATTTTACCATGATTGCTATGGTCACAGAATCAATTTAGGTTAATGCAGAATATAAAAGACTAAAATAAAATAAATTAATAAAGTGCCAAGGGAAGAGTAATACTACACCTTTTTTATTATTATTTATTTTTAGTTTTTTTCATTGATTTCTTCTTTTAAGTAATCCAACACTTTTTATTTTTAGGCAACTGATTTAGAAGAACATAGAATGAACCCAAAATAAACTAACAAGGTAAAACCAGGGGGCGGATGTTCAACTGGAAGAAGAGGTGAAGGAGATGGACATGGCGATGTAGGTGGAAAAGGCAGAGGAGGAGGTAGCCAAGACAGTTTATTGGGTTTAATATTTGGAGAGGAGGCACCCAAATGAAACGAATGGCAAATAGAATTGAAGACTGGCTGAGTGCGACTGTTATAGTTGTTTAGTTATCCAAAGGTATGGACAAGTACGTGGAGATATATGTACAGGTACTCTTCCACCATGTTGTTGTACCTCTGGCTCCTGCTAATACGGACTGCATCAGAGGGTGGTGCCAGATGTTGTAGTGTGCGCATAAAGTTTTGCAGCATTTTGGCCATGATAACCCTGCCTTCCGAGGTGCTGTTGGTGCCCCAGATGTGTTGGTGGCTTCATGCCTCTGCATTGTTGTTCCGTTATGCCCCCCGCTGACAGGTGGAAAAGCCGTTAGTAGTTTCTCTTGCAGCATGTGCTTGTATTAACACATTTTACGATACCTCTCCAGGGACAGATGTAATGATGTTACGTTGTCCTTGTAGCAGGGATCCAGCAAGGAAGCCACACAGTAATCTGCACTGGTAACAACACGGGCAACTCGTCGGTCATTACACAGGCCCTGCAGGATGTATTGGCTCATGTGGGCCGGCCTGCCAGAGACAGCGACAAACTGTCCTCAGTGGGAGGTGTATCGTCTGAGTACTTTGTATCACCCCTCCACGTTCCAGTGATGCCTGTGAGCTGATCTGAGTGTCACCCTACTCTGAGCACGGTTGTTCCTCCTCCTCCTAATCATCATCCTCCAAAACTGTCCCCTGGCTGTACAGTTGAGTACTTGGCCAATGTTGGGGCAGTAACCCACCCTCTGAGCCATATGTGGACAACATGTCTCAGAACGACATGAATTGGCCCTGCTCCTCCTACACTCCTTCCTCCCTCATAAAATGATATAGTAACGCTGATGATGGTGTCATCAGCACTGTTCATATTGGTGGAATATTCAAAGCAGCACAACACAGCACACAAGTGATGCATTGAAGCCCATCGATTGGTGGTGAAGTGGTGTTGTTCTGCAGAGTGACTAAGCTGTGTGTGCTGCAGCTGAAACTCTACAATTACCTGCTGCTGCTCGCACAGTCTCTCCAGCATATGCAAAGTGGAGTTTCACCTTCTTGGTATGTCACAGGCAACCTGGACAGATAAACGTCCAGCATTACTAGGTGATATTAGGACATGAGCTGTCCCAGCTGACACTTTACCCAGTGAGCAGTTAGATGTTATGTCCCTGGCCATGCTGGTCTATGTATTGATGGTTACGTGGACCTTGCCACTGATGGCGTTGCACAGTAAACACCTGATTTGGTGATTTGGGCTGCAGCATGTTTGTGCAGGGCAGGGATGGCCTTCCTGGAAAAGTAGTGGCAGCTGTGAACAATCTTCTGCTGGACTGCCATGGCCATCATTTTTTTTTTTTACATTTTCTGCCTCCACCAGCCTAAATGGCTGTGCTTCATTGGCCAGTAGTTTGGAAATGCTGTCATTCAGGACCATGGCTAATTGTTGGCTATGGAATTATCTCCTTTTTCTCTCCAGGGTTTGGGGGATAAATAGATGAACACTTCCATCTGACGGTGTGGAGATGCTAGGTGACACTGGTGATGGAAGTGGTGTTACTGTAATGTGGCACCCCTGAGGGTTCAGTCGCCACAGAGGTACTGCACCTCCTCCTGAAGTGTAGTATCCCACTTCCCAGGTAAGATGGAACACCTGACCAGACTCCACCACTCACATCCAACACAAACACTTTAGAATAGCAGAGCACCCTTTGTGGCTCCCTGCTTGGAACACAAAGAGTGCTGGGTGGTGGGTGGAGCTGAGATGACACAAGAGAGCGGGAGAATGTTAGGAAGTAGTCAGTTGGTAAGAGAAGATCCCCAGAGAGGGATGGAATGAAAGGAAGTGCTGCAGCAGACTTCAGTGACCTGGAGCTGCTGGCACGGGAAAGAGCAATAGAAAGCATGATTCTTCAAAAGGAAGAAAGATTAGTACGGAACGTAAGGAGAAGAGACTGGGGACTAGGGTCAGAGCAGAGCCCTTCCTCAAGTTTGAAGTGCATGGCCGGAGTCCGGTCTCCGAGGCTGTTTAAGAAACTAATGCTCCTGTAGCAGAAACCGGAGGAATAGGAGTTGTGACCACTCTGTTCCCACAAAAGACTCGAAGACATGGTGGCAACCTAAGTGTGAGCCGGGACATGACGGATGAGTCCCCGAAGCAGGCTAAAGTCACTTGTCATGCGAGTGGAGTTTGAGTAACATCAAGCAGGAGGAACTTAAGTGTAACAGTACTGCAAGTACCTCAGATAAGCGCTAGAAAGGAGATGTTCAGAACAGGCACACGAAAGGGAGTGCTGGAAAGGTTAATTCCATCTACCTGGGAGTTGGCTGAGCCCCTTGTCTGGAGACCGCAGCATTGAAGCGGGCACCTGTCTGTGCCAAGAACGTGAGTAAAAGAACTGGAACTGCACTCAGCTGTCTCATTGCCTTCTTCCTGCGCCAACCCACTCAGCACTGCTACATCCCTGTGCCTAACACTGTACCCTTTCCCTCAACACCTATTACTACTGCCCTGGGACTACAGCTCCACCTGTGGGGAGCTTCAACATCATTGCTGCACCACACCATCTGTCCCAGAGAAGCAACCCTGCAGCGCTGGTCAAAATGACCAGAAACCACAGTTGGCGTCACGAATCATCTCAATAACTTTATCCCCATCACTCTACCCCTTTTACATTGACCGCCTGAGGCCATGGGCCGAGTCACTGCCACTGTGACACAACTTAATGCTTGGTGAGGCAGTTTATTGTAGTACCAGAAAACGTTTCGGTCAATATAGGCCTTCATCAGTTATGTGCTAGTATGTTTGAAAGTAGCTTGAAGGAGGACGCTTTTTATGTTATTCACTGATAACGCGAGTAATCAAATGGTCAGAATGCTGCTGTAATGCAGGATAATCTTAATAGTTGAAGATATTAGCGCAGCCTGGTCCAGGACAAGTGGTGTTTACCCACGTCCAGGAGGACCAGGCTGCGCTGATATTTTCAACTATTAAGATTATCCTGCGTTACATTGCATTCTGACCATTTGTTTACTGGCGTTATCAGTGAATAACATAAAAAGCACCCTCCTTCAAGCTACTTTCAAACATACTAGCACATAACTGATGAAGGTCTATATTGACCGAAACGTTTTCCGGTACTACAATAAACTGCCTCACCAAGCATTAAGTTGAGTGCCAGGTTTTCATTTTATCATATATGGTTTGGGAACTTAACGTGGCACCACTACAGTAGTGCACACAGTGTTTTCTACTGCCATTGTGACATCTCCCATTGAAACCAACGGGCCCGGCACGGAGTACACCACGGCCTCTGGGGGCGAGTCAGTTACATTCTCTCTTTGAGGGGAGGCAGTTGGCCCTGTTGATCATGAGGAAGAAGCCGAGAATGCAGCAGAAGAGGGAGCAGAAAGAGGCTCAGATCTGTAATGCCTTTTAAGGTGTGTGCTCCACTACACCTCATGCTTGGAATTAAGATGCCTCATCATAAAAGTGGTGATCAGATTAAAAAAAATTATGCTTCAAGGTCTGATGGCACAGAATGCAAACCATCTGTCGCTTGTCGACAGGAAATTCACTGAAGAAATGGAGCTCATTTGAGCTGTATTTGATGTGCTGTTTTCAGTAGCATGGTGGGCAATAGCAGCAGATGCCTTTGCACCCTGCTCCCTCTTTTGCTGTGCCTGTGGAGCAGCGTGGTGGGCATCATTGCACTCATTCTCTTCCACTTCCACTTGGAGACTGCTGCATGACTTGGGGCTCAGACTGCTTGGCTGATGTGCAAGGGGGTGAGGTTGACGTCGGATGATCATGGGTCTTAGGTGCCAACTGTGCACTTTCTGAAGTGGTGCAGGTGGAAGATAATGCAAAGGGACTGTAGCCACTTTCACCAATCCAATCTAACACATTTTCAACATCTTGCGGCCTCACAATTCATCCAACACTGTTCGGGCCTACGAAACGATGCAGAGCGTTCTATCACCTGAATGTACCAGGTGATAGAACCATAATGTGTTGTATGTGGGCACGTAGCAGGTGCAGAACAACTACATCCTTTCCTTGCAGCTGCTGCACCACCACCACCATCAGCAGCTATGCCAGCACCACGATGTACATGTCCTCATTTTTTAAAGTGTTTTTTTCTGCACTCTACTCGCAAAAAGTACACTGGTACACAAAAATTATTTCTTTGGCCTTCTAAAGGCAATGAGATGGCTGATGCCAATTATTTATTTCCCAGACTACTATATAACAAACAGAGGTCCAGAATAATTATTTCTTTGGTATAAAAATAGCAATGAGATGGCTGATGCCAACTATTTATGTTCAAAAGTACTAGAAAACACACTGGTCCAGAAAAATTATTTCTTTGACATAAAAATGGCAATGAGATGGCTGATGCCAATTATTTATTTCCCAGATTAATCGATTACACACAGCAGTCCAGAAAAATTATTTCTTTGGCTTTCTAACAGCTTCGAGACAGCTGATGCAAATTATTTATTTCCCAGACTACAAGAAAACACACAGCAGTTTAGAAAAAATATTTCTTTGGCATAAAAATGGCAACGAGATGACTGATGCCAATTATTTATTTTCAAAACTACTAGAAAACACACACTGGGCAATAAAAAAATCTCTTTGGCCTTCTAATGGCAACAAGATGGCTGATGTCATGACTGACACGGTTAAGTCCAGCGGATGACACAACATATACCAACAATGAGATGAAATGTGGTGAGGAAGGCCCTAACCATAGGGAACAAGGGATGGGGCACCTCCTTAACTCCATTCTGTGCCAGTCCCTAAACTCTCCTAATGCCCTAAGTGGGTTCTTCCCTCCGCTGCCGTCACATGCCTAGTCCCTGATTGTCACCTCACTATTCCCTGACTAGTGCACTGGCTGGCAAGGATGCTAGCATCACCACTGCAGATGGTGACTAAAACAGGGAAAGGGACAACAACAAGACAGACAGAAAAAGATGAAATAATACTTAACACTGTCCCTGCTGTAAAGCACCACACAGCAGAGGATATGACATCAGGACCACGAACTCCACAAAAACAGGAGATTCACCACTGAAACCAGAGAGCTCTTTACTCCAACCTGGTCATCATAGATTACTCTATCACCGTCAGTTAGTTGATGGGTCATGTGACTTTTTAAAGGATGGTGGAAGTGCTCACCACCCACATCAGCTGACTAGCAACAAAGCAACTGCCAGCAAGGCAACTGACATTAACCCTTGCTGGCCCAAAAGGAAAAAGCTACATTTAAATTATAGCAGAACCAGAGCTGCTATGAATCCAAAACTGAATTGCGACTGTACCCCCTTTTCAACAAGGAGCCTCTGGACCCTCGACACTAGACTTCACCGGAAACCCACTAGGATTCATCTCCGCAGTCACCTGATCCTCAAGGATACAGCGAAAGCAGCCCGATGGAGATGGCAATAGCGTAGGCTCCGGAGGCGCAACAAATCTCCAGAGCGCTGACCTGTGGAATACATTATGTACCTGCATTACGGGGGGTAACTAAAGCTGGAACGTCCCCAGGCTGAGAATGGCCGACACCCAATACGGCCTGATCACCCTAAAACTCCAGGTCCCAGATATGTACTTCCACCTGATGCTTTTGGTGGACACCCACACGTATTCATGCACACACAGGTCCGGACCTAAATGTTTATTTCCACACACTTTTGCTAAAAGATGGTGATCTCTTTGAGGAACAGACAACAGAGGTGTCCCCCTGTCTCAAACTCATACCCTTGCTATATACAGGGGGAATCACCACCCTCCCCTGATACCGCCTCCTGAGAGGACTCCGAGACTTAGAGTTTACTTGTAGTGAGGGTGGAGTCTTGCACCTTAGCTGCCACCTCTGGAGAAGAAGGTAGGATTCAGAAGGACGGCAGAGATCGTAGTTCCCAGGCAACAGTCCTTACAAGACTTGTCCCAACTAACTATTTCCCTGGACTTCCAATCTATGACTGGATTGTAACTCTTCAGCCAGGGAAGGCCTAAGATGATGGAAGTTGGCATACCCTCCAAGACGTAGCACAACAGGAAATCTTCTTGAAGAGTCCCTATACACAGGTTAATATTATCTACGACTTGGGCCACACTCCCCTGGCTGAGGGGAACAGAGTCAATAGCCCAAGCGGTAAAGGGTCTCGCCAGTTTACTACCGATCAGACCATGGGTCTAAACAAAGCAAGAATCCACCAAATTAACTCCAGCTCCACTATCCACAAGAACCGATAAAGTCTCAGTTTGCCCACCAACCACCACTTCAGTGGGAATGGTACACTGAGAAGTAAAGGTGAAGGAAATGTCCAAAACCATGGTTGTCTCCCTCCACATGACCAGGGGAATGTGGCTTTTGTGATGGAGTACATACTTTGGCGCAAGCTTGGCAGACATTGATGTAATAATCGGTCAGAACACAGAAAAAACATGCCCTTGTCCCGCGGTGAATTTCAGGCAACTTAGTTTGAGAGGAGGCTCCTCTAACCTGCATGGATTCGTTCATCTGCAGCAGTGTATCCTCTCCTCCCTAGAAAGAACAACAGGGGGTAGATTTGGTTTATATCTCTCCCTGAGGCATCTATTTTCCCAGATAGCAAGGGCCATGGCAGCCTCCAATGACCCAGGAGAAGCATACTGCACCAGAGTATCCTGAAGCCTAGGTGACAGACCCTGACAGAAATGACTGTCCTAAGAGCAGGGTCATTCCACTGCGTCTCAGTGGCCCATTGCCGAAACACTGAGCAGTACTCCTCAGCCGGCCAGCCCCCCTGCTTTATTTTCTGGAGTGTAGACTCAGCCAGGGAGATGCCACCAGGATCCCCATACACCAGCGCCAATGCCGCAAAAAACTCATCCACCGACCGCAAAGATGGTAAATTCGTTGGCAGGGAGAAGGCCCAGGATTGGGGATCACCCTTGAGAAGGCAGACTATAATCCCCAAACGCTGTTTTTCACTCCCTGAAGAATGAGGTCGAAGCCAGAAATACAATTTACAGGCTTCTTTGAACACAATACATTTATCTCTCCCTCCAGAAAATCTGTCAAAGAGAGATATTTTGAGTTCTGGTTGAGTCAGGAGACTTGAGTCGAGGCAAGAACCCCGTCACCTGTTGAAGTAGCCGCACCCCCTGAGTCCGCAACTCGGTAACCTCATCTGTGAGGGTCTGGATCAGGCAAGCAAAAGCCTCAGCATGAACCATGGGTTCACTTTAAAAAAGTATGGGTCAGTGATAATGTCACGACCGACACGGTCCAGCGGACGACACAACACATATCAACAACGGGATGGAATAGGGTGAGGAAGGCCCTAATCATAGGAAATGAGGAATGGGGCACCTCCTGTACTCCAACCTGTGCCTGTCCCTAAACTCTCCTAACGCACTAAGTGGGTCCTCCCCCGCCGCCGTCACGTGCCTAGTCCCTGATTATTGGTAGAAAACATACATCGGTCCAAAAAATGTATTTCAGTGGTATAAAAATGGCAACAAGATGGCTGATGCCAATTATTCCATTTTAATAGTACTAGAAAACATACACCAGTCGAGAAAATATATTTCATTGGCCTAGAAATGGCAAAGAGACAGCTGAAGCCAATTATTTATTTCACAGACTACTAAAAAACACAAACGGGTCCAGAAAAATTATTTCTTTGACCTAAAAGTGGCAATGAGATGGCTGATGCCAATTATTTATGCCGGGGACCAGAGTACACACAGCAGCTTAGAGGTACAGTATCCCCACATGAAAGGTACAGTACCATGTGGGGGGTGCAGAGTGCCTCAGAGACTAATCGGCGCAGTACTCCCACAAGTATGGGTGCAGAGCACACACAATGTATTTTGGCACAATAGTCCCACAGATAGGGGATGCAGAGTACACACAGCGGCTTTCAGTCAGAATCTGTCCCTCAGTCTAGCTGCGTCCTATCCCATTCCCTACAATAATAAGAGCAGAATGGCAGTGGCACTCGTGATCCAGCCTTTATGTAGAATGTAAGTCTGCAAGGACAGGGTCCTCTCCCTTCTGTACCAGTCTGTCATTGTAATTTTGCTTACTGTTAACAATATCTATAACTTTGCATGTAACCCCTTTCTCATGTACAGCACCATGGAATTATTGGTGCTATATAAATAAATATTAATAATAATAATACAGGGGAGGACACGTGGTGCGCTGGCCAATCACAGCCATGCTGATACTTGCCATGGCTGTAATGGCTCTTGAAATGCCCACAATCTAAAACCTTGTTGATCGGCAGCGCTGCAGCCTTTCGGCAAGCTTTATTAGACTGGCAAACCTGAACAGAAAACCAGATGCACAGTGTAAAATCCATATTCGTGGTTGTCAAGTATGGAACCCGAACTTTACCATTTCGGTTCGCTCTTCCCTACTCACCAGTTGAGGTGGATCTTCTTAGCTTCTTGTCCTGGTGGTCAATTAGACCCCAGGTGTTAATACAGCAAGCAAAAAGGCATGTAGGCAGCAAGGACTTGACCCACACAGTAATCTCAGGAGAAACAGGACAGATAAAGTGGGACCCAGCAGGGATGAATGAAAGCACAAACATAAATGCCAAAAACACTGGTGGATTAGAGTCTCTAGTACATAGCAGTTCCGAAATATACTATATACTATGCCCACTATTTTCAGCTGTTCAAAAAAAAATACACAGCTGCAGCCAATAGAGTATTGGATAATTGTGTCCATACATACAATGCTTAGCCTATAATTTGTGGTCTCTGCTCCATGAATATTCAATGTTTTTGGCAATTTCACCAAACCACTCACTACTGATCCTTATTTAAGAGAATTTTCCATTCATATTGTATGGTTTAAAACAGTCAGAAAATAATCTTCTTTTAATTATTCTACTGTACATGTTGCTAAGAGTTTTTTTTGCATCTCTTTTAGGTTGCTTTTTTTAAATTTTCCTATTTCTATTTTATGAAACTTTACAATCAACACAATGATTTAATAAGGACCCACCAAGTTGAGGTATATGTCAATCTCACCTACTACTAGACTCCTCTTGGGTGCTTCTGTCCCCCTTTCTTTCCATTCCCATGCATTGCCTTGCCTTTTTGCATGGTTTCAAGTATATGAGTGCATCGACTACTGTCCTTCAAAGGCCAGTGATTCAAAAAATCTCACCATTCAGTCAATCATTTGCATATACTGTATATTGACTAAATCTGGACATTTCTTAGACTCCAATCCTCAATTTATCTCCAAGCCAGCATCTGGACCCATTGAAGCATTAGCTAGATGCGAAAAGGCCGTTGCCCTATCTGTGACCTGCTCCCCTGAATCCATGATTTAATCTGTTTCAATAAAGAAGAGTTTTTTGGGACACAAGAGTGCCATCCATTTATCTGTTTCTATGATTTCACAAAGTCTTGGCTTTCTTTGGGTGCAGCATCTGTTGATCCTGAAGTCAGCAAGCTGCAATCAGATCCACGAGGTTGCACTAAGATTGAATTGTGTCGGTGATTTTTCTCTCTTAGACTCCAATTCTCAATTTAGGTCCAAGCCAACGTGACCAGATTTTTCCTTGTAGCCCTCTAATGGCTATCTGCTCTAGAGTCAAAGACGTGAAACACTAAAGGCCCCGTCTCATATAACGAGATCGTTGGCGAGATCGCTGTTGCGATTTTGGGCTGCATCAGCGATCTTGCCAGCGATCTCGCTACATGTGACACAGAGCGACGACTGGACCCCCGCTGCGATGTTGCTGATCATGCTCGAATGTCCTGGGCCATTTTTTGATCGCTGGTGTCCCGCTGGCCAGCATGCATCGCTGTGTTTGACGCCTCCAAGCGACCTCGTTGGCGACTCAGAACTCAGGGACGCAAGTGGGAGTTGTCAGAATAGCTGCTGTGTGACAAGGTCCCCAAGACCGAGGTCGTTTATACGGATCGCTGGACCGTTGCTGCATCGTTGAAGAGATCTGTCTGTTTGACAGCTCACTAGCAACCATTTAGCGACGCACCAGCGATCCTAACCAGGTCGTATCGTTGTCGGGGTCGCTGGAGCGTCGCTTAGTGTAACGGTACCCTATGTCTTCAGGAGCTTCCGTTTTCTTTAATCTTTGTTAGTGTTCAAACGGCAGCATAGGGACAGCACTGTTAGCATTAGATTGTCCCTATATTTGTCTTAGAAGGATTGTTAACTCAACTAGTAGATAAAAATGTTTCCTGGAACTGTAATGTTAATGGTCTGTATTTAGAATATCTGATTGAAAAGGTCTGATTCTCGAAACCCTAAAACATCAGACACATGTAAGGAATCACAGATGTACATGGTAATGTAGCTTGGTCACCTTTACTTGAATGGGATCGACCTGATGTGAGCTGCAGAAATTACCACAGCTAAATATACAAAGATCTACATGGAACACATTGAAGAGGATCAAATGATTACTGAAGCGCCACAGCCCCTTCATTAGATCAATCGGTAGAGGCGTCAGGAGTCAAAAACACACCGATGCGTTATTGATGGTAGATCTTAAGGGCTCATGCATTAGATCGTAATTTTGGTCCAAGTGTGATCTGTCAAAACATCAGATGGCACTCAGACAAATGTTATTCAGTGAGGCTGTGCAAAAAATTGCAGAATGCATGATTTTCCACTGATAATTGGATGGCACTCGCCGATTCATGACTTTGGGTCTGTGGAAAAAATCTGCACTCAGTTAACAGCCACGAGATTTTAAGCTGTTCAAGACATCACCCAAATAATCTGGTCATATTGATCTATTATGATGACCAGTTGAAGTGCAGAATTCTGATACTCAATTCAGGAAGCAGGAAAATCTTCTGCTCGTTGGCACACTGCTGGGGGCAAGTTGTATTTGGTAGCAATCTAATATACAGTGGGGCAAAAAAGTATTTAGTCAGTCAGCAATAGTGCAAGTTCCACCACTTAAAAAGATGAGAGGCGTCTGTAATTTACATCATAGGTAGACCTCAACTATGGGAGACAAACTGAGAAAAAAAAATCCAGAAAATCACATTGTCTGTTTTTTTTTCATTTTATTTGCATATTATGGTGGAAAATAAGTATTTGGTCAGAAACAAGCAATCAAGATTTCTGGCTCTCACAGACCTGTAACTTCTTTAAGAGTCTCCTCTTTCCTCCACTCATTACCTGTAGTAATGGCACCTGTTTAAACTTGTTATCAGTATAAAAAGACACCTGTGCACACCCTCAAACAGTCTGACTCCAAACTCCACTATGGTGAAGACCAAAGAGCTGTCAAAGGACACCAGAAACAAAATTGTAGCCCTGCACCAGGCTGGGAAGACTGAATCTGCAATAGCCAACCAGCTTCGAGTGAAGAAATCAACTGTGGGAGCAATAATTAGAAAATGGAAGACATACAAGACCACTGATAATCTCCCTCGATCTGGTGCTCCACGCAAAATCCCACCCCGTGGGGTCAGAATGATCACAAGAACGGTGAGCAAAAATCCCAGAACCACGCGGGGGGGACCTAGTGAATGAACTGCAGAGAGCTGGGACCAATGTAACAAGGCCTACCATAAGTAACACACTACGCCACCATGGACTCAGATCCTGCAGTGCCAGATGTGTCCCACTGCTTAAGCCTGTACATGTCCGGGCCCGTCTGAAGTTTGCTAGAGAGCATTTGGATGATCCAGAGGAGTTTTGGGAGAATGTCCTATGGTCTGATGAAACCAAACTGGAACTGTTTGGTAGAAACACAACTTGTCGTGTTTGGAGGAAAAAGAATACTGAGTTGCATCCATCAAACACCATACCTACTGTAAAGCATGGTGGTGGAAACATCATGCTTTGGGGCTGTTTCTCTGCAAAGGGGCCAGGACGACTGATCCGGGTACATGAAAGAATGAATGGGGCCATGTATCGTGAGATTTTGAGTGCAAACCTCCTTCCATCAGCAAGGGCATTGAAGATGAAACGTGGCTGGGTCTTTCAACATGACAATGATCCAAAGCACACCGCCAGGGCAACGAAGGAGTGGCTTCGTAAGAAGCATTTCAAGGTCCTGGAGTGGCCTAGCCAGTCTCCAGATCTCAACCCTATAGAAAACCTTTGGAGGGAGTTGAAAGTCCGTGTTGCCAAGCGAAAAGCCAAAAACATCACTGCTCTAGAGGAGATCTGCATGGAGGAATGGGCCAACATACCAACAACAGTGTGTGGCAACCTTGTGAAGACTTACAGAAAACGTTTGACCTCTGTCATTGCCAACAGAGGATATATCATAAAGTATTGAGATGAAATTTTGTTTCTGACCAAATACTTATTTTCCACCATAATATGCAAATAAAATGAAAAAAAAACAGACAATGTGATTTTCTGGATTTATTTTTCTCAGTTTGTCTCCCATAGTTGAGGTCTACCTATGATGTAAATTACAGACGCCTCTCATCTTTTTAAGTGGTGGAACTTGCACTATTGCTGACTGACTAAATACTTTTTTGCCCCACTGTATAAAGCTCAAGTGTGTATATGTATGTATGTGTGTGTGTATGTCCGGGATTGGCATCCGTACCGTCGCAGCTACAGCCACAAAACTTGGCACAGTCACACGTCTGGACCCCGAGAGTGTCCTAGGCTATGTTGTGAGGCGAAATTTTAACCCCGCGCGTTCCAATTCACCAAACAATTTTGCCCCTATCTACATAATGGGGAAAAAGTGTGTGTGTGTGTGTATCAAGCCCAGCCCCTCATTATGATGTCATAATGGTTGCCATGGTGATGCTGATGTCATCATAGGTTGCAAGCCCCACCGCTCATTATGATGTCATAATGGTTGACTATGGGATGGAGGATGTGTGATGGGTATATAGGCACTGGACTATGGGATGGAGGATATGTATGACGGGTATATGGGCACAGGACTATGGGATGGCGGATATGTATGATGGGTATATGGGCACGGGACTATGGGATGGAAGATATGTATGATGGGTATATGGACATGGGACTATGGGATGGATAATGTGTGATGGGTATATGGGCACTGGACTATGGGATGGAGGATATGTATGACGGGTATATGGGCACGGGACTATGGGATGGCGGATATGTATGATGGGTATATGGGCACGGGACTATGGGATGGAGGATATGTATGATGGGTATATGGGCATGGGACTATGAGGTGAAGGATGTGTGATGGGTAAATGGGCACTCGACTATGGGATGGCGAATATGTATGATGGGTATATGGGCATGGGACTATGAGATTGAGGATGTGTGATGGGTAAATGGGCACTCAACTATGGGATGGAGGATATGTATGATGGGTATACGGGCACGGGCCTATGGGATCGTGGATATGTATGATGGGTATATGGGCACGGGACTATGGGATGGAGGATATGTATGATGGGTATATGGGCATGGGACTATGAGGTGAAGGATGTGTGATGGGTAAATGGGCACTCGACTATGGGATGGCGAATATGTATGATGGGTATATGGGCATGGGACTATGAGATTGAGGATGTGTGATGGGTAAATGGGCACTCAACTATGGGATGGAGGATATGTATGATGGGTATACGGGCACGGGCCTATGGGATCGTGGATATGTATGATGGGTATATGGGCACGGGACTATGGGATGGAGGATAATTATAATTTGCTATAACTAACAACAGTTAGTTACTATGCCCGGGCAGCGCCGGGCTCTTCAGCTAGTCATGAATAAAATTCCAAGAGTATGACAGCCAGAACCAATGGAGTTGTCCTACCAGGACAGACCACAAGAGCAGTTACACCACAAAGCATTGATGATACTTTTGATAGTCAACTCTGATCTATTCTTGCCATTATAAAATTATTGAAGGCTATGCTCCTGCAATGAGCTTTTGGCGTGTTTTTGACGCTGCTTCATTTTGCTATGTCAAAATGCTTAAAGTGCCCACTGTGCTTCCTTTTCATGGTACGTAAAATCACCTGCAGTGCATTTTTCAAATCTGCAATGTGTCAATTTCTCTTGCGGGTACGCTGAGTTTTCTTTGTGGCTTTTCCCAATAGATTTACATTAGATGCGAAAAATCCACAGCAAAAACGCAATGGAAACACATAAAAAACGCATATGATCAGCAACTGTAAGTGTGATCCGCATGTATATAAATAAAGTTTTGTCAAAGCAAATAACCAGGAAGTGTCAAAAACAAACAGCTTTATTTAAAGCTTGACATACCAAACAGACAAAAAAACGCAGAGTCAAATATGCTCTAAAAATGCATGTTAAAAAAACACACACAAAAATGCAATGAAAAAACGCAAGTGAGCTAATTTAAATAGTAGGTTCAGAAATTGTGTGGGAATTCTGCAACATCAAAAATGCACCAAAAGCTCATTGTGGGAATGTAGCCTTAAATGGCTGTGACATTCCTTGCTTAGGCTTTTATGCAGGCTATAGTAGTCCATCCTGATTGCCTGCACTGTTGTGAATTCTCTCTCTGGCTTTACTGAAGGTAGTGGAGCTGGTCAGATTGACAGAGGGGTTGCGAGTTCTCTTTCTGGGCTCCCTCTGGTGGTTACTGGAGGTAGTGGAGCTGATCTGATTGATAGAGGTTTGCCACCTGATAATGAGGAAGACGAATGGAGATCTTGGGTTTCTGATTGGGATTTAAGACAGCTGACTCCCTCTATCCCTGCTGATTTTCTTCCTGTTCCTTCTGAAGTCTGATATCTCCTGCTCTTTCCCTGCATGGTTCAGCTAAGTGGTTCATTTGCTATTCTGTTTGCTTTTGATCTGGTTTTGTCTATCTCAGCTTTGTGCGGGTCAGCCAGCTCCAGCTGGGGCTGTGCTGAATCACCGCCCATATGTTACTGCTTGTGCCAGTTTGTTTTGTCCCCTGTTATATTGGTCTCTTTTTGATTTGCTTTCAGAATATACCAGAGTGCTGATATAGTGGGGGCGAAGTTGTGCGACTTCAGTGTTTTTCGTGCATCAGACGTGTTGGACTTTTTGCAGGGTTTTTTGCGTGATTGCAGACAGTGTCTTTCCTTTCCTGTCCTGTCTAGTTAGTGTGGGCCCCATCGTTTGCTCAATCTATTTTTCTGCCTGCGTTTGTGTTTTCATCTTGTCTCACCGGCAATATATGTTTGGGGGCTATTCCTTTGGGGTCTGCTCCGGGGCAGTTTAGATTTCCCCTTTCTTGCTTTAGGCTTAGTTAGCTCTCCGGCTGTGTCAAGGCATCTAGGATCATCGTAGTTACGCTCCACGGCTACTGCTAGTTGTGTGGACAGGATCAGGGGTCTGCAATCCGCTTAGTTTCCAAGCTCTCTGGTTATCTGTGGCTTAGCCTGGGCCTGCTATCCTCCTCGGTGACCCATTCTTAACGCTGCACAATATTATGTGATTTGATAGCTGCAAAACATTATGGAGAAGCCTGAGTTGCCACTCCTGAGTTCATGTAAGCCTTCTGTGTAAAAAGACAGGGAGTAATTTTTTTGGGTTAATCAAGCAAATCGAATTGGGAATTTTTCTAATTTGCCAGGACCTGCGAATTTAAGAAAAATGTAATTGAATTCTATTAAAATCAAAAGAATCCACTCTCTAATCATGGGGCTAGTAAATTTTGGGAGAGGTCTTAGAACAGCTTATAACTTGGATATTAGTCAAGGGTACTTATGTGTCCCAATGCTTTGTATTGTCTATGGGTACGAGGCTCCACAGTGAGGCCAAACAGTGCTGTACTGCGGATTAATGCAACCTCCAAATTTTACTCCATAAAAATCTATAAGACAAAGTATTTTTTTTCTGTTGAAGGCACTGTTAGGCATCAAGTTTCTCCCACTGCACAGGGGGAGTCTCAAGCCATGTCCGCTGCGGTCTCCCATTCTTCTGCAGCTGCAGAGGTTCCTGCTCAGCAGAGACGTCGGTCCCAGCATCTTGCCCAGGCTAATGTTAGGCATCTGGTTGCTTCTCTAGGCTCAGCTATTCTATCATGCATAAGTTAGCGGAAAGCAGACGCTCCTGGGACTAAGGCTAGCTTCAGACTAGCGTATTTTACATGCAGCGCATGGCGCCGCTAAGCCCCATCCCCTGCCCACCCCGTCCAGTCATTTCATTCTACTATCGCACATGGCTGCATGCGATCTGCGCACCCTATCTTTAGCATAGGGTGTGCAGACCGTGCGCTGGCCTGCGCTAGTAGGATTTTTGCGTGCGCTGCGCACTTTTGAAGGTGCTCCGAGCACACCAAAATGCAACACGGTGCGTTCGGCGCCCACCGGCGCACCTTCAAAAGTGCGCAGCGCACGCAAAAATCCTACTAGCGCACGGCTAGCGCATGGTCTGTGCACCCTCTGCTAAAGACAGGGTGCGCAGATTGCATGCAGCCGTGTGCGATAGTAGGAAGTGACTGGACGGGGCGGGCAGGGGGCGGGGCTTAGCGGCGCAGAGCGCTGCATGTAAAATGCGCTAGTCTGAAGCTAGCCTAAGTCCTGGTTTTCTCCTACTGAGCATGCCGGTGGGACGACCTCTCATTGGAGGTCGGAGGTCACATGCTCAGGTCCTATTGCTGCTCCGATTGGACCACCAGGAAGGTCCCAGAAGGCTGCAACTCTAAAAGTTTAGCATGGCAGCCCAGCCATGCGCTAATATAGACAAAGATATACAGTGGGGAAAAAAAGTATTTAGTCAGTCAGCAATAGTGCAAGTTCCACCACTTAAAAAGATGAGAGGCGTCTGTAATTTACATCATAGGTAGACCTCAACTATGGGAGACAAACTGAGAAAAAAAAATCCAGAAAATCACATTGTCTGTTTTTTTTTCATTTTATTTGCATATTATGGTGGAAAATAAGTATTTGGTCAGAAACAAAATTTCATCTCAATACTTTGTGATATATCCTTTGTTGGCAATGACAGAGGTCAAACGTTTTCTGTAAGTCTTCACAAGGTTGCCACACACTGTTGTTGGTATGTTGGCCCATTCCTCCATGCAGATCTCCTCTAGAGCAGTGATGTTTTTGGCTTTTCGCTTGGCAACACGGACTTTCATCTCCCTCCAAAGGTTTTCTATAGGGTTGAGATCTGGAGACTGGCTAGGCCACTCCAGGACCTTGAAATGCTTCTTACGAAGCCACTCCTTCGTTGCCCTGGCGGTGTGCTTTGGATCATTGTCATGTTGAAAGACCCAGCCACGTTTCATCTTCAATGCCCTTGCTGATGGAAGGAGGTTTGCACTCAAAATCTCACGATACATGGCCCCATTCATTCTTTCATGTACCCGGATCAGTCGTCCTGGCCCCTTTGCAGAGAAACAGCCCCAAAGCATGATGTTTCCACCACCATGCTTTACAGTAGGCATGGTGTTTGATGGATGCAACTCAGTATTCTTTTTCCTCCAAACACGACAAGTTGTGTTTCTACCAAACAGTTCCAGTTTGGTTTCATCAGATCATAGGACATTCTCCCAAAACTCCTCTGGATCATCCAAATGCTCTCTAGCAAACTTCAGACGGGCCCGGACATGTACAGGCTTAAGCAGTGGGACACGTCTGGCACTGCAGGATCTGAGTCCATGGTGGCGTAGTGTGTTACTTATGGTAGGCCTTGTTACATTGGTCCCAGCTCTCTGCAGTTCATTCACTAGGTCCCCCCCCGCGTGGTTCTGGGATTTTTGCTCACCGTTCTTGTGATCATTCTGACCCCACGGGGTGGGATTTTGCGTGGAGCACCAGATCGAGGGAGATTATCAGTGGTCTTGTATGTCTTCCATTTTCTAATTATTGCTCCCACAGTTAATTTCTTCACTCCAAGCTGGTTGGCTATTGCAGATTCAGTCTTCCCAGCCTGGTGCAGGGCTACAATTTTGTTTCTGGTGTCCTTTGACAGCTCTTTGGTCTTCACCATAGTGGAGTTTGGAGTCAGACTGTTTGAGGGTGTGCACAGGTGTCTTTTTATACTGATAACAAGTTTAAACAGGTGCCATTACTACAGGTAATGAGTGGAGGAAAGAGGAGACTCTTAAAGAAGAGGTTACAGGTCTGTGAGAGCCAGAAATCTTGATTGCTTGTTTCTGACCAAATACTTATTTTCCACCATAATATGCAAATAAAATGAAAAAAAAACAGACAATGTGATTTTCTGGATTTTTTTTTCTCAGTTTGTCTCCCATAGTTGAGGTCTACCTATGATGTAAATTACAGACGCCTCTCATCTTTTTAAGTGGTGGAACTTGCACTATTGCTGACTTACTAAATACTTTTTTTCCCCACTGTAGACTATGTGGAGTGAGTGTTTTATGAATGTCTCTGGTGAATGACTCATTATGAAACCCCTACCCTTGGTACGCATGTGTTGTGTAGCCTAGCCTGCTAGCACCCAGGCTGAGGTCCAGGGAGAGGCAGAGTCAGAGACTGGCATCAGCATCCACCGGTGGCTTTGTCTATATGCCACGGTGCACTTAGTCTGCACTCCTCGGTGGTCAGCCTCATTAGAGGCGTCCGCAGGTGTGATGCCGCATGCTCAGTAGGTCTAGAGGGACTCAGACCTCGTGTCCTTTGGGCTGAGTTCTGTGACCATATATTGAGCGCTCTCTTGCCGAGTGCTGTGAGTTTGAACAGGCTTCGGATTTATGTTTCGCAGTACTGCGGCTCTGTGACGTTCCTGTTCACACCGGGTGGCGTTAACCCACGTGTGACCTTTAGTATACCGCTATATACATCCGCCAATACTAAGCAGCAGTTTACCACCTCTGCATGGAGGACCCCAGGCTGCGAACGCACCTTACTATCATTTTATTATTTGGTGCATTCCGCCAGCCCTAACAGGCACACAGAGTCACCATGCTCCTACAAGGGTGGTCCTATTACACCTTAGCACAACACAAGGCCTTATGATACTGCAGCTATGGTTACTCCTGCAGTAAGTTTAGCCCCAATATATATTTTTCTAAATGTTTCTAAATGTTTCCTTTAAAGAAAACTCTTATAATTATGCATGAAAACAAATTGTTCACATTCTGCACAAAATAACAAGCATTTTACGAAACGGTATTTTTTTTTTCTAAAACTTCTAAAATGTTTTGTTATTCTGGGATTCAAGAAAAATAGCAGTGCGCTCAGTTCTATCAACAGGAACTATTTGTGTATATTAGCAAATCACGTCTTGTGGAATTCGGGTCGGTAAGAACATTTGACGTCTTTGTGGCAAAGTTGTGTACAATGTTTGGGAAAGAAATGAGGCAGAAAGATGAAGGTAACGATATTAGGTGGATAATTATGGCTGAACGCTTTACAACTGGCTAATAATTGTATTTAATCGTGGGTGGTGACCACTGGGTTTTATGGATGAAACATGAATGATGCTCATTTAACTATATTTTAGAAAACAAAATGTAAAAAAGAACTATAAGAACAGAAAATAAACAGAAATATACACACAATGGAAAAGCAAAAAAAGCAATGTAAACCACATTGGTGCAGAATGACCCCGAGTGTTGGAGGTCCGTCTGTCAGACGTCGTGCTTCCCAGTAGAAACCAAATGTTCGTATAGTACATTTTAGAATTCCTGAGTACCATGAGAGCTTGTCCCATCCCTGAAATAAGCATCTTTGAAAGAACATTAATTTCCCACCATATTTATTCACAGTGGCTTAGCTACAGTGTTTGCAGAGAACTAGGAGGTCTCTAAACTGGAGAGGAATCACCATCAAATGAAAGCTGCTTTACTTATGGTAGTATATGTATCCTCAGATTTCTTCTTTTTGCAACTTAGCTAGCGCCTTAGGATATGTGCACATGTTGCAGATTGTAGTACATGTATCCTCAGATTTCTTCTTTTTGCAACTTAGCTAGCGCCTTAGGGTATGTGCACATGTTGCAGATTACCCTGCGGATTTTTCCGTGCGGTTTTGGCTAAATCCGTAGGTCACATGACCTGTGTTTTACCTGCAGATTTAGTGCAGATTTTGTGCGGATTTCCCCTGCGTTTTGACACCTGCGGATTCCTATAATGGAGCAGGTGTCAAAACGCTGCGGATCCGCACAAAGAATTGACATGCTGCGGATTTAAATCTGCGGAAAAATCTGCAGCATGTGCACAGCGGTTTTCATTTCTCATAGACTTTAATGGTACTGTACAACGCAGCAGAATCTACTGCGGATCCGCAGGGCCAAATTCGCTGGGGATCCGCAGCAGAATCCACGTGTGCACACACCCTTAGGCTGTGTTCACATGTAGCTTTTTTTTGCGTTTCCGTGGCAGTTTTAAATGCGCGATTTTGCCGCAAAAAATAAGCATCCCATGCATTCCTATGGGATTCCGCAATGCTGTGCTAATGCTGCGCTTTTTTCCGTGGCGGAATTGATTCACAGTAAAAAACGCATCATGCTCATTAATTTAGCGGAATCACGGCGATCCCGCACCCATAGGAATGCATTGTTCTGCTTACTTTCCGCATCACAAACAAAAAGCACAAATGACAAATGTGCAAAAATACCTTGCAATAAGACATATAACAGTAATCAGCAAGTGCTGATAAAAGGTAATAACAAACACAGGGTATTTAGTCGATACGTTTTTTTGCAAAAAAATGTATGCCAAGCTGCTTCACCAACTTCAAGGTAACCCGTATCGAAGCAGTCCCTATCTAATGTATTTAAAACCTGAACATATGAACAGTGTCTAAATGAGCAGGATTAAGACAGGCGCTTTCTGGTATGGGCACGTGGTGCAAGACAGCTCCTTATGTGCATGTCACACAAGAGAGGGGTGGGGTCTCTCAAATCATGCATAAGCACGAAAAAAACTGGATTAAAAACACACATGTGACATGCACAATGTGAACAAGTCTGTTGGACCATGTTCACACCACCCTGAGAGACCCCACCCCTCTCTTGTGTGACATGCACATAAGGAGCTGTCTTGCACCACATGCCCATACCAGCTGGTGGGACGTCATCTGGAAGTACCGCTCATCTCTAGTTAGGACCTGTGGGTTTATTTTTTGTTCCTTCATTCACAGTCGTAACAGTCAGAACTTTCTCATCTTTATGTATCTTCACTATATGACATCTGTTTTTTTGTGTCTGTAAGGGTGGTTTCACATTAGCGTTTTAGGCCGCAGCGTCGGCCTGTGCACAGCCGTGGCTAAGCCCCGCCCCCTGCCGCACCTCTTCAGGTAGCTCCGCCTACGGGCGCATGATGCTGCATGCGTCCTGCGTCCCCTATCTTTAGCACTGGGGACACAGGCCGTGCGCAGGTATGCGTTTGGCGGCGCATGCGTCCTTTTGACGGTGCGCCGACCAGCGCCAAACGCAACAGGTTGAGGAAGCAAAAAGGATGTGCATGGCAGGGAAGGAGCGCCATTTGTCAATTTGAATGCAAAATTTGCTGGAATAATTAGCGGACACCATGTTGCGTTTGGAGAACCCAAACCTAAACAGTGGATACACCCTAAAAGTGACACCATTTTAGAAACTAGCCACCTAAAAAAGATCTCATCTAGATGTGTGGTGAGCACCTTGAAACCCCCAGGTGCTTCGCAGAAGTTTATAACATTGACCCTGAAAATAAAAAAATCTTAATTTTTCCAACAAAAATGTTCTTTCAACCCCAATTTTTATTTTCACAAGGGTAACAGGAGAAAATGCACCAGACAATTTACTATGCAATTTCTCATGAGTAAGGAGTAGTGTTGAGCATTCCGATACCGCAAGTATCGGGTATCGGCCGATATTAGCGGTATCGGAATTCCGATACTTAGTTCCGATACTTTTGTCATATCTGATTCCGGAATCGGAATCGGAATAGGAAGTTCCCATCATGCTATGAGCCTGCTTGCTTTGATTAAGCCAATGGGAATCCTCCGAAGTGTGGGCACATCCTGTTAGGCATGTAGGCATGTTAACTATTGGCATGGCTGTGATTGGCTGCCGAAATGATGTCATGATGCACTATAAAAGCCACCGCAGCCGCCATTTCTGGTCACTCTGCTGTGAATTCAGTTAGGGACAGGCTGCTGTAGAAGACTGTGAGGGACAGTTAGAAATAGCGATTCCACCAAACATCTAGTGCTTTACCCAGGCTACATAAACCACCACTGTAGCCTTCTTTGCCCTAGCAGCAGTGTTCACAGCTGTCTGCAAGGGCTGTGTGAGGGCAGCTCACGCTGTGGAGTGGGTCCTGCAGCCACGTCAGGCTGTAGGCCACCCAGTGTGATCACTGCTGCCTCATACATCTTTTATTTTTTGAGCTGCATTTTTTACATAATTTCAATCTAGTGTGCTTCCATCCGTATCCATATACGTTGGTTGCAAACACTAGTAGTAGACAGCGGAGCCTTTCTGCAGCCTTTCAGTGCTAGTGTCCACTTTGCTGCAGTGTTCACGGCTGTCTGAGAGGTCTCTGACTGTGTGTGAGTGCAGCTCACGCTGAGTAGTGTGTCCTGCAGCTACGTCTGGCTGTAGGACGCTCAGCGTGCGTCAGTGCCTCACACATATTTTTATTTGAGTGCAGCTCATTTTTTCTTCTATTAGTGTGCATCCATCCGTCTCCATCTACGGTGGTTGCAAACACTATAAAGGAGTACACAGCGGAGCCTTTCTGCAGCCTGTCAGTGCCAGTGCCCACTTAGCTGCACTGTTGACGGCTGTCTGAGAGGCCTCTGACTGTGTGTGAGTGCAGCTCACGCTGAGTAGAGTGTCCTGCAGCTACGTCTGGTTGTAGGACGCTC
This sequence comes from Dendrobates tinctorius, assembly GCF_039654945.1. NCBI lineage: Eukaryota > Metazoa > Chordata > Amphibia > Anura > Dendrobatidae > Dendrobates > Dendrobates tinctorius. The sequence continues at coordinate 36,252,002 of NW_027361752.1, read as the reverse complement.
AACGTGCGTCACTGCCTCACACATATTTGTCTTTGAGTGCAGCTCGTTTTTTCTTCTCCTATTAGTGTGCATCCATCCGTATCCATCAACATTGGTTGGTTGCAAACACTATATAGGAGTAGATAGAGGAGCCTTTTTTTCTGGCTTGTGCCCTGCCGGCGCAGCCAGATTAGTATTACCCAATTTTTTTGGAGCCTCATCTTTTGCATTGTAGGTTACCTGCCTGCATTGTAATAGCTCCAAAAAGTTGGTGATACTATCAGTTTCAATTCTTTGTTCACATACTTTGAGTTTGTTTCCAACAAAGAAACCACAAAAAAAGTTCACCAAACACTACATTTTGAACTTGTGTAGGCCACATCAGCTCCTATTAAAGTCTAGTCCACACACACACACACTTCATAAAATTAGTGTTTCTTGTACCTGTAACCAGCTGTTCAGGAATAAGCACACTAAGGCCCCCCTTTGTACTTTTTTGCCTATCTTAAGCAGTCTTGCAAGATGAAGAAGGCAGGGAGTAAGGCACGTGGGCGTGGGCGTGGGCGTGGAGTTTCAGCAGGGAGAGGACGTGGGGATTCTGCAGGGAGAGGACGTGGGGATTCTACAGGTAGAGGACGTGGGGATTCTGGGCCTGCTGCGGGCACCAGTGGATCAGCATCCCCCAGTTTTAGCAGGCAACAGTCCTTTATGCGCAGCTTTGTAGGACCTCAACGTACCCCACTGCTGCGGGAGGAACAAATTGAAGCCGTTGTCGGATGGATGGCAGCTAACGCATCGACTTCAATTACTTCCGCATCCTCTCAGGGTCAGAGCACCGAAGAGCAACCATCTGTCTCTTCACCACCTGCCAAAGTGCCCAGGCAGTCAGAGAGACATGGACAGGAGCCATCACAGTCTCTACTTCTGTTCTCGGAATCTGTTGGCTTGGAAAGAGGGGGCCAGCCAAGCAGCATTCCTGAATGTGAAGAAGAGGGAGTATGCAGTGATGCGCAACTTCTTTGTCCCTCTGAATCTGAAGAGGCGAGTGGGCCAGTGCCTATGGTCAGCACACCTCAGTACGCATCAGATGATGACGAGACTCAGTTGCCACTTTCTGGTGCGTACGGTGCTGGCGAGACAACCCCGGAGAAGCAGCTGTTTGAAGAGGGGAGGGAAGATGATGAGGTCCTTGACCCATCATGGCGTGAGCAACAGGAAGGTGGTGGGAGCAGCTCGGAGGAAGAGATTCCCCTACCGGCCAAAACAGGAGGCAGAGGGAGGGGGAAGACTTGGTTGCCTGTACCCTCCACTTCGGCACCCGTTAGGAGCATTCCTCCTTCCAAAGGCAAACCGGGCGCTCACAAGAGTTGCAGTGCGTGGTCCTTTTTTGACACAGTTGCAGATGACATTTGCTTTGTCAAATGCAAGCTGTGTCATCAGAGAGTCAAAAGAGGGAGAAATGTCAGCAACCTCAATACCACAAATATGTGGAAACATGTGCGCACCAAGCACGAGTTGGAGTTGCAGAGACACCCTGAAGACGTAGGCCAACGTACAGCACCACCTACCACCTCTTCAGTTCGTGTTGGGCCCTCTTCCTCCAGCTCACACACTGCTGGTTCGGCTTCCTCACAGGATCGCCAAGGAAGAACCTCTGCCACTGTTGTCCGGAGACCCTGTCAGATTACACCCATAGCAGCACGTTCCCATCCATCACAGCCATCGGTAGCACAGGCATGGGATAAAAGGCGCCCTTACTCGGCAAACCATCCCCGAGCACAGTCTCTGAATGCTGGCATTGCCAAACTTCTGGCAGTTGAAATGCTGTCATTCAGGCTGGTGGACACTGACACCTTCCGGGACTTAATGGCATTGGCAGTCCCCCAATACAACGTGCCCAGCCGCTTTTATTTCAGCAGGCGAGCCGTCCCTGCCCTGCAGAAACATGTTGAGGGCAAAATAAAACATGCGCTACTAAACGCCGTTAGTAGCAAGGTCCACCTGACCACCGATGCGTGGACCAGTAACCATGGACAGGGACGATACCTTTCCCTCACTGCCCACTGGGTCAATGTTGTGGAGCCGGGTACGGATCTAGAGAGTGGAGCTGTACGTGTTCTTCCAACGCCACGGATTGCAGGACTCCAGTCTGTACACATAGACTCCTCCTCCTACTCAAGTTCCTCAGAAACAGCAGAGCAGGAGCCTGTTACGACCGATATGAGCACAGCCGTGGCCAAACGTCAACAGGCTGTACTCAAATTAATTTCTTTGGGGAATCGAAGCCACACAGCGCAGGAGCTCTGGAATGCTATCAAGCTGGAGAGCGATGTGTGGTTTGGGCCAGCGAATCTCCAGCCGGGCTTGGTAGTGTGTGACAATGGCCAAAATCTGGTGGCAGCTCTTGGCCTAGGCAACCTCACACACATCCCATGTCTGGCACATGTTCTTAACTTGGTCGTGCAGAGCTTTCTGAGGGACTATCCGGATCTTGCTGCACTGTTGCACAAGGTCCGCATAGAGTGCGCTCACTTGCGACGTTCCAGCACGGCAAGATCGCGCCTCGCTGCTCTGCAGCGACGATTTGGCCTTCCGGAACATCGCATCATATGTGACCTACCCACCCGGTGGAATTCAACGTTACATATGTTGGAGCGGTTGTGTGAGCAGCAGGCAGCAGTCATGGAGTACCAGCTGCATCAGGCGCAAACAAGTCGCACTGTGCGCCGTTCACACTTCAGCACCATTGAGTGGGCCTCTATGAAGGACATCTGCCTCGTTTTGCGTGCCTTCGATGAATCCACGCGGATGGCGAGTGCAGATGATGCACTAGTCAGCATGACTGTCCCCCTTATCTGCCTGCTTCAACAAACACTGCAAGCACTAAGGGATGAGGTTTCAGAAGAGGTGGAGGATGAGGAGTCCCAAATGCCATCTGCTTCTGGACAGTCTGCGCTACGTGTTTCCTCACAAAGGCCTAGGCAGGGGACACTTTGTGAGGAGGATGAGGAGGAGTCGATGGAGGAGGAAGACATCTCTCCAGAGGAGGGAGGTACACAAACCTCTACTCAGTATGTACAGCGAGGGTGGGGTGATGCAGAGCAGGCCGAGGTCACGCCTCAAACAGGGGACAGCGGTTCTTTGGCAGTTGGGAGTCTGCAGCACATGGTTGATTTCATGCTGCAGTGCCTGAGAAACGACCGCCGCATCGCCCACATTCTCGTCTCGGCTGATTATTGGGTGTACACCCTCCTAGATCCTCGCTACCGGGACAGCGTACAAAGGCTCATACCAACGTTGAACCGGGAGCGTAAAATGCGGGAGTACGAAGAGTCACTGGTGCAGTCCATAATGTTTTCCATTCCACCCGACAGCATTGTTGCTAGTGCTTTACAAAGCAGCTCTGTGCGTCGAGGCAGTGGAGGAAACTCTGCACAAAGAGGGAGCAGAGGCAGCGCCGCAGCACAAGGCAAGACCACTATGGCCCAAATGTGGCAAAGTTTTGTGTGTCCACCACAATTGTCTACACCATCAGCGACGCCTCGAGTCAGCAGGAGGCAACGCTTCCGTCAGATGGTGTCAGACTACATGTCTTGCCCTGTCGCTGTACTCCCAGATGGCTCTTCCCCCTTCAAGTTTTGGGTCTCTAAGCTGGATACATGGCCAGAGCTTAGCCAGTATGCATTGGAGGTGCTGGCTTGCCCTGCTGCCAGTGTATTATCGGAACGTGTCTTTAGTGCCGCAGGTGGTGTACTAACAGACCGTCGCACGCGACTATCTTCCGATAATGTTGACCGGCTGACTTTTCTGAAAATGAACAAGGCCTGGATCTCCAAAGACTTTGCCATTCCTCTTACAGACTAAATTAGTGGTTGGCAACTGTATCCAGGTCTGCTGGTGTGTTCATTTTTCTACCACCTGAACTATAATCCCTTTGCTTCAACACAGCCAGTTGTCGCTCAGATGTGTCGTCTGCACAGAGAAACACACTAGCTCCTGTGTTAGTGGGGTTCAGTAATGCCAGCTGATCCCCTGCTGTGTGGACGGCAAAGTCACCAGCTCCATCAACATTCAAACCACTACTGATTTTTAACCGTGCCCAACTTAGGTCTCTGGCTCCACTGTCTCTACTATTTCCCCTGACCTCCAACCCCGCCATCTACATCTCTGAAGTGGCGTCAGCACAATCTACACTTGTTCCTGTGTTCCTGTGGCTCAGTCCCATCAGTTTATCCCCTGATGTGTGTCCGGCAAGGTCTCCTGCTCTGTCCACATTCCCATAACCAGTAGTGGGAATGAGGACAGAGCTGGCGAACTTGCCGGACAAACATCAGGGGATCAACTGACGGGACTGAGCACCAGTAACACAGGAACAAGTGTAGATTGTGCTGACGCCACTTCAGAGATGTAGCTGGCGGGGTTGGAGGCCAGGGTAAATAGTAGAGACAGTGGAGCCAGAGGCCTAAGTGGAGCATGGTTAGAATCAGTAGTACTCCACAACCTCCATAAAAACCGCTGCCCATTGGCCTCTGCATGCGGCATGCGTAATCCTGGGCTCCAACAGCTTCAGTTGGTGTTCAGAAGTGTCGTCTCCACAGAGCCAAACACATTCGTTAGAGTGTTAGTGGGGTTCAGCACTGCCAGCTGTTCCCCTGCTGTGGAGATGGCAAGTCTCCTGCTGCCTTCACCTGCCAAAATCCAGTAGGCCCCAGCCTGCTCCTCGCCTAATCCTGGGCTCCAACAGCGTCAGTTGGTGTTCAGAAGTGTCGTCTCCACAGAGCCAAACACCTTCGTTAGAGTGTTAGTGGGGTTCAGCACTGCCAGCTGTTCCCCTGCTGTGGAGATGGCAAGTCTCCTGCTGCCTTCACCTGCCAAAATCCAGTAGGCCCCAGCCTGCTCCTCGCCTAATCCTGGGCTCCAACAGCGTCAGTTGGTGTTCAGAAGTGTCGTCTCCACAGAGCCAAACACCTTCGTTAGAGTGTTAGTGGGGTTCAGCACTGCCAGCTGTTCCCCTGCTGTGGAGATGGCAAGTCTCCTGCTGCCTTCACCTGCCAAAATCCAGTAGGCCCCAGCCTGCTCCTCGCCTAATCCTGGGCTCCAACAGCGTCAGTTGGTGTTCAGAAGTGTCGTCTCCACAGAGCCAAACACCTTCGTTAGAGTGTTAGTGGGGTTCAGCACTGCCAGCTGTTCCCCTGCTGTGGAGATGGCAAGTCTCCTGCTGCCTTCACCTGCCAAAATCCAGTAGGCCCCAGCCTGCTCCTCGCCTAATCCTGGGCTCCAACAGCGTCAGTTGGTGTTCAGAAGTGTCGTCTCCACAGAGCCAAACACCTTCGTTAGAGTGTTAGTGGGGTTCAGCACTGCCAGCTGTTCCCCTGCTGTGGAGATGGCAAGTCTCCTGCTGCCTTCACCTGCCAAAATCCAGTAGGCCCCAGCCTGCTCCTCGCCTAATCCTGGGCTCCAACAGCGTCAGTTGGTGTTCAGAAGTGTCGTCTCCACAGAGCCAAACACCTTCGTTAGAGTGTTAGTGGGGTTCAGCACTGCCAGCTGTTCCCCTGCTGTGGAGATGGCAAGTCTCCTGCTGCCTTCACCTGCCAAAATCCAGTAGGCCCCAGCCTGCTCCTCGCCTAATCCTGGGCTCCAACAGCGTCAGTTGGTGTTCAGAAGTGTCGTCTCCACAGAGCCAAACACCTTCGTTAGAGTGTTAGTGGGGTTCAGCACTGCCAGCTGTTCCCCTGCTGTGGAGATGGCAAGTCTCCTGCTGCCTTCACCTGCCAAAATCCAGTAGGCCCCAGCCTGCTCCTCGCCTAATCCTGGGCTCCAACAGCGTCAGTTGGTGTTCAGAAGTGTCGTCTCCACAGAGCCAAACACATTCGTTAGAGTGTTAGTGGGGTTCAGCACTGCCAGCTGTTCCCCTGCTGTGGAGATGGCAAGTCTCCTGCTGCCTTCACCTGCCAAAATCCAGTAGGCCCCAGCCTGCTCCTCGCCTAATCCTGGGCTCCAACAGCGTCAGTTGGTGTTCAGAAGTGTCGTCTCCACAGAGCCAAACACCTTCGTTAGAGTGTTAGTGGGGTTCAGCACTGCCAGCTGTTCCCCTGCTGTGGAGATGGCAAGTCTCCTGCTGCCTTCACCTGCCAAAATCCAGTAGGCCCCAGCCTGCTCCTCGCCTAATCCTGGGCTCCAACAGCGTCAGTTGGTGTTCAGAAGTGTCGTCTCCACAGAGCCAAACACCTTCGTTAGAGTGTTAGTGGGGTTCAGCACTGCCAGCTGTTCCCCTGCTGTGGAGATGGCAAGTCTCCTGCTGCCTTCACCTGCCAAAATCCAGTAGGCCCCAGCCTGCTCCTCGCCTAATCCTGGGCTCCAACAGCGTCAGTTGGTGTTCAGAAGTGTCGTCTCCACAGAGCCAAACACATTCGTTCAAGTGTTAGTGGGGTTCATCATTGCCAGCTGATCCCCTGCTGTGGAGATGGCAGTCTCTCCTGCTGTCTCCGCATTACAAAGACAGTAGGCCTCTACCTACACCCTCCTATTTCCTGGGCTTCAACACAGCCAGTTGTAGTTCGGAAGTGCCGTCCACACGGAAAGAGATACTTGCTCCCGTGTCTCAGTGGGGTTCAGTAACGTCAGCTGATCCCCTGCTGTGTGGATGGCAGTCTCTCCTGCTGTAAACTCATTCAAAATACAGTAGGCCTCTGCCTACACCCTCCTATTTCCTGGGCTTCAACACAGCCAGTTGTAGTTCGGAAGTGCCGTCCACACGGAAAGAGATACTTGCTCCCGTGTCTCAGTGGGGTTCAGTAATGTCAGCTGATCCCCTGCTGTGTGGATGGCAGTCTCTCCTGCTGTCACCTCATTCAAAATACAGTAGGCCTCTGCCTACACCCTCCTATTTCCTGGGCTTCAACACAGCCAGTTGTAGTTCGGAAGTGCCGTCCACACGGAAAGAGATACTTGCTCCCGTGTCTCAGTGGGGTTCAGTAACGTCAGCTGATCCCCTGCTGTGTGGATGGCAGTCTCTCCTGCTGTAAACTCATTCAAAATACAGTAGGCCTCTGCCTACACCCTCCTATTTCCTGGGCTTCAACACAGCCAGTTGTAGTTCGGAAGTGCCGTCCACACGGAAAGAGATACTTGCTCCCGTGTCTCAGTGGGGTTCAGTAATGTCAGCTGATCCCCTGCTGTGTGGATGGCAGTCTCTCCTGCTGTCACCTCATTCAAAATACAGTAGGCCTCTGCCTACACCCTCCTATTTCCTGGGCTTCAACACAGCCAGTTGTAGTTCGGAAGTGCCGTCCACACGGAAAGAGATACTTGCTCCCGTGTCTCAGTGGGGTTCAGTAACGTCAGCTGATCCCCTGCTGTGTGGATGGCAGTCTCTCCTGCTGTAAACTCATTCAAAATACAGTAGGCCTCTGCCTACACCCTCCTATTTCCTGGGCTTCAACACAGCCAGTTGTAGTTCGGAAGTGCCGTCCACACGGAAAGAGATACTTGCTCCCGTGTCTCAGTGGGGTTCAGTAATGTCAGCTGATCCCCTGCTGTGTGGATGGCAGTCTCTCCTGCTGTCACCTCATTCAAAATACAGTAGGCCTCTGCCTACACCCTCCTATTTCCTGGGCTTCAACACAGCCAGTTGTAGTTCGGAAGTGCCGTCCACACGGAAAGAGATACTTGCTCCCGTGTCTCAGTGGGGTTCAGTAATGTCAGCTGATCCCCTGCTGTGTGGATGGCAGTCTCTCCTGCTGTCACCTCATTCAAAATACAGTAGGCCTCTGCCTACACCCTCCTATTTCCTGGGCTTCAACACAGCCAGTTGTAGTTCGGAAGTGCCGTCCACACGGAAAGAGATACTTGCTCCCGTGTCTCAGTGGGGTTCAGTAATGTCAGCTGATCCCCTGCTGTGTGGATGGCAGTCTCTCCTGCTGTCACCTCATTCAAAATACAGTAGGCCTCTGCCTACACCCTCCTATTTCCTGGGCTTCAACACAGCCAGTTGTAGTTCGGAAGTGCCGTCCACACGGAAAGAGATACTTGCTCCCGTGTCTCAGTGGGGTTCAGTAATGTCAGCTGATCCCCTGCTGTGTGGATGGCAGTCTCTCCTGCTGTCACCTCATTCAAAATACAGTAGGCCTCTGCCTACACCCTCCTATTTCCTGGGCTTCAACACAGCCAGTTGTAGTTCGGAAGTGCCGTCCACACGGAAAGAGATACTTGCTCCCGTGTCTCAGTGGGGTTCAGTAACGTCAGCTGATCCCCTGCTGTGTGGATGGCAGTCTCTCCTGCTGTAAACTCATTCAAAATACAGTAGGCCTCTGCCTACACCCTCCTATTTCCTGGGCTTCAACACAGCCAGTTGTAGTTCGGAAGTGCCGTCCACACGGAAAGAGATACTTGCTCCCGTGTCTCAGTGGGGTTCAGTAATGTCAGCTGATCCCCTGCTGTGTGGATGGCAGTCTCTCCTGCTGTCACCTCATTCAAAATACAGTAGGCCTCTGCCTACACCCTCCTATTTCCTGGGCTTCAACACAGCCAGTTGTAGTTCGGAAGTGCCGTCCACACGGAAAGAGATACTTGCTCCCGTGTCTCAGTGGGGTTCAGTAATGTCAGCTGATCCCCTGCTGTGTGGATGGCAGTCTCTCCTGCTGTCACCTCATTCAAAATACAGTAGGCCTCTGCCTACACCCTCCTATTTCCTGGGCTTCAACACAGCCAGTTGTAGTTCGGAAGTGCCGTCCACACGGAAAGAGATACTTGCTCCCGTGTCTCAGTGGGGTTCAGTAACGTCAGCTGATCCCCTGCTGTGTGGATGGCAGTCTCTCCTGCTGTAAACTCATTCAAAATACAGTAGGCCTCTGCCTACACCCTCCTATTTCCTGGGCTTCAACACAGCCAGTTGTAGTTCGGAAGTGCCGTCCACACGGAAAGAGATACTTGCTCCCGTGTCTCAGTGGGGTTCAGTAACGTCAGCTGATCCCCTGCTGTGTGGATGGCAGTCTCTCCTGCTGTCACCTCATTCAAAATACAGTAGGCCTCTGCCTACACCCTCCTATTTCCTGGGCTTCAACACAGCCAGTTGTAGTTCGGAAGTGCCGTCCACACGGAAAGAGATACTTGCTCCCGTGTCTCAGTGGGGTTCAGTAATGTCAGCTGATCCCCTGCTGTGTGGATGGCAAAGTCTCCTGCTGTCACCTCATTCAAAATACAGTAGGCCTCTGCCTACACCCTCCTATTTCCTGGGCTTCAACACAGCCAGTTGTAGTTCGGAAGTGCCGTCCACACGGAAAGAGATACTTGCTCCCGTGTCTCAGTGGGGTTCAGTAACGTCAGCTGATCCCCTGCTGTGTGGATGGCAGTCTCTCCTGCTGTCACCTCATTCAAAATACAGTAGGCCTCTGCCTACACCCTCCTATTTCCTGGGCTTCAACACAGCCAGTTGTAGTTCGGAAGTGCCGTCCACACGGAAAGAGATACTTGCTCCCGTGTCTCAGTGGGGTTCAGTAATGTCAGCTGATCCCCTGCTGTGTGGATGGCAAAGTCTCCTGCTGCCTACACAGTCGTACCACTACTGATTTTTAACCGTGCTCCAATTAGGCCTGTGGCTCCACTGTCTCTCGTATTTCCCCTGTCCTCCAACCCCGCCAGTTACAGCTCCGAAGTGGCGTCTGCACAATCCACACTTGTTCCTGTGTTACAGGTGTTCAGTCCGGTCAGTTAATCCCCTGATGTGTGTCCGGCAATGTCGCCTGCTCTGTCCACATTCCCATTATGTGGATTGTGCAGACGCCACTTCGGAGCTGTAACTGGCGGGGTTGGAGGACAGGGGAAATACGAAAATCAGTGAAGCCACAGGCCTAAGTGGAGCTTGGTTCAAATTAGTAGTCTACAACCGATCTTAAAATTTCTTCAATGCAGCCTAAGCCTGCTCCGTGCTTGTCCCTGGGCTTCAACACAGCCAGTTGTTGCTCGGAAGTGCCGTCTTCACAGAGTAAAACACTAGCTCCTGTGTTTGTGGGGTTCAGTAACGTCAGCTGTTCCCCTGCTGTTTTGATGGCAATCTGTCCTGCTGCCTCCCAATTGACAGCACATCAGGCCTCAGCCTGCTAAGTGCTTGTCCTGGGCTCCAACATCGCCAGTTGCTGCTCATAACTGACTTTGGCACGGGTACTCCCTCCTGCCCAGCTTGGTTCCAGCCCTGCCTGCTGTTTCCGGGAAGTGTCAATGTCAGTTTGCCACCCCAAGTTGCCATGTCGTGTTGCGGTTGGGTTAGCCGAGGCTAGGGTGCCAGCAGTTTAGGTGCTTCCTATGTGGACTGCGGGTTCTGGTAAGAAAGGTTTGTTCCATAGTGCCAGTAGGACAAGCACCCCCTGTAGGACTGTGTGATTCGGTAACTGCGGCCAGCTTGCGGCATGCCAACTTTGCTTTTCAGGGGTAACTTCTGATACCCCTCCGGGTTCCAGCACCGTCAGCTGGTTCTCATCAGAGCCTTTGGCCTAGGTGCCTCCATCTCGGTATCCGAGTTCCGGCAACGTCTGCTGGTCCTTGGTAGTGCTTTGTAGCACAGGTACCTCCTGCTTAGTAACCGGGTTCCAGCACCGTCAGCTGGTCCTCGGTTGTGCCATTGGCTCTTATTCCTTCTGCTGCCCCTCCGGGTGCCAGCACTGTCAGCTGGTCCTCGCTATTTCCATTTGCTCTTGCAGCTTATGCTACCCCTCCGGGTTCCAGCACCGTCAGCTGGTTCTCGTCAGAGCCTTTGGCCTAGGTGCCTCCATCTCGGTATCCGAGTTCCGGCAACGTCTGCTGGTCCTTGGTAGTGCTTTGTAGCACAGGTACCTCCTGCTTAGTAACCGGGTTCCAGCACCGTCAGCTGGTCCTCGGTTGTGCCATTGGCTCTTATTCCTTCTGCTGCCCCTCCGGGTGCCAGCACTGTCAGCTGGTCCTCGCTATTTCCATTTGCTCTTGCAGCTTATGCTACCCCTCCGGGTTCCAGCACCGTCAGCTGGTTCTCGTCAGAGCCTTTGGCCTAGGTGCCTCCATCTCGGTATCCGAGTTCCGGCAACGTCTGCTGGTCCTTGGTAGTGCTTTGTAGCACAGGTACCTCCTGCTTAGTAACCGGGTTCCAGCACCGTCAGCTGGTCCTCGGTAGTGCCATTGGCTCTTGTTCCTTCTGCTGCCCCTCCGGGTGCCAGTACCGTCAGCTGGTTCAAGAGGACAAAGAACAGGAAGACAACCACCAAGATGCAGAACAACAAGAGAGAGAAGACAAAGAAGCATAAAAAAAACAAAGCAGAAGAACATTAAGCATAAGACTAATACTCTGAGCAAATGATATTATCTTATTTATAAGCAGAAGAAGACTAAGCAGTGTATGGGGGTGAGTCCGTTCCTCCTCGTGGTGCCCCTGGAAAAGGCCTGCTGCTGCAGGCCAAACTGAACGCGGACAAATCCTGTTGTAAATCTTTTGTGACAGGCAGAACGGAAGGTGTAAACTTCTAACTTTTCTAGATAACAACTACAGGAATGCCTGACACAAACAAGAATATGATGAAGAAGAATAGGAAGAAGATGAAGAAGCTGAATATGTAGAATAATAATTGTTGAATAAGAAGAATATGAAGAATGTAAGAAAAGGAAGAAGAAGAAGAAGAAGAAGAAGAAGAAGAAGAATGTAAAAAAAGGAAGTAGAAGAAGAAGAAGAAGAATGTAAAAAAAGGAATAAGAAGAAGAATGTAAAAAAAGGAAGCAGAAGAAGAAGAAGAATGTAAAAAAAGGAAGTAGAAGAAGAAGAAGAAGAATGTAAAAAAAGGAAGTAGAAGAAGAAGAAGAAGAATGTAAAAAAAGGAAGTAGAAGAAGAAGAAGAAGAATGTAAAAAAAGGAAGTAGAAGAAGAAGAAGAAGAATGTAAAAAAAGGAAGTAGAAGAAGAAGAAGAAGAAGAAAGAAGAAAGAAGAAGAAGACATACATGTCTGGCAAAATATAAATGAGGCTAACATAGTCAATATCTTTGTAACTCCTAACATCTTTAAAAAAAAAGTTTAATTCCTGCTATTCCATTTGATTGGGCTAAACCTCTATGGCTTTAATGTCTCCTCCACCTCCCACAATACATTCTACATTATTCTTAGTTGTTTTTCTTCATGTAGAATTAACCTACAAGGAAAGAAAGGTTTTTTTTTAATTCCGATATTTTGGCCCCATTGACTTGCATTGGTTCCCGGTATCGGAATCGGCGATACCGATACTTTTTTTTAAGATCGGCCGATCCATTCCGATCCGATATTTTCAAGTATCGGCTGGTATCGCTCAACTCTAGTAAGGAGATACCAAATATGTGTAGGAAAACTAATGTTTGGACGCATGGCAGGGCCCAGAAGGTAAGGAGCGCCATTTGACTTTTGGAGGTCAAAATTGGCTGCAATTGTTAGCGAATGCCATGTCGTGTTTGGAGAGCACCTGATGTGCCTAATCTGTTGAAACCCCCACAAGTGACACCATTTTGGAAACTAGACCACTCAAGGAATATTTAATCAATGAATCTTAAGGAAAAAACACACAAATCTAGTAGCCAAATGCTAGCCAGCAGTGGGCATATTAGAGGTGAGAATTGAAAAAATCACCACCACATATGTGTGTATAGGATAGACAAAGGCTAGTGATGGGTGAGCACTAAAATGCTCGGGTGCTCGTTGCTCGGGTCGAGCAAATTGGAATGCTCAGGTGAATGAGCCCAATGTAAGTCTATGGGAAACTCGAGCACTTTTACCATGGCCCCCCCGGGGGACATTAGAGGGACTAGAAATTGCAGAAATTGATGGGAACAGTGCTCGAATGATATGAAAACAGCATGGGGAAGACCCCTGGAAGAATTTCTGACTCCCAGGTCACTGCTGTGAACAATGTTGTCAGAGTCTTATGACATTTTTACAGACTCACAATAAAACATACAAAAACAAAATCAAAATGGATTTTCCTGGGAAATATGTTAATGAACATCCTTTCCATTGTAATGACTTTTATATAAGGCAAATAAATAACCAAAAACAAAAATGCTCCTCCACACCTTGGGCTATGTTCACACGTAGCGTTTTTGATGCGTTTTTGAGCTTTAGCATTGCTTTCAACCAAGACAAATGCATTCACTGGGAAATGTCACAGTAACATTTTACAACCATGTGGTGTGTGACACATCATCAGACACATCCCGTTTCATTTATGAAGGAGGGACTCTGAAAGTCACAAAGCCTATTTTTATAGGGTCACCAGGTCGCCTTTACTATTTTTAAAGGGCCAGCAGTTGACCCTCACTATTCTTAGAAAGCCATCAGCCAGCTATACTTTGTTGTTCCCATTCAACAGTGAGTCTCCGATACTGGTGTTGCGTATGCAGTGAGTGGCAGGGCTGCTAAAAATTTGGACGCACCCCAATACCCCTTTGACGAGACATACAGGAGGGCCTCATGAAAAAATATTCCCATTGTTAGGAAGTGGGTCTTCCATAGTGTTTGCCTATGCTGTGAGTGGCAGTGCTGCCCAAAATTTGGACGCACCCCAACACCACTTTGAAGAGACGTACAGGAGGGCCTCGTGAAAACAATGTTCCCATTCTTAGGAAGTGGGTCTCACATACTGTTTATCTATGCTGTGAATGCAAGGCCTGCCCAAAATTTAGACGCACCTCAATAACCCCTTTGAAGAAAAGTACAAGAGGGCCTCCTGAAAACATTGCTCTCATTATTAGGAAGTGGTTCTCCCATACTATTTGCCTATGCAGTGAATGCAAGGGCTGCCAAAAATTTTGAGCCACTCCAATGCCCCTTTGAAGAGACGTAGAGGAGGGCCTCATGAAAAAATGTTCCCATTATAAAGAAGTGGGTCTCCCATAGTGCTTGCCTATGCAGTTAATGCAAGGGCTGCAAAAAATTTGGTGGCACTCCAATACACCTTGGAAGAGATGTGGAGGGCTTCATAAAAAAGTTTCCCATTAGAAAGGAGCGGGTCTGCTATGTAATGCCCATGCAGTAAGTGTATGAGCTGACAAACATTTACCCCTGGGGGGTATACATGAACATACTGTGCAACCGTTTATTTTTTGGTGTGGGCATCATACACACTCTTTAAAAAAATTATATGGGTGTTGCATCATGGACCACCATCACCCTGGTGATATGGTGGTGGAGGATGAGGATGTGGATGAGGAAAAGGAGGAGGACAACAGAAAATAGCCAAAATCAGGAAGCGTATACCCATGTGTGGGTGTGAAGAGGTGCATGGGAATAGTACCCGAGTATTAGGAGCTACTCGTAACGTGTACAGCGAGTCCGAATATTTCACTACTCGTGCAATCATATAATCCCTTTAAAAATATGAAACTTTAATAAATTGAGGTAAAAAACACCCCCCTAGTGCAATAACACAATTAACAAACTCTATACAATAATAACCTACGATAGCCCTAAACGAGCCTGCTATCCCTTCCTGACAGTGGAGGTTGGCACCCTAAAAGATACGATTTGGCGCCCCTACTCCGCGGCGGCTGTCCCAGACTCGCCCTAAATGACCCTTATAAACTACAGGTGGGAAAACAATAAGCAAATAAAAGAGATGAAAGATAGTGCTTAATATAATACATCGTAGGTTATTATTGTATAGAGTTTGTGTTATTGCACTAGGGGGGTGTTTTTTACCTCAATTTATTAAAGTTTCATATTTTTAAAGGGATTATATGATTGCACTTTTAATATTTCTTCCCTGGTCCTGTGGACGTTTTTTTATTTCACTACTCGCTCATCCCTAGCTGTAAGCCATAATCCTCAACATTAACAGAAATAAAAACCTTGAAATAGATCACTCTGTTTGTAATAACTCTGCATAATATATGAGTTTCACTTTTTGATCGAAGAACTGAAATAAATTACTTTTTTGTGAGAAGCACTGGTAAGAGGTGCTGGATAACCCATTTTAAGTTAGCCATAAGGTATACGTGGGCAGTCCACGGTCTGCAAATAATAGAGATCTCACAATTGACTTTCTTTCCAAATCAACCACAGCCCCGCACACTTTAGGAGACAAGCAAGGCAATGGGCCGCAAGGGGCCACATATAAAGTTTAGACATTTCAGCTGTGCAGATGATTTACAGATGCCTTGTTTAATTAAGGGTCTTTTTATTTGAAGCTTTGGAGTAATAGCCTCCATTGTTACGATCTATTAGACCCATCTAATTGTGACTATTCATCAAATATCCTATGTTGCATTTTTAAGTGCACCATAAATCCCGTCCATAGAGTTGACTTAAGGTAGAGGCCTGACTTGTATTTACCGGCCATGTTTTTCTACATGCCCATTAGAAACTAATGAAACAAATGATATCTAATTCCTCATCCCACATCAGTATATAGTGTGGTTACGTAAATTTATCGCACTTATAACAAATATATCTTTCTACAAAGGAATATTTCACTTTATGAGCCAAGAAAGAGAAAAATGCCAAGGAAAACATTTACTGCAAGGCTCAGGCAGTAAAACACCACGGTCGTAAAATGGAAGGCATAAATAAGAGCACGTCTTTATTAAAAATTACCTTATTATTCTTTCAAGTCATTTATTACATAGGTGGATGCAATATTTCTTCAGACTGGTGCATGTCTGCCTTTGAGGAGCAGTTTTTGCATAAAGCTGAGTTAATGCGGATCACTACAATCCATATTCCTTACTGATGGTGAGCTAGGGATTGTTCGGATGGGCATATTTCACATCTGAATATTACACAGACCAATGTTATTGAATGGGGCTATTCAGATGAGTTTTTGCACATGGATGAAGTGAAAAATCGCAGCTTGCACTATTGTCTTCCATTTTTTGGATCTTACTTGCCTACTCAAGTCTACAGCTGATCATCCTTCCATATTACACTCATTTATGTTTATTGATACATTGCAATTAATAACAAATGTAGTTGGTCTTGTACAGTATAAAATCAGATGTCATATGGATATAAAATACAGACATATGGGGGACACACGTGGATGACAAATGGGAGAAATACGGATGATAATGCAGATGAAAATCACCATTTTTTTCGGGGTGAGACACTAGATTAAACCCGGCCTCACAGCATGAATTCCCAAGGTTCAGTGAATTACTAAAAATTTGACATGAATTTAATTCACATCAAGTTAATTTGCCCATCTTTACTTGCTATAATATTTATTGCTGCACACACAATTTGAACATTCAGTATTCAAAGGGCAACTAAATATTTTTCCCAATTCTAAAAAAAATAAGGTTTGGATCTTGTTTGGTGGCATTAGGTCAAAGTATGAATTTTGGATGCGCGGTCCATGCCTCTTACTACAGTTCTGGCATATGCATGATCTCTCCCCATGAGAAATTCTCATGGTGATCTGCTATGAAGACACTGAGCATGAAATGCCGTGACCTCATCACTGGCATTTTCCCACAGTCCTGAGGTCACAGCAGTTCAGCTTGGCTGCGAGAACAGCTTCAGTGAATAGTGGTGAAGTCACTGATGCTGCGCTCCCTCACAGCCTGACCTGCACTGAACTCTGGAGCGTGGGAAAGGCTGTGAGGGAGCGCAGACTCAGTGATGTCAGTGCTAGACACTGAGGCTGCACTGGAAACATCTTCTCATTCACCAGTGGTTTTTCAGCTGGGACCATCACATCTTAGCACCGTCCTGGTTGAAAACTGTATATCCCCCAGATATGGATTACGGCGTGGGACACAACGACGTACAGGTATGGTATATTGTTGCTTTTATTTTATATTTATTACAGGAGAATGAGGGATTCGCATGGATTAGGTGTGTTTGTAAGCATGGTTTACTTAAGAATAATAATGGAGTCTGCGTCGTTATTTCAAATAAAGGATTTTTTACTGGGAATCTGTGTTTTCTTTACAATTTGACTATGGGGTTAGTAATAGGGGTGTCTAATTGACGCTTCTCCATTACTAATCTCGAGGCTTCATGTCACCTGAAAGGTGACATCAACCCCCAACTATTACTCCATATGCCACCGCTACAGGGCAGTGGGAAGAGCAAGGCTATGTGCCAGAATTGGCGCATCTTAGAGATGTGCCTTTTCTGGGGAGGCTGAGATCTGATGCTTTAAGCCGGGGGGGGCAGGATCCATGACCCCTTTCTAGGATATTAACATCAGCTCTCAGTGGTCTGCATAGCCATTACTGGCTATTAATGATAGGGGGACACCACGCCATTTTTTTCCGTAAAAGAATCCTTTATTTGTTAAATACATGTCCAGAATTTTGCGCACACTCTATACTAATTGTATTTGTCACTGATATGTATATATCTACCTATTCTATATGGATTTACTGTATGTAATCCATCTCTCCTATCCTGTCGGCTACTTCAGTGATTTTGCAGAAGTCGACCAAAGGAAGTACTGGCTATTCTATTTATCTCTCTATGAAATCTAAAGACATATATATCTACTATATAATCGTCTAATCCTGTCGGTCTGTCTCTCTGTAACGGAAATCCCGCGTCGCTGATTGGTCGCGGCCGGCCGGGAGCGACTAATCAGCGACAGGCGCAGTCCGGCCGCGAATTGGTGCTAAATTCGAACGACGCACACCACCCCTACCCTCGGGAGATCTGCGGTGCCAGC
The DNA here is from genome assembly GCF_039654945.1 of Dendrobates tinctorius. Lineage (NCBI taxonomy): Eukaryota > Metazoa > Chordata > Amphibia > Anura > Dendrobatidae > Dendrobates > Dendrobates tinctorius. The sequence goes on along the minus strand of NW_027361752.1, from coordinate 36,234,380 downwards.
CGCTGATCTCCTGACGGTTGCCGTGGGTCATCTCCTGCCACACGAAGGTCAGCGGCGACGCAGCCTGGAGATGACCGGCACTAGCCTGATTGGTCGCAACCGGCAGGGAGCAACCAATCAGCGACAGGTGAAGTCCACCCGCGAATTGCCGCGGAATTTGAACCACGCTTTTCTGATTGGTCGTGCCCGGCGACCAATCAGCGATATTGGCTCGGAATTTAACCCTCACTCACAGCGCAACGTAGTTCACTCATCTATATTCATTGTATTATTCTTAAATCTTCATAAATAAACTACATACATATTCTAGAATACCCAATGCACTAGAATCGGGCCACCATCTAGTGTAATATATATATATATATATATATATATATATATATATATATATATTCTTTTATAACTTATCAGTGTGATTTTACTGTATAGCGCACATGAATTGCCGGCTTTTCAAAGGACACCGGTGTGCATTTCTCGCAAGTCACACGGATGGTCTGTGTAGTGTGCGATTTTTTTCTCGCGCCCATAGACTTACATTGGCAAAAACAGTGATGGGAGCTGCCCCATAGATTAACAGCGGTCCGAGTGCTATACAATGTTTTATTGCATAGCACTCGTCCGTATTCCTCGCTAGTGTGACTCCGGCCTTTGTCAGATAAAATCCAATCCTTCAGTAAAGCGTCAGTCTTTCTGGTCTTTTGCAAGAATGATTTTAGCTGTACTTCAGAGTGAATGATGACTTCAAATAACAGGGGCGGTTGAGGAGATATGGCTCATAAGTTGAAAGGAAGCATATAGTTCTGATAAGATATATTACACACTTTCTAACATTACATTATCTTGTGCTATTAATTTTTGCATTGTGACTTTTTTGTACAGTTGGACAGCTCCACCACATATGAACAAGAAGCCCTGTATGTTCACAACTTCCTGGCAAGTGTTGTAATGGATGGGGTGACAGTGACACCCTAAAGGATTAAGGGTGAACCCACAGTTGTAATGCACGGGTTTCAATGGTAAAAATCCTCAATACACACGCATATATTGCCAATGTGCAGTTTCTATTTGGCTAGCTTCACACTAGCGTTTTGGGCCGCAGCACACGGCCACTGCTAAGCCCCGCCCCCTCCGGTCATCTCCGCCTAGTATCGCACACGGCTGCATGTGATCTGCACACCCTATCTTTAGCATAGGGTGCGCAGACCGCGCGCTAGCAGAATTTTGCGTGCGCTGCGCCCTTTTGACGGTGCGCTGGTGTGCGCCGAACGCACCATATTGCATTTTGGTGCGCTCGGAGCACCGTCAAAAGGTTTTTTAATTTTCACAGCTAAATGTTAAAAACTTCTCTGAAGCACCTGGGGGTTCAAGGTGCTCAGCACAAATCTAAATACATTCCTTGAGGGGTCTAGTTTCCAAAATGGGGGTGACATGTGGGGTGCTTTCCATTGTTTAGACATATCGTCGGCTCTCCAAATGGGACATGGCATCCTCTAATGATTCTAGCAACTTTTGCATTCAAAAAGTCAAATGACGCTCTTTCCCTTCTGAGTCCTGCCATGTGCCAAACAGTAATTTTCTCCCTACAAATTGTATGGTGCAATTTTCCCAGTTACCTTTATGAAAATGCAAAATTTGGGGCTGAAAACCTTTTTGTGCTGAAAATGTATTTTTTTTTATTTTGGCAGCTCAACCTTATAAACATTATGGGGGTTCAATGTGCTCACCACACATCTAGATAAGTTCCCTGAGGGGTCTAGTTTCCAAAATGGTGTCATTTGTGGGGGGTTTTCACTGTTTAGGCACATTCGGGGCTCTCCAAGTATGACATGGGGTCCGCTAATTGTTCCAGCAAATTTTGCATTCAAAAAGTCAAATGGTGCTCCTTCCATTGCGAGCTCTGTTGTGTGCCAAAACAGTGGTTTTCTCCCATATGGGGTATCGGTAGGCTAATTAAAAACTAAACAACACATTTTGGGGTCCATTTTTTCCTGTTACTCTTGTGAAAATAAAAAAATTGCGTATTAAGTAAATTTTTTGTGAAAAAAGTTCAATGTCCAATTTTTTTCACATTCCAAAAATTCCTGTGAAGCACCTGAAGGGTTAATAAACTTCTTGAATGTGGTTTTGAGCACCTTGAGGGGTGCAGTTTTTAGAATGGTGTCACTTTTGAGTATTTTCTATCATATAGACCCCTCAAAGTCGCTTCAAATATGAAGTGGTCCCTAAGAAAAATGGTTTTGTAAATTTTGATGGAGAAATTAGAAATCGCTGGTCAAATTTTAACCTTTATAAGTTCCTAACAAAATAAAATGTTTCAAAAATCGTGCTGATGTAAAGTAGTCATGAGGGAAATGTTATTTATTAACTATTTTGTGTGACCCATCTCTCTGATTTAAGGGCATAAAAATTCAAAGTTTGAAAATTTTCAAAATTTTCACCAAATTTCTGTTTTGTTTTCCACAAATAAACACAAGTCCTATTAAAGAAATTTTACCACTATCATGAAATACTATATGTCTCAAAAATCCATCTCAGAATCACCGGGATCCATGGAAGCGTTCCAGAGTTATTATCTCATAAAGTGACAGTGGTCAGAATTATAAAAATTGGCCTTGCCCTTAATGTAAATAAATTTCTCACTACAAATTCATTTTTAGTTAAAGTAAATTCTGAACTCTTCAAAATTTTGAAAATTTTCACCTCTGCTCCAGTATGTAGTCATTAATAACTTATAAAATACTACATACTGGAGCAGAGGTGTAACTTTTCAAAATTTTGAAGAATAGGAATAGAAAGGAATATGAAGTGTTCTGGAGAATAGAAAGAGTTTATAAAATGATAATAAATTGGTAGAAATATCATTTTGGTAATTTAGGCCTCTTTTATTTCTTAGCAGAGAACTGGAAGCTCTGTAGTTTTAGTTTTGACACAGCAGAAAATAGGTTATTGAGACATCACAGACGAAGTTGTGTCAACCCCGAAAAATCGAATGCCATATCGGAGACGCTTGGAGGTAAGAGATTTGCCGGTCTCCATTCTAGCCGCCTGGTACTATTGAATCAATCCGCTCATCTTTAGTGCTGACTAATGGGGTAGAGAGAGACGTTCAAGGGCCAAGTCATAGGTCACAAGGTCCAGGGACGTCTTGACACAGAATCTGTCACGTCCTCTGTCAAGACTGAGGAAAGTTTTGCGATTTTGGATCTTTGGTAACAAACTTTCAGAATTTTTGGTAGACACTAGTTTTTTTAATACGTTTTTTCATTTTATAAGCAATTTGTATTTCCTGGAAACCCTTTTTAAGTGAATATGTTGGAATGAGCATTAGCTATAGCTACATCTGCCGATTGTACAAAGTCCAAATTTTCCAGTTTTTTTATTTTTTTTTTTATAACATTCAACTGATTGAGAATAATTGCAGAAATAAACCATATGAAAGGAAGGAAATAACATGACGTGACCTTTCTGTTTGTAACCAATCTGCGCAGTTACACAGTTTACTTTTGGGATTATTTGATCATCGAGTGCCATTCAGATGCTGACTCATAGAAGAGCCAACTGCAGCACATAGTGGGAAAAGGTCAAATAGTAAAACGATCCCAGTGGATGATGAAGCCTATAATTGGGAACATTCAACTGAACACAATAGATGCTGAGTAATAATAGTCCACCTACTATAGACCAAAAACAATGACAGCACCCTTCGGTATAAAGAAACATTTCGACATTTAGAAAACTTTTTGGAAGTTTTCCAAATTACTTCATGAACTTGTTCACTTTGGTAAAGTTGGAGCCATGTGTGGAGCAGTCTCCTGTTAACATGTTAAGTGCTGCAGCAAATTTCATCATTTTATGTAAAAAGGTGGTTAAAATATATATTAACATGCATATCTCTTCCTGGTCTTAGAGGGAAGGGCAGTACTCTACTTCCTAGAGAAACAGTAGTAGTCCACGGCATTTTTTTTGTCAGTTAACTTCTATTCATTTCAGTTGACATAAATCATACACATATTTTTCAGTTTTAATTGTAATATCCAGATAGGGAAGAGGTGGGGGGAGGCTCCTGTGGCAGCTAGTTATATTACATCCAAACACATGACAAATAATTGGAGGAAGAGGAGCATGGATGAGTTTGTAAGACACAGAGATTATATATCATTCTACAGTGGTACAGAAAGTATTCAGACCCCTTTAAATTTTTCACTCTGTGTTTCATTGCATCCATTTGGTAAATTCAAAAAAACTCACTTTTTTTCTCATTAAAGTACATTAGTGTACACTCTGCACCCCATCTTGACTGAAAAAAAACCCAGAAATGTAGAAATTTTTGCATATTATTATTATTATTATTATTTATTATTATAGCGCCATTTATTCCATGGAGCTTTACATGTGAGGAGGGGTATACATAATACATACAAGTACAGTAGTCTTAAACAATACAAGTCTCGACTGGTACAGGATGAGAGAGGATCCTGCCCGCGAGGGCTCACAATCTACAAGGGATGGGTGAGGATACAGTAGGCGAGGATAGAGCTGGTCGTGCAGCAGTTTGGTGGATCGGTGGTTACTGCAGGTTGTAGGCTTGTCGGAAGAGGTAGGTCTTCAGGTTCTTTTTGAAGGTTTCCATGGTAGCCGAGAGTCTGATATGTTGTGGTAGAGAGTTCCAGAGTAGGGGGGCTGCGTGGGAGAAATCTTGTATGCAATTGTGACAAGAGGAGATAAGAGGGGAGTACGGAAGGAGATCTTGTGAGGATCAGAGGTTTCATGCAGGTAAGTACCGGGAGATGAAGTCACAGATGTATGGAGGACTGAGGTTGTGGATAGCTTTGTATGTCAATGTAGGGTTGGTGGGGCGAGCTGGGGGGGTGATCCCTCTTCTTACCGCGCAGAGACGAAACAGAGACGAAATGGAGGCAGATTCTGGGTGCAACAGGTCCGAGTTTATTTTCGCTCGCTGTCCGCCTGACGGCCCTCGCAGCACATTGCCATATCTCTCTCTCGGCCATCCGTATCCAGAGCCGCTTCACAATACAGCCTTTCCTGACGCACCGACAGCTTCCGACACTGTGGCTGCCCTAGGCCTAATCACCAACAGTCCTTTCACTGGTCAAACGTCATTCTTTACACGGTATGCCTATTCTCTTTAACTCGTCTCTGTTACGGTATATCTGTCAGGACCACCCCCCTGACGTTCTCTCTCCTCAGTCCCCCTGGTCTGGATTCTCCTCACAGCGCACAGACTGTAGCGGTCCTCCTGTCACTGGAGCTCCCCCTGGGGACTGGAACTTTCTGGAACCCTCCCTCAGTATTTATAGCTCTCCCGGTCCCCTGTCACTGTAACCACGCCCCCCATGACCAACGGTTTCTAAAGCCCTAAGCTGTTGTCAAGTCCTTTGCTCACACTCCTCCCTGCCATCTAATGGTCAACCCAAGGTACTGCACGTCCACTACACTTTCCTAGCTGTTTCCCCACTGTAATAACTAACACCTACCTACACTGTGCAAACCTTTCCTTCTTCACTCTGACTAGTCCGTCCGTCCGGTCACCTTCCCTACACTCTCCTTCCTTTGTCCATTGTCGTCCTCGACAATCGTCATCCCTGCCTTCGTCGTTCTGAAGCTACACCTACATTCTGTTGTCGGACCAGCTGTTGAGCCAAACCCACTATCTGCAGGGGCCGAACCATACTGGGAGCACTATGCTCTGAGCAGCCTACTGCTACTCACCAGCGCGCATGCCACATGACAACATCTTTCAAATTGGGCTAGGTACACCCATATTCTCTCTATGGTGTGTACCTTCCCCTATTCTCCCCTACTGTCACCTTCCACTATTCGGTATGCCATGATCGAGGTCTCTTACCTTCCAGATCATTACCAGCGCCCGCCTTCCTCCTTCAGGGGTGTCCGTGGTGTTGGGGACCTGACCTAGGACGGCTGTCTCTCTCACGTCTTCCAACTCATTTTCCTTTCTTTCAATTACATGTCATGGTCGGCGTCCCGGTCCCCCAGACCTCCTCCACTCTTAGATCCCTACCGGATCTCACACTTTCCTTTGGTCCCGCAGACCTTCCCTTACCCGGACCTGTTGCATTTTCTTGTGCATATTGTACACCAAAACAACTTTACAATACCACAAGTACCCCATTTTTATAATTTTTTTTTCATTTTCTTTTTGCTTTTAAAACCAACATATAACAACATAACATTGCAGATCCTCTTCCTTCCTCCCCCCCTTCCTTGGACCTGGACACTCCTCCGCTTTTTCGTATCCCCGTTCTGTCAGGCAAACATATTTTCGTATACTTTCCATATAAAGAACATAAAAAAGGAGAAAGAAAGAGAGAGAAAATAGTTGCATCAGATAAACAGCAACAAAAACATTTTTTTTTTTTACTCTAAATGCAACTGTCCTTATAACCTGCACAACGGTGCATCGAACTCCTGACAGTCTATCCCACTCTCAATGGACAGAGGTGAGGGCTCCACAGCCGTGGAACTCCTGGGGGAACCGAGAGTGTCCATATCAGTCCTTTTTCACGGGGGTCCGCTTTGCTCGGGCTCCGCCAGTACTGCCACCGCATAATACCCGCGGGGGCAGTATTCTTTATAGTAGGAGACGAAGTCCCCTTCCTTCAGGGCCCGGCCATGACGTATGGATGCTACATTCACGTAAACTTTTTGGCCAGACTGGTCACGAATGAAACTGTACCCCCTGTCCGTGTTGGTGTACACCAGCCGTCCCCGGGATCTTTCCACCACCATGCCAGCCTCCCCTTTTGAGTGAAGCAGGCTCCATACCTCCTGCTCCCGGATCTTCTTTTGTTTAATCACCTCCGCAACCCAGACAGAGGGTGTCGCGCCAGTCCCAGAGTCCGGTGGGTGGGACCTTGCCGAGAAAGGGCGTGGATCAGAGGCGGCCGATGATTTCTGCGGCTCAGCAGCCGCTGGGGCCGGGTGGCGGATGGGAGCAGCCGTGTTTCCGGGGGGCTGGTCCACAGGGCCTGTCACACAGGCCATAGCCGGTTCTAATGCAGGCATAACCGCGGCTGCAGGGTAGGCCGCATCCAAAACTTCCAGCAGAGCCGGAGTGACAGCCGGTTCTGGTGATGGCGGTTTTTCCGGCCGAGAGAGCATGGACGCATCTTCTGTCAACAAGCTCCGCCCTGGTGACTCCGGGCGGGATGGCTCAGGGACGGGGGCAGGAGCCTCACTCAACTCCGCGTATATCATAGGGCCCTCTGCAGCCCGACCTTCCGGTATGCTGGAGACCGCGTGCTGTGGCAGAATGGTGAGAGCCACTTGCGGAGGCACTGGTGGTGCCGGGGGTGCTCTCACCTTCCCCGGCGCTGTGGCCTCCATCACATCAACACGCGGCTTCCCCCGCAGCCTCCATCCCTATCACCACTGTCCTGCGGGCCTTTCCCCCAGACTCGGGGGCTCCACTGAGAAGTCCTCTGCCGGTATTGGTGGCGGCCGTTCTCGCTGACTCCGCTCAGGCTCCGCTCCCCAGCCCAGCATCCCGCTACCTGCCCGTGGTCCTGAGGGCGACTTCTGGCACAGCTCCATCCCCTGCCTCCACTGCCACTCAAGGCGGCCGAGGCCCCGACACCCACAGCGTCTCATACCGTCCGTGGGGCAGCAATCGAATGACGCCAGACAGCCGCAGCCAAGTTCTTCTTCTGTGCCACTCCTCCTGCTGGGTGGGGCGTTAACAGGCCTCTCCACCCATCTGCCAGGATCCAGTACATGGGAGCGTCGGCCTCCGGGCACATACTGTTGCCCAGGGGGGTACGTTGGAGGGGGTCCCAGTCCATTCAACATGGCTGTAAACACCCGGACCTCTCCCCTGCGCTGTAGCAATGCCGCCATCTTGCGCAGCACCTTGCACCGCCCCGGATCTTCTGTCAGCACCACAGAGTCACCACAGCGCTCCCGATTTGTAATCCACAGGTAAGCCAGTTGTAATCCACAGGTGTGTTCACTCCATGCAGCATGTCCAAACCCCTTTCCATTACTTGAGGCAGGCCTGCCGCAGAAGATGGGGTATTAGCGGCGGCGATCCTGCCGACTACACCAAATGTAGGGTTGGTGGGGCGAGCTGGGGGGGGTGATCCCTCTTCTTACCGCTCAGAGATGAAACAGAGACGGAAATGGAGGCAGATTCTGGGTGCAACAGGTCCGAGTTTATTTTCACTTGCCGTCTGCCTGACGGCCCTCGCAGCACATCGCCATATCTCTCTCTCTCGGCCCTCCGTATCCAGAGCCGCTTCACAATACAGCCTTTCCTGACGCACCGACAGCTTCCGACACTGTGGCTGCCCTAGGCCTAATCACCAACAGTCCTTTCACTGGTCAAACATCGTTCTTTACACGGTATGCCTATTCTCTTTAACTCGTCTGTTACGGTATATCTGTCAGGACCACCCCCCTGACGTTCTCTCTCCTCAGTCCCCCTGGTCTGGATTCTCCTCACAGCGCACAGACTGTAGCGGTCGTCCTGTCACTGGAGCTCCCCCTGGGGACTGGAACTTTCTGGAACCCTCCCTCAGTATTTATAGCTCTCCCGGTCCCCTGTCACTGTAACCACGCCCCCCATGACCAACGGTTTCTAAAGCCCTAAGCTGTTGTCAAGTCCTTTGCTCACACTCCTCCCTGCCATCTAATGGTCAACCCAAGGTACTGCACGTCCACTACACTTTCCTAGCTGTTTCCCCACTGTAATAACTAACACCTACCTACACTGTGCAAACCTTTCCTTCTTCACTCTGACTAGTCCGTCCGTCCATAAGGTCACCTTCCCTACATCATGGTTAGGGTTTTGAACTGGAGTCTTTGGGTAATGGGGAGCCAGTGCAGGGAATGACAGAGGGGAGAGGCCGGGGAATAGCGTGGGGACAGGTGGATTAGTCGGGCAGCAGATTAGTCGGGCAGGAGAGTTAAGAATAGATTGGAGGGGTGCGAGAGTGTTAGAGGGGAGGCCACAGAGCAGGAGGTTGCAGTAGTCAAGGCGGGAGATGATGAGGGCATGGACTAGAGTTTTTGCAGATTCTTGGTTGAGGAATGTACGGATCCGTGAAATATTTTTGAGTTGAAGTCGGCAGGAAGTCGAAAGGGTTTGTATGTGCGGTTTGAAAGAGAGACCAGTGTCAAGGATAACCCCGAGGCAGCGAGCTTATGGGACTGGAGAGAGTGGGCAGCCAATTACTTTAATGGATAGATCCGTTGGGGGGGGTCACGTGAGATGGGGAAAGATGATGATTTCTGTTTTGCCCATATTAAGTTTTAGAAATCTAGCGGAGAAGAAGGTTGAAATAGCAGACAGACATTGTGGGACTCTGGTTAGCAGGGAGGTGATATCTGGTCCAGAGATGTAGATCTGTGTGTCATCAGCATAGAGGTGATGCAGAAAGTCATGAGATTCTATGAGCTGTCCGAGGCCGAAGGTGTAAATGGAGAAGAGCAGGGGCCCTAGGACTGAACCTTGCGGGACTCCGACAGATAGGGGGCATGGTGAGGAGGTGGTGTGCGAGTGGGAGACGCTGAATATCCGGTCTGTTAGGTATGACGCAATCCAAGATTGGGTCAAGTCTGTCATACCAAGAGATGAGAGGGTCTGTAGTAATAGGAAATGGTCCACTGTGTCAAAGGCAGAGGACAGGTCCAGGAGGAGATGGACAGTGTAGTGTCGCTTGGCCTTGGCGGCTAGTAGGCCATTGGTGACTTTAGTTAGGGCAGTTTCAGTGGCATAAGTATTCAGACCCTTTGCACAGTGTTGACCCTTTTGAACTAGTTCAGCCACGACTCTTCTTGGGAATAATGCAACAAGTTTTTCACACCTGGATTTGGGGATCCTCTGCCATTCTTTCTTACAGATCCTCTCCAGTTCCGTCAGGTTGGATGGTGAACACTGGTGAACAGCCATTTTGACTGAATGACTTGGTGGAGCTTCTGTGTTGCTTACTACCGTTCTGCCTTGGTATTTTAAGGTCAGTGATCTTCCATGCCACCACCCATTACAGTACATACAATTTCTCATGTATAATGTAAACCTTTGGTAGGGATTTTTACTTGTTTATAGGGTATATATGTGTAAGAGGGTGAAGAGGAAGAAGAGCCCAAAAGGGGTTACCTCTCCTTCTCCGTGTCCGGAACCACCTAGCCAGACAGCAGGGTTGAAGGGGGAAGACTTTCTGGCCTGGACTGACTGCACCATGTGACCGTGGGGGAAGGGGAAGTGGACAGGAAGCTGTGCAGGATGAGGGCACGAAAGCAGAGCGTGCGACACGCAGAGCAGAGAGGAGGCTGCAGCACCGCACTCCCAGAAAAAGAGAACCCCCGGTCAAGGGACTGAGTCTGAAGGATGAGGCATTGAGAGCACCATACGTGGACCCAGTAGACTTTCTAGAGGAGACTTTCCCCCTGACAGTGCAGAGACAGTGACACGAGAGCGCAGTCTTGGGGACCGCAGTGACAAACCAGGGCCCCTGAGTGTGGTAAAGAGACTTCCCTGTGTGCGCAGCATCGTTCCTGCAGAGAGACAGATGGTGTATCTTACAGAGACTCAGAGCAGGGGAGACTCAGGTTCGCAGCGTCTCCCTGCTCCTTGCTTTAACCCCTGAGGTTCCAACTCCCTTCAGAATAGAAACTCTAGAGAATGCAAGCACCGCTGTTGTCGGTGCCAACATGGGAGAAATAGACCCTTCAATCAAACTTTCCCTAGACTGATAAGTTACAATTACCTGAGTTTTAACCATTTCAACGCCTGCATCACTGTATTATTTCTTTCTACTGTTCCATTGTGCTATATTACTGGTTTATACTGTCACATTTATCCCCCTACTGCTCCTCCCTGCACGGAGAGAAAAATCCTTGTAAATAAACCTTTAACTCTTGGTCTGTCTTGGATCCATGGCAACATCTTCAGTACTTGCAGTATATTACATACGCTTGTTAATTGATTTGTTTATGTCTCTCTTTTACATTTTTGAAGGATCCATGAAAGATAGATCCTATTGACTTGTGATGGATCTGTCAGGTTTACAACTTTTCTTACTTCATAGGGTAGAACCACAGCTATGTATTATCATCAAGAGCAAAAGAAAACTGACAAAAAATAATTTATGCATATAGGCATAGTGTTACCCCCACCAGTTCCAGCGCCGAAACCAGCCAGTCTTTTCTTATGCACTGATATGTTGCGGTAACTCATTGCACTCTGCTTATGTTAAACCCGGCTTAAGGGGCAGGGTAATGCCTTAGTTTTTGTTTTGGCCACTACAGTGTACCACCATAGCGAAGTCAAGTTAACAATATAACAATCTGCTACATCTTTGTTCCAGCTCTGATGCCGTTGTTCCAGTTTCCACTGGTCCATCTCTGCCAAATCTGCTACCACTGTTTCAAGTGTTCATCTTGACCAGGGATTTATAGATGATGGACTATGTTATTCTATTATGTTACTCTATTTCTATCATGTAATTGTATTTTTTATGTACTTTATGTCTTAATACTACAAAATCATACTCGGGGAAAAAATATTCTTTTTTTTTTAGTTTTTTCTATATTGCAACGTACTCATACATGAATGGGTTTCTATGTCTAATCTATCTTATTTACCTGTGATAACAGAAAGTCCAAATGAGACTAAGATGTTACAACAGTGTTTTATAATTGTTTGGATATGGTAAGATCCTACCCAGGAACCATTGACCTTAAAGAGTCTAGTATTTTAGCTAAAAAACAAACTAATTATTTAGAATATAACCATAGTCTGAGTCATGTATTGGGTAAGGCTGAACTACTCTATTGCATTGCATGACATGTGAGTTTACAGCGTCCTTAATTGAACTTTAGAAATGAATAACCTATATACAGCAGATACATAACAACTTGACATGTAAAAACCACCAACCGTATGCCAGCCATTGACTCCGACAGTCATGTGGTTCTGAATCCCCTGGCGAGAATAACTCCCACCAGCTGTCATAATTCTCCACTAAGCAGAAATGAGAGAACAAACATACTGTAAATAGGAAATAAAGAACATAAAGGGGTTGGCAATGGAGATTGTACATAGCAATAGATGGTGAATTCCTTAGCAGAGAATATTCAAATAATCCTCCACTACCGATAAGAGGAAAGCGAATGGACCAGCCTTCCACTCTCGACTTCTGGATAGAGCCATTTCTTAAATGTCTATATCCCTTCGTCTGGTTATTTGCATTCGTTTATAAGACTTGTATAAAGATAGTATAACAACTGCTTTCTGTAGAAGCATAGAAAATCAAGACATGTTCTGCAAGGTTTGGCTGCCATCAACCCATGCTGCATTGGATAGGATGTTTAGATATTTAGGTCGATATTCGCGAATGGATTCCCAGAGCCCACACGGCAAAAAGTTGTACTTGGTCCACTCACTGGAAGTAACTCCCCCAATGGCCCCCATCCTGCCTCCCAACCTCCTTTTTCATCACCATCACAGTCTTTCAGCATTCCTCATTCAATGCAAAGGGACAAGTATGGTATTCCATCTGACCTAAATCGTAAAGCTAATGGGTTTAGCACCTCACATAGTAGACTAAGTCCACTGAAACCCAGAATGTTGCCAAACCTGATCTTTATGTGATTTTCAATCTGAATATTGAATATTTCACTCTGGTGGCAGAAAGCCCATTTTTTATTCAGATTGCACCCCTTTTGTTAAAATACATATTTATAAGACCACGTTTGAAAATTCGTAAAAATTTACATGATCATGTCTTTTGAAATTCAAATTTGCCAGCTTCATAAAATTTTTACTTAAAAAATTGATTTGCGGTACTACATTTCCGCATGAAAAGATGAAATTATCAGCTGACATTTCTTAGGATTGTACCCAACCCCTTTTATCCTATTTAAACTCATCCCTAGTAATGTCCACATAACCTCCATATATCTGGCTTATGGGTAAGCTTATGGTAACCAATCCACACCGATGTTTTGTCTCACACACTATATGTACATACAATTTATTGGCATTTTCTCCCTATTTCTATTGCTAAGCAGTAAACTGTTACATCATCTCAATGAATAATTTCATCTAAGAAAAGGGTTACTGCATTCACTGCCTCGGCTTTTATACAGGCTATGGAAGGAGGTGCTATATCATGTGATGTTGCTATTCCGTGTAATGGCTGAGAAATATCATGAAAAACACAAAATTTGAGCTTGGTTTGAGTTGATACACATGCAGCATATACAGTAAATGCATGTTGACATTGGCCATAAAACCTGCAAAAGACAAAGTGAGCAAAAACCCTGCTGTAACTAAATAAGTAAAAGCAAAAGTGCATCTAAATAATACAGAGTTTTTAGTAAGGCTGGTTTCACATTTGCGTTTTTTTTCGCGGTATTTTAGCGCTAAATAGCGCATGCGTTTTTTTCCTATACTTTGCATGGGATGCGCTTATGTGCGCATACACATGCGTTTGTACGCATTTTTCCGCGCATGCGTTTTTTTGCGGTATGCGCTCGGGCGCACAAAATGCAACCTGTTGCATTTTTTGGGCGTCCGACTTGCTTCAAAAAAAGCATGCGCGCACAATGCGTTTTTTTACAGCAAGACACCCATTATAAGTCTATGGTGAGCATATGTGCGCATTGGCATGCTTATGTATGCGTTTTTTTGCACATGCGTTTTTTTTTTACCATTAGTTTAGACAATGGAATTTAGGGGTTTGGGTTAGAGTTAGGGTTAGTTAAGGGGGTTTAGGGTTAGGGTTAGGGTCAGGGTTAGGGTTAGGATCAGGGTATGGTTTGGTTAAGGGTTAGGGTCAGGGTCAGGGTTAGGGTTAGGGTTAGGGTCAGGGTTAGGGTCAGGGTTAGGGTTAGGATCAGGGTATGGTTTGGTTAAGGGTTAGGGTTAGGGTCAGGGTTAGGGTTAGGGTCAGGGTCAGGGTTAGGGTTAGGGTCAGGGTTAGGGTTAGGATCAGGGTATGGTTTGGTTAAGGGTTAGGGTTAGGGTCAGGGTCAGGGTTAGGGTTAGGGTCAGGGTTAGGGTTAGGATCAGGGTATGGTTTGGTTAAGGGTTAGGGTTAGGGTTAGGATCAGGGTATGGTTTGGTTAAGGGTTAGGGTTAGGGTCAGGGTTAGGGTTAGGGTCAGGGTTAGGGTCAGGGTTAGGGTTAGGGTCAGGGTTAGGGTTAGGGTTAGGATCAGGGTATGGTTTGGTTAAGGGTTAGGGTTAGGGTCAGGGTTAGGGTCAGGGTTAGGGTTAGGGTTAGGATCAGGGTATGGTTTGGTTAAGGGTTAGGGTTAGGGTCAGGGTTAGGGTTAGGGTTAGGGTCAGGGTTAGGGTTAGGGTTAGTAAAGTCATGGTTTGGGTTAGTGTGAGGGGCCACCTAATGTTGGAAAAAACCGCAAACGCGGTAAAAACGCACTAAAAACGCATACAAACGCATAAAAACGCTGCGTTTTTTTCATGCATGCTCATAAAAATGCTTGAAAAAAAGCAGCATCTGTATGCGTTTGTATGCGTTTTTTCAATGCATTTTTTTGCGGGAAAAACGCGCTGCAAAAAAAAGCAAGTGTGAAACTAGCCTAATACTGTTTTTGATCAAAAGTAGCATGAAAGCTATGCCACCACGACACGGTAACTCTGTTCGGGATACTCCTACACTGTCTAATATTAAAAACCTTGCCTTGTGTCAAAGTTGACCTCAATGTGTGAACAAGGGCAGACAAAAGGACCGGGTCCCAAACAGTAGACACCAGTCTGGGGAAGCCTTATATACAATTTCCAGCTCAGGAGAGGGAGGCCACACCCCAGCTTGCACAAAATGCAAAAATACAAAGAAAAACACAAAATTTGAGCTTGGTTTGAGTTGATACACATGCAGCATATAAATGCATGTTGACATTGGCCATAAAACATAAAACCTGCAAAAGACAAAGTGAGCAAAAACCCTGCTGTAACTAAATAAATAAAAGCAAAAGTGCATCTAAATAATACAGAGTTTTTAGTAATCCTTTTGTTGTTTTATTAGACAGTGTAGGACTTTTGCTTTTATTTATTTAGTTACAGCAGGGTTTTTACTCACTTTGTCTTTTGCAGGTTCTGAGAAATATCATGTAATGTGATATCTACAAACCATTATTAAATTGCCCACCAGGCCACGCCCAAGGTCAAGATTGCTGATGCAATCTTCTGCATTGTGTAACATAATGATGGACAATTTTGGCAATACACAGAATTTGAATCACAAAAATGTTTGAAATATACTGCTCAAAAACATAAAGGGAACACAAGCAGCCTGTTGCAGATGGAAAAGTGTTCCCTTTATTTTTTTGAGCAGAATGCTAGGGCTAGCGGAACGCACCAAGTAAATAAGAAGGTGGTATAAAGGTGCGTTCGCAGCCCGGGGTCCACCATGCAGAGGTGTTAACTGCTGCTCGGTAATGATGGACACAAATGGCGGTACAACATGCTCTTACATTTTGCCCATTTTTTTTTACTTTTTATGCAATTTTTTCAGATGCTCATACTCTTCCAAACCCTAGAGGCCCCTGAGACAGAATAATGTCTGTTAAACAGGTTGGTGGGACTGGAAGTCCATCTAATTTATGGGGGCCTTCCAGACGTCTGATAGATTATATCAGGGTAGAGAAATATTGGGCTTTCTGAATGTCAATGAACAATCCTGTTGTTCCCCTGGGACATAAGAATACATCAGAGGTGCCTGACAGTGGTTTTCATCCTTCTCCCCATGCTTAGCTGAGTAGAGTAGGGTTACGAGAGACAAGTGCTGGCCAAAGCAGTACTCTGGCCGACAGCAGACTGATGTGTATGGCAAGCTCGTCAAAAGTGTTACATGAAAATCCTACTGAACAAAACTAAATTTGCAACAGGTCTTCAACCTTGCACCATTTATAACATTAGGGTCCTTCTAAGTGATTTAAGCTGTTTTAGGCACCAGAAGCTTCCTCTGCTCCCCCTAGAGCTGCTGTTTAAAACTATGTAGCTACCAATACATTTCATTTTTGTACATAGAGACTATTGACATAAATTCATGGATAATTCCATTTATCTGATTCTATTTTCTAGCACATTCCTAGTTTCTTTGGTCCCGTTCTTTGGTGTGCAGCCGCGTGATTAGTGAGATAAGTGTTTCCTCTGTAGACCTCATTACCGTACCACACAACATGGCTTAATGCAGGTTTATTTGTGCACCGCTAATACGTAGCAGGTGATGGGGCACCTTGAAGTGATCATCGAGGATCTGAATAAAAGCAACGGGTTCTGTTCAATGTATTTCATTTTGCATTTATTACACTGTGGTTCACACACAAAGTTTTCATTTAGAGGGAAATCTCTAACAAATGTGTGCTGTGAGGGTTTGTGGGGTTCTGCTTCTCATTAGCTCTCCTTTATTACAGCGGGAACATCCATCCACATCCAGTACTTTCTGTGCCACAGTCACGGGCTGTGGAGGAATATATATGGAAAGGCTTTTTTCTTTTTCCTTTATTGTGGAGACATATGCAATGTAGAGTTTTTTTATACTGTCAACTACAAATAATAGAGGTGATCGAATCTTTTGAAATTTGAATTTGCTAGCTTCCATAAATTTTTCACCAAAATTTGATTTGGACTAAGAAAATTTGCCGCAAATTGCAGATACTTTAATTGCACTTAAAAACATGTGAACGGTACTCTGAAGTCTCCTTGGACTGTATCCAGCACCTTTTGAGCTCTTTAACACAAACACAGACTTAGTAATTTCAAAGTGACCTACACAAGTATGGCTAAAGGTAAACAGATGGTAAACATTCTTCACTGCTGTTTTGTCACATACAGTGGGGCAAAAAAGTATTTAGTCAGTCAGCAATAGTGCAAGTTCCACAACTTAAAAAGATGAGAGGCGTCTGTAATTTACATCATAGGTAGACCTCAACTATGGGAGACAAACTGAGAAAAAAAAATCCAGAAAATCACATTGTCTGTTTTTTTTTTCATTTTATTTGCATATTATGGTGGAAAATAAGTATTTGGTCAGAAACAAAATTTCATCTCAATACTTTGTGATATATCCTTTGTTGGCAATGACAGAGGTCAAACGTTTTCTGTAAGTCTTCACAAGGTTGCCACATACTGTTGTTGGTATGTTGGCCCATTCCTCCATGCAGATCTCCTGTAGAGCAGTGATGTTTTTGGCTTTTCGCTTGGCAACACGGACTTTCAACTCCCTCCAAAGGTTTTCTATAGGGTTGAGATCTGGAGACTGGCTAGGCCACTCCAGGATCTTGAAATGCTTCTTACGAAGCCACTCCTTCGTTGCCCTGGCGGTGTGCTTTGGATCATTGTCATGTTGAAAGACCCAGCCACGTTTCATCTTCAATGCCCTTGCTGATGGAAGGAGGTTTGCACTCAAAATCTCACGATACATGGCCCCATTCATTCTTTCATGTACCCGGATCAGTCGTCCTGGCCCCTTTGCAGAGAAACAGCCCCAAAACATGATGTTTCCACCACCATGCTTTACAGTAGGTATGGTGTTTGATGGATGCAACTCAGTATTCTTTTTCCTCCAAACACGACAAGTTGTGTTTCTACCAAACAGTTCCAGTTTGGTTTCATCAGACCATAGGACATTCTCCCAAAACTCCTCTGGATCATCCAAATGCTCTCTAGCAAACTTCAGATGGGCCTGGACATGTACAGGCTTAAGCAGTGGGACACGTCTGGCACTGCAGGATCTGAGTCCATGGTGGCGTAGTGTGTTACTTATGGTAGGCCTTGTTACATTGGTCCCAGCTCTCTGCAGTTCATTCACTAGGTCCCCCCGCGTGGTTCTGGGATTTTTGCTCACCGTTCTTGTGATCATTCTGACCCCACGGGGTGGGATTTTGCGTGGAGTACCAGATCGAGGGAGATTATCAGTGGTCTTGTATGTCTTCCATTTTCTAATTATTGCTCCCACAGTTGATTTTTTCACTCCAAGCTGGTTGGCTATTGCAGATTCAGTCTTCCCAGCCTGGTGCAGGGCTACAATTTTGTTTCTGGTGTCCTTTGACAGCTCTTTGGTCTTCACCATAGTGGAGTTTGGAGTCAGACTGTTTGAGGGTGTGCACAGGTGTCTTTTTATACTGATAAGTTTAAACAGGTGCCATTACTACAGGTAATGAGTGGAGGAAAGAGGAGACGCTTAAAGAAGAAGTTACAGGTCTGTGAGAGCCAGAAATCTTGATTGCTTGTTTCTGACCAAATACTTATTTTCCACCATAATATGCAAATAAAATGAAAAAAACCAGACAATGTGAGTTTCTGGATTTTTTTTTCTCAGTTTGTCTCCCATAGTTGAGGTCTACCTATGATGTAAATTACAGACGCCTCTCATCTTTTTAAGTGGTGGAACTTGCACTATTGCTGACTGACTAAATACTTTTTTGCCCCACTGTACCTGTACAGTATATTGAAAAATTTGGGGATTTTTTTCGACTATTCATATTGTTAAGCTGTGAGCTGTAATATCCTCCCACTAAACACAAAAATGATTGGTCTCTGCATTCCCTGCCTCAGCTTTTATACAGGCTATGTTTGGATGTACTATCTCTTCTATATTTTTTGACAACTCACCAATGCCCAGGGCAGCACAGTGGCTCAGCGGTTAACACTGTTCCTTTGCAGTGTTGGGGGTCTTTCGTTCATATCCCACAAAGGACAACATCTGCGCAGAGTTTGTGTGTTCTCCCCATGTTTGCGTGGGTTTCCTCCCTTACTCCAAATACTAATGGATAGGGTAATTTATATTGTGAGCCCCAATGAGGACAGTGATGAGGATATCTGAGGAGTAAATGGCGCTAAACAAATAACACCAACCTTACCGATACACATTTATTTTGTTGGTTCACATACATGAAAAGATATTTTATTGACATGGTGGTCAGGCTGGTGCCATGTATTACTCTGGACATGTACTACTCTTGTTCCATGTATTACTCTGGACATACAACATCAATTTTCAGATACGTCATCATTTGATCAAAAACATTTGTGCAAATTTAGACTTACTCTTGCGCTACTGTTGCAGAGCCTCCACATCACAGACAGACCCTTTCGTGAGTTGCAGTTACACATGCCTTACATAACTCTATAGAGGAAATGTTGGATGGGACATACTACCAAAAATCCATCTGTGCTTGACTGTGGTAGTGCTTGATCACAAGACAGACATAACTCCAGTGACAATCACTAGATGCAATGTTGCAATGTGACATATGATCTTCAAGGCATGCAATACATGTTGATGTGTAGCCCTATCTGTGACCAAGAAGCCTCCTTGAAGTACGAGATTTTGAGAGGCTTTGATGTTGCTTGTTAGATTTGCTGTCATGGTTCCAGCCCACAGTGTTAATGGGATGCAGTTACTGACAGGTCAGCCGTCCAATCTGGTATAGGGGTGTGCTTAATCTGTCAGTGCTTTGACTGACAGCTTGGCCATCCAATCTGGTACAGGGGGGTGCTGAGCTGTCAGTGTGTTGACAGCTAAACTATCCAATCTGAGACTGTGAGGCGTCAGCTGTCTCCAGGTGTTCATTATTCCATTTAATGGCCATGCTTCTTAACTGAGCTGTGTCTCCCAGAACTCTGCCAGACATACATACAGCTTGTGAGGTTTGTGTTCCCTGTACCTTGAGTTCTGTATGCTTAATCTGTTGCCTGACCTTGGACTTCATTCTGATCATCCGCCTGTTTAACCCCTTCATCTCTGATCTGTTATCCTCCCGGGACTCTGACCTCGGAAAGTTACCTGACTATGCGTTTGTCTCTTCCTTCTGTTTATGATGTACCCTCCTGGCCTCTGACCTTGAACACCTTGACCACTCTGACTCATGGCTTGGCCGTGAGAAGTGACTAGCCTCACATTTGCCAAGTCTTCCAGGAAAGTCTCCCCTTTTTTCAAGGAGCCTCAAAAACATTCTTGGGATTGTTGGCAAATATGGAGTAAAGATGATTGTGGCTTGCAATTAAAAATCTTGCAAGGCTGGATTTTTTACTATGATTGTGTTGTGAGCAGTGGTGCAACTCAACTATTAGTGAGGAGATATGATGTCTCAATGTGACATTCCAATCATGTTGCACAACACATGCCACCTTGTGGTCTTTGACTTAAAGGCTATATTTTTTGTCCATTTGCTTTCTAAATTCAAAATTGGACAAATTTCTCAATATCATTAAACATGTTGTACCATTTTGCTGCAGCAGAATGACTGCCCATCTAGCTGAGTGATCTGCAAAAGTGTAACAAATCTGTCAGAGTTCCTGCTCTTGGTTCTTACAGCTCTTTCTGCCATCTCTCCCTTCTCTGTATTACAGATAGCAGCAGAAAGGAGGTTGTGCACAGATTTTCACTATGTGGAGGGAGGGAAAAGTATCTACAGTTTTAGTGAAGACAGAGAAAACAGACTATAGACAAAAAAGAAAGCAAATGGAAAGGAAGCAAGTATAATATCACATCTGCATATATGTACCCTGGGTACACACAAAGTTTCCATCCAGCCTATATTACTGGGAGAGGGAGAGACCCTTCCACAAGAGAAAAATCTGAAACTCGTAACAGGCTTCAAACTGCATTTCAGGGGGTCTGAAAATGAAGAAAGGAATGAAGATTGCAGACTGAAATATATCCTAAAGGTAACCACTAACACATGTAAAGATATTTTTTCCATGTCAAAGGTGTCCATAGACATTGATGTACTGTATCTTTTGTGTCACCCCTACCTCCTTACAGATTGTAGACTTTTGTTCTCAGAGCTATAACTCCTGTTTTGAATTGGTGAATAACTCTACAATATGTCTGGTATTGTTTGTAAAAGTTCTTCTGAATTATAAACTGCTGTGGAATATGTTGGCGCTATAGTGGGCATAAAAAGTCTATACACCCCTGTTAAAATGCCAGATTTTGTCATGTAAAAAAAATATAAAAAGGAGAATAATTTCAGGACTCTTTCCATATTTAAAGGGACGTAGGATCAAGCTTTCTAAACTGTCTATATATTGTAGGAATGTAGATATATCTGAGATCCGATGTCTTATTCCAAAAAATGTAAATGAGCTGTTAAGACCTATGGGCCAGACACAGCTCTTCCTGAAGAATCTGCCTACAGGGCTTATTTTAAATAAAAGGGAGCATTACCAAACCAGTATGAAACATTTAGTGACTGACATCCTACTCTCCTGATCTTCATATCTCACACTGGTAATGCCCCCTTTCATCTCAAATAAGCTCTGGAGGCAGATTCTCTCTCAGTGAGCTCTATATCCTGTCCATAGATCTTAATAGCTAATTTATATATGATATTTTCCTTACATTTTCTTAGATGGATTTTTCAGCAAGAGCCATGGTCCATAAACGGCTCACAACACAGCAACGCAATCTCATTGTTGAAAGTTATCAGTCAGGAAAAGCATTCAAAACAATATATAACCTTGAAACACTGTGAAGACGGTTATAAAGAAGTGTCTTACTTTTGACACAACAGTGACATCTAGAACTAGATGTCCATAAAAAATGCATGAAAATAAGAAAATTGGGCTGGGAGGCTGCCAAGAGCCCTACAGCAACATTAAAGGAGTAGCAGGAATTTCTGGCAAGTACTGGTTGGGCACTGCATGTGACAGAAATCTCCCTTTTTCTTCAGTATGTCAAAAACATGTGGGAAAATGTGTTATAATCTGATGAGACCAAAGTTGAACTTTTTAGCCATAATTCTTAAAGGTTTGTTTGGTGACCACATGAACACCATATATACAGTGAAGAATGGTGGAGGCAGCATATGCTTTGGAGCTTTTTCGGCGGCTGGAACTTGGGCTTTAGTCAAAGTATTATGAACTGTTCCAAATATCAGTCAATTTTGCAACAAAATCTTCAGATCTCTGCTAAAAAGCTGAAAATTAAGAGGCATTTCACAACCCTAAGCATACTTCCAAATCAACAAAAGAATGCATTTGCCAAAGGAGATGAAAGTATTGGAATTTCCCAGTCAGATCACAGATGTAAATCCAAAAGAAAATCTGAGGTGACCTGAAGAGGGTGCCATACACAGGAGATGCCATCACAATCTGACAGATGTGGAGCTATTACAAGGAAGAGTGGGCAAAGATTGAACATCTAAGTGTGCCATGCTAATGGATGCCTACCATAAAAGACTGCTGTCAGATTCAAAGAGTACTTAAACAACATATAAGTTTAAGGGTGTGAATATTTATACAACCACATTATTTTAGTTCTTTATTTTTCTTTTTCCACTTGAAAAAGGTTTCAGTTGTACAGATTATAGGCAACATTAAAGGTGGAAAATGTCCTGAAATGATTGAAATGTAGGAATGTTTTACATGACAAATACGTGCCTTTTTTACAGGAGTGTTTAGACTTTTTTCCACAAAATAAAGTATTTCTCCCAGAAAATTATTGCAATTGCACATGTTTTGTTATACACATGTTAATTTCCTTTGTGTGTATTGGAACAACACAAAAAAGCTGAAAAAAAGCAAATTGGACATAATTTCACACAAAACCACAAAAGTGAGCAGGGCAAAATTGTTGGTACCTTTCCAAATATGTGCTTCAAGCATGTGATGTTCGATCAAACTCACCTGTGGCAAGTAACAGGTGTAGGAAATATGAAAATCACACCTGAAGCCAGATAAAAAGGGGAGAATGTTGTGAGTTCATTCTCCCCTTCACCTTTGATGTCTGATGAACTCCCTCTGCTGGTGAAGAGAGGTAGTGAAATTGATTGGGATGGGAAGAACCTGTCATATGAACAGGTGGAGTGTGATTGGACATCTGGAATTTCTGAGTGGATATAAGGCAGCCGACGCCCTGCAGGGCTGCTGGTGATCCTTTCTGCTCTGAGCTCTTGCATCCAGCTTAGTTCCTGTCTACTAAAAGCTAAGTTTTTGCCCTGCTATTATTCCATGAGATTTTGTCTGGTTTCCTTAGTGTTTGTATTCAGCCAGTCCTGGTTGGGACTGGCTGAATTCCATTTTTGTCTCTGATCAGTTGATCTCTTTGCTCTGTTTTCAGAATATGCCTGAGTGCTGATATAGTGATTTTGAAGTCTAGCAACTTCAGGGCCTTTTTCCCTATCAGACGGTTGGGACATTTTTGGTAGGGTTTTTTGCGGATTGCAGCCAGCAGCTTTTCTGTCCTGTCCTTTTTAGTTAGCTTGGGCCCCATCGCTTGCTCAGCCTGTCTTTCTGTCTGTGTTTGTGTTTTCATCTGTTTTTCACCGACAATACATGTTGGGGGCTGTCTATTGCTTTGGGGTCTGCTCTGGGGCAGTTTAGAATTCCCCTTTCCTTCTATAGGCTTATGTAGTTCTCCGGCTGTGACAAGGGGTCTAGGCACCGTAGGAACCCCCCACGGCTACTGTTAGTTGTGGTGTATAAGATCAGGGGTCTGCAATCCGATAGCTACCAACCTCTCTGGTTTTCTGGACTTAGCTTGTATTTTTGTTTTCTCCTCCGGTGACTCATTGATAACAGGAGAAATTGACTCAATTTTTGCATTGTGTGTCTGTGTGTGCCACACTATGCATAGAGAACAGAAAGGGGAGAAGAGAACTGTTAGCGGACTTAAGAACCAAAATTGTTGAAAAATATCAACAAACTCAAGATTACAAGTCCATCTCCAGAGATCTTGATGTTCCTTTGGCTTTGTTGTGCAACCAAGAAGTTTACAACCCATGACACTGTAGCTAATCTTCCTGGACATGGAAGGCAGACAAAAATTGATGAAATGTTAGTTGCAATGCAGGATAGTCCGAATGGTGCCTAAGCAGCCACAATCAAGTTACAAAGAAATTCAAGCTGTCCTGCAGGTTCAGGGTGCAGCAGTGTCAACGCGAACTAGCCGTCGATATTTGATTGAAATGAAACCCTATGGCAAGAGGCCCAGGAGAAACCCACTGCTGACACAGAGACGTAAAAAAAACTTTCTGAAAAAATGTCTTGTGGACAGATGAGAGTCTTCAGCAGCACATACCAACACGGTGCCCTTAAAAATAAAAGTATAATTATACTGCCCCAATAAATAAAAATATCTCCCATGCTGCACCACTGAATAAATAATTGCCCATTCTGCCCCTCTTAACAATGCACCCCCACTCTCTGTAATATTCCACTCCCCCACAGAATCCCACTCGATAATATGCCCCCTCACAAACTGAGCCCATCCTTAATAACCCCCTCCAACCCACACTGAATCATTCCATAATATCCCGCTCAACACACAGTGCCTCACTCCATAATTCCTCCCACACTTGGCCTCTCTATAATAGCCACCACCAAACTGAGTCTCTCCTTAATATACCCCTCCCACACAGTGTACCACTCCATAATATACCACCACACACTGAGCCACTCCATATGTCCCCTACCACACACTAGGCTTCTCCATAATAGCCCCCTCCCTCCACAGTGCCCCACTCCATAATACACCCCCCACACACTGAGCCTCTCCCTAACAGATTCCTCCCTCCACACTTAGCCTCTCCATAATATCCCCTTCCTCCCTCAGTGCCCCACTCCATAATATACCCCCCATACACACTGGGCCTCTCCATAATATTCCCCTTCCCCACACTGAGCCGCTTCATAATATTCCCCTCCCCACAGTGCCCCACTCCATAATATACTTCCCAAACTGGTCCTTTCCATAATATACTCCCCTCACACTAGGCCTCTGCATAATATCCCCCTCCCCCACAGTGCCACACTCCATATTATACCCCTCACACACTAGGACTCTGCGTAATATCCCCCTCCCCACAGTCATACTTCATAATATACTCCCACACACACTGGGCCTCACCATAATATTCCTCTCCCCACACTAAGCCTTTTCATAATATTCTCCTCCCCACAGTGCCACATTACATAATATACCCCCTTACACTGGATCCCGCTATAATATTCCCCCTCCCAAAATGGGTCTCTCATAAATATATTCTCCTCCACACACTCTTCACCTCTCCAAAATATCTCACCAAACTGCTCCTTTCCATAATATTCCCTTCACATTATCCCTCTGCATAAAGTTCCTTCACCCCCACTGCCCTTCGCTATATTGTGACCCCAGTCACAATTTTTCTCACAATGTGCCTTGGCACTAAACCTCATTCCTTCACCCCACTCCATCATCTAAAATGATTACACATTGAATTTTTGGCTCCTCCATGTAGCACTTTCCGGAGCCCAGCGTGTCTGTGGTGTATGCCTCAGTGGTGACTGCAGCAGTGTAATGATGTCAGCACACTGAGTCGTTTTTCTTGTTAGAGTGGACCCTCTGGGCCATGGCACCCACCAACCTAGGACGAGCTGACCTAGTGAGAACCCACCCCCTGTACAGGGAGTGTCAGGGGCAAGACCAAGGGGGTGAGCCACCACGGCAGCTGGACCAGACGGCCGGCTCAGGGAGACACTATTGAGTGCCTGGCAACAAGACGAACAGGATAAGAAACATAAGCGAGGTCACAGGGTTTCTTCAGCAAACGTGGTCACACACTTTAATCAGATTCAAGGCAAAAACAGAGAATCAGGTGCAGGGCACAAACGGAGAAACACGGCAAGGTGCGTGCAAGGGCACGCTAAATGTTCCAGACATAACACGTGCAGAAAACATACCGGAGTCCAGGGCAGGGTACGTGTTAGGGGTCAGACCAGAGTTCCTAGGAGGGGTGCGTGCTAGGACACTCTAGAGTCCAAGACAAGGTGCGTGCTGGGAAACACGCCATAGTCCAAGGCAGAGTGCGTGCAAGAAGACACACCAGGGTTCAAGGCAGGTACGAAGGCATCGGACTCCGGACGACTGGCAAGGACTGACAAGATCCAGGCATCAGGATGTAGTCATCTGGTTCCGGACCTCTGGCAGCGGTCGGCAGGCTTCGGGAATCCGACAGACAAACCAGGATGCGAGGCAGGATGCGTGCTAGGAGACACGCCAGGGTCAGGTTCAAGGACGGAAGCCTGCGCATGCTGTGGGCATGCCAGGGACAGGTACAAGGACGGAGGCCTTCACGTGCAGAGGGCACACCAGGGACAGGTACAACATACAAACAAGGTGCGTGCAGAGAGACACGCCAGGGTCAAGGTTCGAGGCCGAGTCCTGCGCATGCAGAGAGGCATGCCAGGGTCAGGTTCAAGGCAGAGTCCTGTGTGTGCAGAGAGACACGCCAGGGTCATGGTTCGAGGCAGAGTCCTGCGTGTGCAATGGGCAGGCCAGGGTCAGGGTGCGAGAACAGGGTTAGGGCCTGTGCATGCAAGAGGGCACGACAGGGTACATGGCAAGACCTGCGCGTACTTTTACAGAAGCACGGGGAGGTATGCCAAGGAGCAGGCGAGGGCCTGCGCGTGCTTTAGAGAGCATGTAGAGCACAGTGCAGAAACAGCACGAGGTGCAAGGAAGCACAGAGAGCACGGCTGGGGCACTGGCTAGCTGGACGGGCTGTAGCACTGACAGACGGGCAAGACTCCAGCGAACCCGGCTGAGGCATAGCAGGCGACACAGCTGTCACTGACCGACGAGCACGGCTGAGGCACAAGCAGGCGGGCATGGCTAGAGCGGGCACGGCTGAGGCACAAACAGAGGCTAGGAAGACCAGGTGCATGCAAAGGGCACATGAAGCAACAAGACAAGGCAAAGCAAGAAACAAGGCAAGGCTAGGCAGGGAGTGGAACACGGTGAGGAACATAGGCATAAAACACAGAGTCAGGTCAGAGAGAAAACAGAGCTAGCAGCGGAGCGTAGGCCGAAGCCCAGAGCCGGGCCAAGGCTGAGTCTTGGGACTAGCCAGGAAACGAGACATAGAACTAGCAGCGAAGCGTAGGCCGAAGCCCAGAGCCGGGCAAAGGCAGAGCCTTGGGACTAGTCAGGGAGTGTGCTAGAGAGCACCAGAGGACAGAGTCTAGCAGCAGAGCGTAGGCCGAAGCCCAGAGCCGGGCCAAGGCAGAGCCTTGGGACTAGACATAGAAATGTGCAAGAGAGCACAAAAGGTAAGAGAGGAGGAATGGTGCATGTGCCAGGAGGCACTACAGAGCACCATAGGAAGAGAGCGAGGCAGAACAAGCAAAAACCGAGAACATAGGAAGGAACACAAGGTAGAGAATAGCGAAGGCAAGACATGGCAGAAACAGGCAAGGCAGAGAGCAACGGAAGGACAACAAGTCCAAGCAGGACAAGGATGAAACATGGCACAACGGACAAACATAAGACAAGGCACGGGACAAGAGACGGAGTACAAGCATGGAGCATGTGCAGAGATGCACGACAGGGCAGAATGCAGGGGCACAGAATAGAGGGAGCGACCCAGCAGACCAAGCAGCCATGCAGGGAAGCAACACAATACTCAGGCCCTGACCATAGGAGGACGGTCTGATATAGCACCATAGCACCAGTACTTCCGGGTCA
Organism: Dendrobates tinctorius; assembly: GCF_039654945.1. Classification (NCBI taxonomy): domain Eukaryota; kingdom Metazoa; phylum Chordata; class Amphibia; order Anura; family Dendrobatidae; genus Dendrobates; species Dendrobates tinctorius. The sequence goes on along the minus strand of NW_027361752.1, from coordinate 36,206,926 downwards.
GGACCAGGGAGGGACTTTGGGTTCAGATCCTCTAGGATCATAGAGAGCAATGCTAGAACAGCCTGGGTAGAACCATAGAGCAGGTCACATGATCAGGAGTTCCAGGAATACAGTGGATTGCAGAACCAGAGCAGGGCTGGAACATAGGATCCGACATCTGAAACGAGCACCTGCACCGGTCAAGACACAGGAGCCACGGACGAGACTCGGAGATCCAGTGGGAAGGACTGCGGGTAGACAAGAAAGTCTTCATACTCTGGCTGCCATCATTTCCAAACAGGTTAAGAGGACAAGGGCCAGGTCTGATTCACATCAGAAGAGTAGCCGGGGTACTGCCATTTTCCAAGAGAGTTCAGAGTGGGGGAAAAAAGTATTTAGTCAGTCAGCAATAGTGCAAGTTCCACAACTTAAAAAGATGAGAGGCGTCTGTAATTTACATCATAGGTAGACCTCAACTATGGGAGACAAACTGAGAAAAAAAAATCCAGAAAATCACATTGTCTGTTTTTTTTTTCATTTTATTTGCATATTATGGTGGAAAATAAGTATTTGGTCAGAAACAAAATTTCATCTCAATACTTTGTGATATATCCTTTGTTGGCAATGACAGAGGTCAAACGTTTTCTGTAAGTCTTCACAAGGTTGCCACATACTGTTGTTGGTATGTTGGCCCATTCCTCCATGCAGATCTCCTGTAGAGCAGTGATGTTTTTGGCTTTTCGCTTGGCAACACGGACTTTCAACTCCCTCCAAAGGTTTTCTATAGGGTTGAGATCTGGAGACTGGCTAGGCCACTCCAGGATCTTGAAATGCTTCTTACGAAGCCACTCCTTCGTTGCCCTGGCGGTGTGCTTTGGATCATTGTCATGTTGAAAGACCCAGCCACGTTTCATCTTCAATGCCCTTGCTGATGGAAGGAGGTTTGCACTCAAAATCTCACGATACATGGCCCCATTCATTCTTTCATGTACCCGGATCAGTCGTCCTGGCCCCTTTGCAGAGAAACAGCCCCAAAACATGATGTTTCCACCACCATGCTTTACAGTAGGTATGGTGTTTGATGGATGCAACTCAGTATTCTTTTTCCTCCAAACACGACAAGTTGTGTTTCTACCAAACAGTTCCAGTTTGGTTTCATCAGACCATAGGACATTCTCCCAAAACTCCTCTGGATCATCCAAATGCTCTCTAGCAAACTTCAGATGGGCCTGGACATGTACAGGCTTAAGCAGTGGGACACGTCTGGCACTGCAGGATCTGAGTCCATGGTGGCGTAGTGTGTTACTTATGGTAGGCCTTGTTACATTGGTCCCAGCTCTCTGCAGTTCATTCACTAGGTCCCCCCGCGTGGTTCTGGGATTTTTGCTCACCGTTCTTGTGATCATTCTGACCCCACGGGGTGGGATTTTGCGTGGAGTACCAGATCGAGGGAGATTATCAGTGGTCTTGTATGTCTTCCATTTTCTAATTATTGCTCCCACAGTTGATTTTTTCACTCCAAGCTGGTTGGCTATTGCAGATTCAGTCTTCCCAGCCTGGTGCAGGGCTACAATTTTGTTTCTGGTGTCCTTTGACAGCTCTTTGGTCTTCACCATAGTGGAGTTTGGAGTCAGACTGTTTGAGGGTGTGCACAGGTGTCTTTTTATACTGATAAGTTTAAACAGGTGCCATTACTACAGGTAATGAGTGGAGGAAAGAGGAGACGCTTAAAGAAGAAGTTACAGGTCTGTGAGAGCCAGAAATCTTGATTGCTTGTTTCTGACCAAATACTTATTTTCCACCATAATATGCAAATAAAATGAAAAAAACCAGACAATGTGAGTTTCTGGATTTTTTTTTCTCAGTTTGTCTCCCATAGTTGAGGTCTACCTATGATGTAAATTACAGACGCCTCTCATCTTTTTAAGTGGTGGAACTTGCACTATTGCTGACTGACTAAATACTTTTTTGCCCCACTGTACCTGTACAGTATATTGAAAAATTTGGGGATTTTTTTCGACTATTCATATTGTTAAGCTGTGAGCTGTAATATCCTCCCACTAAACACAAAAATGATTGGTCTCTGCATTCCCTGCCTCAGCTTTTATACAGGCTATGTTTGGATGTACTATCTCTTCTATATTTTTTGACAACTCACCAATGCCCAGGGCAGCACAGTGGCTCAGCGGTTAACACTGTTCCTTTGCAGTGTTGGGGGTCTTTCGTTCATATCCCACAAAGGACAACATCTGCGCAGAGTTTGTGTGTTCTCCCCATGTTTGCGTGGGTTTCCTCCCTTACTCCAAATACTAATGGATAGGGTAATTTATATTGTGAGCCCCAATGAGGACAGTGATGAGGATATCTGAGGAGTAAATGGCGCTAAACAAATAACACCAACCTTACCGATACACATTTATTTTGTTGGTTCACATACATGAAAAGATATTTTATTGACATGGTGGTCAGGCTGGTGCCATGTATTACTCTGGACATGTACTACTCTTGTTCCATGTATTACTCTGGACATACAACATCAATTTTCAGATACGTCATCATTTGATCAAAAACATTTGTGCAAATTTAGACTTACTCTTGCGCTACTGTTGCAGAGCCTCCACATCACAGACAGACCCTTTCGTGAGTTGCAGTTACACATGCCTTACATAACTCTATAGAGGAAATGTTGGATGGGACATACTACCAAAAATCCATCTGTGCTTGACTGTGGTAGTGCTTGATCACAAGACAGACATAACTCCAGTGACAATCACTAGATGCAATGTTGCAATGTGACATATGATCTTCAAGGCATGCAATACATGTTGATGTGTAGCCCTATCTGTGACCAAGAAGCCTCCTTGAAGTACGAGATTTTGAGAGGCTTTGATGTTGCTTGTTAGATTTGCTGTCATGGTTCCAGCCCACAGTGTTAATGGGATGCAGTTACTGACAGGTCAGCCGTCCAATCTGGTATAGGGGTGTGCTTAATCTGTCAGTGCTTTGACTGACAGCTTGGCCATCCAATCTGGTACAGGGGGGTGCTGAGCTGTCAGTGTGTTGACAGCTAAACTATCCAATCTGAGACTGTGAGGCGTCAGCTGTCTCCAGGTGTTCATTATTCCATTTAATGGCCATGCTTCTTAACTGAGCTGTGTCTCCCAGAACTCTGCCAGACATACATACAGCTTGTGAGGTTTGTGTTCCCTGTACCTTGAGTTCTGTATGCTTAATCTGTTGCCTGACCTTGGACTTCATTCTGATCATCCGCCTGTTTAACCCCTTCATCTCTGATCTGTTATCCTCCCGGGACTCTGACCTCGGAAAGTTACCTGACTATGCGTTTGTCTCTTCCTTCTGTTTATGATGTACCCTCCTGGCCTCTGACCTTGAACACCTTGACCACTCTGACTCATGGCTTGGCCGTGAGAAGTGACTAGCCTCACATTTGCCAAGTCTTCCAGGAAAGTCTCCCCTTTTTTCAAGGAGCCTCAAAAACATTCTTGGGATTGTTGGCAAATATGGAGTAAAGATGATTGTGGCTTGCAATTAAAAATCTTGCAAGGCTGGATTTTTTACTATGATTGTGTTGTGAGCAGTGGTGCAACTCAACTATTAGTGAGGAGATATGATGTCTCAATGTGACATTCCAATCATGTTGCACAACACATGCCACCTTGTGGTCTTTGACTTAAAGGCTATATTTTTTGTCCATTTGCTTTCTAAATTCAAAATTGGACAAATTTCTCAATATCATTAAACATGTTGTACCATTTTGCTGCAGCAGAATGACTGCCCATCTAGCTGAGTGATCTGCAAAAGTGTAACAAATCTGTCAGAGTTCCTGCTCTTGGTTCTTACAGCTCTTTCTGCCATCTCTCCCTTCTCTGTATTACAGATAGCAGCAGAAAGGAGGTTGTGCACAGATTTTCACTATGTGGAGGGAGGGAAAAGTATCTACAGTTTTAGTGAAGACAGAGAAAACAGACTATAGACAAAAAAGAAAGCAAATGGAAAGGAAGCAAGTATAATATCACATCTGCATATATGTACCCTGGGTACACACAAAGTTTCCATCCAGCCTATATTACTGGGAGAGGGAGAGACCCTTCCACAAGAGAAAAATCTGAAACTCGTAACAGGCTTCAAACTGCATTTCAGGGGGTCTGAAAATGAAGAAAGGAATGAAGATTGCAGACTGAAATATATCCTAAAGGTAACCACTAACACATGTAAAGATATTTTTTCCATGTCAAAGGTGTCCATAGACATTGATGTACTGTATCTTTTGTGTCACCCCTACCTCCTTACAGATTGTAGACTTTTGTTCTCAGAGCTATAACTCCTGTTTTGAATTGGTGAATAACTCTACAATATGTCTGGTATTGTTTGTAAAAGTTCTTCTGAATTATAAACTGCTGTGGAATATGTTGGCGCTATAGTGGGCATAAAAAGTCTATACACCCCTGTTAAAATGCCAGATTTTGTCATGTAAAAAAAATATAAAAAGGAGAATAATTTCAGGACTCTTTCCATATTTAAAGGGACGTAGGATCAAGCTTTCTAAACTGTCTATATATTGTAGGAATGTAGATATATCTGAGATCCGATGTCTTATTCCAAAAAATGTAAATGAGCTGTTAAGACCTATGGGCCAGACACAGCTCTTCCTGAAGAATCTGCCTACAGGGCTTATTTTAAATAAAAGGGAGCATTACCAAACCAGTATGAAACATTTAGTGACTGACATCCTACTCTCCTGATCTTCATATCTCACACTGGTAATGCCCCCTTTCATCTCAAATAAGCTCTGGAGGCAGATTCTCTCTCAGTGAGCTCTATATCCTGTCCATAGATCTTAATAGCTAATTTATATATGATATTTTCCTTACATTTTCTTAGATGGATTTTTCAGCAAGAGCCATGGTCCATAAACGGCTCACAACACAGCAACGCAATCTCATTGTTGAAAGTTATCAGTCAGGAAAAGCATTCAAAACAATATATAACCTTGAAACACTGTGAAGACGGTTATAAAGAAGTGTCTTACTTTTGACACAACAGTGACATCTAGAACTAGATGTCCATAAAAAATGCATGAAAATAAGAAAATTGGGCTGGGAGGCTGCCAAGAGCCCTACAGCAACATTAAAGGAGTAGCAGGAATTTCTGGCAAGTACTGGTTGGGCACTGCATGTGACAGAAATCTCCCTTTTTCTTCAGTATGTCAAAAACATGTGGGAAAATGTGTTATAATCTGATGAGACCAAAGTTGAACTTTTTAGCCATAATTCTTAAAGGTTTGTTTGGTGACCACATGAACACCATATATACAGTGAAGAATGGTGGAGGCAGCATATGCTTTGGAGCTTTTTCGGCGGCTGGAACTTGGGCTTTAGTCAAAGTATTATGAACTGTTCCAAATATCAGTCAATTTTGCAACAAAATCTTCAGATCTCTGCTAAAAAGCTGAAAATTAAGAGGCATTTCACAACCCTAAGCATACTTCCAAATCAACAAAAGAATGCATTTGCCAAAGGAGATGAAAGTATTGGAATTTCCCAGTCAGATCACAGATGTAAATCCAAAAGAAAATCTGAGGTGACCTGAAGAGGGTGCCATACACAGGAGATGCCATCACAATCTGACAGATGTGGAGCTATTACAAGGAAGAGTGGGCAAAGATTGAACATCTAAGTGTGCCATGCTAATGGATGCCTACCATAAAAGACTGCTGTCAGATTCAAAGAGTACTTAAACAACATATAAGTTTAAGGGTGTGAATATTTATACAACCACATTATTTTAGTTCTTTATTTTTCTTTTTCCACTTGAAAAAGGTTTCAGTTGTACAGATTATAGGCAACATTAAAGGTGGAAAATGTCCTGAAATGATTGAAATGTAGGAATGTTTTACATGACAAATACGTGCCTTTTTTACAGGAGTGTTTAGACTTTTTTCCACAAAATAAAGTATTTCTCCCAGAAAATTATTGCAATTGCACATGTTTTGTTATACACATGTTAATTTCCTTTGTGTGTATTGGAACAACACAAAAAAGCTGAAAAAAAGCAAATTGGACATAATTTCACACAAAACCACAAAAGTGAGCAGGGCAAAATTGTTGGTACCTTTCCAAATATGTGCTTCAAGCATGTGATGTTCGATCAAACTCACCTGTGGCAAGTAACAGGTGTAGGAAATATGAAAATCACACCTGAAGCCAGATAAAAAGGGGAGAATGTTGTGAGTTCATTCTCCCCTTCACCTTTGATGTCTGATGAACTCCCTCTGCTGGTGAAGAGAGGTAGTGAAATTGATTGGGATGGGAAGAACCTGTCATATGAACAGGTGGAGTGTGATTGGACATCTGGAATTTCTGAGTGGATATAAGGCAGCCGACGCCCTGCAGGGCTGCTGGTGATCCTTTCTGCTCTGAGCTCTTGCATCCAGCTTAGTTCCTGTCTACTAAAAGCTAAGTTTTTGCCCTGCTATTATTCCATGAGATTTTGTCTGGTTTCCTTAGTGTTTGTATTCAGCCAGTCCTGGTTGGGACTGGCTGAATTCCATTTTTGTCTCTGATCAGTTGATCTCTTTGCTCTGTTTTCAGAATATGCCTGAGTGCTGATATAGTGATTTTGAAGTCTAGCAACTTCAGGGCCTTTTTCCCTATCAGACGGTTGGGACATTTTTGGTAGGGTTTTTTGCGGATTGCAGCCAGCAGCTTTTCTGTCCTGTCCTTTTTAGTTAGCTTGGGCCCCATCGCTTGCTCAGCCTGTCTTTCTGTCTGTGTTTGTGTTTTCATCTGTTTTTCACCGACAATACATGTTGGGGGCTGTCTATTGCTTTGGGGTCTGCTCTGGGGCAGTTTAGAATTCCCCTTTCCTTCTATAGGCTTATGTAGTTCTCCGGCTGTGACAAGGGGTCTAGGCACCGTAGGAACCCCCCACGGCTACTGTTAGTTGTGGTGTATAAGATCAGGGGTCTGCAATCCGATAGCTACCAACCTCTCTGGTTTTCTGGACTTAGCTTGTATTTTTGTTTTCTCCTCCGGTGACTCATTGATAACAGGAGAAATTGACTCAATTTTTGCATTGTGTGTCTGTGTGTGCCACACTATGCATAGAGAACAGAAAGGGGAGAAGAGAACTGTTAGCGGACTTAAGAACCAAAATTGTTGAAAAATATCAACAAACTCAAGATTACAAGTCCATCTCCAGAGATCTTGATGTTCCTTTGGCTTTGTTGTGCAACCAAGAAGTTTACAACCCATGACACTGTAGCTAATCTTCCTGGACATGGAAGGCAGACAAAAATTGATGAAATGTTAGTTGCAATGCAGGATAGTCCGAATGGTGCCTAAGCAGCCACAATCAAGTTACAAAGAAATTCAAGCTGTCCTGCAGGTTCAGGGTGCAGCAGTGTCAACGCGAACTAGCCGTCGATATTTGATTGAAATGAAACCCTATGGCAAGAGGCCCAGGAGAAACCCACTGCTGACACAGAGACGTAAAAAAAACTTTCTGAAAAAATGTCTTGTGGACAGATGAGAGTCTTCAGCAGCACATACCAACACGGTGCCCTTAAAAATAAAAGTATAATTATACTGCCCCAATAAATAAAAATATCTCCCATGCTGCACCACTGAATAAATAATTGCCCATTCTGCCCCTCTTAACAATGCACCCCCACTCTCTGTAATATTCCACTCCCCCACAGAATCCCACTCGATAATATGCCCCCTCACAAACTGAGCCCATCCTTAATAACCCCCTCCAACCCACACTGAATCATTCCATAATATCCCGCTCAACACACAGTGCCTCACTCCATAATTCCTCCCACACTTGGCCTCTCTATAATAGCCACCACCAAACTGAGTCTCTCCTTAATATACCCCTCCCACACAGTGTACCACTCCATAATATACCACCACACACTGAGCCACTCCATATGTCCCCTACCACACACTAGGCTTCTCCATAATAGCCCCCTCCCTCCACAGTGCCCCACTCCATAATACACCCCCCACACACTGAGCCTCTCCCTAACAGATTCCTCCCTCCACACTTAGCCTCTCCATAATATCCCCTTCCTCCCTCAGTGCCCCACTCCATAATATACCCCCCATACACACTGGGCCTCTCCATAATATTCCCCTTCCCCACACTGAGCCGCTTCATAATATTCCCCTCCCCACAGTGCCCCACTCCATAATATACTTCCCAAACTGGTCCTTTCCATAATATACTCCCCTCACACTAGGCCTCTGCATAATATCCCCCTCCCCCACAGTGCCACACTCCATATTATACCCCTCACACACTAGGACTCTGCGTAATATCCCCCTCCCCACAGTCATACTTCATAATATACTCCCACACACACTGGGCCTCACCATAATATTCCTCTCCCCACACTAAGCCTTTTCATAATATTCTCCTCCCCACAGTGCCACATTACATAATATACCCCCTTACACTGGATCCCGCTATAATATTCCCCCTCCCAAAATGGGTCTCTCATAAATATATTCTCCTCCACACACTCTTCACCTCTCCAAAATATCTCACCAAACTGCTCCTTTCCATAATATTCCCTTCACATTATCCCTCTGCATAAAGTTCCTTCACCCCCACTGCCCTTCGCTATATTGTGACCCCAGTCACAATTTTTCTCACAATGTGCCTTGGCACTAAACCTCATTCCTTCACCCCACTCCATCATCTAAAATGATTACACATTGAATTTTTGGCTCCTCCATGTAGCACTTTCCGGAGCCCAGCGTGTCTGTGGTGTATGCCTCAGTGGTGACTGCAGCAGTGTAATGATGTCAGCACACTGAGTCGTTTTTCTTGTTAGAGTGGACCCTCTGGGCCATGGCACCCACCAACCTAGGACGAGCTGACCTAGTGAGAACCCACCCCCTGTACAGGGAGTGTCAGGGGCAAGACCAAGGGGGTGAGCCACCACGGCAGCTGGACCAGACGGCCGGCTCAGGGAGACACTATTGAGTGCCTGGCAACAAGACGAACAGGATAAGAAACATAAGCGAGGTCACAGGGTTTCTTCAGCAAACGTGGTCACACACTTTAATCAGATTCAAGGCAAAAACAGAGAATCAGGTGCAGGGCACAAACGGAGAAACACGGCAAGGTGCGTGCAAGGGCACGCTAAATGTTCCAGACATAACACGTGCAGAAAACATACCGGAGTCCAGGGCAGGGTACGTGTTAGGGGTCAGACCAGAGTTCCTAGGAGGGGTGCGTGCTAGGACACTCTAGAGTCCAAGACAAGGTGCGTGCTGGGAAACACGCCATAGTCCAAGGCAGAGTGCGTGCAAGAAGACACACCAGGGTTCAAGGCAGGTACGAAGGCATCGGACTCCGGACGACTGGCAAGGACTGACAAGATCCAGGCATCAGGATGTAGTCATCTGGTTCCGGACCTCTGGCAGCGGTCGGCAGGCTTCGGGAATCCGACAGACAAACCAGGATGCGAGGCAGGATGCGTGCTAGGAGACACGCCAGGGTCAGGTTCAAGGACGGAAGCCTGCGCATGCTGTGGGCATGCCAGGGACAGGTACAAGGACGGAGGCCTTCACGTGCAGAGGGCACACCAGGGACAGGTACAACATACAAACAAGGTGCGTGCAGAGAGACACGCCAGGGTCAAGGTTCGAGGCCGAGTCCTGCGCATGCAGAGAGGCATGCCAGGGTCAGGTTCAAGGCAGAGTCCTGTGTGTGCAGAGAGACACGCCAGGGTCATGGTTCGAGGCAGAGTCCTGCGTGTGCAATGGGCAGGCCAGGGTCAGGGTGCGAGAACAGGGTTAGGGCCTGTGCATGCAAGAGGGCACGACAGGGTACATGGCAAGACCTGCGCGTACTTTTACAGAAGCACGGGGAGGTATGCCAAGGAGCAGGCGAGGGCCTGCGCGTGCTTTAGAGAGCATGTAGAGCACAGTGCAGAAACAGCACGAGGTGCAAGGAAGCACAGAGAGCACGGCTGGGGCACTGGCTAGCTGGACGGGCTGTAGCACTGACAGACGGGCAAGACTCCAGCGAACCCGGCTGAGGCATAGCAGGCGACACAGCTGTCACTGACCGACGAGCACGGCTGAGGCACAAGCAGGCGGGCATGGCTAGAGCGGGCACGGCTGAGGCACAAACAGAGGCTAGGAAGACCAGGTGCATGCAAAGGGCACATGAAGCAACAAGACAAGGCAAAGCAAGAAACAAGGCAAGGCTAGGCAGGGAGTGGAACACGGTGAGGAACATAGGCATAAAACACAGAGTCAGGTCAGAGAGAAAACAGAGCTAGCAGCGGAGCGTAGGCCGAAGCCCAGAGCCGGGCCAAGGCTGAGTCTTGGGACTAGCCAGGAAACGAGACATAGAACTAGCAGCGAAGCGTAGGCCGAAGCCCAGAGCCGGGCAAAGGCAGAGCCTTGGGACTAGTCAGGGAGTGTGCTAGAGAGCACCAGAGGACAGAGTCTAGCAGCAGAGCGTAGGCCGAAGCCCAGAGCCGGGCCAAGGCAGAGCCTTGGGACTAGACATAGAAATGTGCAAGAGAGCACAAAAGGTAAGAGAGGAGGAATGGTGCATGTGCCAGGAGGCACTACAGAGCACCATAGGAAGAGAGCGAGGCAGAACAAGCAAAAACCGAGAACATAGGAAGGAACACAAGGTAGAGAATAGCGAAGGCAAGACATGGCAGAAACAGGCAAGGCAGAGAGCAACGGAAGGACAACAAGTCCAAGCAGGACAAGGATGAAACATGGCACAACGGACAAACATAAGACAAGGCACGGGACAAGAGACGGAGTACAAGCATGGAGCATGTGCAGAGATGCACGACAGGGCAGAATGCAGGGGCACAGAATAGAGGGAGCGACCCAGCAGACCAAGCAGCCATGCAGGGAAGCAACACAATACTCAGGCCCTGACCATAGGAGGACGGTCTGATATAGCACCATAGCACCAGTACTTCCGGGTCAGGACCAGGGAGGGACTTTGGGTTCAGATCCTCTAGGATCATAGAGAGCAATGCTAGAACAGCCTGGGTAGAACCATAGAGCAGGTCACATGATCAGGAGTTCCAGGAATACAGTGGATTGCAGAACCAGAGCAGGGCTGGAACATAGGATCCGACATCTGAAACGAGCACCTGCACCGGTCAAGACACAGGAGCCACGGACGAGACTCGGAGATCCAGTGGGAAGGACTGCGGGTAGACAAGAAAGTCTTCATACTCTGGCTGCCATCATTTCCAAACAGGTTAAGAGGACAAGGGCCAGGTCTGATTCACATCAGAAGAGTAGCCGGGGTACTGCCATTTTCCAAGAGAGTTCAGAGGACATAGACCGGGTCTGATTCTTCATCAGAAGAGAGGCCGAGGTACCAGTGGAGTCCATGGCCTGAGTATTCTGTGACGAGCGTCAGCTTACGCTGAGTCATTTTTCTTCTTAGAGTGGACCCTCTGGGCCATGGCACCCACCCACCTAGGGTGAGCTGACCTAGTGAGAACCCTCCCCCTGTACAGGGAGTGTCAGGGGCAAGACCAAGGGGGTGAGCCACCACGGCAGCTGGACCAGACGGCAAGCTCAGGGAGACACTATTGAGTGCCTGGCAACAAGACGAACAGGATATGAAACATAAGCGAGGTCACAGGGTTTCTTCAGCAAACGTGGTTACACACTTTAATCAGATACAAGGCAAAAACAGAGAATCAGTTGCAGGGCACAAATGGTGAAACACGGCAAGGTGCGTGCAAGGGCACGCCAAATGTTCCAGACATAACACGTGCAGAAAACATACCGGAGTCCAGGGCAGGGTACGTGTTATGGGTCACACCAGAATTTCTAGGAGGGGTGCGTGCTAGGACATGTGAGAGTCCAAGACAAGGTGTGTGCTGGGAAACACACCAGAGTCCAAGGCAGAGTGCATGCAAGAAGACACGCCAGGGTCCAAGGCAGGTGCGAAGGCATCGGACTCCGGACGACTGGCAAGGACTGACAGGATCCAGGCATCACGATGTAGTCATCTGGTTCCGGACCTCTGGCAGTGGTCAGCAGGCTTCGGGAATCCAGCAGACAAGCCAGGATACGAGGCAGGATGCGTGCTAGGAGACACGCCAGGGTCAGGTTCAAGGACGGAAGCCTGCGCATGCTGTGGGCACGCCAGGGAAAGGTACAAGGACGGAGGCCTGCACGTGCAGAGGGCACACCAGGGACAGGTACAACATACAAACTAGGTGCGTGTATAGAGACATGCCAGGGTCAGATTCAAGGCAGAGTCCTGCGCGTGCAGAGAGACACGCCAGGGTCAGGGTTCGAGGCCGAGTCCTGCGCGTGCAGAGGCATGCCAGGGTCAGGTTCAAGGCAGAGTCCTGCGCGTGCAGACGGCACGCCAGGGTCAGGGTTTGAGGCAGAGTCCTGCGCGTGCAGAGGGCACACCAGGGTCAGGGTGCGAGAACAGGGTTAGGGCCTGTGCATGCAAGAGGCCGAAGTTCAGAGTCGGGCCAAGGCTGTGCCTTGGGACTAGCCAGGAAAAGAGACATAGAACTAGCAGCGGAGCGTAGGCCGAAGCCCAGAGCCAGGCCAAGGCAGAGCCTTGGGATTAGTCAGGGAGTGTGCTAGAGATCACCAGAGGACAGAGTCTAGCAGCAGAGCGTAGGCCAAAGCCCAGAGTCGGGCCAAGGCAGAGCCTTGGGACTAGACATAGAAATGTGCAAGAGAGCACAAAAGGTAAGAGAGGAGGAATGGTGCGTGTGCCAGGAGGCACTACAGAGCACCATAGGAAGAGAGCGAGGCAGAACAAGCAAAAACCGAGAACATAGGAAGGAACACAAGGTAGAGAATAGCGAAGGCAAGACATGGCAGAAACAGGCAAGGCAGAGAGCAACGGAAGGACAACAAGTCCAAGCAGGACAAGGACGAAACATGGCACAACGGACAAACATAAGACAAGGCACGGGACAAGAGACGGAGTACAAGCATGGAGCATGTGCAGAGATGCACGACAGGGCAGAGTGCAGGGGCACAGAATAGAGGGAGCGACCCAGCAGACCAAGCAGCCATGCAGGGAAGCAACACAATACTCAGGCCCTGACCATAAGGAGGGTGTCATGGTTAGGACATGGTTAATGTCCTGTTCTGACAGGGTTAACATTGCCGGCCTCTCTTTGGATCTGGGAGGGGTATTTATGCTCACTCCATACTGGCATTCTCTGTCAGTTATACTGCTATTCTGGTGTGTCTGACCCCTGGTGTGTGTGTACTCTGCATTGTTTGTTTGCTTCCTGTGTATGACCCGGCTTGTTCCTTCACTCTGTACTCCGTCTCTCGTTTTTGGTACCATTGTCTTTTCTGGTTCTGACCTCCTGGCTTGGCTATCGTTACTCCGTTACAGTTTACCCCTATTGTACCGTCTAATACCTGTTCTGGTTTTCTGATCTATTGCTACGTCCTGACTATTCTTTCTGTCTAATCCCTTTGGTACTGTCCTGCTATCTCGTGCTTTGACCCGGCTTGATCTGGTGTCTGTCTCTGTCTATGCTCCTTGGTAACATTGTCCTGTAGTTACCCTTCTAGGAGTTTCCCTGCAGCTCCTAGCTCTGCGGAGCTTAGGCCACGCCCCCAGCAGTCACGTGATTTAGGTCCTGGAGCATGCATTGTCACCACTGCTGCTCGCTCCGCAGGTATCTTTGTGCACAGTCTTTGTACTCAGGACATGCGCCCTGGCTCAGTGAGCAAGTGCAGTGCGGTGTTCCTGACATTATAACGGACCGTTTCAGTTTTTTTTTTCCTCTGAAGGAAAAAAAAAAAAAAGTGTGTGTTATCCTCATGGATCCCATACAAGCCTTGACTGATCAGGTCAAGCACCTGACCCAAATGTTCCATAAACTCAATGTGGAACAGCGCACGATGGCCCATACCCAGCAACAGTTGGTGGTTACTGTGCAGGGGGCTGTCGATGCAGGGGCTTCTAGTTCTGGGGGTAGGGATGTGTCATTAGCGTCCCCCGAATCTCCAGTCAAATTGCCCGATCCCTTCTCAGGGGATAAAAAGGAGTTCAGGTCTTTCAGAGAAGGATGCAAGCTTTTTTTTTCTCTAAGGCCCCGCTCCTCCGGGGATGAGTTTCAGAGGGTGGGGGTCATTATTTCCCTACTTCGGGGGGCTCCGTAAGCATGGGCTTTCTCTCTGTCTTCCTCTGCTCCTGAACGTATGTCAGTGAACTTGTTCTCTGAGGCTCTGGGGCACATTTATGAGGAGCCTGATAGAGTGCGTCTGGCAGAGGATATGGTGATGAGTGTGACACAGGGAAGGCACTCTGCTGAATGGTTCTGCTCTGAGTTTAGACGTTGGACCGCCGAAGTATCCTGGAATGATGCCGCCCTGAGGGGGTTGTTTCGCAGGGGCCTTTCTGACCGTCTGCAGGACGCTCTGGCATTACATCCGCCTCCTGATACCCTGGAGGACGCCATGATGCAGGCGGTCCGTATGGACCGGAGACTCCGTGCTAGAGGAATGATGCAACAAGAGTCTCCCTTGTACCCCAAATTGTGTGACACTTCACCCGTATCTGAGCCCATGAACGTTGGGTCAGTCTCGGTTAAGGAGAAAGAGAGAAGGCACTGCAGAGACAACCTACTATGTTTTTACTGTGGAGACTCTGGACATTGGAAAAGGAATTGTCCCTCCTGCCCTTCTTCAGAGAAACCTTCAGAGAAACGACTGAGTCTGGGCAACAATCGAGGAGGTTGTCCAGACTCCCAGGTACATTTTTTCTCACGTATAAAAATGGTCCTCCAGGTTGAATTGGAAATTGCTGGCGGTCCTGTTATGACCACCGCCTTTGTTGACTGTGGTTCCTCCATTAATCTGATTGATGCCCAAGTTGTGACTCTTAATAAGATAGGGACAGTCAGGTTAAAAGACCCTGTTAAAATTGTGGCTGTGGATTCATCCCCTCTTACCCGGGATGGAATTTGTTTTATGTCTGAAGTTTTTTCTATGAAAGTGGGTTCCACTCATGTGGAAAATTTAAGTTGTTTCATTATGAATAATCTGCCTGCAGGACTGGTATTGGGAATGCCCTGGTTGCAACGCCACAATCCTCTTATTGATTGGGTGAAGGGGGAGATCACCCGTTGGGGATGTAATGATAACGGTCTGTGTTGTAACCCGGTTCCTTTTGTCAATCCGATAAAATCTGTATCTGTGTCATCTGTCAGTCTGGAGGGTATTCCGGAGTACCTGAGAGACCTTAAAGATGTGTTTTCCGAAAGCGAGGCCGGGGCGCTCCCACCACATAGACCATATGATTGTGCTATCGATTTAGTACCTGGAGCCAAATTATCCAAGGCTCGTTTGTTTAATTTGTCCGGGCCTGAGCGCCAAGCTATGAAAGAGTACATTAAAGAAAGCCTTCGCAAGGGGCATATTCGGCCCTCGGTCTCACCCGTGGCAGCGGGGTTTTTCTTTGTAAAGAAAAAAGATGGTGGGTTGCGACCGTGCCTCGACTTTCGAGAACTAAACAAAATTACTGTTAAGAACACGTACCCTCTCCCGTTGATTCCTGATCTATGCAATCAACTCACGGGGGCCAAATGGTTTTCTAAGCTCGATCTACGAGGGGCTTATAACCTTATAAGGATCCGGGAGGGGGACGAATGGAAAACAGCGTTCCTGACAACTGAGGGGCTGTTTGAAAACCTGGTTATGCCCTTCGGCCTCACTAATGCTCCTGCGGTTTTTCAGAACTTTATTAATGTTGTTTTTTCTGACTTGATTGGACGTTATGTAGTCATTTACCTGGATGACATCTTGATTTACTCTGAGGACAGTCAGTCACACTTGTATCATCTGCGTACGGTGCTTATGAGACTCCGGGAGAACCATTTGTATGCTAAGCTAGAGATGTGCTCATTTTTTATGCAAGAACTGTCTTTTCTGGGTGTAATTGTATCTGGGGAGGGATTCCGCATGGATCCAGGGAAGGTTCAGGCCATTACAGATTGGGTGCAACCTCATGACCTGAAGGGGTTGCAGCGATTTCTGGGCTTCGCTAATTATTATAGGAAGTTCATTAAAGGGTTCTCGCAGGTGGTAAAACCCTTGACGGACCTCACTCTTAAAGGGGCAGATGTAAAAAGTTGGTCTGTGGCCGCAAAAAATTCCTTCCTGGCATTAAAGAAGTGTTTTACTACAGCCCCTGTGTTGGTACAACCCGATTCGTCAAGACCTTTTATCGTCGAGGTCGACGCTTCGGAGGTGGGGGTGGGGGCAGTATTGTTACAGGGCCCCTCTACCCTGACTAACCTCAAACCCTGTGCCTTTTTCTCTAAGAAGTTCTCGTCGGCCGAGAGAAACTATGATGTCGGTAACAGGGAACTGTTAGCAGTTAAATTGGCCTTTGACGAATGGAGGCATTTTTTGGAGGGGGCCGCTCATCCCATTACGGTCGTCACTGATCATAAAAACCTGGCCTATATCGAGTCTGCTAAGAGATTGACCCCCAGACAGGCTCGGTGGGCACTTTTTTTTTCTCGCTTTCAATTTACCATCACGTTCCGACCAGGGTCTAAAAATGTAAAGGCAGATGCCTTATCCCGAAGTTTTGATTCTGTGTCCCCTCCATAACCTCCTTCCTCCATTCTTCAACCGGGAGTGGTTGTAGCTGAAATCTCTTCTGAGTTACAGAGAGAGATTCTGGAAGCACAAGCACAAGCTCCCAGGAATAAACCCCCAGGTAAATTGTTTGTACCCGAACAATTCCGTCCCACACTCCTTCAAGAATTTCATGACACTATGTTAAGTGCACACCCTGGTATTGCAGCTACCCAGGGGGCAGTAGCTAGGGGTTTTTGGTGGCCCTCTATGGGTACTGATATAAAAAGGTTCGTGAATACTTGTGGGGTGTGCGCGCGCTCTAAAAGCTCTCAGGTCCGGCCGGCCGGGGAATTGGTGCCTTTGCCAATTCCGGATAAACCATGGACACACCTGTCCATGGACTTTATCACTAACCTTCCACCTTCCAAGGGCAACTCAGTGGTATGGGTAGTGGTTGATAGATTTTCTAAGCAAGCCCACTTTGTGCCATTACCTGCGTTACCATCTGCTGAAACCTTGGCTCGTTTGTTTATACAGCACATTGTTCGACCGCATGGAGTGCCTGTGAACGTGGTGTCGGACAGGGGTGTGCAATTTGTGGCCAGGTTTTGGAGAGCGTTTTGTATGAAGTTGGGGGTCACGTTGTCATTCTCCTCTGCCTATCACCCGGAATCTAACAGACAAACGGAACGCACCAACCAGTCATTGGAGCAGATTCTGAGATGCCTGGCCTCCTCCAGACAGGAAGACTGGTGTGAGGTATTGCCCATGGCAGAATTTGCATTCAACTGTCGGGTTAATCAGTCTACCAGAAAACATCCCTTTCTGGTCAATTATGGGTTTGTTCCGCAGTTTGGGGAATTCTCCCGTATGGATTCGGATTGCCCTGGTGCCGAGGGGATGGTACAACAATTAAAAACCCTCTGGAAGGAGGTACAGGGGAACATCTCCAAAGCCCAGAAGAAGTTCAAACATTTTGCAGACAGGAGGAGGGGGGTGGTTCCTGCGTTGACAGTGGGGGAAAAAGTTTGGTTGTCCACTCGTAACATCAAACTTAAAATACCCTCTATGAAGTTGGGCCCCAAATTTATTGGCCCATACAAGATTGTAGAGGTGATCAACCCGGTGGCATACAGATTACAGTTGCCCACCTCCTTCAAAATCTCTAACGTCTTCCACAGGTCCCTATTAAAACCTGTGGGGACAGTTAGAGAAGATCCCTCATCCGTGGCTCCACCAGTGTTGATAGAGGGTCAACTGGAGTACGAGGTAGGGCGCATCATTGATTCGCGGTGGGTGCGCCGGAGACTTCAGTACCTTATCCATTGGAAGGGATATTCCGTTGAGGATCGATCGTGGGTTCCGGCCAGTTCGGTGCACACTGATCGACTGGTGCGGGCTTTTCATGCCAGGTACCCTGAGAAACCTGGGGGTCCGGTGGCCCCCCATTAAGAGGGGGGTACTGTCATGGTTAGGACATGGTTAATGTCCTGTTCTGACAGGGTTAACATTGCCGGCCTCTCTTTGGATCTGGGAGGGGTATTTATGCTCACTCCATACTGGCATTCTCTGTCAGTTATACTGCTATTCTGGTGTGTCTGACCCCTGGTGTGTGTGTACTCTGCATTGTTTGTTTGCTTCCTATGTATGACCCGGCTTGTTACTTCACTCTGTACTCCGTCTCTCGTTTTTGGTACCATTGTCTTTTCTGGTTCTGACCTCCTGGCTTGGCTATCGTTACTCCGTTACAGTTTACCCCTATTGTACCGTCTAATACCTGTTCTGGTTTTCTGATCTATTGCTACGTCCTGACTATTCTTTCTGTCTAATCCCTTTGGTACTGTCCTGCTATCTCGTGCTTTGACCCGGCTTGATCTGGTGTCTGTCTCTGTCTATGCTCCTTGGTAACATTGTCCTGTAGTTACCCTTCTAGGAGTTTCCCTGCAGCTCCTAGCTCTGTGGAGCTTAGGCCACGCCCCCAGCAGTCACGTGATTCAGGTCCTGGAGCATGCATTGTCACCACTGCTGCTCGCTCCGCAGGTATCTTTGTGCACAGTCTTTGTACTCAGGACACACGCCCTGGCTCAGTGAGCAAGTGCAGTGCGGTGTTCCTGACAGAGGGGCGGTCTGATATAGCACCATAGCATCAGTACTTCCGGGTCAGGACCAGGGAGGGACTTTGGGTTCAGATCCTCTAGGATCATAGGGAGCATTGCTAGAACAGCCTGGGTAGAACCATAGAGCAGGTCACATGATCAGGAGTTCCAGGAATACAGCGGATTGCAGAACCAGAGCAGGGCTGGAACATAGGAAAGATCACATGATCAGGGGTTCCAGGAGTTCAGCGGATTGCAGATTCAGACAGAGACGGATGATTACCCAGCAACAGCATGCAGCCATGAGTTAAGGCGCGCGTGCACACTGCTCAAGGGAACTTGCGGCATAACTGACATCGTGGACATGGCGGACATGACAGAATTGACTATAGGTAAAAGAGAGCGGCTTTCCCCAGATAGCTCCACAGGCCGAATGTGGAGCAGGCCTGGCATAGAGAATCTGCCATGCTAGAAGACTTAACAACTAGGCCACTAGAGATTTCACTAGGAACCAATTTTCTATAATCTGTCCCTTAGACAATTTAAATTTATTCTTACAGTGAGGCAGTGACAGGTATTATATGCGAGGGTCGCTATGTATCTCCCAGGATGCGGAGTCCTATTATATCTGCTGGAGTGCCTTGTGTCCATAGCAGGATGCCTGTGAGCCACAAATCAAAATAAAAGTAAGTGTGCACCTGGTCAAGCTATTTGGCCAAGACATTGTGCAGGAAAACACATTATGGGCTTTTATTTTTGAAGCGGACTACATGATGGTAGTGGGGCAGTCTGCTAACTCCAGGCTGGGTCTTACAAGTGGCCTATGGACACAGATTCCATTTTAAAAACCCTGCAGCAAAGGGTTGGGTGTATCAGTTTGGAATTTGCAATTTGCAGAGCAGGTGGCTCTGCAATACTCAGCCTGTGTGAGGTAACACAGACCCAAGCAGAGCAATCGCCTGGCACCCCGCAGCGTGATACAGTCGTGCAGTCGCCCTTGGCAACTGGACTCATATATAGATTGAGTATTGATACGCCAGGCTGGGATCCAGAGGATACTGTGTGCTTTACATTGTGTGAGTTGTCTGCACATTAAACACATTTTGCTGCCTACCTGTCACATTGCACCAATCCCGCTGCACTACATTACCAATAGTAAGATTATTCTGTATCGGGGACACACATCTTTTTTATATTTGAAGCTTGAGATAAAGCTGGTGTGAGTGACTGCCCAGTGTTCCAGCAATCATGCTAGGTACTGTGTCTGTGGTCATCTCTTCACAGCTGCAGATCATTCAACTGGATGTTATATGGTCACAGAGGGACGACAGCATCTGGGTAACATTTATTTGCTCTAACCGGAGCTGAGTCATCAAGAGCAGTAAAAATAAATGAACGATAGGTCTTAAAGTCCAATGACTTTCCCTTCAAACATTTCACTTTCCCAAAACACAGGTTATTTACAGTGGGTACGGAAAGTATTCAGACCCCTTTAAATTTTTTACTTTGTTTCATTGCAGCCAGCCATTTAGTAAATTAAAAAAGTTCATTTTTTTTCTCATTAATGTACACTCTGCACCCCATCTTGACTGAAAACACAGAAATGTAGAAATTTTTGGTCATAAGTATTTAGACCCTTTGCTTAGTATTGAGTAGAAGCTCCCTTTTGAGCTAGTACAGCCATGAGTCTTCTTGGGAATGATGCAACAAGTTTTTCACACCTGGATTTGGGGATCCTCTGCCATTCTTCCTTGCAGATCCTCTCCAGTTCCGTCAGGTTGGATGGTGAACATTGGTGGACAGCCATTTTCAGGTCTCTGCAGAGATGCTCAATTGGGTTTAGGTCAGGGCTCTGGCTGGGCAACTCAAGAATGGTCACAGAGTTCTTCTGAAGCCACTCCTTTATTTTTTAGCTGTGTGCTTAGTGTCATTGTCTTGTTGGAAGGTGAACCTTCGGCCAAGTCTGAGGTCCAGAGCACTCTGGAAGAGGTTTTCATCCATGATATCTCTGTACTTGGCCTCATTCATGTTTCCTTCAATTGCAACCAGTTGTACTGTCCCTGCAGCTGAAAAACACTCCCATAGCATGAGGCTGCCACCACTGTGTTTCAATGTTGGGATTGTATTGGGTAGGTGGAGAGCAGTGCCTCGTTTTCTCCACACATACCGCTTAGAATTATCACCAAAAAGACCAGAGAATCTTATTTCTCATAGTCTGGGAGTCCTTCATGTGTTAGTTTTAGCAAACCCTATGCGGACTTTCATATGTCTGGCACATTGAGGAGAGGCTTCTGTCAGGCCACTCTGCCATAAAGGCCCGACTGGTGCAGGGCTGCAGTGATAGCTGACTTTGTGGAACTTTCTCCCATCTCCCTACTGCATCTGTGGAGCTCAGCCACAGTAATCTTGAGGTTCTTCTTTACCTCTCTCCCCAAGGCTCTTCTCCCACGATTGCTCAGTTTGGCTGTATGGCCAGGTCTAGGAAGACTTCTGGTGGTCCCAAATGTCTTCCATTTAAGGATTATGTAGGCCACTGTGCTCTTAGGAACTTTGAATACTGCAGAAATTCTTTTGAAACCTTGGCCAGATCTGTGCCTTGCCACAATTCTCTCTCTGAGCTCCTTGGCCAGTTCCTTTGACAGAGGCGTATCTAGGCTTCCTGCACCCGGGGCAAGAATTTGGTTCGGCGCCCCCCCCACACCAAGTACATATGCGACTTGCACACTTAGCCATGTACCCACAAGCTGCTCTCCCTAATGCTCTCAATGTTCAGTAAAAAACTGAAAGCAGAAGAGAAGCTCATTGTCAAGTATGAAAATTGCATATGAGTGAAGTGTCTGTGTGATGACTACTGGAAGCTGCAGAGCAGAATCCTGATATTGCAGCTTCTGAATTCTCACAACGAATGCACTGCACACTTTTAGGATTCTCACTTGCCGATGTACAGTCATGTCAGCACAAGTATGTGATCTATATACTTCTGGCCACATTCCAACTAGACGTGCCCGGCCTCGCTCCGTTCATTTTCATTGAGTGAGGCCACACATGTCTAGTCAGCATGAATGTAAATTACCGGCATGAGAGAATCCTGACAGCGTTCAGTGAGCACTGTGAGAATTCAGAAGTCTGCAGTCACATAGAATGTCTGCAGACTCAGCACAAACCTGGACAACCCCTTTAATGTCCCTAACAAATAAAAAACATGAGAATAAGTCAGCATCACAAATAATATTTACATCCAGGTACCTTATAGATGACGTCTCTGCAGTCGTTCTCCTTTTCTTCTTCTTGTCCAAACCCCATGATGAGTTTTCCCATCCACAGCGGCCTCTGCAGACTTCCATCTTCTCCGGTCTTCTGCAGCAAATCTCCACACGATGCCCTTAAAGATAGAAGTGTCATTATAATGCTCCTGAATACAAATATCTGCAATATTCTGTCACCTCATACTATTCCCCTCCCTCCTCATACTGTCTCCTCTATCATCCCACTTGTTCACCATACTGTCTCCTCATATATTTACCCTCTCACTCTCTATACTGCCTGTGACAACTTTTGTGACACAACAGCGATCTCACCAGCGAGATCGCTGTGTGTGACAGCGATCAGCGACCGGCCCCCCTGCCGGTATCGCTGATCGCTGCAAGAAACCTCTGGACATTTTTTTCGTCGCTGATCTCCCGCTGGCCAGCACGCATCGCTGCGTGTGACAGGCGGGAGACCAGCGATCAGCTGTAAAATAATAAAAAATATTGTTATTCTCACCTTACGACGTCCCGTGCAGCATTCCCGCCTCTCTCTACGCTCCCGGTCCCAGTAATCCTTTGCAAGAATGACCGCGAGACTTCGCGATCCCGCGAGAACGGACGTCATCGCGGTCATTCTCGCAAAGGTTTACTGGGACCGGAGCGTGGAGAGAGGCGGGAATGCTGCGCAGGACGTCGGAAGGTGAGAATAACAATATTTTTTATTTTAATTCTATTTTTTACATGGATCCATGGCATCAGCGCTAACGAACACAGCGATGCCGCGCGCTCGGCATCGCTGTGCAAGTCGCTGGTGAAGCTGTCTGTTTGACAGCTCACCAGCGATCACATAGCGACTTACCAGCGATCCTGACACGTTGATATCGTTGTCGGGATCGCTGGTAAGTCGCTATGTGTGACTCCAGCTTTAAAGCACTGCTCCAGTGCTGAAAAAGAAAAATACTGTCAGTTATCCTATTTTAGTTAATTTTCTATCATTCTAGAAACCTTCCAAGATGTTTACCCATTTTTGTGTTATTGGGTCATTAAAATCAATGTTCCCTTCTCTCCATAATACATAATGTTTATTTCTATAGGATTTTGGAACTCAGAGGTATCCAGGCTTTCCCTAGTTTTTTAATGGTTCTAATACCATCATCAGCTTTCAGTAGATGTCCGAATCCTCAATGTAAATTTATTTTTACAACATTAAACATTCTTAGTGAATGATTTTGTCATGTAGTTGATGTCCAGGGCACCCAAATTAGAAGAAGAATAGGAATCTTAACATTGCAAGACTTCTTGATAAGTATGAGGTTGCAGGATAAATATAATAATAATGATGGGGAGTGATCTAGATCTTATGATATGGTATCATTTTATTTACATACTATATCAGACTATCCCATATGTGATTTTAGTTGATGAGGTGACCATTTCACTGGTGTTCATCCTGCAGAGAATCAACAGTGCCTGTATACCCAATTATTAAGGCAAGAAATCGAGTCTAATGTACTGTACATATAACATTTTAGAGTGTTCCTTCTAGAGTGGAGCTGATTGACATACCTCTCACATTGCTTGTAAGTAGAGATTAAGGGTACCGTTACACATAACGATGTCCCAGCGATCCCACCAACGATCCGACGTAGATGTGATCGCTGGGACATTGTTAGACAGCCCCTCCAGCGATCAGGACCAGCGAGCACGCTGGTTACCAACGCAAACATCGGGTTTCTAAGGGCTGCGGGGCCCTTAGAAACCCGATGTTTACCCTAGATACCAGCATGCACTGCAGGCAGGGCGAGAGGTGGAGGCAGAGCGGCGCAGACAGACCGGCGTAGCTCTGCTATCTGCTACTCCGGTCTGACAGACTGGAGTAGCAGATAGCAGAGCTACTCCAGTCTGTGCGCCACTCTGCCTCCACCTCCCGCCCTGCCTGCAGTGCACGCTGGTATCTAGGGTAAACATCAGGTTTCTAAGGGCCCCGCAGCCCTTAGAAACCCGATGATTATGTTGGTAACCAGCGTGCAGCGTCGCTGATCCCTGGCTCCCGCTTCCACACACAGCGATGCGTGCTGGCCAGTGGGAGACCAGCGATAAAAAAATGGCCCAAGACGATCCAGCACGATCAGAGATACCCCGCGGGGGGGCCGATCGCTGTTGGATGTCACACACAGCAATCTCGGTGGAGAGATCGCTGATGTGTCACAAAATCAGCGAACTCGCCAGCGAGATCACTATGTGTAACGGGCCCTTAAGCGATCATGGAAAATTCAAAATTGCCTGTTTGTGCTTTTTTTTTCCCCCAGGAAATTTGATTAGTGAAAAAGTTATTCTCTCCGAATTTCATGTTCCTTATAATGCTCTGGGTTCTTTTGAGACCTCAGAGCATAGCAAATGTGATATGTAAAAAATAAAAAAAGATACCAACACTCATCTTCTGTCTTCTCCAGCTCTTTCAATCTTCACCACCAGTCCTCACCAAATCTTTTGGCGCTCAAGAGGGTAAATAATAATAATTTTTATTTCTATAGCGGCAACATATTCCACAGCACTTTACATTTCAGAGGGATCTGAGAAAGCGTGCGGGAGATCAACTGCGTCATGACATCACAAAGTATGCCGTGACCTTTCTGTTCGCATGCACAGAACCATACCAGGCAAGCATGATCACTGGAAGTGAGGCCCAGTGTGAGAAGCTAGAAGATTCTAGAGCAAGTGGCCGGGGATCAGAACATGCAGAGAGGACTAGACATAAGTGGAGAGGTGCACGAAGAGGTGAGTATAAGGATTTTGACTTTTTTATGCTTTTGAAATATAGTGACAAGTGGCCGCAAATTTGCTGAATCCATGTGGTATCCGTGTGTAAGCTAAAATTTTGGCAAACGTGGATTTCTGTAAAATTCAAGTAGACTTCAATTTCACTTGAATTTCGTCCCTTATTTGTACTCGTAAGCAGAAGCAGTATTCCATGAGCGCTCTATCACATGCACCTCACTTAGACAGCCAATTCCCCATTCTGTACTAAAGAGGAGCCGAAACAGATGATCATCAATGGATATATGTGGTTTTGTTGATATTCCTAGTCATGTTTGAAATTTATTTAATAGGGTGGACATTGACCTACAGGGTAACATGTGAGTCAATTTTATTCCTTCTGGAGAAGAGCTATTTTGCATACTGTGTTCCCGGGAGCATTGGCTGGAAGACTTCCTACACCAGATGCATTTGTATATGTAGGAGCAAAACCCAACTGAGACCAGTAGAAGCTAATTCATGAAGACACTTCTGAATTACATCTCTGGTTGATACAATGGGGTCATGAGCAAAGGAAGCTCCTCAATGCAAGGAGAAGATTTAGTATTAAAATATCCAGACCAAACCAGTAACATCAATAGTGGAATGTCATTTCGCTATATAAATGGCGTCAGCTCTTCCTACATGGCAGGTTTCCCATTACCAATTTCTCTTATCTTACTGCTGATGAAATGAAGTGTTTAAATGAATACAAATGAGACTTTTAGATCTAATGGCCTTAATACAGATTGAAGTCCGACAGACTGGGACTTACAGGGAATGTGCAGGCACGGACAATATATTACTTGTAGAAGACATCAGAAGCACCAAAGATAAGACAAGTCTGTCCTACAGACGAACACAAAAATCAAAGAACATGCAACATAAAAACTGAGAATGCTTACATACAAAGTCCAGGGGTCACATATAGTACAAGACTTGCGACCTGGATATACAATGCTTATAGGTGATAATTACCCATTATCCTGATTCCTTAGTGCCATATTATTTCCAATATTAAAAGGAACCTGACAGGTGATACATGTCCCACGATCCACGGGCAGCATGTATCAGACAGTAGCGGCATGATTCCAGCCATACTGTAAATGTATAACTCTGAACAGCAGCAGCTTTAATAGCTGCTGGGAACTGAGCCGCATGGGAGGCTAGTCAGACAGGCGGGCCCACGGTGGCTTCTCTCCGCCCACTGCACTAAAGTGATAGGTCTTACAGGGAGAAACCTATCACTCCAGGGCAACAGGAGGAGATAAGCCACCAGGACCTGCCTGTTTGACTAGTCTCTAGTACAGCTCTGTCCCTGAAGGCTATTAAACTATGTTTTTCCTCTGAAACGCTGTAGTGTCTCAGAGATAACCATATATGTCTGAAATCGTGCTGCAACTGTCTGATTTGTGCTGCCATGGATCAAGGGGCATGTATCAGCAAACAGGTTCCCTCTAATAAAGATTGTCCTCTTTAGACAATACCTATTTGTTAAAAAGGAGCCTACATAAAAGCTGATCACAGACTTTCCTGCTTCTGAGAATCAAGGAGATCATCTGTAATCTGTGGGGAGCAAGACTTCCAAATGCATAGTCATCATGGGTCTTTCAAAGAGAGGAGTGGGTCCTAAATGAAGACACTTTCTTCTATTAACTTAAAGGACACTCAAAGGAGTTTCTAGGACCGTCATATTGATAAACTATCGTTGGGATAGGTCAGCAATATCAGATCAGTGGGGTTCTGATATTCAAAACCTTCAGCAATCAGATGCTACAAGGTCCTGCAACCACCAGACGTTCACAGCTCCTACACTAGTAATAGAATAATCTGGAGGGAAACAGCAGGAACCGAGAACAACCAGAGAGAAGGAAAGCAATGGAAAAATGGATGATTTGCTTTGAAAGGAACAGTCAATTCTTTCATTCTCAGGTAGACTTGTGAAGAATGAGATCTGTCATCTGATGATCGCAATGGGCAATTTATCCACGTTACCTTTAGATAAATCTCTACTATTATACTGCATCTCATTAGGGACAAACAAATGTGTTGGTTCAAAAATTTAAATAAGGAAGGCTCCTTCAAAAATTAATTCCGAGAATCTAGGATGCATAAACATGGGCTTGTGGCATGCGAATTGTGGCATGTGCGAATCCTGTATCAGGCTGTTTTCATGAGCTATGTTCTTCTGAGGCTATGTTCACAAGAAGTTTTTGAGGAGCACTTTGGAACAGATCACTTCAAAAAACCCTCCTCAAAACCGCTGCGAAGCTGAAAAAAATCCTTCCCTTCATTTCTATGGCAAATCCATATTGGTTGTAATTTTAGTTGTTTTTTTTTCCACTTTGGGGTTTTGAAAAATGTCTGTTGGATACAAAAAATAAGCATGTGATGGAATCTGCCCAAAAAAAAAGAATTGTCCAATCAAAAGCCTGCAAAGAACGCTTCAGGAGAAGACTCTTCTAAACCTCTTTAAAACCGCTTTAGAAAATGTGCTTAGATGATAATTCATGAAATCTCATCCATAAAACCAGGCAGTAACCGATGTAGCCATGTGGATGTACCCTAAATACAATTCTAATATTTATATGTTATTATTTTTACTTTTCACATTGATTATTACCAGGAATAAGGGAATCAATCAGATTCAGACAAACTTTCCATAAAATTCCTCAATAATTATCAATTCCAATTTTTTTTAATTTGATTCTCACAAATCCACTCATTGACATCAGTGATGTCCTTTGCGTACCATGTAGCCACGTGGGTCTCCATGAGCACCGGAAGAACCAAAGACGTGTGCGGAGAACCAAGGGAGCTGCCACATTGACGAAAGCAATGAATATTAGAGCACAATATGTGCTATTATTTTGTAACCCCCTTCTCTTTCCTCTGTTTCTTATGCTTTTGGGGTCTGGAGAGAACTAAGAGGATAATAAACGACAAGGGAACTTTCGATTTGCACAGAATTAAATCTGATGACTGAATGACTGAAATAAATTTCGATGGATTCACTCATCTCCTTCTAGTCATTGTACTCTTGCATATCGTTGCACCCTATCGTTACATTTGTACATTTTGTATTCAGGCCATACATTTGCTTTGCATTATGACTTATATTGGCAATTTATCAATGTTTTTCAAGTAACATTGACTCCATGAAGATTTTTTACTAAGAGGTCATTTTTTTTTTGTTTCACCCTTCATTTGTTAAAAATTTGCACCAGCCACTGATTGCACTTCACAGGGATCCCCCGCTTAGACTAACCACACAGACATATGTTAGACATTACCAAATTCATCCTGCCATTTGCATAAATGCTGGCCTAGGCAATGCTATTACACCTACATGATGGTATCCTTACAAGATGTGTTTTCGACAATTGTGGACATTAAAGACTTCCCTTGAGGATATGTTCTGGAAAGCATCAAAGAGAAGAGTGATGTACAGTTATGAGGATGGGAAAGCCAAATGACAGAACTTAGCGACACTGAATTACTTGCAGGTGGAGGGAGACAAAAATATCTGAATACAGAAATGTAAAGGTCCGAACTGTATCAAATCCTTATTATATATTCATTGTGCACCAACATAATCTGCAGCCGTTGTCATCGTTGGATCACAAGCCAAATTCCCTATCACTTTGTCTTTGGAATGTAGGAGTCTGCATCTAATATATCATCAGAATCCAGGCAGATACTTTCTATATCGGTTTAATAAAATAATTAAACTTTCAGAAGTAGAATATTGTACAGTGTGAGACTTTAATAAATCTCATGCGCAAACTGCGTAGGATATCTGCACAGTAAATTGACTGACGCTAAAGGGCATGTCACATTAGGAGATATCGCTAGCAATATCGCTATAACTTGTGACGTTATAGCGATATTGCTAGCGATATCTCTGTGTGTGATACTTACCTACAACCCGCTCCCCCGCTTGTAATCGCTGATCGCGCGAGAACGTTCAGGACTGTTTCTCGTCGTCAGCTTCCTGCGGCGCTTCCTGCTGTGAAGACGAGCAACGCGTGGAGCCGGGCGGGAGGACGCAGGATCGCCTGGTGTGACAGGTAAGTAGCGACCCCCATCCCCGGCGATGTCGCTAGTGAGATCTGCCTGTGTGGCAGCTCACTAGCGACCACTTAGCGATGTACCAGCGATCCTGACCGCGTCATATCGCTGGTACATCGCTAAGTGTGACAGTACCTTTAGGCTTTGCAATCTTCGGCATGTCAATTTAATGTAAGTTGTTTTTTTCTGTATTAAAATGTATTAATAAAACATTTTTGACACTAAAATATGGAGCCAGACAATTGCAAAGGGTGAAATCCATCAGGAGTATGTCAGAACATGCTTCAGATGTTACTACGGAGTTCGTGGTTAGCAATTGTTCGCAGCGGAAATGGCCATGTTCAAAAAACCTAAACTGAAATGTTACAGATTACATATTTGCCGCACTGGTCAAATTACTATGTGGATATTCTTTATATTTTTAGCACAAGAATTCAGAGTTTTACTAGTTTGAGCAGCTTAAACTTGCCACATCACGGAATAGTGGCTGTGGAGAGTCATAAAACATAGTTTTTATTTTTTCATCTCCTATCTCCATTGTGGAGATATTAGCTTATAAAGTTTAAATTCTAACATATACAGTACCAAAACCAAGGGGGCATTAGCAGAGATTCATCTCTGGGGATGTTTACTTTTTCCCTTGCATGACGTTAACCAATCATAAGCAGGAGGTGTCATGCAGGGTAATAAAAGAACACACCCTCAAAGAAGGTCACAACAGGCTTTGTGCTGTGAGACATGTAATGACTCATAGCCCTGCGCTGCTCCATGATCTTTTCTGTGCAGCATTGAGCACAGCTTTCATCTTATGGCAGTTAGTGTGGCAGAACAGGTAGTAGGGCAGAGCTGAAAATGCCCTGAGATAAAAGCAGCAAAAGGTGTTTGTAATGACTCATAGTTCTGTTCTTTGCTAAATGGTAGAGTTCATGGAGGAAAGCAAGGCTCTGTGTCATTACATGTCTTACAGGTAAGATCTGACTTACTCTGGTGCAATAAACTGGAGAAGTGGGCAGCAACTAACAGAATGGTTTTTAACAGGGAAAAATGCAAAGTACAACATCTGGGCAATAAAAATGAAAAAAGCATATACAGAATGGGAGGAATAGGGCTAAGTAACAGCACATGTGAAAAAGACTTGGGTATACTAATAGATCACAGACTGAATATGAGTCAACAGTGTGATGCAGCAGCAAAAAAGGCAAATGCAATTCTAGGATGTATTAACTGAAGCATACAGTCTAGATCACGTGAAGTCATTATTTCCCTCTACTCCTCTTTGGTCAGACCTCATCTGGAATATTGTGTCCAGTTTTGGGCACAACATTTTAAAAAAGACATCAACAAACTGGAGCAAGTTCAGAAAAGAGCGACCAGAATGGTGACCGGTCTGCAAACCCTGTCTTATGAGGAAAGGTTGCAGGATTTGGGAATGTTTAGTTTGCAAAAGAAGACTGAGAGGAGACTTAATAGCTGTCTACAAATATCTAAAGGGCTGTCACATTGTAGAAGGATCAACTTTATTCTCATTTGCACAAGGAAAGACTAGAAACAATGGGATGAAACTGAAAGGGAGGAGACACAGATTAGATATTAAAAAAAACTTTTTGACAGTTAGAGTGATCAATGAGTGGAACAAGCTGCCACAAGAAGTGGTGAGTTCTCCTTCAATGGAAGTCTTCAAACAGAGGCTGGACAGACATCTGACTGGGATGATTTAGCGAATCCTGCTTTGAGCATGGGGTTGGACCAGATGGCCCAGGAGGTCCCTTCCAACTCTACGATTCTATGTTCTTTTTTTTCTCTCCTGCATTACACCTCCTGCTTATGATTGGTCAACATCATACAGGAAAAAAAGGAAAACACCTCCCAGAGATTGCCCGCTTAGCAAATTAGAATCTAAACTTTACAGGCTAATATATCTGAAACACAAATTAGAATTATTTTTAAAAAATCATTGCATTCAGCTCTGCAGTCACTGTTCCATGATGTGGACAGTTTAACATGCTAAAACTGGTCAAAGGTGCTTTTTAAGTCTAATCCACAGTGCAGCTACTGGAATACGCTATGGAGAGCGAGTTGTAAAATAATTCACTGCACATATGGCCAGTGAACTGAAGGGATGGCCGGGGGACCACCACAATTCAGGGAGACTAAGGTACACAAGATGAGGTGCAAACAGCAAAGGGTTAATTTATTTACAGGCAAGGAATGCAGTGTTAGTAAAGTGTAAGCAGGGGTATGCAATGACATAAAACAATTTACAAAAGTGATATTCTCTAGCTGGGCCGTACAAATGGCACGGTGCACCAACTATTACAGATAAGTGTATTCTTTCAAAAGGCAAAACAATACAATAAAGTACAGTATGCTGCTACTCTAACTGTAGCTTGACTGGCTGCTGCTACTTCGGCCGCACGGCTATGATGCTCTGTCTATTGCAGCCTATCCTTAACCCTAAACATGTGCGCACATGGGGTTAACACTCACGGTAAAGTTGGTGTCTCAGTTCCTTCCTGGGGGCCCCCTGCAGTTCTCTGCAAGATGATGCGATGTCCTCCCTGGAAGCTCTGTGCAACGTGGTCTTGTCCTTGTGTGATGACTCCGAACCTGTTCCTAGAAACGGTGAACTCCCTCTTCTGAATTCCTTCCTCGTAGATCTTCGTGGCTCCTCCAGCATCACAGAAAAAACACCTTCGTTATCCCCAGAAGGGTATACACAATCCCACAGGTTCAGTCAGTTCTAAGCTGCACGTTTTTCTCCTCACTTCAGTATCCTGCAGAGTCCCAGCTCCGAAACTCACTGGGAAAACAGCCCCTCCCCTCTCCATAGCTGGAAGAGCAAACCAAAGCAGTCTTTTGAAGGGTAGAATCGAATGTACCATCAAATCAACCAAGGGGGTGCTGTCTCTCAAAGGGGCAGCATGTCTCTGCTGTCCATAGCAATGTCAGCCCCATACAGAACAGTGGGACTGAAAGTTGGAAAGTAGGGACTGTTTCAGCAAAAGAGGGCCACTTTGGAATGGGAGAATCACTTGTTTGGAAGGATCTTGGTGTAGTTGAATATCATCATG
The DNA here is from genome assembly GCF_039654945.1 of Dendrobates tinctorius. Lineage (NCBI taxonomy): Eukaryota > Metazoa > Chordata > Amphibia > Anura > Dendrobatidae > Dendrobates > Dendrobates tinctorius. Next base: position 36,175,055 of record NW_027361752.1, on the reverse strand, counting down.
CTATGTCAGTAGTAGTTTATAAAGCCAGCAGAATATTATCATGTATGGGAAGAAACATGGGCTCAAGTACAAGGACACAATATGACCAGTTTACAAAAAAAATAGTTAGCCCTCATCTACATGATTGTTAAAACAGATCGCCTGAATTTGGAAACAGTACAAAGAAGAGCAATTTAAGAATTTATTTTAATATTAATTTAGTTTTAAGAAGAGATACATAGTAACATAGTTTTGAAGGCTGAAGGAAGACCTTATGTCCATCTAGTTCAGCCTATTTTTAGTGCAGCTGTTCTGCATTGTTGATCCTGGGGAAGGCAAAAAACCCACAGAGTAGAAGCCAATTTTCTCCATAGGGAAAAAAATTCCTTCCCCTAAGCTGGGTCAAGCATCTACCTATAATATTCTGTTATTCGTAACCTTCTATACTGTTACTCACAAGAAAAGCATCCATTCCTTTCTTAAATTCATTCAGTGAGTTGGCCATCACCACTTCCTCAGGAAGAGAATTCCAGAGCCTCACTGCTCTTACCGTGAAGAACCCTCTTCTATGCTGGTGCAGAAATTGTCTTTCCTCCAAACGAAGATAATGCCCCCTTGTTCTTGTCACAGTCCTTGGTACAAACAGTTCATTGGAGAGATCTCTGTATTGCCCTCTGATATACTTTTACATATATATTAGGGCTCCCCTAAGTCTTCTCTTTTCTAGAGTAAATAGACCTAATTTTGAAAACCTTTTTGGGTATTGTAGTGAACCAACTCCATTTATCATTTTAGTAGCCCGCCTTTGAACCTTTTCAAGTTCAGTAATATCTTTCTTGAGCACCGGTGTCCAAAATTGCACAAAATACTCCAAGTGTGGTCTGATGAGTGATTTGTACAGAGGGAGAATTATGTTTTCATCTCGTGTCCCCAGACCTCGTCTAATGCATCCCATGACCCTATCTGCTTTGGTGGCAGCTGCCTGACACTCGGCACTCCAATTTAGCTTCTTATTGACTAAGATGCCTAAGTCTTTTTCCATGTCTGATTTCCCCAGCAGTTTCCCATTTAGTAAGTAATTGTAGCATCTGTTTCTCCATGTGCATAACCTTACACTTATCTGTGTTAAACCTCATTTGCCATTTTTCAGCCCAATTCTCCAATTTACTCAAATCTGTCTGTAGTTGCAAACTGTCCTCCTTTGTGTTAACAGCCTTACATAGTTTTGTATCATCTGCAAATACTGATATTTTACTGTGTAAGGCTAGTTTCACACTTGCTTCTTTTTGCAGCGCGTTTTTCCCGCAAAAAAACGCATTAAAAAGACGCATACAAATGCATACAAACGCTGCGTTTTTTTCAAGCATTTTTATGCGCATGCAGGAAAAAAACGCAGCGTTTTTGTGCGTTTGTATGCGTTTTTTGTGCGTTTGCGTTTTTTTACAGATTTTGGAAAAACCCCACAAAAAAGAAAAAACAACCATTCAACAACACACAAGACCAATGGGACTGCATTGTGGGTGTGGTATGTTAATATATAGACCCTGTCTACAGTATTCTTCACATTTGCTTGATTCTTCTCGTGACCATGGATCTGCGCTGGAAGAGTTTTCACTTCAACTTGGATTTGGACATCGCGATGGCTCAGGCGTATGCAGTTGCTTGCCATGAACAAAGGAAGAGAGAGAGGCAGCGAAGACGGCGGCGTATGTGGATACATCCGATTGTTGAACTCCGGGATAGCCGTGGGGCATACCACACCCTCTACAGCGAGCTCCAGTCAAACCCGGAGAAATTTACAGATTATATCCGGATGTCCCACGAAAGTTTCATGGATTTGCTTGCTCGTGTCCAACAATCCATCCGGAGACAGGACACAGAGCTCCGTCGTGCGATTCCTCCTGAGGAATGGCTACTGGTGACATTACGGTATGTTTTAAAAACCAAGGGGTGCGGTCTGATGTTTTTTTTTTAAATTTAGTATTCAAAACCTTGGGTAATTAGTTTTCGTGAATGTACTAATATTTTATTTTATAGTTTTTTAAAATAATATACATAAATATTAATTTTACTTCTTTGTCTGTTCACAGATTCCTGGCGACTGGAGAAACCCTATCTTCACTACACTTCCAGTACCGTATTGGAATCTCTACCTTGTCTGGAATTGTTGCTGACACCTGCCGGGCTCTCTGGAATGTTCTTTGTCCAGAATTTATGCCCCTGCCCACCGCTGAAAAGTGGATGGAAATTGCTGACAAATTCTGGACAGTATGCAATTTTCCCAACTGTTTGGGAGCTGTTGATGGTAAACACATACGGATCATCAAACCCCAAAGAACGGGATCTGAGTACTATAATTACAAAAAGTACTTTTCAATAGTACTCATGGCGATTGCGGATGCCGGATGTATGTTTGTAGCAGTGGACATTGGAGCATTTGGCCGTGGTAATGACTCACAGGCTTTTAAAAACTCAGACATGGGCCGGAGGTTGTATGGCAACCAATTTAATTTCCCTATGCCACGGCCTCTTCCTCACACCGAAGCTCCGCCACTGCCCTTTGTAATGGTTGGCGATGAGGCTTTTCAAATGTGCGGAAACTTACTGAAACCCTACTCCAGCCGGGACTTGGACCACACCAAAAAAATATTTAATTACAGGCTGACCAGGGCCAGAAGAACTGTCGAGTGTGCTTTTGGGATTCTTGTCTCCAGATGGCGAATTCTGGGCACGGCCATTAATCTTAAACTTGAAACAGTCGATGAGGTGGTGAAGGCCTGTGTGGTTCTACATAACTTTGTGATGGCTAAAGAGCACCCGATCTTTGAACTGGACGATGATGCTCCTAACCCATTGCCTGAATTCACTCAGCACACTCTCAGGTCATCCGTTGAAGTTGGCCAAATGAGGGACCAATTTGCGGCCTACTTTATTTCTGATGTAGGACGGGTGCACTGGCAAGATGAAATGGTGTAATGTTTTTAGAATCATAGAATCATAGAATCATAGAGTTGGAAGGGACCTCCTGGGCCATCTGGTCCAACCCCCTGCTCAAAGCAGGATTCGCTAAATCATCCCAGTCAGATGTCTGTCCAGCCTCTGTTTGAAGACTTCCACTGAAGGAGAACTCACCACTTCTCGTGGCAGCTTGTTCCACTCATTGATCACTCTGTCAAAAAGTTTTTTCTAATATCTAATCTGTCTCTCCTCCCATTCAGTTTCATCCCATTGCTTCTAGTCTTTCCTTGTGCAAATGAGAATAAAGTTGATCCTTCTACAATGTGACAGCCCTTTAGATATTTGTAGACAGCTATTAAGTCTCCTCTCAGTCTTCTCTTTTGCAAACTAAACAATCCCAAATCCTGCAATCTTTCCTCATAAGACAGGGTTTGCAGACCGGTCACCATTCTGGTTGCTCTTTTCTGAACTTGCTCCAGTTTGTTGATGTCTTTTTTAAAATAGGTCATAACTCTAGAACGCTTCAACGGATCCTACTGATTCTGACATTGTTTTCTCATAACATATTGTACTTCATGATGGTGGTAAAATTTTTTAGATATGAGCTGCGCTTATTTGTTAAAAAAATCAAAATTTGGCGAAAATTTAGAAAATTTTGCAATTTTCAAACTTTTAATTTTTATGCCCTTAAATCAGAGAGTGATATCGCACAAAATAGTTAATAAATAACATTGCCCACATGTCTACTTTACATCTGCACAATTTGTTTGTTTGTTTATGGTAATAAAAAACCTTATTTGATTCCATTACTGAGTGCACTATATTTTTTAAACTCCAATTAAATAAAAAACTTCCCATGTATAACTGAATTTTTTGATGTTCACACACCTGGGCAGGTAAATACACATACGATGTAAAATGCAGCATTGCTAGTCTGCGTGAAATATATTGGAACGAGCAAAGCTGCAGGCCATGAATCAGGAAACCAAATTTTTTCAAGAGAAAATTGTGCAACTAGTTGAAAAAAAAGTATGTGATTTTCTCAAAACACAACCCTCAAAACCCAACCCCAATGAAAGTCAATGGTGAATACAAGTCAGCATTGAGTGGATGAATGTAATCTGCTCCATTCCAACTTACAAGTTATTACACTAGGCCTTGGAATAACTATACTAGGCCGTGGTATTTCAAATATGAGTATAGTAGGCCTTGGGCCTACTAGTATAGTCATATGTGAAATACCACGGCCTAGTATAGTCATACCAAGGCCTACTCGATTTTTACCAACTAGGATCTTGTTTCACGAAAAACAAACTGTTGAAACTTGACAAGTTTCAACAGTTTGTTTTTCATGAAACCAGATTCTAGTTGGTAAAACTAGAGTTATTACACTAGACCTTGGAATGACTACACTAGGCCGTGGTATTTCAAATATGAGTATAGTAGGCCTTGGGGCTAGTAGTATAGTAATATGTGAAATACCACGGCCTAGTATAGTCATACCAAGGCCTACTGTAATAACTCGATTTTTAACAACTAGCATCTTGTTTCACAAAAAACAAACTGGTGAAACTAGAAAGAAACTTATTTTTTAGACAAGTTTCAACAGTTTGTTTTTCATGAAACCAGATTCTAGTTGGTAAAACTAGAGTTATTACACTAGGCCTTGGAATGACTACACTAGGCCGTGGTATTTCAAATATGAGTATAGTAGGCCTTGGGGCTAGTAGTATAGTAATATGTGAAATACCACGGCCTAGTATAGTCATACCAAGGCCTACTGTAATAACTCGATTTTTAACAACTAGCATCTTGTTTCACAAAAGACAAACTGGTGAAACTAGAAAGAAACTTATTTTTTAGACAAGTTTCAACAGTTTGTTTTTCATGAAACCAGATCCAAGTTGGTAAAACTAGAGTTATTACACTAGGCCTTGGTATGACTATACTAGGCCGTGGTATTTCACATATGACTATACTAGGCCTTGGGTTGGTTTTTAACATGTATTTACCCATCAGTGTGTGTGAGCGGCGCAAACAACATTAATGAAACTTTTTAATGGTGAACCACAAATGTAAATTTATTTTTAATCAAAAAAAGTAAACCAAAAAATTATTTTTTACGGCGTTTGGGGGCAGATGGTTTCAATTTGGGGGTGTGCAGGGAATATGCAACACTTGCAGTTGAAGACGGTGTTTGAGGGGAAGGGGCAACAAAACTTGTGGGGGAAGGTAGTCCAGTTAAGGGAATTAAACTAGGAACACTTGGAGGAGAGGAAATCTGTTCAGGTACATTAGTTGTAATGGCATGTCGCCGTAGGCTTGTGTGCCTGGACCGACTTTGGCCCAATGCCCGCCTTGATAGATTTCGCCTTGAACTAGGGGCAAATATTGAGTGTAGGTCCCCCGTCTGCTGGTGTGGCTGCTGCTGCTGCTGAGGTGGCTGCTGCTGCTGCTGAGGTGGCGGCTGCTGCTGAGGTGGCTGCTGCTGCTGCTGAGGTGGCTGCTGCTGCTGCTGAGGTGGTTGCTGCTGCTGCTGAGGTGGCTGCTGCTGCTGAGGTGGCTGCTGCTGCTGCTGAGGTGGCTGCTGCTGAGGTGGCTGCTGCTGCTGAGGTGGCTGCTGCTGCTGCTCTTCGTTGGCAGTGCTCGTCCTTGCAGGAGGACTGGTGGCGGCAGTGATGGTCCAGGTTTGCAGAGTGGTGGTGGCAGGGCTACTACATGTTGTTGTAGCGGCAGGGCTGTTCCATGTTTGCCTAGTGGTGGCTGAGCTCCACGCATGCATGGGAGTGGCGGTGGTGCTCCAGACAGGAGCAGCGCTTGCCATGGTGGTGTCGGTGAAGTGACCAGCTGCACTCAGACTTGTGGTGGTGTAACGGTGGGTGTCCTGTCTTTGAATAGAGGTGTCCGTGCAGTGGTATGCAGCACAAGTCGGTAGTGAGGTGAAGCGAGTCAATGGTGGCACAGGTGGAAATGACACCACTGACTGCTGACCGTACCGATTATGCTGCATAGCCTGCAAGAAAGCATTGTTGCAGGCCTGCAGCACATTCAGCTGTTGCTCAGGACTAAGGTGTTCCGCCATGCCCTTTTCAATCTTACTAAAAAAATGGTGTGCTGGTCTGTTGAGGTCGGCCTCCAGATGGTCAAGGCGCTGTTCTACAGAATTGAAGCGGTGTTCAAAGTGGTTAAAACCACGTTCCATGAGTGCAAAACCGCTTTCAACTCTGTCGGACAGTGACTTGAGGCTGGAATTAAAGGCCTCGCTCAAATGCATAAACTCGGGCAAGACATTCCTGTCCAAGGCCCTCTGCCGCTGGCGGGTAGTGCCCGCATAACCAGTGGCAGAGACCTGGGACAGGGGAACACCTGATGGCCCAGCTTCCTGGTCACCAGCTGTGTGTGTGGCTGACCTGCAAGGTGCTTCCTGGCTGTCGGATGGCTGGGACGGGTCAGAGGACGTCCGAGGAAGGACCGCTCCAGGGCCAGGTTGCAGGGTGCTGCTCCAGGTGCTGTGGAATAAAGGAAAATCATTACTACCATGCCTTTACAAGAAGCATCAGCTGTGGATTAGAAAAACACAGATTAATAAAAATAAAAACCCAAAATTTATAATACTTACGATCTCGTGGCAATGACCGGTCTTAGGAACTGCAACGCGTGATAGTGACGGTATCTAGTTCTGGTCCTTGACGCAGATCCACTGCGAACCTGGCCCTCAGCACGAACATCACTGTTGAAGCGGTCCTTGATCGAACGCCAACGTGTTCGGACTTTGTCCACTGTTGTTAAAAAAAAACAGTGCCGTCAAGGACAACAGTCACTGCGGCACAATATAGCAATACAATACTCAAAGCAGTCACTGTAGACCCCGATGACACTGTTGGGTTTCCTGCTAGAATACACCTAGCACGAAACCCAACAGTGCCGTCAAGGACAACAGTCACTGCGGCACAATGTAGCAATACAATACTCAAAGCAGTCACTGTAGACCCAGATGACACTGTTGGGTTTCCTGCTAGAATACACCTAGCACGAAACCCAACAGTGCCGTCAAGGACAACAGTCACTGCAGCACAATGTAGCAATACAATACTCAAAGCAGTCACTGTAGACCCCGATGACACTGTTGGGTTTCCTGCTAGAATACACCTAGCACGAAACCCAACAGTGCCGTCAAGGACAACAGTCACTGCGGCACAATGTAGCAATACAATACTCAAAGCAGTCACTGTAGACCCCGATGACACTGTTGGGTTTCCTGCTAGAATACACCTAGCACGAAACCCAACAGTGCCATCAAGGACAACAGTCACTGCAGCACAATGTAGCAATACAATACTCAAAGCAGTCACTGTAGACCCCAATGACACTGTTGGGTTTCCTGCTAGAATATGCCTAGCACGAAACCCAACAGTGCCGTCAAGGACAACAGTCACTGCGGCACAATACAGAGCAGGGAAATACTCACTAAACGCCTTTTTGGAGGATGCTGTGGCGCTGTCCCAGCCATCCATCAACGCTGCGGCCACCTCATTCCATAGCCGCCAGGTCACCACAATGTCCTTGTGCAGCCGGTCACGGCTGTCCCACAACGGCGAACGCTCCTGGACCAGGCTGATGAGCTGCTCATTATCCAGGTAGACGTCTTCATCCCGTTGTGGAACCTAGACAAAACACATTCAATAGAATAATCAAATTTAAATTGAATAAAAAGTTACAAAAAAAGAAACATAAAAAAGAGTAAAAATAGAAGATAAAAAATAAAGAACATTACAAATCATTTGATACATACATTCCGTATCACCACCGGGACTTGGCTTCGCTGCTCCTGCTCTTCGCCCTCACTAGTCCCGTCCGCAGAAGATGATGATGACGATGTCTTAAAAAAGTAGAAAAAAACGTAAGAGATTTGGAGAAGCAGCAGATATACTTACCAGATGCACGAAAATAATCACCTCACGGTCTGCTTGCGCCAATTCCTGCCGCGATGGGGAATACTCGGATTCTGAAGACATACTGCATGTAAAAATAATAAAAATCATTAGTACATACATAATTTAAAAGGACAGGCATATAATGTAATATACTCACATTCTTCGCTGATATAAGATGGGTTCCTTGTTGACTGTCTGCTCTCCAATCTGTCAGTGTAGTAGTGGCAGAGTTTTGGCAGGCACCTCCTTTATATAGACTTTTTTTTTTTGACTTTAGAAGATTATAACTAGTACAACAAGTGGACACTACCAAAAAAACGCAGCGCTAAAAAAACGCTTACATGCGCATGCCAGTGCGCACGTATGCGCATCCATAGGCTATAATGGCCATTTTTAGCGCAAAACGTGCGCATACGCTTTTTTGCAGGGCCAAAAAATGCAACATGCTGCGTCTGGAAAATACAAACGCACACCCCAAAAAAACGCAGCGCATGAAAATCGCATACGTGCGCATGCCAGCGCGCAGGTATGCGCACCCATGTTAAATATAGGGGAAAAAACGCATGCGCACGTATGCATTTTTTTACAGCGCAAAAAAACGCAAATGTGAAACCAGCCTAAGCCATCCACTAGATCATTAATAAATATATTACATAGTAGGGGGCCCAATACAGAACCCTGTGGTCCCCCACTAGTAACCCTGGCCCAATCTGAGTATGCACCATTAATAACCACTCTTTGTTTTCTATCACTAAGCCAGCTACCTACCCATCTACATACGGTAATTTCTATTCATGAAGGGGGACATGATTAATTTGTATACAATTTTAAACCTTTTCATGACATTTGACATCACTTTGCCTCATGATTGGGACGGTGTCCCTGCAAAATGATATACAGTAAATTTACGTTATTGTGATTATGCCGGCACAGTGGCAGTGCCCGCTCGATCGCCACTGGGAGCTCGACTTAAGTAAAAGTCGAGCTTCAGCTATCACTGCTAGAAGTGGTGTCCGCCCCGGTCAATTAAACCACCTAAATGCCGCAATCGATAGTGATTGCAGAATTTAGGAGGCAGAGGGAATAAAGGTACCTCATCCTTCAGATTGGCGGCCTCACAAGGTCATCCCCTCACAATGTCATCGTGAGGGCCCGATCAATGCCATGGCAACCTGAGATCATCATGATGACCTTCGGGTCATCCAGCTGCGTCAAAACTCTTAAACCATTCTCAGAGTATGGTCTAAGAAACAATGCAGCACAGACAGGCATAATGCATTACAATACTGGTGCACATTTAGCATCCACAAGTTTGGTATTTCTATAGCAGAGAGAGCACGTCTAATTTATGGGTGCATGTCTCCAGAGGTATGAGTTGGGCATAATGTATGGGCCCTACAGTGTACTGGTCACTACAATGTCAGATTTGCAATTTTCACTCGGCAGCATTCATTGCTGTTTGTTTCTGGAAAACACCCATGGAGTCAAAATCGCAACTACACCTGTAGATAAATTCATAGAAGGGTACAATGCCCAAAATGGGGTCATTAGAGAGGGGATTCTGCTCTTCTGGCACGTAAGATCTCTGTATATGGAGTCTGCAAACTGTTCTACGATAATTTGTTATCCAAGAGTCAAATAGCACTCCTAGCCTCCATGGTCTCGCTGTGTGGCTAAATAGTACTGTACAGACACATATGGGGTATTTCCGCATTCATCAGAAATGTGATACAAATTTTGGTGATGTTTTTACCCATTTTTCCTTGAAGAAATTTAAAGTTTGAGGCTAAAACAACATTTTTGTGAAAAAACGTAATTATTTTTTCTTCACTAACCAATGGTATAAAATTCTGTGACACGCCATTGGTGTCAATATAAGTTCTGCATCCTCAGGTGAATTCATTGAGAGGTGTAGTTTGTAAAATGGGGTTACTTATAGGGGTGATCTGCTGTACTGGCACCTCAGTGGATCTACCAATGTGACATGGCACCCGCTTACCATAACAACAAAATCTTCACTATAATATGGCACTTCTTCCTTTCCGAGCTTTCCACTGTGCCTGAAAAGTATTTCCCGATTTTATGTATGGCATTGGCGCACTAAGCAGAAATTGCTCATCAAATTGTGAGGTCCATTTTTTTCCTATTAGCCCTTAGAAAAATTAAACACTTGGGGCTAAAAAACATTTTAGCTGTAAAAATGTAAGTACTTTTTCTTCACCACCCAATGGTATAATATTCTGTGAGGCACATGTGATGCCAACATGCCCACAGCACCACTAGATGAATTCATTGGGGGTGCAGATAGTACAATGGGGTCACTTATGGAGGGGTTCTGCTCTTAGGGCACCTCAGGAGCTCGGACAATTTGACATGGCACTCTCAAACCATTCACATCAATCCATTCAATCTGAAATCCAGTATGGTGCTTCTTCCCTTCTGAGCTTTGCACTCTGCCTCCAAAATAGTTTTTTTTTTTACACACATTTGGGCATTGGTGTACTCAAGAGGAATGGTGTAACAAATTGTACCAGTTGTTCTCTTCTTTAATACCTTTTAAAAAATTAAAAACTTGGGACCAAAGTGACATTTTAGTGGAGAAAATTGTAATTTTCCTTTTACTCAGCTTAATGTTATAAACTTCTGTGAATCACCTGAGGTTTAAAAATGATCACTAAACCCCTGGTTAAATTTTTTGAGTGGTGTAATTTCCAAAATTGAGTTATTTTTGGGTGGTTTCAGCTTAATTGGCATGGCAGGAGCATTTCAAATGTGACATAGCATCAGCAATATATTCCAGTCAAAATTGAGCTCCGGAATTCAGTTGGCGCTCTAACCCTTCCAAACCTTGCCTTGTCCCAGACAGACGTTTTCCACAACATATGAGGTATTCACAGGGGCGTAACTACTAGGGTCGCAGCAGTCACCACTGTGACTGGGCCCAGGGGGAGTCAGGGGCCCAGCAGGTCAGACCATGATATCTCCCAACATGCCGATTCTTGAGGGATAGTCCCGTTTTTGACCCACCCCCCCGCATCCCGTACTGAGCTGCCACGCCCCTCCATGCACCCCATCCTTGCCCTCGCTGATAGACCCACCGCAGGCTGCAATGAAGTCCTTTTCTGTGCGCACAGGACCGGTGATGAGGTCACAGGAGGGGAGGAGTCAGGGGGTCACATGATCAGGAGCCTCGTTCGTTGTGTGCAGGACTCTGCTGTGCTGGTTGTCATGATGCTGGATGAGGTAAAATTTCTGTGTGGGGTCAGGAGGGGTATGCAGGGTGGATGTAGCAGAGCCATGTGTGTATGAGGTGTACGGAGCAGAGCCATATGTGTACGAGGTGTACAGATCGCAGCTGTGTGTGTATGGGGTGTGCTGAGCAGAGCTGTGTGTGTACGAGGTGTGTGGAGCCGCGTGTGTGTGTGACGCCCCTGAGGCTCAGTCGCCACAGAGGTACTGCACGTTCTCCTAAGGTATAGTGCCCCACTACCTAGGTAAGTTAGGAACTCCTTTCCACACTCCAACACCTGCATCCCACACACAGGATAGTTCAGCACTGACCACATTGCGGCTTCATGCTTAGAGGGTAGCAGAGCACCTTTCGTGGGTCCTTGCTTCGTAACACGAGATGTGCTGGGAGGTGGGTGGAGTTGAGATATATAAAAGGTTGGGAAGGTTTAGAATTAGAGGTCAGTCTCAGATCAGATCAGTCTGAGAGGTCAGTCTGACAGAGGTCAGCCTGTAGGACAGTCAGTCAGGAGAGTCTGAGGATGGGTCCGAGGAGAAGGAGTGCTGCAGCTGCCTCAGTGATCTGAGCCCGCTGGCACGGGAAAGAGAAGAGAAGGAGAAAGACGTAGAACTGCAACCTAAGCTTCCATAAGAGAGAGAAGGAACAGCGCGGAACGAAGGAGTAGGAGAACAGAGAGGAGACGTGGGTTGGAAGAGGAACCCTGCCTATAGGTTCTCAGCGCAAGGCCGGGGCCTGGTCCCTGAGGTTGTATGGACACTTATGGTTCTGCAGCAGACACCGGTGGAGTAGTTGGCTGTAAATGCACTACTCCCATCCAAGACTTGGGGCACAACAGCAACTGAATAGAGAGCCAGGACTCCAGAGAAGGGAGTCCCCGAGAGAGGCTACAGCTGTCTGTCATACAAGTAGAGTTGTTAGGAACATCTGACAGGAGGAACTTCAGAGTACCACGGTACTGGAGCTCTTCACACTAAAAGGCGCAATAGAGGAGTCGTTCAGGAAAGGTACATGTTGGCGGAGTGTTGGAGAGGAGAATCCTGACTTGCCCGGGAGGTTGAGTCTCTACCCCGGAGGACACGGCACGGAGGCAGGCACCAGTGTGTACCACGAACTGTGAGTAAAGCTTTGAACTGCAAGCCCTGGTGTCTTCCATTCATTTGTGCGCCAACACAGTCAGCACTGCTACATCTGGGTAGCAACATTCCTCACACCGCCTGCGCCTATACACTGCCCTGGGGTTACAGCTTCACCTGTGGGGAGCTACACCATCTATGCTGCAACACACCATCAGCACCAGAGGATCTGCACGCAGCGTTGGCTTAACTTCTTGCTTGCCAAACACCACAGGTGGCGTCACGAACTATTCCACTTTATTAACTACAAACCACCGGGCGCCCAGGGCCACGGACCGGGTCACAGCTGCTGTGACACATCCCACTGACACCGGCCCGGTACCGAGTACCCCACAGCCCTGGGACGGGGCGACCCATGTGCACAAGGTGTATGGAGCGGAACCGCATGTGTACGAGGTGTACGGAGCAGAGCCGCATGTGTACGAGGTGTACTGAGCGGAGCCGCGTGTGTACGAGGTGTACAGAGCGGAGCCGCGTGTGTACGAGGTGCATGGAGCGGAGCCGCGTGTGTAGGAAGTGTACGGAGCGGAGCAGCGTGTGTACGAGGTGTACGGAGCGGAGCCGCGTGTGCACGAAGTGGACGGAGTGGAGATGTGAGTATTTTGACATGGGGGGGCCCCATTTGAAAGTTCGCACCGGGGCCCATAACTTTGTAGTTACACCACTGGGTATTCATGTACTTAGGAGGAATTACCCAACAAACTGTTTAGTTCATTTTCTCGTGTTATCTTTGTGAAAATTAAAAATTTGGGGCAAAATCTGCATTTGTGAGGGAAAAATGTATGTTTTAATTTTCATAGCTTAACTTTATAAATTTCTGTGAAGCACCTGTGGGTACAAGGAGCTCACCACACCATGAGATAAGTTTCTTGAGGACTGTAATTTTCAAATTGGGATCACTTGTGGTGGTTTTCCACTGTTTAGACACATCAAGGGGTCTATAGATATGACATGGCGACCGCTATCTATTCCAGCCAATTTTGCACTCCAAAATCATAGAATCCTAGAATGTTAGAGTTGGAAGGGACCTCCAAGGTCATTGTGTCCAACCCCCTGCTCAATGCAGGATTCACCAAACCGTCTCAGACAGATTAATCTGAATACTTACCAGTGATTACTTGTGTTATCTTTGAAATGTAAGAGAAAAAAGACCAAGCAAACAATGGCCTGCACACCAATTAAATCTCATAACACATAATAACCATAGAAAAATTCTTTATTGGAAAACACAACACACGTATTAAAAACAATTAAAAAGGACAAAGGAAGTCCATATAACACCCCCGCATGTAATAATCACATACAGCCATAATAGGTATAGAGCCCCTTTTGTATCATTAAGAGTACAGACAATGAAAGTCCATCACAATACACCATATGTGCAGAGTTTTTTCTGAGACATATGTAGTCTCCAAATTGATTCCTATATACCAGCCCAATGTACAAACTTTCCAGGACCACAATTCAGGAGCCTGCAAAGAAATAAGGCTGTTAAGATGTAAGAGAAGTTGTAGCTACATACTCACTGAACCACCTAATGAGCAAAAACCCTGAAAGCCTGCTCAATATTGCCAGATGACATGCTGGTGGATGGCCAGGCACCCATGAAGTCTGTGGATAGCCAAGGGAATAATGCCCATAGGCATCCAAAATCAAGCTAAGACAGTGCTAAAGACATGGAGCAGGGGTGTGAGGAGCAGCCCCACGCGTATCGCTTGCTTAAAGCAGCTTTGTCAGGGGAAGAGTGCTTGCTGGCCCAAACTCAGCATTTAAATATCATGTAGATAATACCTTAATCATCTGGTGTGTAAAAACTCCCCAGCGGTCTTGGCCCTGCAGATGTCTTGCGCAGCCCGGTGTTCACACCGAAATCTCGTGAGAGGACCGCTGGATTGTCCCATCTCGCCGGAATCTCGCGGGAAGACCACGAGATCATTCCATATACCGCTGTATTGGTTTGTTTGTGCCTGCGCAGTATATTCAGACCGGTCTGATACAGCAACTAGTGTTGCTGTGTATAAAGAGATGCAAACCTTCAGCACAAATAAAAAGTATCCTTTGCCTCCGTATAATCACTAACCTGGCACTGTCTATGCATCACATGGTAGGAAAAAATGTATATAATCCATCAAAATCATGCAAAAACACAGTACCTCCCACATCTAAAGAGAGAAAAAAAAAGAGAAGAAAAATGGAGCAAATCAGCCAAAATGTATTTTTATGCGCTCCAACCAATAAGTGCGCAAAAAAGGTAATCACTATGCATACATAAAATGTGTGTATATATATATATATGAATAATAATGAATGTACAATAGATGGTTAACAATATATATATAAACCTCCATGGCTTTGATATTATAAAATAGCAAAAAACCTTGACCGTACTCAAAATGGTCAAGGTCACATATTTGTACATCTGGGAATTGAATATCATATTCAAATGGTCGTGTATGTGTAAAAAGCGGAAGGTTGGGAGGGTATAATGTATAAATAGACAGTGTCCACCATATACAAATATGAAAAATGAAAAAATGAGGCAATTGACAAAGAAAATCCTGTGAAGGAATATACAAGTGTTAGGTAAAGAGATAACAAATCATTTTTACCTATATAGTATCAAAAAGAAACCAGTTATGAAATGGTACAAAATATTAATCTTGTAGAAACCAAACGCCAGGTCCTGATCATGGAGCCGATAGAGTGATGTATCCAAATAGGGGAAGATTAATTTCCAATGCAGAAAAACGGCAAGTCCTGATAATGAGGCTGGTGGTGTAATGTATCCAAATAGGAGCAAATTGATTTCCAATGTGGAGGAAAACCGCCAGAAGGAAGTGTCCAAAATTGCTAGGACACCTTGAAGTCCCGAACTCCAAGGGGGAAGAAAAGAAGGAAATAGCAACCGCAGACAACCTGAGGAGGAAAAAATGTAATCAGTCAGACAACTAACCCAAAAAAACGGTAAATAAAAGTTCTTCATTTAAACCGGTCGGAGACACTGACTGTAGCTCAAAAATCCATCTGGATTCTGCCTGAAGTAAACGTTTCCGGCTGTTGCCCCCTCTAGCATTCTGTGGGATCTTCTGTAAGCCCACTACCCTGACCCCAGATGTACTGCCCCCATGAATGCCCAGAAAATGCGCCACCACCGGTGTAAGGACCTTACCCTTTCTTGAATCTATTGCCGCCAATTGGATGGTGGAGATGTGTTTCTGGGTCCTCTTCCTCAGTTCATTCACCTTCCTACATGGGCAGATAAACCACATCCCTGCTTCTACAGTTGATATAACAATGCAACGGATGTCTATGAAGATTCAAGGGATTAAGGAAGGCATCACGTGTGGGGGCCATGCATGGGCATACATTACAGTCCCCACATGGAAAAGATCCTTAAGGATAATTCCCCTATTCAGTCTACAGGTTGGGTGCATAAAATGACTCATGGTTAGAAGGTCTCGGAGATTGGGCGCCCTCCTAGCCGTTAGTAAAGGTTGCACACTGGTGACCAAAGAGGTCTGAGTGTCCGTTGTGAGGATAGGCCAATGTCTAGACAGAATATCCCTTACCTAGGGCCAACTGCTGTTGTAATCCGTAATGAAGCGGAGTTGTGGGTTCTGATTTCGAACCCGCGGAAGAAGTAGGGACGCTTGGTCATGTTGTCGTGCCCGCTGAAATGCTGTTGAAATGACCTTTCTCAATAAATGTGAGTGTGGGGATCAGGGGCACAATGGATTCTTGTTGGAACTATTGAGGTTCATTCTTCAGCATAATTTCATCCTGTTCGACAGGACATTTTACCGCCAGGTCTCAGGCGTGGCAATGGGGGCTCGGTGTGCACCGGCCCTGGCAAACGTCTTTTTGGGGTGGTGGGAAGAAGTGACTGTCTACACGTCAGACATTTTTCAACAACACGTGTGCCATTGGCACCGTTTCATAGATGACATATTCTTCATTTGGGTTGGCACGGAGATAGAATGTGTCCAGTTTTTGGAAAGTTTTAATTTGAATCCTTTTAATATCTGCCTTACCCATTCAATATCTTCCAGCTCCATCACGTTTCTGGATTTAAACATTTGTGCAGATGATTCACGCTTGGTGACAGATCTTTACCGTAAGCCAATGGTCACCAATGCTCTATTGGAATACAGCAGTTTTCACCCCAAACATACTAAGGTGGGTGTGTCGGTTGGCCAATTCCTTAGAACAAGAAGAAATTGTACACGTAATGAGGACTTCTATTCACAGGCTCGTGATCTTATAGGAAGATTAAAACATCGTGGGTACCCTAAAGGCCCCGTCACACTAAGCGAGATCGCTAGCGTAATCGCTGCTGAGTCACAAGTATTGTGACGTAATAGCCATCTCACCAATGATATTGCTGTGTGTGACACGGATCAGTGACTAGCCCTCCTGCTGGGTATTGCTGATCATGCCCGAAAGGTCTGGACATTTTTTTGGTCGCTCATGTCCCGCAGCGTAGCACGCATCGTCATGTTTGACACCGTGACCTAGCCCAACGACCTTGTTAGCGACTCAGAAGCGAGACAAAGGCGTGGTTTTGCGTTCCTGTTTCCACGCCTCCCTCTGCTCCGATTCGTGGTCGCTACAGCGTCCTGATTGGCAGGCTTGCTTTTAAAAGAAGGTAACATAATAGCGCATCATTTCTTTGTTCCTGACTCGGGTGTGTCCTAGTTCAGATCCTGTTTGCGTTCAACGGCTGCAACTCCACATTGTCTCATCTGCTTTTTCATCTGTATTCAACGGTGCTTCTATAGCCTGTGTTTATGGTAGGTATATTTTTTGGGGTCTCAACAGCGTTTGCACTTTTTTCCTGATTTTCTAACTCTTTTAAAATTTGTGCTACAGTTTCTCTGGTGGGAGGGTGTTTTTTTTCTTTGTGAACACAGGGTCTTGCATGGGCAGCCATTTTAGGGTGTATGAAGTGAGCACACACAACACCCTATATTTTTTTGTAAATTTTTTTTTGTTTTCGTGGTTTACTTTTTACAATGTTCCATGCATGTTCATAGTATGGTAATCTTTTTTTTTTTTCTTTACAGATGTCTTACAATAGTGAGGAGTTCATTCGGGAGATGATTGAGCTGTATCGGTCTCTGCCATGTCTTTGGAAAATCAAGTCCGCCGACTACAGTAATAGGATCAAAAAAAGGGAGGCTTATGAGAAAATGATTTCCCTGTTCAAGCATCATAACCTGAGCGAGAAGGTTGACAAAACTTTTGTTCGTAAAAAAATACAGTCTCTCCGCACCGTTTACAAGAAGGAGCTGAACAAGGTGGAGAAGTCGAGGAAGTCGGGTGCTGGCACAAATGAGGTGTACGTGCCATCGCTGTGGTACTTTGACTTACTCGGCTTCACCCGTGACCAGGAACTTCCGAGGAAGACAGTGTCTTCGATGTGGCCGAATGTGGAACCAGACCCAGAGATTGAGGATGATCCAGACTCCCATGTTGGAGATGTAAGTACCTTCTTTTTTCCCATAAAAAATTGAATTTTAACTTTGCATGTACATGCCATAGTTTATTTGAAAAATATTTAATATTAAATATTAACATCTGCCCATCCAGTCAAAATTTTTGGGTGTGGCATTCAAACTTTTGAAATATTAGCCATTCTTTTCTTAATTTTTTTTTTTTGGCTTCTTTGTTTTTGTTCCCACAGCACTGGCAACAAGAACAGGCCACGCAAGGGAGTGACACCATCACCGAGAGTGGAAGGAGTATGGAGGAGGCATTAGAGGGGTCAAGTCAAGAACCTGCTCCCCTTACTTTATCTCGACAGCAAATTAATTCACGGAAAAGAAAGGGAACTTTGCCCCCGTCCCCAGACCTGATGTGTTTGGCCAATCAAATAATGGCAAACTCGGCCATGGACAGCTTTGCCAACTTTGCAGCAGATCGCCTTGGTAAGCTGGATGCTAACCAAAGGAAGCACGCCGAAAGGGTAATTTTTGAAACTTTGAGTGAAGCGACATCAGGTCGACTGGATGAAACTTTGACCGTCCAAAGTGTGATCGCCCGTGACCCTTCTTGGCCACATTCATGGACACAAATACAAGAACCAGTGCGGAGGATTGGGCCACTGCAAAACCATCCCTTACCCCCACCCATCCACCATTTTCCTCACTTCTCTC
Organism: Dendrobates tinctorius; assembly: GCF_039654945.1. NCBI lineage: Eukaryota > Metazoa > Chordata > Amphibia > Anura > Dendrobatidae > Dendrobates > Dendrobates tinctorius. Next base: position 36,156,646 of record NW_027361752.1, on the reverse strand, counting down.
AGTCATTTCTTTTCGAACTCTCTTCTCTGCCCAGGCGTGGATTTTCAAATCAAGAGAATCAATATGAAGAATTATAGTTTTTTTTTAATTTATTTCTTACCAGTTTAAAAGTTTTATTATATTTTTTCTAAGTTTTTGTAAATAAACTATATAATTATGCACTGTTTTTATTTATTGTTTGTTGGATTTTAATAATTTTTTCCTGTTTTTGCCGTAAAAGTGACTGCATTCATTCTTCATTTTATTTTGCATATTTTTATAACAATAGCAACTATTGAGGGTAATAATCTGTGGAACATCAATCGGAATAGAAATCTGTATAATGCTTGTGAGCGAGGATTTTTTGTTTTTTTGTTTGTGGAAAAAGAAAAAACACAACAACTGTAGATATTAACCTTTTTTATAGCCTGACTTTCAGCTATCATTATTTTCAAGAACATTATGAAAATCAAACCAAAAAAAATTAAATTCAAAACATAACAAAAACAAACAAAAAAATTAACATCTTCCGCCCCGTGGTTGGGCCGCCGCAGCCCTTAACAGAAGCTGTTGGTGTTCCTCCACAGCTTGGGTCACTCTCCTGAGTGACACCAGGAGGTCTTCATGAGTTGGGATTCCTATGGTGGGAAATGGTCAAACTTAAATTCTGACCATGCAACAAAATATAGGTTACTTTTTGTTTAATAAACACTTACGGTTTCTCGGGCCCTCCGATTCTTCTGAGGATGAGGGGCTTATGTTCCACCCGGATCCTCGTGCATCTCGTGCCTCTTGGTCTTCAGGTGTCTCCGGCTGTGGCTGTGGTTCTTCTTGGGAGCCAACTTGGCTTTCAGTATCTGGAGGAAAAAAACACAATTATCAATAGCACTGGTACAATGCAGGTCTGTGCAGGCCTTGGCTGGGACTTTTCAGAGACTAAACAGAGGTTTGTGTGTCTGTGCAGGTACTATGCAGGTCTGTGCAGGCATTGGCTGGCACTTTTCAGGGACTATACAGGGGTTCGTGTGTCTGTGCAGGTATTATGCAGGTCTGTGCAGGCATTGGCTGGGACTTTTCAAGGACTATACAGGGGTTTGTGTGTCTGTGCAGGTTCTATGCAGGTCTGAGCAGGCCTTGGCTGGGACTTTTCAGGGACAATACAGGGCTTTGTTTGTCCGTGCAGGTACTATGCAGGTCTGTGCAGACCTTGGCAGGGACTTTCCAAGGACTGTGCGCGTCTGCGCTGACCTTTGCAGGGACTTTCCAGGGACTATGCGGGTCTGTACTATGTGCTCTCACCACTATGGGAGACCATCTGGGCCCGGACACTGGCTATGCGGTTGCTTGACCGGTATCGCAGATCAGCCAGCTTCTTACGAATCTGCCTTGTGGACCGCTCCAGACCAAATCGCCTGGCCAAGCCCTGTCTAATCCTCCACAGCACTGCCTGCTTATGCAGGACTGGGTGTTCATGTGGCTGGGTGCAGGCATAGTCTTGTGCATCTATCTCCCTGATTAGATAGCACACCTCAGCGTCACCCCAGTGAGTAGAACGCCACCTGGTTGCCATTTTAACATCAGCTAGGCCGCAGTAAGGTCATAAAACACGCCCATGACGCTACAGCTCCACCCACATTTATTATTGACATGCGGCAGCTTCGCGGACGTTACTGCGTCCTCAAACGTCTTTCCCCATAAGAACTCCCGGTCCACCGGAGACGCTTTAGCATCCCTAAACCAATTAACTTCTCACATAGGCATATATTCATATTGTGTATTGAATATATATGTATGCTTTTCAGTTTGTTAGTGTGTAGTATGTGTATTATTAGGGAAAGGCACATTTATGTTTGTGTGTTTTAATGTGTGTAAATGGATTAGTATGCACCTTTATTTGTTTAATAAAGAAAGAATAACACAATTTTTTTTTTCAATTAAAACATTATTATTAAAACATTTATTATACAACAAAGTAACAAATTTTAAAACACGTTGAATAAAAAAAAAGGTTAAGTCACTGTTGATGCTGCCAAACAACAGCGCCTGGACCATTGAAATAATGGCATTACTGTTCACGGCAGGTCTTGGCATCGTGGGTGTATCTGCCGGGTCCTAAAGGTCAAAGACCTGCTATTGCGGGTGCGGTCGAACGCCATTCCCCCAGCTGCACTTCGCCATTTGTTACTTCCACAGAGTCCATGAACCAAGGCGGGCAGTATGCACTTGAATCTCGCCGCCGGAGAAAGTTATGGAGAACACAGTAGGCCATTACCACAGAGTCAATAGAGTCCAGCTTCATATTTATAGGCGTGTGCAATACGCGGAACCGATTGGCCATGATGCCAAAGGCATTTTCATCTTGCTTCACCGTCATTATATGTTGGGAGCTGCCTATTGCTTTGGGGTCTGCTCTGGGGCAGTCAGTTTTTCCCTTTTCTCTCTTTAGGCTTATTTAGATCTCCGGCTGTGACGAGGTGTCTAGGATCACCGTACGAACACTCCACGGCTACTGCTAGTTGTGTGATAGGATTAGGGGTCTGCAATCCGCTAGTTTCCAACCTCTCTGATTTTCTGGGCTGAACCTGTGTTTTGTTGTTTCCTTCTCGGTGACTCAATCATAACAGAATCACCAGCCATACTGCAGATTCTAGGGTACTCAAAAGCAGGAAGGAATTGTAAAAAAAAAAGAAAAAAGTGTCAGAATTTTTTTTTGTGTGTGTATATTTTTTCCTCTTTTTCTCTGAGGCCGTAGGAGGAATATTTTTTTTCTGATGGAGTTTAAGCAATTGTCTGATCGTGTGGAGCAGCTTGCTGCTGAAGTGCGAGGAATTTCCACCTATCTTGCACATTCACACACTGCTGAACCAAAAATCCCCACTCCTGATGTGTTTTTTGGGGATCGGTCTAAATTTTTGAATTTTAAGAATAATTGTAAATTATTTCTTGCCTTGAAGTCTAACTCATTGGGGAACTCTGCGCAGCAGGTGAAAATTGTCATCTCCTTGCTGCGCGGCGATCCCCAGGATTGGGCGTTTTCTTTAGTACCAGATGATCCTATTCTAACAAATGTGGATGCATTTTTTCAGGCCTTGGGGTTGTTGTATGATGAACCTAATGTGATTGATCAAGCTGAAAAGACCCTGTTGGCATTGAGCCAGGGTCAAGATTCTGCAGAACTGTACTGTCAAAAATTCCGAAAGTGGGTGGTCCTCACAACTTGGAATGATGGTGCCTTGGCAGCTCTCTTTCGGAAGGGTTTGTCAGAAACCGTAAAAGATACTATGGTGGGATTTCCTGTTCCCTCTGGTCTTGACGATTCTATGTCATGCGTTTACGTGAACGTAAAATTACACGGGAAATGCTGCCACCTGTTGAACAAATGTCTGAACCTATGCAATGTGATAGAGTTTTGTCTAGGGCGCAACGTCAGGAGTTTAGAAGACGTAATATGCTGTGTTTTTTCTGTAGAGATGCCTCTCTTATTATTTCTGTATGCCCTAAACGAGAGAAACGTTTTGCACACACATTTGCTGTAGGTGGTGTACAACCTAAGTTTCTTCTGGCAATTACTCTGATCTGCTCCCTGACCACAATTTCCGCTAAAGCCTTTGTGGATTCAGGAGCGGCCTTGAACCTAATGGATTTGGATTTTGCTAAACGTTGTGGTTTCCCTATGACACCCCTGTGGACGCCTATTCCTTTGAGGGGTATTGATGCTACTCCGTTGGTGAAGAATAAACCTCAGTTTTGGACCCAGGTGGTAATGCGGGTCGCCCCAGACCATCAAGAAAATTGCAGATTTTTGGTGTTGCATAATTTGCATGATACCATCGTTCTAGGGTTCCCCTGGTTGCAAATCCATAATCCAGTTTTGGATTGGAAATCTGTGTATGTGGTGAGTTGGGGTTGTCGGTGTGCTCTTAGTGACACTCCTGTTTTCTCCACCTCTCCCCAGTCGCATGAGGTTCCTGACTATTTGGCTGATTTTTATAATGTGTTTAGTGAGAGTAAGTCTGCGTCTTTGCCTCCTCATAGGAGTTATGACTGTGCAATTGAGCTGGGTCCGGGGTGTAAATTTCCCATGGGTCGACTTTTCAATTTATCTGTACCCGAATATGAGGCTATGTGTTCTTATATTAAGAAGTCGTTGGAGAAGGGTCATATTAGACCATCCTCTTCACCCTTGGGTGCTGTTTTTTTTTTCGTGGCCAAGAAGGATGGTTCATTAAGGCCCTGTATTGACTATCGCTCCCTTAACAAAATTACTGTTAAATATCAGTATCCGTTACCCCTGATTTCTAACCTATTTTCCAGAGTTGAAGGTGCTTGCTGGTTTACCAAGCTTGACCTCAGGGGGGCGTATAATCTTATTCGCATTAAGCATGGGAATGAATGGAAGACAGCGTTTAATACTCCGGAGGGACATTTTGAGTACCTGGTGATGCCTTTTGGGCTCACTAACGCCCCTTCTGTCTTCCAGTGCTTCATGAATGATATTTTCCGGAACTTTGTGGATAAGTTTCTGATCATCTATTTGGATGATATTTTGATCTTTTCCAGGGATTGGGACTCTCATGTGGAACATGTTCGGACTGTGTTCCGGATTTTGAGGAAAAACTCCCTGTATGTTAAATGTCTTTTTGGTGTACAGAGGATTTCATTTTTGGGATTTATTTTGTCTCCATCAACTATAGAAATGGACCCGGCCAAGGTACAGGCCATTTATGATTGGGTTCAGCCCACTTCTTTGAAGGCTCTCCAGAAGTTTTTGGGGTTTGCCAATTTTTATCGTAAGTTTATAGCCAATTTTTCTGTTATTGCCAAACCATTGACTGATTAGACTAAGAAGGGCGCTGATTTGCTGAATTGGTCTCCAGAGGCTGTTTCTTCTTTTCAGGAGCCGAAGCGGAGGTTCACTTCTTCTCCGGTTTTGCAACAACCCGATGTCTCACTTCCATTTCAGGTGGAGGTGGATGCTTCAGAGACTGGTGCAGGAGCTGTTTTGTCCCAAAAGGATCCTGTAACATCTAAAATGAACCCCTGTGCCTTCTTTTCCCGAAAGTTCTCTCCTTCGGAACGCAACTATGATGTGGGGAATTGAGAACTGTTGGCCATGAAGTGCGCATTTGAGGAGTGGAGACATTGGTTGGAGGGAGCTAGACATCAAGTTGTGGTCCTCACTGACCACAAGAATTTGATCTACCTTGAGTCGGCTAAACGCTTTAATCTGAGACAGGCCAGGTGGGCCTTGTTTTTCACGCGTTTTGATTTTGTGGTCTCCTTTCTTCCGGGCACTAAGAACTTTAAGGCTGATGCCCTCTCTAGGAGTTTTTTGGCTGATTCTCCTATTGTGACCAAGCCTGCTACCATCTTAGGTGAGGGGGTGGTTCTTTCTGCCATCTCACCCGATTTGAGACGTGCTCTGGAGAAGTTTCAGGAGGATAAGCCTGAGCGTTGTCCCAGTGGTAGGTTGTATGTTCCTGACCAGTGGAGGAGGAAAGTGATGTCTGAGGTTCATTGCTCCGTGTTGGCTGGTCATCCAGGTATTTTTGGTACTAGAGATTTGGTGAGTCGGTCTTTTTGGTGGCCTGCCTTGTCTCGTGATGTCAGAAATTTTGTGCAGTCCTGTGGGACTTGCTCCCGATCTAAGCCTTGTTCTCGTTCTAGTGGGTTGTTGATGCCCTTGCCGGTGCCCAGGAGGCCATGGACCCATATTTCAATGGACTTTATTTCTGATCTGCTTGTCTCTCAGAGGATGACTGTTATCTGGGTGATTTGTGATAGATTCTCTAAGATGGTCCATCTTGTACCACTCCCTAAGTTGCCATCTTCCTCAGAGTTGGTGCCCTTGTTTTTGCAACAGGTGGTTCGCTTGCACGGGATTCCTGAGAACATAGTATCGGACAGAGGAGTTCAGTTTGTCTCTAGATTCTGGAGGACCTTTTGTTCCAAGTTGGGAATTCAGTTGTCCTTCTCCTCTGCATTTCACCCTCAGACCAATGGGCAGACGGAGAGAACAAACCAGATTTTGGAGGCTTATTTGAGATGTTTTATATCTGCTGATCAGGATGATTGGGTCTCATTTTTACCCTTGGCTGAATTTGCTTTAACTAATAGAGCTAGTTCTGCCACTTTGATGTCACCGTTTTTCTGTAACTTTGGGTTTCATCCTCAATTTTCTTCAGGGCAGGTGGAGTCTTTTGCCTGTCCAGGGGTTGACACTGTGGTGGAAAGAATGCAGCAGATTTTGGACCAAGTGGTGGATAAGTTGTCTCTTTCCCAGGAAAAGGCCCAGCGGTTTTCTAACCGGCATAGGACCATTGGTCCCCGATTTAAGGTGGGTGATATGGTCTGGTTGTCATCAAAGAATATCTCTATGAAGGTGGCTTCTCCAAAGTTTAAACCTAGATTTATTGGACCTTACAAGATTTTGGAGATTATTAATCCGGTCTCTTTTCGGTTGGCTCTTCCTGTCACATTTAAGATTCATAATGTGTTTCATAAGTCCTTGTTGAAGAGGTTTGTTGTACCAATGGTTCCTATGGCGGCACCTCCTGACCCTGTGTTGGTTGAAGGTAACATGGAATATGAGGTAGAGAAGATACTGTATTTGGTTATGTGGAAGGGTTATGGTCAGGAAGATAATTCCTGGGTCTCTGCCTCTGATATTCATGCCGAAAGATTGGATGAGAGTTCGGTGACCCCTCCTCAAGGGGGAGGTACTGTTGTGAGCTCATCTGTTTATTCACCTTTTGTGTCCGAGGATCTTCCTGTTCTGGTGAAGGAAGGTAGTGAGGCTGATTTGGATGAAAGAAACCAAACACCTGATCAGGTGGATTGTGACTGGGTAACAGGAACTTCAGACTGGATATAAGGCAGCCGACGCCCTTCTGAGTGGCTGGTGATTTCTCTGCTGGATTCTTGGAGACCAGTCTGATTCCTGCTTCCCAAAGATAAGTTTTTGCTCTGCTATTGAACTTATTAGTTTTGGTTTTGTTTACCTTGTTTTTTTAGTTCAGCCATCCCCGGCTAGGGGTGTGCTGGATTCTTATTCCTTGATCAGTGTTCTCTTTTGCTCTGCTTTCAGAATATTCTGAGTGCTGATATAGGGTTTGAAGTCTAGTGACTTCAGGGTCCTTTTTGCTTATCAGTTGTGTTGGTAATATTTTTAGCAGGGTTTTCTCGGATTTCAGACAGCAGCTTTTCTGTCCTGTCCTTTTTAGTTAGCTTGGGCCCCATCGTTTGCTGAACCTATCTTTCTATCTGTGTTAGTGTTTTCATCTTGCTTCACCATCATTATATGTTGGGGGCTGCCTACTGCTTTGGGGTCTGCTCTGGGGCAGTCAGTTTTTCCCTTTTCTCTCTTTAGGCTTATTTAGATCTCCGGCTGTAACGAAGTGTCTAGGATCACCGTAGGAACACTCCACGGCTACTGCTAGTTGTGTGATAGGATTAGGGGTCTGCAATCCGCTAGTTTCCAACCTCTTTGATTTTCTGGGCTGAGTTTGTGTTTTGTTTTTTCCTCCTCGGTGACTCAATCATAACAGTTCCGGAAATCGTGTGGATTTTTATCCTGCAACTCTCTCACTAGCTGCATGTGCGACAATTCGGACCTCCTCTGCAGCCTCTCCAGGATATGGGCTTCATCACGACAGCGAACTTCCTCAGACAACAAGGCAGCCACCACAACCAAACACTGTGCCTTGTTCATGATGGAGCAAACTGGAAAAAATAAAGTAGAAATATTATAAAAGGTAAAAGAAAAAACAACAACATGCAACGTGTGATGCAAAATTACATACCATCCTATTACCGGGCGTGCCAGTAACGTGCTTTGACCAACTAAAATAGCTGACCATACAATTGCATATGGGCGTGCCAGTAACATGCTTTGACCAACTAAAATGCATACAAAAGTCAAATGAAGCAAAGCTCTACCTCCAAAACGAATTAGACCCCAATGTAGACCCCAAAGATACATACCGTTAACACTGAGTAGGCGTCTGGGTCAATCAATCTGGAATCACAGCCGGTGATCGCCAATAGGACAGCCGGTGAACGCTACTAGGACAGCCAGTGAATGCAACTAGGACAGCCGGTGATCGCTACTAGGTTCTGCTAGCCAAAAGACACGCGGTCAGGAACAATGAACTGAAGCGCTAGTATGTCACCTTCTTTTAAAGGCAAGGCCGCCAATCAGGAGGTGGTAGCGACCACCAATCAGAGCGAAGAGGGTGTGAAAAAGGGAACGCAATCCCCGCCTGTGTAAATACAGCGTCACACAATACATCCCTCATCGAGCTGTGAATCGTCAAGAGAGCCTGCAATGTGACAGGGTCCGAATGACCGCCGACATCGTTACAAAGGTCACTACGGCACGCCAGATCGTTGCTCCATCGTTGGGTACATCGGGATTGTTTGACATCTCAATAACGACCACATAGCGATGCGGCAACGATCCCTGCCATGTCGTATCGTTGTCGGGATCGTTATAGCATTGCTATGTGTGACGGGACACTCAGACCTCTTTGGTCACCAGTGTGCAACCTTTACTAACGGCTAGGAGGGCGCCCAATCTCCGAGACCTTCTAACTAGGAGTCATTTTATGCGCCCGACCTGTAGACTGAATAGGGGAATTATCCTTAAAGGATCTTTTCCATGTGGGGACTGTAATGTATGTCCATTCATGGCCCCCACATGTGATGCCTTCCTTAATCCCTTGAATCTCCATAGACATCCGTTGCGTTGTTATATCAACTGTAAAAGCAGGGATGTGGTTTATGCGCAGGCTTATCTGCCCGTGTAGGAAGGTGAATGTAGGCCAGAACTCTCAAGAACTGAGGAAGAGGACCCAGAAACACATCTCCACCATCCAATTGGCGGCAATAGATTCAAGAAAGGGTAAGGTCCTTACACCCGTGGTGGCGCATTTTTTGGGCATTCATGGGGGCAGTACATCTGGGGTCAGGGTAGTGGGCTTACAGAAGATCCCATAGAATGCTAGAGGGGGCAACAGCCAGAAACGTTTACTTCAGGCAGAATCCAGATGGATTTTTGAGCTACAGTCAGTGTCTCCGACCGGTTTAAATGAAGAACTTTTATTTACCGTTTTTTTGGGTTAGTTGTCTGACTGATTACATTTTTTTCCTCCTCAGGTTGTCTGCGGTTGTTTTTTCCTTCTTTTCTTCCCCCTTGGAGTTCGGGACTTCAAGGTGTCCTACCAATTTTGGACACTTCCTTCTGGCGGTTTTTCTCCACATTGGAAATCAATTTGCTCCTATTTGTTTACATTACACCACCAGCCTCATTATCAGGACTTGCCGTTTTTCTGCATTGGAAATTAATCTTCCCCTATTTGGATACATCACTCTATCGGCTCTATGATCAGGACCTGGCGTTTGGTTTCTACAAGATTAATAAGTTGTACCGTTTCATAACTGGTTTCTTTTTGATACTATATAGGTAAAAATGATTTGTTATCTCTTTACCTAACACTTGTATATTCCTTCACAGGATTTTCTTTGTCAATTGCCTCATTTTTTCATTTTTCATATTTGTATATGGTGGACACTGTCTATTTATACATTATACCCTCCCAACCTTCCGCTTTTTACACATACACGACCATTTGAATATGATATTCAATTCCCAGATGTACAAATATGTGACCTTGGCCATTTTGAGTACGGTCAAGGTTTTTTGCTATTTTATAATATCAAAGCCATGGAGGTTTATATATATATTGTTAACCATCTATTGCGCATTCATTATTATGCATATATATACAGTATATATTTTATTTTTTGTATATATATATACATACACACACACATTTTATGTATGTATAGTGATTACCTTTTTTGCGCACTTATTGGTTGGAGCGTATAAAAAATACATTTTGGCTGATTTGCTCCATTTTTCTTCTCTTTTTTTTCTCTCTTTAGATGTGGGAGGTACTGTGTTTTTGCATGATTTTGATGGATTATATACATTTTTTCCTACCATGTGATGCATAGACAGTGCCAGGTTAGTGATTATACGGAGGCAAAGGATACTTTTTATTTGTGCTGAAGGTTTGCATCTCTTTATACACAGCAACACTAGTTGCTGTATCAGACCGGTCTGAATATACTGCGCAGGCACAAACAAACCAATACAGCGGTATATGGAATGATCTCGTGGTCTTCCCGCGAGATTCCGGCGAGATGGGACAATCCAGCGGTCCTCTCGCGAGATTTCGGTGTGAACACCGGGCTGCGCGAGACATCTGCAGGGCCAAGACCGCTGGGGAGTTTTTACTCACCAGATGATGTTTTAGGTATTATCTACATGATATTTAAATGCTGAGTTTGGGCCAGCAAGCACACTACCCCTGACAAAGCTGCTTTAAGCAAGCGATACGCGTGGGGCTGCTCCTCACACCCCTGGTCCATGTCTTTAGCACTGTCTTAGCTTGATTTTGGATGCCTATGGGCATTATTCCCTTGGCTATCCACAGACTTCATGGGTGCCTGGCCATCCACTAGCACATCATCTGGCAATATTGAGCAGGCTTTCAGGGTTTTTGCTCTTTAGGTGGTTCAGTGAGTATGTAGCTACAACTTCTCTTACATCTTAACAGCCTTATTTGTTTGCAGGCTCCTGAATTGTGGTCCTGGAAAGTTTGTACATTGGGCTGGTATATAGGAATCAATTTGGAGACAACATAAGTCTCAGAAAAAACTCTGCACTTATGGTGTATTGTGATGGCTTTTCATTGTCTGTGCTCTTAATGATACAAAAGGGGCTCTATACCTATTATGGCTGTATGTGATTATTACATGCGGGGGTGTTACATGGACTTCTTTTGTCCTTTTTAATTGTTTTTAACACGTGTGTTGTGTTTTCCAATAAAGCATTTTTCTACGGTTATTATGTGTTTTCAGATTTAATTGGTGTGCAGGCTATTCTTTGCTTGGTCTTTTTTCTCTTACATTTCATGGTTCACTCCATGCAAGGCTTTTGCACCCTCCTAGAACCCATTGATTGTTTGGTGCACCCCACACCTTTTTATACGACTACTTGTGATATCTTTGTCTAATATTTACATTTGTTTGGTGATCTGAAACATTTAAAGTTCCACAAGCATGCAAAAGAATAGGAGATCAGGAAGGGGCGAACACCTTTCACACAACTGTAATTAGAATTCAAATAATAAAGTCTAGTTATAGTTAGTGGTAACACTGTGTTAGATAGCTGTCATCCTAACCATACATTAAGAGATATGTCGGAAGGGAAATTACAAGTTCCCTCTCAATTGTGCTGCAGAATATACAGTGGGGAAAAAAAGTATTTAGTCAGTCAGCAATAGTGCAAGTTCCACCACTTAAAAAGATGAGAGGCGTCTGTAATTTACATCATAGGTAGACCTCAACTATGGGAGACAAACTGAGAAAAAAAAAATCCAGAAAATCACATTGTCTGTTTTTTTTTCATTTTATTTGCATATTATGGTGGAAAATAAGTATTTGGTCAGAAACAAGCAATCAAGATTTCTGTCTCTCACAGACCTGTAACTTCTTCTTTAAGAGTCTCCTCTTTCCTCCACTCATTACCTGTAGTAATGGCACCTGTTTAAACTTGTTATCAGTATAAAAAGACACCTGTGCACACCCTCAAACAGTCTGACTCCAAACTCCACTATGGTGAAGACCAAAGAGCTGTCAAAGGACACCAGAAACAAAATTGTAGCCCTGCACCAGGCTGGGAAGACTGAATCTGCAATAGCCAACCAGCTTGGAGTGAAGAAATCAACTGTGGGAGCAATAATTAGAAAATGGAAGACATACAAGACCACTGATAATCTCCCTCGATCTGGTGCTCCACGCAAAATCCCACCCCGTGGGGTCAGAATGATCACAAGAACGGTGAGCAAAAATCCCAGAACCACGCGGGGGGACCTAGTGAATGAACTGCAGAGAGCTGGGACCAATGTAACAAGGCCTACCATAAGTAACACACTACGCCACCATGGACTCAGATCCTGCAGTGCCAGACGTGTCCCACTGCTTAAGCCTGTACATGTCCGGGCCCATCTGAAGTTTGCTAGAGAGCATTTGGATGATCCAGAGGAGTTTTGGGAGAATGTCCTATGGTCTGATGAAACCAAACTGGAACTCTTTGGTAGAAACACAACTTGTCGTGTTTGGAGGAAAAAGAATACTGAGTTGCATCCATCAAACACCATACCTACTGTAAAGCATGGTGGTGGAAACATCATGCTTTGGGGCTGTTTCTCTGCAAAGGGGCCAGGACGACTGATCCGGGTACATGAAAGAATGAATGGGGCCATGTATCGTGAGATTTTGAGTGCAAACCTCCTTCCATCAGCAAGGGCATTGAAGATGAAACGTGGCTGGGTCTTTCAACATGACAATGATCCAAAGCACACCGCCAGGGCAACGAAGGAGTGGCTTTGTAAGAAGCATTTTAAGGTCCTGGAGTGGCCTAGCCAGTCTCCAGATCTCAACCCTATAGAAAACCTTTGGAGGGAGTTGAAAGTCCGTGTTGCCAAGCGAAAAGCCAAAAACATCACTGCTCTAGAGGAGATCTGCATGGAGGAATGGGCCAACATATCAACAACAGTGTGTGGCAACCTTGTGAAGACTTACAGAAACCGTTTGACCTCTGTCATTGCCAACAAAGGATATATCACAAAGTATTGAGATGAAATTTTGTTTCTGACCAAATACTTATTTTCCACCATAATATGCAAATAAAATGAAAAAAAAAACAGACAATGTGATTTTCTGGATTTTTTTTTCTCAGTTTGTCTCCCATAGTTGAGGTCTACCTATGATGTAAATTACAGACGCCTCTCACCTTTTTAAGTGGTGGAACTTGCACTATTGCTGACTGACTAAATACTTTTTTTCCCCACTGTATTTGCGCTGTAAAAATAAAAAAAAATATCATCATTAAAAAAAAAAGTTATTAAAAAAACACAGGTATTGGTCATTTCAGTGCCAGCGTAAAAAATATATTTATTTAGTAGAATTTTTTTTCATGTCCTTCTTCATTCTTGTAGGTTTTTGCTTGGCTTTAGGACAGCTGGCGTTGTCACACTGCAACCAAAAAAAATGGAGTCAATTGTGTAGAGTGAGTAAGGAGCTTTGTTATATGGCGTGATGAAATGATTCCTGCTTGTACGGGCTTGTGCTGAATGAAATAGCAGTGCTCTGAGACCTCCTGTAATTTTCTTTCCAGACTATTGGATTATATGAAAGTAACAGCTGGATGTTGCCTAGTAGAAATATGCTATACTTGTACATGCGATAGCTTCATAAATCAAAATTTTATTTCCAAAACTAATGACTTCCAAGTCCAATTTGCTTAGTGCAAAATATGTAACTGGTTTTTATTTTCTTCTGCTGTCAGCAATGGCCGTAAATAAGTAATCTCCCGTCCCACAAACGTCTACCTTTATCATTCTACTTTGTCCAGTTTTATTTAAAAAAATATGTATCAAATCCAAGCTTGAAATATTGGGTCAAATGGATGATGAATCTTCGGCAGTAGTCCTTATAAATAAAGTGCTGCAAAGTTTGTGGAATGTTCAGGTTTCGTGCAGTTACAGCACATTGGATTTACGCAACTGCGCTCCAAGGGGAATTATAGAGATGCTTCGAAATGCGTGAGCGATGGTATTAATTCTGTCTGGGAATTTTCCTGATCCACTTCTGTTCAGATCATTAAAATTGATAACATTTTTGTAGCGTTCTTCAGTTCAATTCAATGTCACTGTCATTATGTCTGCTCCCCCTTATCCAAGGATCTAAAATATGTAATAACTCAACTACCAAACAATCTTTCGTTTCGATGTTAATAGAAAAAAATTGGAGTCCGGCTCAACTGGACTGGATCTTCCTTTTCTTTTTATTTTTCAAAATAAATTATAGTGCATACAAAGGAAAATGTTCATGATCGACTTAACCCAGTCGACGCGTTTCGACTGCACTAAGCAGTCTTACTGGGATACCTTTGTGTGGCCTTTCTGATCTCCTGACGAGAGGTTGACTTTTTTCTTCTGTGTCTTTCTTGGTGGCTTCAGAGTTTATACACACTTCAGTGTTTTCCTTTTCGGTGTCTGGGTTTGGTGATTGAGATTCTTGCTCTTTCTTCTTAGGTTGAATAACTAGTGTAACTTCATGGAATGTGAGTGATTCAGAGTTTTCATCAATCACTACATCTCTGCTGATTGTTACTGTGTTGGTATCTGGATGCAGGATTCTGTATTCCTTTTGAGTTTTGCTATAGCCCACCAGGACTCCTTGCTTTGCGTGTGATTCCCACTTTGAACGTTTTTCATTGGGAACATACATAAATGTTTTGCTTCCAAATATCCTGAGGTGCTTCAGGTTAGGCTTCTCGCAGTTCCATAGCTCATATGGAGTTTAATTTGTGGCTTTACCTGGCACTCTGTTTTGACGATAGCAAGCTGTCATGATGGCTTCTCCCCAATACGTTGTAGGTAGAATCGCAACAAACAGCATACTTCTTCCACTTTCACAGAGAGTACGATTCTTTCTCTCTGCAATGCCATTTTGTTCTGGGTTATATGAAATGGTAGTCTAGAGCATGATTCCATCCTTTTTCAAAATGGTTTGCACCTTACCACTTGTATATTCAGTTCCATTATCTGCACGCAGGGCTTTTGGCATTCTTCAAAATTTGTTAAACACTACAGCAAGATATTCTTCAAGTTTCTGTGGAACTTCATCCTCATTGTGAAGCAGGTAGGCGACTGTATATCTGGAGTAGTCATCAATAAATGTGAGAAAATATCTCTTCATGCTAGGAGTTTGAACACTCATTGGAATACATCTGTATGTATCAGATCCAGTGGCTGTGCAGATCTAGTGGTGCTTATTTTAGGAAATTATTTTCTGGACATTTTCCCTTTAGGACAGCTAGTGCACTTCATCATTTGACTACACTGCTTGATTTCAATACCATTTGCAAGTTGAGCTAGCTTCCTTACTGCTTCTGGGTCTCTGTGCCCAAGACATCTGTGCCATACATGGATACAGTTCTCATGTACATCTTGTCTAGCACTGTACACTCTTTGCATTTTAGCTGATAAAGTTCATCTTGGATTTTTCCTTCTGCAAGAGTGTGACCCTTTTTTGAGATGATGCAGCTGTTACCTCTAAAAGTAACTACATTCCCCTTTTGTGTGAGCTTCTTTACTGATAGAAGATTGCTTTCAATGATGGGAACATAGAAAACAATCTTTATTGGGATCTTTCTGCTTTGTGCTGAGGAAATTGGAATGTGGCAGTAACAGTCTCCTACTCCTTCTGAAGTCATATAGTGACCATTCTGACTTGCTTTCATTAAGGTCAGTAAGGAAATCCTTGTTATTTGTCATATGGCTGCTTGCACCAGAATCTATACACCATATATACTATTCAGATGGGCCTGTACTAGCATTAAATGCAGCTTCAACACATGCAGAATCTTCCTTTGCAGCTGTTTTAACCCTTTGATGACTGCTCTGCTTTTTAAGCTGATTCATTATTGCTTTCCAAATTCTGCAGTCTGCTTTAAGGTGGCCAGGCTTTTTACAGACAAAACATTAATGAGTTTCTCTTAGATAGCTCTTATATTTAGGGAAATACTAGGTCTTTAATATTGTTTCTGCTCTGGATTCAATACCGCTGCTTACATGCTGCATTTTTCTCTAGAATTCATCCACAAGTTTGCCTTTAACATACTCTAGTGTCAGCTCATCATCTGGCCCTGCATCTAGTGCAGTCATGAGTGTGTCGTAACTCTTTGGAAAACCACTTCATAGAAGTGCAGCAACATGAAAATCTTTAGTTTCTTCTCTAATACCCCTGAGATGCTCCACAATCTCTAGGGTGTTTCTTATATAGTCCTGCATATTCTGTCCATCACTTAGCTTAGGCTGATACAGATTTCTGATGAGATAAAGCTTATTGCTGAGATTTGATCTTTCCTGCACATTCTGTAACTCATCCCACATCTCCTTTACCGTTGCACACTTGCATATATGCGCAATCTGATTATCATCTACACTGAGGGAGAATACTGAACATGTGGATGTGGCCTATGGTAGCACTATTAGAATATATTTAACTTGTTGGACAAAATACTTTAAAGGGAATATTTCACTTGTTTTTGACTCCTAATCTGAGAGCAGCATGATGCAGGGACAGAGACCTTCATTCTAGCAATGTGTAACTTATTGGGCTACTTGCTGTAGTTTTGCTAATATCACAGTTTTATCAGTAGGAGATTATCATAAGAGGACTAGTAAACATGTTGCTTTGTAGTCCTCCATGTTCATGAGATTTATATAACCCCGCCCCTCAGCTGATTGGCAGATTTCTGAGTACACTGAAGAAATCTGACAATCATTGGTGTGGGAGGGGTTATGTAGTGCTCAGCCTTCAGGGAACTTCTAGAGTTGCAGCAGATAAAACAGGGATTTTATCAAAACTGTACGAAGTAGCCCAGAAAGTGACACATTGCTGGAATCAGGGTTTCTGTCCCTACATTATACTGCTCTCAGATGGGTAGCAAAAACCTGATGATATATTCCCTTTAAATTATTTAAAAATATCACAAAACTTTGATTGCAGTGAACAAAATGCAGAGAAGTGTAAAAATCAATCTTTGAAAAACTGAAGTCCATGAACTGTACCATGTAGACAGGTCAAAGCTTATTCTGGCTTATCTGTCTTTTATATTATCTGGTGTCAACGTATAGGGCAGAGTCAAATATTTGGTATGTACTGTACTGCACGTTTGGAAGAACACTTGTTATTTGGTTTGGAAAATATATTTTTTTATCTTCTTCGTCCAACATCTTCCTTTTCATATATTGTATATTATGCCTTGTGCTATGGAAGGTTTGTGTGGAATGAGAGTATGTGTGATTTTTCATTTTTGCTTTCCACGACCTTGCCAGAAAAATGCACTTATATCCATAATTTAATAGACGGCCAACACATGTGCTCAGAGGGAGAAGCAGGTTCCTCTAAAGTTTAGGAATGCCTATTTAAAGGAGAAGTGAAGTTTTACAATTAATCTGGTGTGGCGAGAATACTTTACGCTTCCTTCAGTATATTCCATGGTATTATTATGCTATCAACAAGTGATTGCATTCTTTATTACATATTCATATTTTTTATAAAAGCTAGTGATGAGCGAATACATTCGGCACTATTCGTTACTCGCAAGAATATTACGGTATTCGGGCTATTCGTTACTCAGCGAGTAATTAGGTATTCGCCTCGGTATATTCGAGTGACCCGCCCAGCATGTTTGGCGCTTTATTTGCAGCCAATGAACATGCTGGGCTGGCTTGCCAATCACAGTAATACCGGCGCCATCTTTGGTGTGGCATTACTGTGATTGCTTGGCCTTCCAGAGTCATAGGGACTATTTAAACGCTGCCGGCGCCATCTTGCGCACATTGCAGCCGGAAACAACGTAGTGAAAGCGTAGGGAGAGTGAAAGGAGCGTAGGACAGTGATAGAAAGTTATAGTAAGCATTATTTATTCCAAAAAGCTTTTTTAAGAGTTGAAGACTGTCAAGATTACTTGTTTTTGTTTGTTAGGTGGGGATTTAGTAGTGAGAGATTTAATAGGAGCCAGAGAGGGTGGGTGGATGAAATGCAAGCACCTGGTTGTTCTGACCAATGGAAGTACATGCTGCAGCTCTCTGCTATTTTTCACTTAAAATAACTAACATTTGTCTAGCAGTTGTGCGACTGTCGCAATTTGGGTAGAGATAATCATACGTGACAATTTAGCAGGGGCAATAATCTTCATTACTCTGCATTTGGAGTGTGTCAGCAAGACCAGCTCAAAAAAAATAACCACACATTGCTAGATACAGTGAATTTGTACATAAGCCCTTTGTAAGGGTACTTGTGAAAAATAAAGCCAGTATTTTTTAGTTTCATAAGCATAACGCATTCAAGATGCGAAAAGGTGACGTTAAGGGACGTGGATGTGGTGGTGTCCGCCATGGCTGTGTGAAGATCCGAAGGTGACTGTATCTTGTTCTATGCTCCTGTCAGCACGCTACACCACTAACAAATCCAGACAAATGCGAGGATGTTGTGGGTTGGATGGCAGACAAAGGCTCCAGTGTGCTGACAAGCAGCACCATGAAGTCTTCTCACAGTCCAGTCTCAGAAGCCAAGAGGCTGGGCCTCTGAATCCTCAACTGGTCCTTCTTCCTCCCATCATCAAGAGTCCCAGGAGACATATGACCCCAACGCTGGCCACTCTGAGGAACTGTTTATGTTCCCTTGTAAATTGTCATACCTCTCAACATGCACCATTAAAGAGGGTCATGAGATGGTGGAGTTCAGTGGTGCCCAAATATTTGAGCACCCCCAACCAGGAAAAAGGCACATTGGGGAAGGTCAATTGATGTCTTAAGAAGTGGAGGATAATCACAAGGCACAGTTGCCATCAGGTCAGTCTCAAATCACAGCTGACGTGGTTGATGATCAGGTCACTGATCCAACCTTGCACGGTGGCACACTTAGCAAGCACAGCAGTGCAGAGAGGGATGGATCCGTAGCATGAAAACAGGCAAGAAGAGGTACTGGTTTGCCCAGAGGTAGAACTCGGTCAACTGTTCCACAGAGCCCCTCCATTCGGCTAAATAACAGGCCAAGTGTGCGTTGTTTCCCTGTATGGCAGTTTTTTTCTGAAAGTCCTTCAGAAAAAACGACTGTAATTTGCAGCATCTGCCAAACAAAGCTAAGCAGAGGCAAGAACACTGCCAACCAGAGCAACAACAGCATGCAAAAGCACATGGCAGCAAAGCACCACAGTAGGTGAGCAGATCGCCTAGGTTCCTAATCTGTGTCTGAGGGTGAAACCACTGCTCCTTCCCCTGTGTTATGGCCTTCCCAATCTGTTGTCAGTGAGGCAGGTGCTGATGTCTCCTACCCACAACCTGTAGTTGCACAGATACAACAGTCAGCAACCACGTCCAGTTTGTTTTCCCAGTGCAGCGTTCAGTTGTCCCTGCCCCAAACATTTATTAGAAAGCAGAAATATCCATCCACCCACCCACAGGCCCAAAAGCTAAACACCCACATTAACAGATTGCTAGTCCTGGAAATGTTGTTGTTTTTATTTGTGGGAACTGAGTCTTTCCGCGACCTCTTGGCGATGACAGCAGTCACAGGGAAGGTCGATCTAACCACAGACACAAGGACAAGTTTTTGCGGACAGGGACGATACAGTTCCCTTACGGCACACTAGGTTAATCTATTGAAGTCTGAGACAGAGTCAGAGGCTGGGAAATCACACATCTTACCCACACCAAAAATATCGGTCTCAACTTCCATCTCAATCTCCTCATATTCCAGTTCCCATCTCTCCCCATCACTCCCCAGCTGGGAAATCTGCAGCACTGCCTTAGCGAAGCGGCAGCACGATCTGCTGAGACTCATCTGTTTAGGTGATAAAGCTCACAACACAGCCAAGCTGTTGAAAGGGATAAAAGAACAGACTGATCAGGGCTCTCCCTGCTGAACCTCCAACCAGCAGGGGCAGGACTACCACGGTCGCAGAGGTCGCAGCTGCGACGGAGCTCGGAGTGTTTATTGGCTGTGCAGCTCCTTGCTTTGAGTGCCTGCCAGGCTGCAATTTGCCTGTAGCGATGGCTGCTCTGTGCACACAGGACCTGTGATGAGGTCACAGGAGGGGAGGAGTCAGGGGTCACATGATCAGGAGCCTCGTGTATGCAGGACTGTGCCGATGAGGGTAAGTTTATGTGTGGGGTCAGGAGGGGTTTACAGGTTGGATGTAGCCTGTGTGTATGAGGTGTATGGAGCGCAGCCGTGTGTGTACTAGGTGTGCGGAGCGGAGCCGTGTGTGTATAAGGTGAGCAGAGCCAGGTGTGTACGAGGTGGGCGGAGCCGTGTGTGTGCGAAGTGTGTGGAGCAGAGCCGTGTGTGTACGAGTTGAGCGGAGCCATGTGAGTATGAGGTGTATGGAGCGGAGCCATGTGTGTACGACGTGTGCGGAGCGGAGCCGTGTGTGAACGAGGTGTGCGGAGCGGAGCTGCATGTGTATGAGGTGAGCGGAGCCGTGTGTTTACAAGATGTACGGAGCAGAGCCGTGTGTGTACGAGGTGTACGGAACGGAGCCGTGTGTGTACGGAGTGTACGGAGCGGAGCCGCGTGTGTACGAGGTGAGCGGAGCCATGCGTGTACGAGGTGTTTGGAGCGGAGATGTGCGTGTATTTTGGCATGGGGGGGCCCATTTGAAAGTTCACACAGGGGCCCATAACTCTGTAGTTACGCCATTGCCCACCAGGTCTGGTTGTGTGCGATAATGGGCGTAACTTCGTGGAGGCTTTAAATCTCGGCAAGCTGGTACACGTTCCATGCATGGCCCACGTGCTAAACTTGGTTGCAAAGCAGTTTTAAAATACATACCCTAACTTGCCTGACCTACTTGCCAAGGTATGATGTGTCATCGCACATTTCTGAAAGTCATCTCAGGCTTTTGCCAGTCTAGCTTCGCTGCAACAGCACTTTAATTTGCCTTGTCAGTGACTGATTTGTGATCTGCCCACACACTGGAATTTGAGCTTCCATATGTTGGCAAGGCTTATTGAGCAGCAGAGGGTAGTCTCTGAATTCCAGCTTCTCAATGCCCGTCAGAGTAACACTCAGCCTCCACACATAACAACTGCTGAGTGGGTGTGGATCGATGACCTATGTGAGGTTCTTCAAGCCTTTGAGCACTGGACCAAGATGGTGAGCGCTGATGACACTATTATGAGTGTAACCATTCCACTGCTCAGTCTATTAAAATATTCGCTACAGAATCTCAAAGAGGAAGCTTTGAAAGCCGAGCAGGTGGCTATGGAGTAAAATTGTACAGAGACTGGTACCACACAGCCCAGCCTCACACACACAGGTTTCTCTGGCCACATTGGGTGATAAGAGGAGGAGGATGAGGAGGAACAGGATTTTTTGCACTGTACTACAGAGGGGACTCCCAATTCCTGCTTCATGCCTGTCCAGCATGGATGGCCTGAAGGGGAGGAGGAGGAGGCTTTGCGTTGTGAGGAAGAGAGGATGGTTACTGTTCTTCCTGGTGAGGACACTGAACGTTTGACTCTTTGTAGTCTGCCTCACATGGCAGAGTTCATGTCCAGATGCCTTTCCCAAGACCCTCACGTGAAAGACATTATGACCACCATGAAATACTGGCTGTGCACCTTTCCTGACCCACAGTACAAGGAGAAATTTGCTATTCTAATGCCGGATGAAGATGTGCCATTTTCAGGGCATGCATGCCAGAAGGCCATAGTGGAAGATTTGCTCAAAAGATTACCCTCAGACAACGCTGGTGTCAGAGGCACTGACTCTTTTCGACCACAAGGAGTATAGGGGAGGGCCACAAAACCAGGTGCAACTTGGGGGGGGGGTAATGTCCACCAACTGGGCCATTTTCACAAGGCCGTCCCATCAGCAAGGGCTATCTGTGGGTGTGTAGCAATGACGAGGAGGGAGAAGTTGACCAAGATGGTGAAGGACTACTTAAGTGACCATACCAGCGTCCTTCCTGATTCTTCAGTGCCCTTTAACTATTGGTTGTCCAAGCTGCACACTTGGCCCAACCTCTCCTTGTGACCTCAGCACCGTGGGAAAAATCTTTGAGCTCACCGCAGTTCAAGCTCAGTGACTTCACAGTGATCGGAGGTGAAGTCACTGAGCTTCAACTGCAGTGACCTCATAAATGGCATTTTCCCATGGTGCTGAAGTTACGGCAGTTCAGCCCTGCTAGGAATGCAGCCTCAGTGACTGAATGTAACCTCGATGACATCATTTTCGGTAACTGACCCTTCGCTCGCAGCAATTCAGTCACCAGTAAGTTCTCAACCTGAATAGTCGCATCTTGGCGCGTCGAGCGGTGGGAAACTTTCCAACGGCACTCACGCTGATGTCAAAAAGGTGAGTTCATTGACAGTGAACTCGCAGTACCTGTTAGATGACACCACGAGCAGGTGCTCAGGGTCTACTGGATGACAGGCTGCATGGTTGCATGGGACAAATGGATTAGCATCATCTCTGCAGAAAGGTGAGGAATATAGTTGTTTGGTGTTTTTTACCTATTTTGCAGATGATGAGGGCATCGGGGGAATGAGCAAGGTCGTAAGTATGGTTTAATTAATATTATTAAAGGAGTCTGTGTCTTTCTTTCAATTAAAGGACCTTTTTCTCGGTGTCTGTGTTTTTATACAATATCACTATGGGGTTAGTAATGGGGGCGTCTTATTGATGCCTCTCCATTACTAACCTCGGGGCTTGATGTCACCTGACAATACAAAGGTGATATCAACCCCTCCAACTATCACACCACTTGCCACCACTACAGGGAAAGTGGGAAGAGCAAGGCTAAGTGCCAGAATTGGCTCATTTTAGAGATGTGCCTTTTCTGGGGTGACTGAGAGTTGATATTTTTAGCCTGGGGGGGCAGTATCCATGGCCCCTTCCTAAGCTATTAATATCAGCCCACAACTGTCTGCATAGCCTTTGCTGGTTATTAATTATAAGGGGACCCTACATTTTTTTAGGTTCCCCCATTTTAATAGCCAGTAAAGGCTAAGTATATAGTTGTGAGCTGATATTAGTAGCATGGGAAGCTCCAGGGGTATTACCCCATTCCCAGACTATAAACATCTGCCCCAGCCATCAGCTTTCCCTCTGCTAGTTACGAAATCTACATGGAAACCCAAACAAATCTTTTCAGAAAAATAATCTACAGTAAGCTGCACACACATTGTACTAGAATCATAGAATCATAGAATCGTAGAGTTGGAAGGGACCTCCTGGGCCATCTGGTCCAACCCCCTGCTCAAAGCAGGATTCGCTAAATCATCCCAGTCAGATGTCTGTCCAGCCTCTGTTTGAAGACTTCCATTGAAGGAGAACTCGCCACTTCTCGTGGCAGCCTGTTCCACTCATTGATCACTCTAACTGTCAAAAAGTTTTTTCTAATATCTAATCTGTGTCTCCTCCCATTCAGTTTCATCCCATTGCTTCTAGTCTTTCCTTGTGCAAATGAGAATAAAGTTGATCCTTCTACAATGTGACAGCCCTTTAGATATTTGTAGACAGCTATTAAATCTCCTCTCAGTCTTCTCTTTTGCAAACTAAACATTCCCAAATCCTGCAACCTTTCCTCATAAGACAGGGTTTGCAGACCGGTCACCATTCTGGTCGCTCTTTTCTGAACTTGCTCCAGTTTGTTGATGTCTTTTTTAAAATGTGGTGCCCAAAACTAGACACAATATTCCAGATGAGGTCTGACCAAAGAGGAGTAGAGGGAAATAATGACTTCACGTGATCTAGACTGTATGCTTCTGTTAATACATCCTAGAATTGCATTTGCCTTTTTTGCTGCTGCATCACACTGTTGACTCATAGTCAGTCTGTGATCTATTAGTATACCCAAGTCTTTTTCACATGTGCTGTCACTTAGCCCTATTCCTCCCATTCTATATTTGCTTTTTTCATTTTTATTGCCCAGATGTAGTACTTTGCATTTCTCCCTGTTAAAAACCATTCTATTAGTTGCTGCCCACTTCTCCAGTTTATTTAAATCTTTTTGAATCCTCTCTCTCTCTTCTCTAGTATTAGTTATCCCTCCTAGCTTTGTGTCATCAGCAAATTTAATCAGTTTACCCTCAATTCCTTCATCTAAATCGTTGATAAAGATGTTGAACAATACAGGGCCCAGGACAGAGCCCTGTGGTACCCCACTTGATACATTCTTCCAACTGGATGTGCAGCCATTTACGACCACTCTTTGGGTCCGATCACTAAGCCAGTTATGAATCCACCTAACAGTTGCCTTGTCCATTCCATACTTAGTCATTTTTTCAATAAGTATTGTATGAGAGACTTTGTCAAATGCTTTGCTGAAGTCAAGATATACTACAGTATATCCACAGCATTTCCTTGATCCACCCAATCAGTGATACCGTCATAGAAGGAAATTAAGTTAGTCTGACATGACTTATTAGTTACAAACCCATGCTGACTCTGTTTAATCACTTCATTCTTATCCAGGTATTGACATACATGTTGTTTAATAATTTGTTCAAAGATCTTTCCTGGTATAGAAGTCAGACTCACCGGCCTATAGTTGCCTGGGTCCACCTTCTTCCCCTTTTTGAAGATAGGAACAACATTTGCTCTTCTCCAGTCTTCTGGCACTTCTCCTGTTCTCCAAGAATTTTCAAAGATTATGGAGAGGGGTTCAAAAATTTCTTCTGCTATCTCTTCAGTACTCTGGGGTGTAATTCATCTGGACCTGGAGACTTGAATTCATTTAGGTTATCTAAGTGTTTCCTCACTATCTTTCTATTTATAGATATCCTGGATTCTTCTATTCCCTTAATAGGACAGTGAATAACAGTTGATGTTACATTTTCTTTCTGAGAGAAAACAGATGCAAAATAGGAATTTAAAAGTTCAGCCTTCTCAACATCCTGTCTTACCATTTCATCATTTTCATCCTGTAAAAATCCTATAGCATCTTTGACTTTTCTTTTACTTTTGACATATCCTCAAAATCCTTTATTATTTCTTTTGACATCTCTTGCAAGCCTCAATTCATTTTCAGCTTTAGTTAATCTGATTTGTGCCCTGCAGGTTCTGCAGACAGCATTATATTCTTCTTTAGATATGCCTCCCTCTTTCCATTTTATAAACATTTTTTTCTTCCTTTTTAGCATGTGCTTAAGTTCTGTGTTCATCCATCCTGGTTTCCTTAAATGCTTCCTATTCTTCCCTCTTTTCGGAATTGTTAACAACTGTGCTTTGAGAATTTCATTTTTCAAGATTTCCCATCCTTCCTGGACATTTTTGTCTTTAAGGATATCCAGCCATTGGATCCCTCCAATGCTCTTTCTGAATCCCTTAAAATCTGCCTTTCTGAAATCTAACCTTGACGTCTGAGTCTTCACAGGTCTTCCGCCTCTAGTTATCCAAAATTCTAAAATAGCATGGTCGCTACCTCCTAGGGTCCCAGCCACTTTTACCTCCTCAACCATTTCCTCCCTGTTTATAAGGATTAGATCCAAGGTAGCAGTTCCCCTTGTTTTCTCCCTTACCTTTTGGAAGATAAAGTTGTCAGCAAGAGAGGATAAGAATTTCCTTGACCTGTTAGTTTTGCCTGAGAGAGATTCCCAACAAATGTCTGGATAGTTGAAATCTCCCATGACAACTATGTCATATTTTTTGGAGAACTTGGCCATTTGATGCATAAAGAGTTCATCCATATCTTCAGCTTGCACAGGCGGCCTGTAGTAAATGCCTACAATGGTGTCCTTTCCATTGTTCTGTCCTTGTATTCTTACCCAAACAGTTTCCACAGAACTCCCAGTCTCTGAAGCTTCAATCTCTGTGCAGATATACGCGTTTCTAACATACAATGCGACACCTCCTCCTCGTTTATCAAGTCTGTTTCTTGCAAATAAGTTGTATCCTTCTAGTCTTGTATTCCAATCATGTGTATTGTCCCACCAAGTTTCAGTGATTCCAATGACATCATATTTCTTTTCCTGTGTTAGTAGTTCCAATTCTCCTTGTTTGTTGCCCATGCTTTGTGCATTAGTATAGAAACATTTTAGTTTGTGATTGGTTTCTCTTTCTCCAATATTTTTATTAATTAGATTCTTTCGTCTTTTTTCTTCCTTTCCAATTCTAATAGCAGAGTTTGAATAGCATTTGTCAGGTGTATGGCTTTTTCTGGTCTTTTGCTTCCCTTCCCATGTTGTTCTAGTTTAAAGCTCTCCTTACAAGTGTAGCAAGGCGACTCCCAAATACATGTTTTCCAGTCTTCGTAAGGTGCACCCCATCTCTAGCAAGTAGTCCATCGTATAAGTAGTTCACTCCGTGATCCAGAAATCCAAATCGTTGCTGACGGCACCATCGACATAGCCAGTTGTTCACCTGCAGAATCTTATTCCACCTCCTTGTTCTATGGCCATCCACTGGGAGGATGGAAGAGAAGACCACCTGCGCTCCCAGTTCTTTCACTTTCTTGCCTAAGTCTTCAAAGTCTCTGCAGATGGTTTCCAGGTCGTTTCTTGCGGTGTCATTTGTCCCCACATGTAGTAGCAGGAATGGGTAGTCATCTGTAGGTCTGAAGAGTCCTGATATCCTGTCAGACACATCTTTAATTTTTGCACCTGGAAGACAGCACATTTCTCTTGAAGTTATATCCGGTCTGCAGATAGCGGCCTCTGTTCCTCTCAACAGGGAATCCCCCATGACCACCACTCTCCGTTTCTTCTTCACAACATTTTTCTTCCTCCACCCAGGAGGACTCTGAAGGCGTACAAGGTTGCTGTTTGTTGGCAAAGTCTTATCCTGATGTATTTCTTCATCATTTTCCTGCGTGAGAGCCTGGTACTGGTTTCTGAGCAGTATGGGTGCTGACTGCCTCCTGATCCTCCTGCTTCTCTGGGTCACATGTCTCCATTCCTCTGTTTCTTCAGGTGCACTTCGAATTTCTTCTCTTTCTGTAACATGAAGAGATAATTCTGCTCTGTCCAAGAACTCTTCACCTTCCTTAATGATCTTCAACGTAGCTAACCTCTCTTCGAGATTTTGCAACTTTTCCTCTAACAGGGACACAAGCTTGCATTTGTGGCATGTGAAGTTTGGCTTTTCCACTGGTAAATCTGTGAACATGTAGCAAGAAATGCAGCTCACCAAATGGCTCCTGGCCTCTTCCATCTTGAGATTTCTTAAAAACGATGAAAGATGAGCCAAAACTGTTTTTTCCAATTTCCTCTTTTCAGCTGCAACGGCCAAAACCCAGTGATCGTTGAGCTCGCGGAGACTCTTCACTTATTCCAGAAGGCACTGGGAATATGCAAATGATCTCCTCAAGACTCTTCCCCTGGTTTTCCGATTTCCTCAATTCAGCTGCAACGGCCAAAACCCAGTGATCGTTGAGCTCGCGGAGACTCTTCACTTATCCCAGAAGGCACTGGGAATATGCAAATGATCTCCTCAAGACTCTTCCCCACTAATAAGTGTATTTTTCAATGACATCTGTATATCTACCTATGCTTTGTGTATGTAATCCATCTCTTCTATCCTGTCAGCTTCTGCAGTGATTTTACAGTACACGGCAAATGAATAGCCGGCTTTTCTTCTGTCTTTCTTTCTATCTATCTATTATATCTACATATATTCTATTCTACGTATCTATTCTATTCTAACTTGTCACTCTGTGATTTTACTGTACGCGGCAGATGAATTGCCGGCTTTTATTCTACCTATCTATCTATCTATCTATCTATCTATCTATCTATCTAGCATTTATATATATTTCCTTTAAAATTGATGTGTAAATAACAGGGGATTGCTGTATGTGAAAGCTCATGTTAAAATTGCATTGCAATCGGATAGCAATCACACTGTATTCAGAAGTAAATCGGATGCTAAGTGTGAAAAATCGGATTGTACTCGCTTGACACTCGCATAACACTCACATTACACTCGTGCAACTCTCGGCACAAAGTTCAGACTGATTTTTCATAAGTTTAGTCTGATTCTTGCCTTAAACAATCCCTGCATGTGTTACTGCTGTCGAACAGCTATGAGACACGCCGCTGCAGGGACGCAAGCATTGTTTTCCAGCATGCCGAAAATACTCGATTAGGACATGAGCATGCTCGAATAACACTTTATCGCTCATCACTAAGTTTCTGAAAATTTTCTTATCAATGTTTCACTAAATTCTACTGCAGCACTTTGTTCTCCAGTGCTGCGCTCCCTATAGTACTTAACTTGTAAGTAAGGCAAGAGCTTGCCATGAAGTTGCTCTTTGCACATGGGGCTGGTATGATTGCTTCTCTTCACACTCTGATTCCTTTCCAGTGGAGGGCACAGCCTGGCACAGAGGAGCTGGAATAACATGATCACGTGTACAATGATGGAGGCGCTGCTGAAGGAATCCAGGCAGGAATTGGAACAACGCACCTCTATTATTTGTACTCTTGCTGAATTAGCTCCAGAGTACATTACTGCTAACATCAAGGTGAAAAAATATACAGTAGTCGGGAAAGATGTTTTCAGTAAAAACAGGCCAAGGGCAGAATCAGGTGTTCGATATGTCATGGCCGCTGTTTCCTGCTCATACAGCGCCGGCAGGGAAAACATTTCCTATGACATGTTCATTAGAGCTGCCTGATTCATAGCATCGGGAATGTCTACATCATATCTCTAAGCAGCAGCCGATACTCCGGTGTGTATATATAGGCTGCAACGACGTACGGTACATCTGCTCCTAATTACACCGCGCAGTCAAGCAGTCATTGTTCTCGGGAAGCGCAGCGTCCTATGCGTGTGTGAGGTCTCCAGATTCTGGCAGAAATAATTATCGTGTATTTAAAAAAGGAAAACGACAAAATGTAATGACACGTGTCATAGAAGAGCAATTTACATGGTTCTATCTGCAAATTATCATCCATCTATCTATCTACAGTGGCATGTAAAAGTTTGGGCACCCCTTATCAAAATTACTGTTATTGTGAACAGTCAAGCACGTTGAAGATGAAATTATGTGTAAAAGCCCTAAAGTTAAAGATGACACATGTATTTTAGGCAAAAAAATAATATATATATATATACAGTATATATATATATATATATATAATTTTTTCTTTTACATTTTAAAAATTACAAAAAGAAAAATGATCCGTACTAACATTTGGGCACCCTGCATTACTATCTAGTAGCACCTTCTTTTTCAAGTATTACAGCTTGTAAAAGCTTTTTATAGCCAGACAAAAGTCTTTCAATTCTTGTTTGAGGCATTTTCATCCATTCTTTCTTGGAAGATTCTTCCAGTTCTGTGAGATTCCTGGGTCGTCTTGCATCCTCTGGTATTCTTTGGTCTAGCCACAGACTTTCAATGATGTTCAGATCAGGGGACTGTGAGGGCCATTGTAAAACCTTCAGCTTGCGCCTTTTGAGGTAGTTTATTGTGGATTTTGATGTGTGTTTAGGATCATTATCCATTTGTAGAAGTTCCTTACAGATGGTGTTATGTTTGCATTAAAAATTTGTTGAAATTTTATTGAATCCACTCTTCCCTCTGCCCGTGAAATGCTCTCCATGCCATACAATGCAATTCGACCCCAAAGTATGATTAATTCACCCCCATGCATAATGGTTGGCGAGATCTTCTTTTCCTGAAATTCTGTGTCCTTTTTTCTCCACACATACCATTGATCATTGTGGCCAAAGAGTTCTATTTTAATCTCATCAGTCCACAGGACTTGTTTCCAAAATGCATCAGGCTTGTTTAGATGATTTCTTGCATACTTTTCAATTTTATGGTGAGGACGCTGGAGAGGAGTCTAGTGTGAATATCTCTCTTTTTACTTATTATGGAGAGCAGTGATGATATTCATATTTCATATATTACATATTTACATGCTTTAGCACTACAGAGTGCAACTTTATCTGCTTGTTGTATATGGAGGTGGCTGCTCTTAGTTTGCACCTGTACTCACTAGTTTTCTGATTTGCAAGCGCCGGCCATTTTTTTGCTCTTTGTATATCAGCCCTCTGACCGAGCACTCTGCCCTTCAGCATGTGGTGGGTTTAATTGCAGCAGGGACCTACCTATCCATAAATGCAGGCTTTGGCCTAAGAGCGGTATTCACACTAGACAAGTAGGTACCCAGCATATCTGAAACCACCTTGTTATTATAGGCTGCTTGGCATGCATGAATTGGCCAAACTATGTGCTAAGAGTTTCTATTTGTTCTTATTATCTAGAGCAATAATGCTATTCATATTTCATATAGTCCATATTTACAGGCTTTAGCACTCAGAGTGCAACTTTGTTTGTTAACTACGAACAAGGCATCATGAAATATGAAGATTACCAAAGGATTTGGGGTCACAATGTAGAGCGCAGTGTCAGAAAGCTGGGTGGGCGTCATGGCTCTTCAAGCAGGACAATGACCCCAATCATACTTCAAGAAGCCCCCAGAAATGGATTGAAACAAAGCGCTGGAGAGTTCTGAAGTGGCCAGAAATGAGTCCGGATGTAAATCCCATTAATCACCTGTGGAGAGATCTTGAAACTGCTGTAGGGAGAAGGCGCCTTCACATAGGAGAGACCTGGAGCAGGTTGCACAAGAAGAGTGGCGCAAAATACCAGTTGAGAGATGTAAGAAGCTTGTTGATTGTTATACGAAGCGATTGATTGTAGTTATTTATTCCAAAGGGTATGCAACCAAATATTAAAGTTGAGGGCGCCAACAATTTTGTCCGACCCATTTTGGGGATTTTGTGTGAAATTATGTCCAATTTGACATATTTTCTCTTTTTTTTGTGCTGTTCCAATACACACAAAGGAAATAAGCATGTACAACAAAACGTGTAATTGCAATAATTTTCTGGGAGAAATACTTCATTTTCTGGAACAATTTCAAGGGTGCCAACACTTTCTGCCATGACTGAATCTGTTTGCAAACAAAAGGATACAGCAACCTGTGCATATGTAATGATATGAAATTTAGATGGCATTACTACATGTACAAGCCTTATCCATGGGCAATTATAACACTGGGCAACTGCCACCTCCATGAATGGTTGATGTGTGAGTGATTGCTTTATCTGTATTCTGCACCTGTGCGACCTCCGCCTTTATCACAGGGATTGCTACACCCTGCAGTGCATTAGCATTGTGACCCATGTTACTAAATACGACTGAATTTTTTTCTGCAAATTTTTTTATTGTGCTTTTCACTTTTGATTTTAGTGCAGGGACTCACAATACAATGAGGACCCTTGACGTGGGTTGCAAGGATGCGCTTAAATAGTGCTGGCCTGATATACTAGTATAGGCATCATCAATGGGCTATAAGCTAGACACTGTGTATGAAACCTTCCTGTGTGACTAGCGCCCTATACAATGTTTATCTGTGTGTTTACAATACTGGGCACCCACCATCTCCATGACTGATAGTCTTCTTTTTCCATCTCCATCTTTATCAAGCGGCTACTCCTGGTGTTGTTAATTACAGCTGCTTTTCTTCTGATATGTTTTTTGCATTACTTCTACATAAAACAGATTTATAAAATGTAGGTACTTAGGGCATAAATTGGTCAATTCATGGGAGCCCACCAACCACGACAAGGCGACCTTTCAATAATGGGACTCTAAATCTAATATTGAACAGACATGCCTGTACTGGGCTAAAAGCTACAAATTTAATGGTCTCATAAGATCCAGAACTAATAACAAAAGCCTTAGGCTGACGGGAAGAGAAGCTTGGCCAAATATGAAGGAGGTCACTACCTACAACAGTATACTAAAAACTGACAAAGCAAATGTGAACAGGTGCACGCTGCTATGGCTGCATAATATACAAACAAAAGAATGCAGCAGCTTTTTTTACTATATCGTAAACTTCTCACATGGACATCTGTCCTCTAAGATAAAGTGGGTTATGGAACTTTTAGAGTATGTAACCTCATATTCCTCTTTTATCTACTATTCTTCATAATGTATTTGTATTTATTTTAATATTAATACTAACATAATTTTCCAGTTACAGACACTATTTCCACATTATACATTACATAAACTGAATTGTTCTTTTATTTAGTTATTTTTTTAAGGTTTAGTTTTCCCACAAATAAAAAGTAGTGATCAGCAGGTGGCAGTATTGTCCTTCTGTGAGTAGATCAGGTGCTTGGACCTCGGACATAACTCGCAGGCTAAGATGAAGTGAGCTCCAGATCAGCTACAGGTAGAACTTTATGTATCGCAGCCAAAGTTTTTTTCTTTTTTGTGCATTCACAAATGGATAGAAAAGTGGATATAAATACATTTTACATCTTCAACAAGTCTATTTTGTTTTGTTCTTTTTGTTTTTGCTGAAGGACTATGGCCCAAATTCATTAAGACTGGTGTCGTATATGTCAGTCTTAAAGAACGGGATTGCCGGAATGCGATGCGCCTTATTCATTAACAGGCTTGCGCCGCCACCAAAACTTCAACACCCCCCAAATAACATAGTTTTGTGAAGCATGGTCTGGACTATCAAAAAACCTTGAAGACTGATCAAAGCCGAAGTTAGGATGTGGAGGTCTGCAATCCGCTTAGTTACAAACCTCTCTGGTTTTCCTGGTGGCCTAGCCTGTTCCTGCCATCCTCCTCGGTGACCCATTCATAACACTTAGCTATCGTTGCACCCCTCAGCAGATCATTGGGCATCTTGTCAGTTAAAAGAGGAGTAGTGGTCTATAAGAGGTAAACCGGGAAGCTGACAGGGCATGGAGACAATGATAAAAACACTTGCCAACCTTTATTAATGTACTAACTGAAATCCACATGAAAAAGCATATGAAATGTTAAAAAAAATGAACATAGCACCCATAATTACAAAACTACTTGCTGTGCATATTCTCAGTCTTTTTGAGCTTCTTTCGTCTCCACACTTTAAAAGCCATGATGAAGTCAACTGGCGATTCTTCAAGTAGCTTCCATTTGGAAGTCGCTCACTAGTAGAGTTGAGCGATACCGTCCGATACTTCAAAGTATCGGATCGGAATGGATCGGCCGATCTTAAAAAAAAGTATCGGTATCGCCGATTCCGATACCGGAAGTCCCATTCAAGTCTATGGGACTTCCGGTATCGGAATAAGAAAAACCCTGTTTTTGCCTTGTACAGCCTCTCTGGGGTTTGTACGGGCCTTTCGGGGGGCTGTGCCGGCCTGCCAGGGGGTCTGTGCAGGCTCCGGTGGGCTGTGCCGGCCTGCCAGGGGGTCTGTGCAGGCTCCGGTGGGCTGTGCCGGCCTGCCGGGGGACTGTGCCGGCCTGCCGGTGGTCTGTGCAGGCTCCGGGGGGCTGTGCCGGCCTGCCGGGGGGCTGTGCCGGCCTGCCAGTGGTCTGTGCCGGCCTGCCGGGGGGGCTGTGCAGGCTTCGGGGGTCTGTGCAGGCATCGTCCGATGGGACTACAAGTCCCATCGGGCGATGCCTGCTACCATGACAGTGATTGACACATTAGCCAATGATGGGACAGTAGTAGTCCCATCATCCGGCTAATGTGTTGAATGTAAAAAAAAAAAAAAAAAAAATTACATGCTACATACATACTACATATATACATACTACATACATACTACATACATACTACATATATACATGCTACATACATACAACATGCATACTACATATATACTACATGCAACATGCATACTACATACATGCTACATTCATACTACATACTACATACATGCTACATTCATACTACATATATACTACATGCAACATACATACAACATATATACTACATGCATGCAACATGCATACTACATATATACTACATGTAACATACATACTACATATATACTACATGCATACTACATACATGCTACATACTACATGCATGCTACATGCATGCTACATACATACTACATACATACTACATACATACTACATGCTACATACATACTACATACATACTACATGCATGCTACATACATACTACATGCATGCTACATACATACTACATACATACTACATACATACTACATGCATGCTACATACAATACATTCATACAATACATACATAGACATACAGTACATATAACATAGAGTAACATACTTACCAATACTTGTCACATTGTTCCCCGAAGCCATTGTCTTTTATGGAATAAATATCAACATAACAAACCACAAAAATACTCACCCATGATCCGAAGCAGTCCACGAGTGTGTCCCACGACGATCTTGGGTAGAGAACTGCAGCATCAGCTGATGCTGCCGTTCTCTACGGGCTGCAGGAATCCAATGACGGAAGGTAGGTATCCTTCCGCACTGTATTCCTCCGCCACTTAAAAAAAAAAAGTCCCTAGTCTCACTTTATGCCATTGCTGTGTGGGAATTTCCCACGCAGCAATGGCATAAAGTGAGACTAGGGATTTTTTTTTTTTAAGTGGCGGAGGAATACAGTGCGGAAGGATACCTACCTTCCGTCATTGGATTCCTGCAGCCCGTAGAGAACGGCAGCATCATCTGATGCTGCAGTTCTCTACCCAAGATCGTCGTGGGACACACTCGTGGACTGCTTCGGATCATGGGTGAGTATTTTTGTGGTTTGTTATGTTAATATTTATTCCGTAAAAGACAATGGCTTCGGGGAACAATGTGACAAGTATTGGTAAGTATGTTACTCTATGTTATATGTACTGTATGTCTATGTATGTATTGTATGTAGCATGCATGTAGTATGTATGTAGTATATATGTGGTATGTATGTAGCATGTAGTATGTATGTAGCATGCATGTAGTATGTATGTAGTATATATGTGGTATGTATGTAGCATGTAGTATGTATGTAGTATGTATGTAGCATGCATGTAGTATGTATGTAGCATGCAGTATGTATGTAGCATGCATGTAGTATATATGTAGTATGTATGTAGCATGTATGTAGTATGTATGTAGTATGTATGTGGTATGTATGTAGCATGTAGTATGTATGTAGCATGCATGTAGTATGTGTTATGTATGTAGCATGTAGTATGTATGTAGCATGCATGTAGTATGTATGTAGTATGTATGTAGTATGTATGTGGTATGTATGTAGCATGTAGCATGCATGTAGTATGTATGTAGTATATATGTGGTATGTATGTAGCATGTAGTATGTATGTAGCATGCATGTAGTATATATGTGTTATGTATGTAGCATGTAGTATGTATGTAGCATGCATGTAGTATATATGTAGTATGTATGTAGCATGTAGTATGTATGTAGCATGCATGTAGTATATATGTAGTATGTATGTAGCATGTAGTATGTATGTAGCATGCATGTAGCATGTAGTATGTACGTAGCATGCATGTAGTATATATGTAGTATGTATGTAGCATGTAGTATGTATGTAGCATGCATGTAGTATATATGTGGTATGTATGTAGCATGTAGTATGTATGTAGCATGCATGTAGTATATATGTGGTATGTATGTAGCATGTAGTATGTATGTAGCATGCATGTAGTATGTACAGTCATATGTAAAAGTTTGGGCACCCCTATTAATGTTAACCTTTTTTCTTTATAACAATTTTGGTTTTTGCAACAGGTATTTCAGTTTCATATATCTAATAACTGATGGACTCAGTTATATTTCTGGATTCAAATGAGGTTTATTGTACTAACAGAAAATGTGCAATCTGCATTTAAACAAAATTTGACCGGTGCAAAAGTATGGGCACCCTTATCATTTTCTTGATTTGAACACTCCTAACTACTTTTTACTGACTTCCTGAAGCACTAAATTGGTTTTGTAACCTCATTGAGCTTTGAACTTCATAGCCAGGTGTATCAAATCATGAGAAAAGGTATTTAAGGTGGCCACTTGCAAGTAGTTCTCCTATTTGATTCTCCTATGAAGAGTGGCATCATGGGCTCCTCAAAACAACTCTCAAATAATCTGAAAACAAAGATTATTCAACATAGCTTTTCAGGGGGAGGATACAAAAAGTTGTCTCAGAGATTTAACCAGTCAGTTTCCACTGTGAGGAACATAGTAAGGAAATGGAAGAACACAGGTACAGTTCTTGTTAAGCCCAGAAGTGGCAGGCCAAGAAAAATATCAGAAAGGCAGAGAAGAAGAATGGTGAGAACAGTCAAGGACAATCCACAGACCACCTCCAAAGACCTGCAGCATCATCTTGCTGCAGATGGTGTCACTGTGCATCGGTCAACAATACAGCGCATGCATAACGCCTTTTTGTATGACCAAACAACTCAATCTTTGTTTCATCAGTCCACAGGACCTTCTTCCAAAATGTAACTGGCTTGTCCAAATGTGCTTTTGCATACCTCAGGCGACTCTGTTTGTGGCGTGCTTGCAGAAACGGCTTCTTTCGCATCACTCTCCCATACAGCTTCTCCTTGTGCAAAGTGCGCTGTATTGTTGACCGATGCACAGTGACACCATCTGCAGCAAGATGATGCTGCAGGTCTTTGGAGGTGGTCTGTGGATTGTCCTTGACTGTTCTCACCATTCTTCTTCTCTGCCTTTCTGATATTTTTCTTGGCCTGCCACTTCTGGGCTTAACAAGAACTGTACCTGTGTTCTTCCATTTCCTTACTATGTTCCTCACAGTGGAAACTGACAGGTTAAATCTCTGCTACAACTTTTTGTATCCTTCACATGAAAAGCTATGTTGAATAATCTTTGTTTTCAGATCATTTGAGAGTTGTTTTGAGGAGCCCATGATGCCACTCTTCATAGGAGAATCAAATAGGAGAACTACTTGCAAGTGGCCACCTTAAATACCTTTTCTCATGATTTGATACACCTGGCTATGAAGTTCAAAGCTCAATGAGGTTACAAAACCAATTTAGTGCTTCAGGAAGTCAGTAAAAAGTAGTTAGGAGTGTTCAAATCAAGAAAATGATAAGGGTGCCCATACTTTTGCACCGGTCAAATTTTGTTTAAATGCAGATTGCACATTTTCTGTTAGTACGATAAACCTCATTTGAATCCAGTAATATAACTGAGTCCATCAGTTATTAGATATATGAAACTGAAATACCTGTTGCAAAAACCAAAATTGTTATAAAGAAAAAAGGTTAACATTAATAGGGGTGCCCAAACTTTTACATATGACTGTATGTAGTATGTATGTAGTATATATATATATATTTTTTTTAACATTTAACACATTAGCCGGATGATGGGACTACTACTGTCCCATCATTGGCTAATGTGTCAATCACTGTCATGGTAGCAGGCATCGCCAGATGGGACTTGTAGTCCCATCGGACGATGCTTGCACAGACCCCCGGACATCAGCACAGCCCCCCGGCAGGCCGGCACAGCCCCCCGGCAGGCCGGTACAGACCCCCACAGGGTGCACAGACCACCGGCAGGCTGGCACAGCCCCCCGGCAGGCCGGTACAGACCCCGGGCAGTCCACACAGCCCCCCGGCAGGCCGGCACAGCCCCCCGGCAGGCCGGCAGAGACCCCCGGAAGGCCCGAAATGACGGCGCATCATGATGCGCACACACCGCGCATCATAATGACGTCATTTCGGCTGTCAATCAACTTTGAACTTCCGATTCCGATGCCGACTTCCGATATTGAAAAAATATCGGAAGTCGGTATCGGAATTCCGATACAGCAAGTATCGGCCGATACCCGATACTTGCGGTATCGGAATGCTCAACACTACTCACTAGACCAAATAAAAGACGAAAAAGAAGGTGACCAAAAATACGTAAATCTGGCGTTTTTACTTTTTTTTATCGTTACGCCATTTAGCAAATCGGGTTAATTATTTTCTATATTGGTAGATTGGGCGATTCTGAATGCGATGATACGAGATATGTGTATTTTTTATTTTTATCTAGATTTTTTTTTTGAATGGGGCGAAAGGGGGGGTGATTTGAACTTTTATGTTTTTTATTTTAAAATTTTTAAAATCTTTTTTTTAACTTTTGGCATGCTTCAATAGTCTCCATGTGAGACTAGAAGCTGCACTTGTCCGATCGGCTCTGCTACATACAGGCAATGATCAGATCGCCTGTATGTAGCAGAAATGCTCACATGCTATGAGCACCGAGCAATCTGGCTATCACAATCATAGAGGTCTTCTGGAGACCTCTTATGGTCATGCCAACTCATCGGTGACCCGCGATCATGTGATGGGTCACTGATGAGCAGGATTTCTGGTGCGCTTGAGCG
The DNA here is from genome assembly GCF_039654945.1 of Dendrobates tinctorius. Taxonomy (NCBI): domain Eukaryota; kingdom Metazoa; phylum Chordata; class Amphibia; order Anura; family Dendrobatidae; genus Dendrobates; species Dendrobates tinctorius. The sequence continues at coordinate 36,118,864 of NW_027361752.1, read as the reverse complement.
GAAGAGCGAGTTAAATGCCGCTATCAGAAATTGACAGCAGCATTTAACGGGTTAACAGCTGTGGGTGAATCTCGATTCCCACAGCGGTTGTTGCGGGCATGTGTCAGCTGTATTGATCAGCTGACCTGTGCCCGGAAAGGTGCGGGCTCAGCGCCGGAGCCCGCACCAAACAGGGGGAGTCTGACATCAGCGTATGTTTACGCCCAATGTCAGAAAATGGTTAATCAATGTCATATTCCACTGATAGTAAAGGCGAAAGAGAAGATTGGATCTGGAATGAGGGTGCAGGCAAGAGAGCGGAGGACTGTGTGGGGAGATGACGAGGCACCCTGAAAGGTAAGGGGCAAAGAGAATATGTTTGTTTTTTAACCCTTTGCTTACTATGTTATAGGGAGAGACCTCTTCTACTATATAATCTTCTAATTCTGTCTGTCTGTCTCTGTCACGGAAATCCCGCGTCGCTGGTTGGTCACGCCCGGCCGACGCACGCCTCCCCTACCGTCGGGAGATAAATCTTCATAAATAAACTTCATACATATTCTAGAATACCCGATGCGTTAGAATCAGGCCACCATCTAGTAGAATTATAAAAGTCTTCCACTAGCAACTCGATTGGCATTCATTAAATTTGATGTGAATCTGAAAATCCCGGCTAATTTTGACAGACTGGCGTTCTTGATATGTTCAATTATATAAATTGCCTATGGTTTGAAGCTTATGGATGAAAGGCAGAAGATGGCAGACCGAGATATGGTTGGGGAGCTGTGTAACCACATTTACAATCTTGTGTGAAATGTCTGTGGTCATTCCATGAACAGTTTTCAGGATTTTTTGCTGACACTGACACTAAGCAACCTCTGGATTTGCACCAAATGTGTTGCTGTGTGATTATACGCGTAACATGGTAGTTATAGATTTAATCGACATCTGCGTAGGAAGTGGCCTTGGAAGTCGTAGTCTAGATGTAGGGCAGCTCATGGGAATAGCAGCCTTGGATTTGTATGTCAGAGCAAAAATAACAAGAAAATGATTCAAACCCTGACTGTGCAGATCTGCTGACCTAGAAACAGTATGGAACATGAGCTATAGGAATCCTTGCTCCCCCTCAGTTACAGTATGAAGCCAGGAAGGCATGATACTGTAAAAAATTTTTTTATAGAAATATTGCAATTGAAGGAAACTAAGTGCACCCTCTTTGAATTCTATTGTTTTACTTATAAGGACTAGAGATAAGCTGATCTATCCTTGGAGAATCGCATTAATACAAATTTGACTACTTTGAGATTCGATTTGCGGTTCACAAAAAATGAAACTTTCCCTGCACCATTTTCCAAACTGCCAAGGAATCAGAAAGCAGGCTAATGACTTTTGGCGTAGATGCGTGGGCCTCCCCATAATGCCCAGCAGCAATAACATCTAGTGCATTTTCTTACCTTGTACAGTGGTGGTCATTACAGGAACACCACAGATCAGATGGTTCCCAGTGGAGCACAGTTTCTACGGCAGAGTCATTCTTCATCTCCAGAGTCATTGAGTAAGTCTCTTTCTCCTGTAGAGTGTACATAAGCTCTTTTGGTTAGTGAGGTCCTCTCTTTCTCCTGTAAAGTGTAAGGTCTTATGATCAGTAGGGTCATGTGTCATCTGAGGTTATAATTATTTGATTTAAAACCTGAGGCAGTGCTGCAGAGCTTCCTGCTTCCGGCTGATGTGGACGACATGCTCTGTGATAGCACATCAGAGATGAAGGATGAAATAGAGCAGGAGGGGGTGTAGGAACTGGCGTAGTAGGTCTAGGAAATCATGATAGAAGTAGGGCCAGCCACCCTTGGCATTGGTAGCTCATGTGTCGTGCTGCAGTTAAACTCGTCCCTGGCCTCCACAATGTCTACCATGTGTGCCAAAGGGGAAATATAGCAAATCTGCCCACAAGAACTTGTCCAAGCGTTGGTTGTTAAGTGGACAATTCCAGTAACCACATTGGTAAGGACATGGATGCTGTTCCTGGACACGTGCTGGTACAAAGCGACGACACCACAAAGGAAGAAATGGTGGCAGCTGGGGACTAAAAACCAAGAGACCAAATTTGTACACCTGTAGTATATATGACAATAGTCAATTATTGAACCAAAAAATTTCTACACCGGTAGTAGGTCAATTTAGGTTTTTCTTTCAAATAAACAAAATTTCACACAAAGCAGGTTCTACAGTATATATAACATTAGTAAATTTTTGGAACAAAAATATTTTGTGAATTTTGGCAGACCAAGCAGTTTTTAAAAATTTTAAGCCACCGTAATTTTACACAAACCACATTAAACTGTATGGATGACTAATTGAATCCAGAAAATAGTTTTGAATGTAAATATTTTTAAAATGTAGTTGACGTACTCCTATACTAATAAATACTCTCCAGAAAGTGCAAAGACAGAAAAAAATTATAAGGAGGGTAATACAGTTATCATCTTTAGGTATCTGCTTTTTCTTCTCCTTCCTCTGGAGGATAGGAGTACTGCTTCCACCTGCTTCCTGGAGCCCGATTCCTAGGTGCCTGGGCTGCAAGTGACTGGCTTTGGATAGTGTCAGAGACACTGATAAGTAGAAATTGCCAACAACCCCCGTGTCACCTGTACCATCACCTGCCCCCACATAGTGGGTGTGGAACTCCAAGGACAGTACGATCTGTCCATGGTGGCACTAGCTCCGTTTCTAGTTGCCTCGATGAGCCTCTTCCAGGCCTGGTCAATTCTTAAAGAGGGTTCATTCTGCTCTCTTGTTTCTGGGATCACACTCACTGCATACTAGTGATGTTGATCCTCCATTTTGAGGAACATGACCTTTAGTTCCAACCATCAGCTCTTGGTGCCTTCTAGGCTGGTGTTCTGTCTCTACTGCCTGCTGGTTGAACAAGATGTGTTGTTGGGTCCCAAACTCTTCTATGGAATCCCATATCCACTGCTTGTCATAAATAATGACCTAGCTCTGGCATGCCAACTGTTGGTACTCTGCAGGTAGAGGTTCCGCTAGCATTTCTCCAGTCATTGTCCTAGTTCAACTCCTTCTCTCTAGTTGCTGGATCCTGGCTCTCCTGTCTGCAGATCCCAAGAACCACATCGGTGATGGCTGCAGCCTGGGTTCTTTCCTTGGTGGTTCTGGGAAAGCAGCCGATTCTGGTAATTAGACTACTTCCACCTCTGCTGTCGCGCCAGCTTGCTCTGGCTCTGACATTACTCTGGTCGCTTCCTCAGGTATCTCGCCGTATTCTATCATCTTTATTGCTTTGTCAACCACTAAGCACGTTATACTGTATGGATTACTAATTCAATCCAGATAAATTTTTGAACTTTTTTTAGTGTTTCATACCACCAAAATGTATCAAAAAGCATGCAATACTCAATGCATGAGTAACAAAATATCTAAAAAATTGTAACGCTTTTTTGAAGTCGTATGTACCACCAAAATTTACCACAGAGCACCTAATACTGTATGGAAGACTAATTGAATGCAGACAAAATGTCAACAAATTTTTGGAGTCTTATATACCACCAAAATGTAACAGAAAGCAACTAATAATTAATTGAATAAAGAAATATTTTTCAACTCTTTTTTGGAGCATTATATACTACCAAAATGTAAAATAAAGCACCTAATTCTGTATGGATGACTAATTGAGTCCAGACACATTTTTCAATTTTTTTTTGGAGTATTACATACCATCAAATTGTAACCCACAGCATGTAATACTCTATGGATGAGCAATATAATATTAAACCACTTTGGAATGCTTTTTTGTGGGTTATATACCATAGCAATGTACTCCAGAGCATGGAATACTATATAGATGACTAAATGAATACAGTCAAACTTTTCAATACATTTTTGGAGTCCTATATACCACCGAAATCTAACAGCAAGCACCTAATATTCTATGGATGATTAATTAAATCCAAAAATATTTTTCAAAGTGTGGCGTATTACATACTACTGAAATGTAACAGAAAGCACTTAATTCTGTATGGATGACTAATTAATACACATTTTTCAATGCTTTCTCGGAGTCTTATATAACAGAAAATAAACCCAGAGCACGTAATACCCTACCGATTAGTAATTGAATACTGAAAAATGTTTCAATGCTTTTTTGGACTATTATATAACAGAAATGTTACACAGACCACATAATAGTATATGAATGAGTAACTGAATACAGAGAAATGTTTCAAGGCTTTATTTAAAGTGTTACATGAAACCGAAATGTGCCAGATGCCATGTAATAGTATATAGATAAGTAACTGAATATGCAAAAATGTTGCAATGCTTTTTTGGACTCTTATGTAATACCGAAATGTACCATAGACCACATGATAGTACATGGATGAGTTAATGAATGCATAAAAATGTTTCAATGATTTATACTGTAGGAACAAGGGGAGCGCAAATAGGGTCTTATCCAATAATAAAATACATATAAATATATAGTATCCACTTACCCCTTGCAGGAAAGGTAAAGCATGTAAATGATCAGCTGCTGCACGTCCAAGGGCCAAACCAGTGACCACCGTCATCCCCTGAGGAAGAAGTAACTATTACTTCGAAACGCGTTGGAAATAAAACAATAATCCTTCATTATAACTGGAATTGTGTCTATTGTTCGGCAGCGCACAGAGTCCATAAAAAAGTTCCATATGGTTTTAAAAATGTTTCAAGGAGTGTTGCATAGCAACGAAATGTACTGTAGAGCACTTAATATTCTTTGAATGAGCAGTATAATATCGAATAAATTCTGAATGCTTTTTTGGTGGGTTATACAACACCAAAATGAAACAGAATGCACGTAATGCTCTATGAATGACTAATTAAATCCAGAAATATTTTTCAACACTATTTTGTAGTTTTAAATGCCACAGTAATCTAACAATAATCGCGTTCAAATATATGGATGACTAATTGATACTAGAAAAAAATGTGAATGTAAATATTTTTGAAAGTGTAGCTTATGTACTTCTACACTCATAAATAATTTGCAGAAAGTGTAAAGCCAGGAAAAAATTATAAGAATGATCATCAAGTCATCCATAGACCTTTGAAAGGCAACAACTGGAAGGCCTTATTCAAATATTTTTAAAGTGTAGTTGATGTACTCCTACACTCATTAAGGCTTTGCACAAAGTGCAAAGCCAGAAAAACATCATAAGGAGGGTAATACAGTAATCCTCTTCTGTTGTCCACTTCTTCTCCTTCCTCGGGAGGATAGGGGGACTGCCTCCACCTTCTTACTGGAGCCCGCTTCCCACTTTTCTGGGCTGTAAGTGACCCAGTTTTGGGTATTTCCAGAGCCCCCGACATATAGAAATAGCCCTCTGTGTCATCTGGACCATCACCTGCTACCACATAGAAGGTGAAGAATCCCAAGGACAGTATGATCTCTCAGGGGTGATAATAGCCCCGTCTCAAGCCACCTCACAGATCCTCTTCCAGACCCATTCATTTCTCAAGAAGGGTTTGTCATGCTCTTTTCCTTCTCAGTTCATACCCACAGTATACTAGCGATGCTGCTCCTTCTTTTTGAGGAATGTGACCCTGGCTCCCGCTGACAGTTTTTGCAGCCTTTGAGCCAGGTATTCTGTCTCTACTACCCGCTGGTTGAACAAGATGTGATGATGGGTCTCAAGCTCTTCTGTAGACCCCTATCTATGTTGCTGATCGTAAGTAACAACCTCTCCCTGCCATCTGTCAGTACCTTGCGGCTAGCAGGCTCAATAGTATTTCTCCAGCCCTGGTCCTGGCTCACATCCTTGTCTCTTCCAACCAGTCTAGGCCCTGTAGTCCACTCACCATTTTCTGGATCATGGCTCTTCTATCCACAGTCTGCAGTAACAACAGTAGTGAAGGCTGCAGCCTATGTTTTCGGGCTTTGGTGGTTCTGGGAAAGCAGCCAGTTCTGTACCACAGGCATCTGCCACCTCTGCTGTCGTGCAAGTTTCCTCTGCCTCCCTTGGGAGTCTTGCATGATTCTGCCATCTATGTCGCCCATCAAGCACGTTGCACTGCATGGATGAGTAAGTGAATACAGAAAAAATCTCAACAAATCATCATTCTCGACAGTGCATTGTTATGTGTAAACAGGATTCGCAGAGCAGAGAACTTTGGCAGCCTATGCACACTGTGCAATCTATCACTCATCGTGCATCATCTACTTTGGTCTGTCTGTGTCAGCAGGCATTTAAATGACTGCTGATCAGCAAAAGTTTGCTGATCGGCAGTCATATGGAGCCATCTGTGTAAAAAGACCGTTAATTGAAAATAGACCCTCCAGCCGATTTTCATTTCTACCAGTCACTTTTCCAGCCTTTTGTTACCCTGTCCCAATTTTTCCAAGATGTTTTGCTGCCATCAATATCAAAATTATTTTTTTTTTCAAATGAATTTGAAAAATGTTCAACGTACAACTTCTGATCAGTGATCTATGTTCTGCTGCGAATAAAATATGGCTGCAAAAGATTTCCAAATCATTGCATTATTGTTTTCTTTACATAAAGGGGGACTGTACAGTGGGAAAGTGAGGAATCTAAGATGTCTGTGTTACACTATGCAGAGAGGAGTTATGGCTGGTCCCTGGCAGTCTGGGCAGAATGGAGATGCACTATCTCTCTGTATGAGTTTTGACCTCTCTTTGTATGGTCATTCCTCATTGGAAAAGAGGAATGGTCTCTGCACTCCAAGTACTTTTCTGAGAAAAATGTCCAATATATATTTCAAATATAATTAATATCTATGGAGATATAGCACATTATGTATGATGAGTGTCCTGTGTGAAGATTTTCTACCAGGCTCTGTGGAGGACATGGCTGCAGAGAACTGCTCACATAAGGTTCACAGATGGTGGAGATGACATTTGTATTCATTATCTAGGTCTTTTCTTAAACATCAAATGAAACCTTTGGGGAACTAGGTGATCTATGAAAAGTCAAATTAGTTCAGGGAGTTCCTCCAGGCTCCTTTATGGCTCTTTCTTTTGTTGTTGTTGATGGACTACAGATTCTGGCTGTCACCTTCCTGCTCTACCAGGCACGTCTGATCATGATGAGAAACGTAAGACATAAATATGGGCAACGCTTTGACCTTAAATATACAGATCAACCTTCTTTTACTGATGAGATTTTTGCCAAACCCTATTGATGGATTGATCGTCTGAAATGTGAGGCCTATCTATCTATCTATCTATCTATCTATCTATCTATCTATCTATCGTATCCATCCATCCATCCCCTTTTTTCTTTGGACATAATGATACTGTAGCTGTATAGAGCAGGGTTTTACACACACTGTATGTGGCACATTACTATACTATGCAAATGCACTGAAACTGAAGGCAGAAAATTTAGTTTTTGGCTTTAGCTTTAGAGCCTGAATTTAAGTTATTCCCCACATCTGAAGTCTGATCTTGCTCTAAAGGGAACCTGTCACCTCAAGAAAGCTATTTACTTGAAGATATAATGGTGATCTGCAGATAGAGTTGGAAGGGGTTGTCCAAACATTTGTATCCATACATAGTGCTTTGTACGTTGTTAGGTCTCTCGGGTATTGCCGACAATGTTTAAACTAGACGTGCTCAGCCTCTCTCATTACAAGTGAATTAAAAGAGGACATGTGTGAGGGTTTGCAGGTACGCAGAATGCAGTGACGAGTCGCAAGACAATTTGGTGCTTTCTATAGTAACGTTTATAAGACTAGAGGGAACTTTCCTCAGTCACGGCCTGATCAACAAAAGGGGTAACACGGATTGCCCTGCAGGGGTTCTATACAAAAAAAACACAAACGGGTAGAACACAACTACTTCTGGCAGTAGCCGGTCACTATAGGGCCGGTCACGGTATGGCCGACTACGGGTCCTTAATTATATAGTCAACTTAGCCATCCAGACGTCCCTCGCCATTCGGGATGGTGGTGTTTCGGCATAGTGGTCGCTGGGTCCAGTTGCTGAGGCGTTGACGAAGTCTTCGCGTGTTCCGGCGCGCTGATGACACTGGAGCCCCACAGGCCCCGGCGGAATCCTTGGACGGATGGGCCGCAGCCCATGGACTGGGGCAAGCGGTGGCGATGTGGGGTGGGGGGTGATAGGCCACCTGTGCAACTAGCAGCTGCGACGGGGACTCCGCGGTGAGCAAAGGCCAGGCCCTTGCAGCGGACCAGAGCGGGACAGTGGTGGCGGCCGCTGGCACTGTACTTGCCACGGCCACGGGTGAGAGCAGGGCGGCTGCGAGTGGCGGGAGACAGGCCGCGAGCTGGGGCGAGGCGGCAGCGGCCGTGAGTGACCGCGGGCAGACCGCAGCCGTGGGCTGAGGCGAGGCTGCAATGGCTGCGGGCTGAGGTAAGGCGGCAGCGGGTTTCGGACGGTCGTCCCGGCGCCAACCCTCTGATGTCCTCCGTGAGCGTCTCCCTTGGCACTGGTAAGTCGCTCTGGCTCTCAGTCGCTCCCACGGTCTCCTGCTGCTTTTGTCCCAGTCTGCTGACTCATCGTCCCAGGAATTCCCCGCCTCCTTTATACTGGTCCCTCCCCCAGTCCATCTGTCTGTCACAACGGTCCGTCCCCGAACTCTGTCCCCCGGGGACAATTTCCCCCGGAACCTAGATGACGGCTCCCGTGGTTCCAGCCCGGACACTCGACGGGGGCCGTTCCTCCCACACATGCACGACTAGTCGGCACGTGAACACATGTATGGAAGTCACATTCTTGCGGTCACTTAACCGTTCGCTATCATCAGCAACACCACTGAAACCTGACAGTGTATGCATCCCATACTAAGGATTCAGAAATCTGCAGTCACAGAGTGATGGCATAATTTTGTCAGAAAACCACATAGCTCCTTCAAATCACATCTGCCAGGCTTAATGGAAGAAAAAAAATGAAGTTATATACATTGATTGACAGCCTGTCCTTCAACTTTTGAAGCATAAATGTGCAGAGCAGGCTGTTGATCAGTGTGCCAGGGCGTGATCACACTACACTTGCTGTCTAGTGAACGGTACCTATTACAGTGCCCTGCATTGCCCCGATAGCTGGAACTGAGTGGCTACAGCAGGGGTTGGGAGCCTTTTTTCTGCCAGGGGCCATTTGGATATGTATACCATCATTCACAGATCATGCAAAATTATCAACTTTAAATTTATTCTGTTATTTGGGTCACACATTTAATTAGCTCACCTCTAATGTCATGTCTAGATCTACATCACTTTGGTGTGGCTATGATGTTAGATAATATTGATGATGCTGTTACTCACAACTGCTTTTCCAGTTTTGCATCGGTCTGGAGTGCAGGTGACTCTTTGAGGTGGATTTTGAAAAGAACTTGCAGCAGTAAGTTCTGAACACAGATGTAAATTATACTGCAGTTCTTCTCACAGGGGTAAGTTACTGTTCATGTTATATTTATACAACTCAAACAATAGGGGGAGTCTGAAGTACATACATCACATAGAAGACACCAAGATTGCTTTATATACATCACATAGGAGACACAGATGCTACTGTATATACATGACATAGGAGACACCAAGAGTGCTCCATATACATTACGTAGGAGACACTGGGAAAAGAGAGTATGCATTACACAGGAGATGCTAGGACTGGAAAATATACACTACATAGGATGCACTGGGTCTGAGGTATGTACATCACAGGAGATGCTGGGGGATGTACATCCTGGAAGATGATGGAGCACATACATCACAGGATATACTGCAGCATTTACATCACAGGAAACACTGCAGCATGTACTTCACAGGAGATGCTGGGGCATATAAGTCACATGCTACACTGGGGGGCATATACATAACAGGAGACCAGTGGCGTAACTACAAAGTTATGGACCCCGGTGCGAACTTTCAAATGGGGCCCCCTCCATGCCAAAATACACGCACATATCCGCTCCGTACACCTTATACACACACGGCTCCACTCCGTACACCTTGTACACACACCGCTCTGCTACATCCACCCTGTAAACTCCCCTTGACGACACACAGAAACTTTACCTCATCCAGCATCATGACAACCAGCACAGCAGAGTCCTGCAAACAACGAGGCTCCTGATCATGTGACCCCTGACTCTTCCCCTCCTGTGACCTCATCAAAGGTCCTGTGTGCACAGAAAAGGACTTCATTGCAGGCTGTGGGGGTCTATCTGGGAGGGCGATAATGGGGTGCATGGGGGGGTGGCAGCTCAGTGCGGAATGCGGGGGGGTCAAAACGGGACTATCCCGCGAGAATCGGCACGGTTGGGAGATATCACGATCTGACCTGCCGGGCCCCTGACTCCCCCCGGGCCCAGTCACAGTGGCGACCGCTGCGACCGTGGTAATTATGCCCCTGCAGGAGACTCAGTAAGATATCACAGGGGGGACTGGGGCTGCTACTGCTGTCATCATTATCATTGGTGGGACTGGAGAGCAGACTACGCTGACTACATCCACAAAGTATGTCCTGACACTGCCACTGGCCGTACTGAATGCTGCACGTGCGTGCTCGCAGTTTCTGGAGCAATTATAGGGCTGGCGTTTTGATGGCCACTGGCCCGGGCACTGCGATACCCAGAATTAGCACAACGGTCTAAGGAACTCTGCCCGGGGGCCAAAATAAAGAACATCACAAGCCATAGACGGCTCGTGGGTTGGAGGTTCCCAAACTCTGGGCTACAGGGATAATTAAACTTCTTTTTCTCCCTGTAGCTGTTGCACCAATAAGGCAGCAAGACATGGTTTAAAAACTATTTACTTGCAGATTACCACTACTTTTGCAGGTAAATATAGGATCCCGGTAAGGGCTTCTGTGCGTTCACATGTTTGTGTTTTGTGTGCACCAAGTGTATCTATTGCCTACAAATGTATCCAGTCTTGACAATTCTCTGTGACCTAAATCCACAGCAGCACTCTATTGGGGAGTTTTTTACCCCGTACATTTTCAGTCAGAAGTCCAGGCTGTTTACCACATCAGATACAATGGTAGAATTGTATTTAATTCTCAGCCTAGATTAAATAAATATCTGGAAGTGATGAGAAATTGAAACATAAAGTTTATTAGAAAATTCTACCATTGTTTATACAGCCATTAAACTCTTATTTCTATAAAACCAGAAAACCTCCTGTAACGCTTACTTGAAGAAAAAAGAGAAAACACATTGCCATGTACGTGGCTCATACTAAACATAGAAAAACAGACATATTTAAATTTCTAAACTGGGAAGATAAAAGAAGAGGTGCAGCCACTGCCTTCAAGTCATATTTACATGGCAGCCCGTAACATTGTATTGGAAAGCTTCCAGGAATAACAGACTTTTGAAATGTGATGCTTTGTAAGTGCAGAAGATTCTGGGACATATCATCCTACAAGATTCTTGGCACCTACCCATGAGATAAGCCTCAGTGTTTCAGATGATGTTGTCAGCTTGTTTTATCCTCAAACTGATGTGCTGTGTCCCTGGTATCCTATTCCCGGAGCTGCAGTTGAGGAACGGCACAGTACAGTATTTTCTAGAATCTCTTCCGAGCTGCTGACATCAATTTATGCATCGAGCACTATATAGGGCTTTATTATTATACACTGTATTTATTTTCCCCGCATCATGTTCCCACATGCTTTATGCATCCATTAGCCCTCTGTGTCTGTACTGTTACACACTTAACATTATGGCTGGTCCATACAATCAAGGCAACAGTTACCACCCACCTTTCGTGTCTCCCCTTTTTTCCTCATAGACTGTAAGCTTGCGAGCAGGGCCCTCATTCCTCTTGGTATCTGTTATGATCTATGTGATTATTGTTATGCTGTAATGTCTATTGTCTGTACAAATCCCCTCTGAAATGTAAAGTGCTGCGGAATATGTCGGCGCTATAGAAATAAAATTTATTATTATTATATTATTATTATTTGCACCATGTTGTTACGGAAGACTTGGCCTGACAATTTAATTCGGAACTCGGAAACCCTCCATTGATGCTATTCATAGACGTGTCATGGTCTAGCAGGTGCATTAAACCATATGACTTATCAGACTATGAAAATTAGTTCTTTACCAGAAAGAAAACTACTTTACTAGTGTCACCTATTGGAGATAACCACATAACATCCAATTTTTCATCCCCCAACTCCAGTCCTCCAGAGTCATCAGCAGATAAGATTTTTAGGATTTTCTTAGTATTGTTCAGTTTATATTTCTATCACCTGTGTAATACTAAAGAAATGGTGGCGCTTTAGGACTGGAGTTTGGGAACACTGACTTAACAACACTTACAACTTGACTACGGATAGAAGCCAAGTTGGAGAGTCATCTAGGTGGTTTTGGGCTACATACCACTCATCAGTGTAGAGCAGGGTTTGACTAGCTGATTGAGACAACCTTGACATGGGTTTCAGCTAGGTCAAACTCTGCTCTGAAGGGCTTGGTTAATAGTCCTAGCAAGGTTGCAATCTTGTTAAAGGCTCAAACATGAACTTATAGTGAGCTACCTCCAATAGATGAGACTAAGGAGATTTCTTGAATAAAGAACACATGTGGTGTCCCTAAGGGGAGTCAACCTTCTCATGCCTTACTCATCTGAAAATGACATAGAGCAGCTCACTTTGGTGTGCCTGCTCCATCAAATGTGCTTCTTAGACAGCCATTAATTTGAGTTTCAATAGCGGACATCATTTATCAATATTTTTCCATCAAGAAACCCATAGGGAGGGTCCAGATTGAGGGAATGTTTTGTAATGCTTGAGTCCTAAGATGGCAGGGACTCTCTGGGAGAAGAGAAGAAAGCAAGGGGACCTGTATCTGTATGGATTCTGTGGTGGAAAGTAATGCAGGCAGGGCCTCTCTAGGAAAGTGGGGGACAATAGAATTTGGAGATGGGAACAGACAAGAAGACACCAGACAGCAGTGGCTACAAAGAACAAAAAAAGCTGGAGGAATTTTCTGGTTTTTATTTTTAGGCTGGAGTCACACTAACCGACGCAAAATACGGTCCATAGTTTACATGCGTAATATGGATGAATGACCCCTAAATAGTGCTCCGTATGACATCCGTAAGCAAGGTGTGATCACGTATTTTGCGCATGTCAGCATCCGTATGTAATCCGTATGGCGAGATTTTCTCTCAGGCTTGCAAAATGGACATTTAATGGTTTTGAGGCCTGCTAACTATTTAAATCATTAGCCTGCACCCTATTTATTGGCTCAGGAACAGGTGGCTGCCTCCATTCTGTCAATTTGTGACCTTGCCTTCACTAGGTGTGTTGGTGTTGTATGTGCAACATGGCAGACAGTCTGAGTTTCAACACAACTGAGCAGGTTCTCTTCAACTGGCTTTTGTCACGCCGCTTTTTTCAACCATACCCAGTGATAGTGAATCCGCGGAGGAGACGCCTGTGGGGTCATCCACTTTTGAGGCAACGACTCACAAGAGGTCATTTTCACCGCCTCTATTCTTCTCTGTGGGAGCATCCGGAAAAATTCTACCAATACTGTCGCATGAGCCTTGCAACATTGGATCTACTCTTGGAGACAGTGCGCCCTGGGATAACCTTTCAGGACACAAGGATGCGCAAAGCTATATCTGCAGAGGAGCGACTTCTACTCACATTATGGTATGTACTACACAACCACATTCTCTATGCTCATGATGTGTTGCCCAAAGTATGTTTTTTTTGCTTCTTGGACTAAGTTTAATGCCCTCATCTTATTCCAGATATATTTAAACTTACAGACCAGAATGTTATGTGTAATATGTACTGAATATCACATAGTCATTGTGCGATCAAATATATGTGTGTTAGTAGATCTGAATTAATAACAAGTTTGGTATGTATGTACCTGGTTTTTAGTTAATTTGTGCATTCTAAAATGTTCCATTTCTGTTGTTCTTCAGCTTCCTGTCCACGGGCCTGTCTTATGCCGCCCTCCACCATGAGTTTCTCATTGGAAGATCTACCATTTCTGGCATAGTCAGTTCGACATGTAGTGAAATATGGTCAAGACTACATCAACTCGTCATGCCCGAGCCCAAGATGGGAGACTGGTTGAGGATATCAAGGGACTTTGAGGAGGAATGCCAGATTCCTCATTGTATTGGGGCCCTAGATGGCAAACATATCCGGGTGCGTAAGCCACCGAACTCTGGCTCCCAATTCTTCAATTATAAACAATACTTTTCTGTTGTATTGTTGGCTCTGGCCGACCCTCAATACAAGTTTATAATTGTTGACATTGGGGCCTATGGAAGGACGGGAGACTCTAGAGTCTTCAATACTTCCATTATGGCTTGGCGACTACGCACCAACCAGTTGGATCTACCACCACCACGCCAGCTACCAGGCTCCACTAAAGAATCAGCCCCTTATGTCCTTGTGGCAGATGAGGCATTTCAGTTAATGTGCAATGTCATGAGGCCATATCCCCGGCGCAACCTGGACCACAGGCGCAGAATTTTTAACTTGCGCCTATCACGTGCTCGGTGACTGATGGAGTGTTCCTTTGGCATTCTTTGTGCCAAATGGCGGGTACTCCAGTCTGCCATTCAGCTGAGTGAACAAAATGTTAATGAAGTTGTTAAAGCCTGTGTGGTTCTTCATAACTTCACCAGGATACATGATTGTTCCTCCTCTGCTGGTGTTGTGCGTGGGTCGGACAATGTGCGTAGGGCGAGACCACCTATGAACTCTCAACGTAGACCACTCTCTGGGCTCAAAGTGCATGATACTTTCACAAATTACTTTATGTCACCTGAAGGGGAAACTTCTTGGCAAGAGCATGCTGTGTCTATGTTATAATTTTTTGGTTTATGTCTGTCTAAATATATATATTTAAACCCACTATGATTCTATGACTGTTTAATTGCATTGGTAAGCATATGTTAGTATGCTGACACCTTTTTTTAGAATTGAGACAGAGACGTAAAATGTAGTAGACAAATGTTTACTTTTGCCTTTTTTTTTTTAAGCAAAACATATTATTGCCATATGAGAAATGTGGCAATGGGCCAAATTGGCCTTTGTTCAGATGTGAAAATTGGGTACAATTAACATTTTCGGACATATAAAACAAACAAAATACCATTAGGCAATAACAAAATGGCAATATTATAAATTTTGGTACGTCGGGGGAGGAGAAGGCGGAATACCAGCCTGTGTTTGCCGCTGGCTACTTTGCCCAACTTGCCCATTGCCCTGTGAGGGGGCATACTGTTGCCCATGATGTGGGTAGTGTACTGCCTCCTGGAATTGGGCTTGGTACTGGCCAGAGTGATACTGGAGAGGGGCCTCTTGTTGGGGCTGGTAGGCCCGTGTCTCATACCCACCAATATAGCCATGTCGTCCCCAACCAGGTTGGGACCAGCCTCCAACACTGGGTGGGAACAAGTGGCCATATTGGTGAGGTTGGCTAGAGTCAGATATATGTGGCTGCTGTTGGAAAGGTTGGGTAGGGGGAGGAAGGGGGTGAGGTGTAGGCCCACGTATTTGAGGATCCTCAAAGCCTGCTTGAGCAAGCATGTGTGTTGGGTGTCTAAGGCGCATTAGATTTCTGGGTGAAAGCTGCCACCTCTCCAGATATTCAAATAACTCATATGGGGTATTGGGGTGTGTGCTTGCATCAAGCAGGATCTGAAAACATCTTTGAATACGGAGCCTCACCTCATGGGAAAGGGCACGAAGATAAAGGGCCAGGCTGCGTGAGTATGCCTCCTCACCATCATCATTATTGACTCTAGCCAGATAGTTAAGTACCCCTGTGTCCACATTGGTACGGGAATCTTGGGCAGGGATATGGAACCTTCTTCTTCCTCGCCGGGATGGTCCAGCAGGCTGTGGGGAGCCCCGGATCTGGCCAGTTGGGCTGCTGCTCATGTTGCCCTGTTCCTCCTGTATGGCTGATGGTGCAGCAGCAGACGGTCCTGCTTGTGGATGTGGTCCTGGTGGTGGGGTTTGTGGCACAGGCACTGGGTTTTCCTGAGATGAATCTTCACCCATGCTTCTTGGAGGGGGAGAAGATGGGCCAGCCACCTAATCCCCTACAGACCCAGGATCTATGATGGGCTCGGTATCTGAGCCAGTTCCTCTCTCCGTAAGGTTGGACTGAGTTCTGTTATGAAATAGAACAGAGCCAAAAATAAATCAATTTTTTTGGCCCTGTAAAGTATCTGTGTAATGTGGTGTGAGGTATCTACTTACGGTCTCAGATCCAGAATAGGAGCGAGGAAGGAGAGGCGGTCATAATAGATGCATTTCCTCTTTATGTGGCCCACATCACCACTCCTGGACCGCTGCTGACGTTCCCGCCTGTATTGGTCACGGATGCTGCTCCAGCGTCTCATCACATCTTCCACTGCAATGTGACAGGAAATATTCTCAATTTCACATATTTGATAGGTCAAATTTGCTACCAGCAGAGGTGCCTTGTGCTGGATGGCACTGTATGGCTCTAACGCTCGTGTGGAGAGCGGGAAGTTCTGTGGCACATACTGGCGCGGACTCTGACTCTGTGACCCCTATATCATACACAACCAAAGGGAGGGGATCTTAATGAGTCAGTCACCAGTCTCATGCATCCATCTTCACACACATAACTACCCATAAGAGTCTATACTAGTGCATGGCCAAGCGGACCTTCCCAGTAGTGGACCAATCCGAGCAGGAACGGGACCTGCGCATGTGACCTCCGACCTCCAATAAGAGGTTGTCCCACGGGCATGCTCAGTACCCAAAAGACAGGACTTAGTCCCAGAAGTGTCTACTTGCTGCTTACTCAAGCATGGAGTTATAGCAGAGTCAGAAGGAGCAAGCAGATGCCTAGCATCCACCTGGGCAAGACGTTTGGACCGATGTCTCTGCTGAGCAGGAACCTCTGCAGCTGCAGAAGAATGGGAGACTGCAGAGGACATGGCTTGAGATTCTCCCTGTGCAGTGAGGGAAACTCGACGCCTAACAATGCGGTCCAGACTGTCGGCTAGTGACACTGGATCGTCTGGAAGACAGGGTGGTGCTGGGAAACATACTGGAAGCATTATCTGCCATCTAACCAACCACCTGTTTGCACTGTTCTGGCTTCAAGAGTGATGCCCCACATGCCCCAGCTCTTGCAGTAGACATAGTATCACCTCTTCGACGGCCACTGCCTTTGCGTGCAGCAGCACGTCCACTTCCTTGTCCATTACTGCACGCTTTGCAGATTTTAAATTAAGCATATATGCCTGAAAAATTTCTGCTATTAAATTGGAAAAATAAATAGTTAGCCCTTACAATGACTGTTGTTTTAACGGTACAGCAGTAGTGGTAAACAAGTACTGCAATAGTAATATTATACCCTGCCAAGATGTCTCTAATCAAAAACTTTCCCTCCACTGAATGCATGTAGCAGCGGGTTTACTACAGAAGGGAAAATATTTTACCCTGAAAAGAACTGTTGTTTTAATACAGCATGAGCAGTATACAAGAACTGCATTAGCAAGATTACTAAACCCTGACTATATTCCTGCTCAAAACTACGCTCTTCCTACTATACCAAGAATTAACACTGCATTAAAGAGGGCAGCAGTGCCTACCTGCCCAGGTCTCCAAACAAATGCACAATCAGGATGCAGCAAACCCATATAGCAAAGATGGCGGCAACACAGGTGCAAAATACTAATAAGACAACCACTCACAGCCTACCAATTCATGGAGGGGTGATTGCTCAGTATATGATTGAACAAAAGAGGCTTGTGGAGCACCCTCCCAGGGCCATGGGGTACTCAGACCCAGGCCTGTTGGCTACAATGGGAGATGTCACAGCAGCTGTGACCCGGTCCGTGGCCCTGGGGCTCCATTGAAAAAGGGGAATATAGTCTATTGATGATTCGTGACGCCACCTGTGGTGTTCGGCAAGGGAGATGTTAAGCCGACGCTGCATGCAGATCCTCTGGGACTAATGGTGTGGTGCAGCTGTGTTGTTGTAGCCCTCCACAGGCAGGGCTGTAGTCCCAGGGCAGTGTAGATGAAGCGATAGGGAAGAGGCGCAGGCTGTGTGGTGTTTTGCACTGAGATGTAGCGGTGCTGAGTGTGTTGGCACAGGAATAAGTGGAGGACACCAGGGCATGTAGTTCCAAAGCTTTACTCACAGTCTGTTGTGCAAACAGGTGCCCGCATCCGTGCCGTGTCCCCCAGGTCAGGGACTCCGTCAACCTCCAGGCAAGATGGAACACTCCTTTTCAACACTCCGCCAACATATGTGCCTTTTCTGAACATCTCCTCTTATAGCGCCTTTGAATGAAGTACTCCCAGTACTGAGTTACACTGGAATTCCTCCTGTGAGAAGTTCCTATGAACTCTACTTGTACGGCAGACAGCTGTAGCCTGCTTCGGGGACTCCTTACTACCTAGTCCCGGCTCACTATCGTTGCTGTTGTGCCCCCAAGTCTTGTGTGGGAATAAAGTGGTGACAACTTCTATTCCTCCGGTGTCTGCTGCAGGACCATTAGTATCCGTACAACCTTGGGCACCGGGCCCCGGCCTTGCGCCAACAACTTCTAGGAAGGGCTCTCTTCTGACCCTAGTTCCTAGTTCTCTTCCACTCCTCACGTTCCATACTAATCCTTCTTCCTAATGGAGAATCAAGCTTCCTTCCTCTGTCTCTTTCCTGTGCCAGCAGACCCAGGTCAATGTGGCCTGCTGCAGCACTTCCTTCTTCCATCCCTCTCCCGGGGATCTTCTCTGTCTCACTCTCTGTCCTTCTACATCCTCACTCACTGACTGAATGAATGACTGAATGACTGACTCAACTCTTCGCGCTCTTTTATGTGAACTAAGCTCCACCCACCTCCCAGCACGTTTCGTGTTCCAAGCAGGGAGCCACCAAAGGGTGCTATGCTACACTCCAAGCAGGTAGCCGCCGAAGGTGCTTTGCTGCACTACTTTGTGGTGTGGGGTGCAGGTGTTGGAGTGTGGTCAGGAGTCTCCACCTTTCCTGGATGGTGGGGTACCACACCTCAGGAGGAGGTGCAGTACCTCTGTGCCGACTGAAGCCTCAGGGGCGCCACACTTGTATATGGCGCTGTTGACATGAAGGTAAATTTTGCACCTATGTTGCCACCATCTTTTCTATATGGTTGCTATAGTGCATTCATGTCTCCCCATACATTATATGTTCAGCACCATACAGCAGGCAAATTGTATGTTTTAGCCACTAGCATGGCCCCAGAGGTAAGGATGGTATGTCATTATGATCTCATGCCTTGTCTTAAACTTGTCTTAGACATGCAAAAATTAAAAAAATGTAGAACAGGCTCCATATCCATCAAATCTGTATCATTCTCTATTCCTCACACACTAATCTTCTTCACTACTGAGCTTTTTCACACTATCAGTATAGCTTATTCAGTGTTTTATAGGTTTCTCTCCATATCTCTGTGGCTAAGCTGTGAGCTGTGATGTCCTCTCACTATCCAGATTAATCACATCTTGCCTGCTGCGTTCCCTGTTTCTGCTCTTATTTTGGCTTTGATAAACCCTCCTGATTGATTGTGCTATACCATGTGCTAACTATAAGGCATTATAGAGAAACTCATACGGCCACCCCAGAGTTTATGCTCTACTTCTCTGGATGATGTACGGTAGTCTGAATTGTATAAATTGTTGGTGGTTGTTTTAGGCACTGTCCACAAAGAAAATAACAAATTGTTCGAATTTGGAAGGTTCAATGAATTATTAAAAATTGACCGATTTGCTCTTCTCTACACATAATGATCAAGTGCAAGGCATTTACGCCAGGTTCTTTTGTGGATTTTGAGCAAAAAAAAGTGAGAGAACAGCTCTATGAATATATATAAAGTAGAGCCTCATTGACCTGATGTATACCAAAAAATTGCTGCATAACATCATGACCGTATTGAGTATTGTAGTCAACTATGCTATTCAGTAATGGTGCATTTGTAAAAAGTGTACCGTATATTGTACATTTTAATGGATAACAAATGCATATGCCAACTGGGACGATACTTGAGTGAAGAATAGAGATGAAGTAAATATAGAAGACGGCACATTTAGTGATGAAAGTCGTACATGCCTGCCTGGTCATTCAATACTGATTTTTTTTTTCCAAAAATACTGCAATGTAACTTGCATTGGAGGTTATAATAATTGCTCAAATGTTTTACCATATTTTTCGGACTATAAGACACATCAGACCATAAGACGCACCCCAAATTTTTCGGACTATAAGACACATCAGACCATAAGACGCACCCCAAATTTTCAGAAGGAAAATAGGGAAAAAAATGTGTGGCAGTGGTGCTCTGAGGTTCCCAGTGGTTCCGCCAGTCTTTTGCGCCAGCTTCATAGGTGGTGTGGCGAGGCTCCACCGGCATTTTGCAACAGGTTCAGTGGTGGTGCTCTCTGGTCCGGCGGGGCTCCGCCGGCATTTTGCGACAGGTGCTGTCGTGATACTCTGTGGTGCGGTGGGGCTCTGCCGGTGCTTTGTGAAAGCCTGGAGGCGCTCACAGATCCATTGCAGCAATGTGGTGGTCTCCAGGAAAATGGGCGCTGGGGGCAGCGCATGCTCAGATTGAGATCTCGGCAAGATCTCAATCTGAGTATGCGCCACCCCCGGCGGCCATTTTCCCCAGACACCACCGCATTGCAGCAATGGATCTACGGGGGCCTTTGGGATTTCAGAAAACGCCAGCGGAGCCCCAACGCACCCCACCACAGAGCACGACCACCGCACCAGCCTGGGAAGGGAGGCTGCATCGCCCTGCAACGTCAGACCAGGACTGCCGTCACAGTATTTTGTAAGTATATTCCGACTATAATTTTTGGGGAAAAAAAGTGCGTCTCATGGTCCAAAAAATATGGTAAGTCTATTTTCCAGAAATTGACAAAAATCTTGTGTAAAATGGTGATTGATTTTTTTATTTTGTTTTCCGCTTGGACACTGTCAGTTCAGTAAGGAGGCAAGGAAGCAGCATTGAGCAGGCTACATGTTTCTTGGTGTAGAAAACACAATAAAGAATATTTGCCGCTCTAGAAAAGATAATAATTTATCATTTTCCCATAACTCCTATCTGTACTTCAGATGCTTTGTGAAGAACAAAAACTTTTGCTGTTCACTTCTTCTATAAGGAGAGAGTCTTATCTGCTGTTCAGTTGTGTTAGAAGAAAGTGCAGAAAATGCTTTGCCCACTTCAGAGCCTGATCTATTTTAACATTACTAATTACTAATGAAGTTGGAGAGGACCCGCTAATGGCCAGATGTTCATGGGACATACGTGTACTCGAAGAGTTTACTAATTGTTCTGTTTGGTCACAAGTTCATGTTATTTTTTAAAGTTTTTGCAACATTTATAGTAAATTCATGACTGTACTGTATATTATACCAAGCAGGCATACATTTAGCCCTTAACTCCAAAAAAGAGAAGTAAAAAGTGAACAATAATTTGCAATAAAAAAACTAATTTTATTTAGAGAGATAATAAACATTAGAATAAGGAGAAGAATCAAAAGAGTGTCATATGGCCAGGAGCACAGTGAGATAACTATATATTACATTACATGTGAATAGACCATAAAAATCAGGGGAAATAGTGAAAAATAGATGGTGGAGTAAATAAATAAACCCCAGAGCAAATGAGCTAATGTAACAGACATATACTAGTGAAATACCATAGTCTAAATACTCTCACAGTCTGGGGAGCCATTCAATACATTGTAATGGCACTGTGGACATATACTCCTACAGATCATTGGAGCTAATACTATCAGTAAACCCCTAAGTTAACCCCCTGAGGAAGCTGACGCGAAATGTGCATCGGGGTTGCCGCATCTCATTGCCAGGTATTATGCACTTAGCACTTTGCTCTTATTTATCTAGATTTACGTTCATGTGTACTTCTATTGTATTTTGACAGATCAGCCTGAACACATACAATGGCTTTATTCTATGTTAACATAGGGGTTTACTGAGAGCATTAGTTACTATGATCTGTTGGAGTATATGGCCACAGTGCTATTACAATGTATGGAATGTCTCCACAGACTGTCAGAGTATTTAGACTATGGTATTTCACTGGTATATGTCTCTTACATTAGCTCATTTGCTCTGGGGTTTATTTATTTGCTCCACTATCTATTATGCAGTATTTCCCCTGATTTTTATGGTCTATTCACATGTGATGAAATATATAGTTTCTCCCTGTGCTCATGGCCATGTGACACGCTTTTGATTCTTCTCCTTATTTTAATGTTTATTATCTGTCTGAATAAACATTTTTTATTGCACATTATTGTTCGCTTTTTACTTCCCTTTTTTGGGTTAATGGTTAGATAGGAAGTGTGATTTAATTTTGACCGCTTTTGGCTTTGGCTATACATTTAGACCTTGTAGCCCTTAGGTTTTAAAAAAAAAACAATGGCAGAACTTGCTATTGTGTCTCCCACCAGTCCCCCGAACACAGTATGATGCCCCCATAGATAATTCCCACAAATTATTATGCCCTTATAGCACATTCCAGCCCCACACAGTTTAATGTCCCAAAGTACCATCACACAGTATCATGTCCCATAGTCTCCTCTACACAGTATAATGCCCCATAGTCTCTTCTATACAGTATAATGCCCCATAGTCTCCTCTATGCAGTATAATTCCCCATAGTCTCCTCTACGCAGTATAATGCCCCATAGTCTCCTCTACACAGTATAGTGCCCCATAGTCTCCTCTACACAGTATAGTGCCCCATTGTCTCCTCTACACAGTATAGTGCCCCATAGTCTCCTTTACGCAGTATAATGCCCCATAGTCTCCTCTACACAGTAGTATAATGCCCCATAGTCTCCTCTACACAGTATAATGCCCCATAGTCTCCTTTACACAGTATAGTGCCCCATAGTCTCCTCTACACAGTAGTATAATGCCCCATAGTCTCCTCTACACAGTATAGTGCCCCATAGTCTCCTTTACGCAGTATAGTGCCCCATAGTCTCCTCTACACAGTAGTATAATGCCCCATAGTCTCCTCTACACAGTATAATGCCCCATAGTCTCCTCCACACAGTATATTGCCCCATTGTCTCCTCTACACAGTATAACGCCCCATAGTCTCCGCTACACAGTATAATGCCCCATAGTCTCCTCTACATAGTATAATGCCCCATAGTCTCCTCTACACAGTATAATGCCCCATAGTCTCCTCTACACAGTATATTGCCCCATTGTCTCCTCTACACAGTATAATTCCTTCGCAATATATTGCCCTCATAGCCCCCTCACATTTTATGATGCCCTTACAGCACATTCCTCCAAGGTATAGTGCCCCCACAGCACCACCACACATTATATCCCCACATAGTATAATGCCCTCACAATTCCCCCACGCAGAATATTATCCCTACAGCACCAGAAAACAGTATGATGTCTACACAGTCCCCTCTATACAGTATAATTCTCTCACAGTCCGCCCACATAGTTTGATGGCCCAGCAGCATAATGCACTCACAGCCTTCCACAGAGTTATGATGCTCTTATAGAGTCCCCCACAATGTATAATGCTCCTGCAGTACCCATTGCACAGTATGATATTTCCACAGTCCTTTAACACAGTATGATGCGCCTACACCTCTGCATTCCGTATGAGGACCACAAAGATCATCCCACACAGTATGATGCCCCCCACAACCCACAACACTGTATAATTCCCCAATAATCGCCATAGTGGCCCACAAATAAGCATGTCACCTGACGATGCCACCTGACCCAAATCATAGGACTCAGGTCAGTTGAAGTTAGGGATTATTGGAGAACCACAGCAATCTCTGAAAAAGAAGTTGGATAACTTTGAAACACAGAGAATAAACCGCACTGTTACTACTCACGTATGTTTGATTTGACTCCTTGATTGGATTTATCTCAGCAGCGTAGGAGGTCACTTACAATCCATTAATCCATATTACTACATTGGATTGTCTAACCTATGGGGCAGCTGGGTCCTTGTTTTATGCCTTTTCAGTGGCTTACACAAAAAGATCAAGTGAGCAGAAGCGCATTGTAACAATACTATTATCCAGATAACACCCTACTGTGCTTATCATTTTCCCTCAGACACTTCTCCACAGTTGAAGTTAGGACATACTCCAGACCTCCTGAGACAGTGAGACACCTCCCCAAATTTGTGATGTCCCATTGGATCTGGGACGGAAAACAAACAATCGTGTGACATAGACTCCAAAATTCCTCCTGACAGATTGCATTACATGATCCTTTTTAAGAAATGTGAAATTGTATTGGGATTTTCTACCAATCTCCTTGGTTCAATAGACCTGTCATGTTCTGCTGCAATACTAGATGAAGCCTGTAGACGTGTCTGCCGCTTTTTCTCATGAAAGCCCATTTCAACTGTACTGCACTAAGGAAAATAATAATGAAGACGTAATGATTAATGTAATAAGAAATCTAAATATTCCTTAACTTCATTTACCCGTCTGCCCAAGCTATTCCATAATAATGTATGTCTCCTGGGACTAAAACACTTGTAGATGACTCACATTATATGGCAATGGTTAGTAACACCACTCCACAGCCTGAACCCATTAATGTTAATACTTCGAGATTTTTAGTTTTGTAAAATATGCCAATTTATAAGAAAACTGGCTATACCGGTGTATGTAAATGTTCATATGAGTTACACACGTGAGAGCCATTAGCAAGAATATATAAACTATTTGTATTGAAAGCAATGGTCTAAAAACGCGTGTAGCGGTATAAATGCTTCCTTTCATTAGTGCTATAATAAAGAGCAAAGCAGGTGGAAACTACTGTCACATGGAAGGAAAAGAAGATTCATGGGGTTTCTTTAGGAGTGAGCAGCAGGAGGACGACGACTCACAAGCATTCGCCAAAAGCGTTTCAAAAGCACAGAAAATTCAACAAGTACCAAAAGAAAGATTTTGGGGGGAATATTAAAGTAGTGTTAAGAATATATCAAATTACCGTATATACTCGTGTATAAGCCGACCTGAGTATAAGCCGACCCCCTAATTTTGCCACAAAAAACTGGGAAAACGTATTGACTCGCATATAAGCCTAGGGTGGAAAATGCAGAAGCTACTGGTAAATTTCAAAAATAAAAATAGAGAGCAAAAAAAGAAAAATTAATTGGGACATCAGTAGGTTAAATATTTTTGAATATCCATATAGAATCAGGAGCCCCATATAATGCTCCATACAGTTCATGATGGCCCCACAAGATGCTCCATACAAAATACACCCCATATAATACTGCATAAAGGTTAATAATGACCCCATAAGATGCTCCATAAAGGTTATGGCCCCATAAGATCTTCCATAGATTATGTCCCCATAAGATGCTCCATAAAATGCTCCAAAGATTATGCCCCATAAGATGCTCCATAGATTATGCTCCATGAGATGCTCCTTAGATTATGCCCCCATATGCTGCCCCATAAGATGCGCCATAGAATAATATGCCCCATATGCTGCTCCATAAAGGTTATAGCCCCATAAGATGCTCCATAGAATATGCCCCAATAAGATGCTCCATAGAATATGCCCCATGTGCTGCTCCATAAAGGTTATGGCCCCATAAGATGCTCCATGGATTATGCCCCATATGCTGCCCCATAAGATGCTCTATAGATTATGCCCCCATATGCTGCCCCATAAGATGTTCCATAGATTATGCTCCCATATGCTGCCCCCATAAGATGCTCCATAGATTATGCCCCCATATGCTGCACCATAAGATGCTCCATAGATTATGCCCCCATATGCTACCCCCATAATATGCTCCATAGATTATGCCCCCATATGCTGCCCCATAAGATGCTCCATAGATTATGCCCCCATATGCTGTTGCTGCAAATAAAAAAAAAGCTTACTCACCTCTCCGTCACCGGGGTCCAGGTGCCGGTGTCACCGCTGGCTCAAGACCCGGCACCTGAGATATTCACCTGTCCCCGTTCCAACTCTGCTCACCGCTGTCTGCCGGGTCCTCTGTCAGTGACCTTCAGGCAGCAGAGGGCACGGCGCACACTAACCACGTCACCGCACCCTCTGCTGCCTGAATGTCACTGACAGAGTGAATGTGCATATTCATGTCTTTAATGAGCGGTACCACGTGATCGCTGAAGGAAGGAGCCTGAGACCATGGGACAAGCAGGGGGGCTGCAGAGATGCGCCAGGGGGGTAAGTATCATCTGACACTCCCGCTCCCCCTCCCTTGCCAACTCCCTAGCGTATATGACTTGCATATAAGCTGAGAGAGGGACTTTCAGCCCCAAAAAATGGGCTGAAAATCTTGGCTTATACACAAGTATATATAGTATATTAATCTATTCTATTATTTCTAAACACTGTTTTTCGGTGATTCCTTTGTATCCCCGTTCATACTGCACCCACACACACAAATGATACACCATGTGAAAGGTAAATTTGCCCCCTTCAGCAAGAAAATAGCCAAACAAACCACACATCCACGATTTTTAACAGTTTAAAAATTAATTTTCATAAACCTGCAGTAAGGAAAAATGACCTGCAGGTGGCACCACAGTACCCCAAAGCACACTACCAACACATTTGTATACATCACTGCTTTTTTGGGGATTACTTTGCCCCACACACACAAACGAAACACCATTTGAAAGGTAAACTTGCTTCCTTCAGCAAGAAAACAGCCAAACAAACCACACATTCACAATTTTATCATTAAATACAGTTTAAACATTCATTTTCATAAACCTGTAGAAAGACACAATGACCTGCAGGTGGCACCTCAACCACAAAACATTTTTTGGCCTCTAACTTATCAAAACAATTTATTGTATTAGCACTCTACATATATAAATACCTGTCTGGGTTCATCAGCTCATGAAATACATTTACATTTGATCAGCTTGTTTTTTCTGAAATTGCCTGCGCCCCCGATGACCAATGTGCGAAAATTTTGCACAGGCCAAGCTAGTTAATATGAAAAACGAATGGATGAGCCAGGAGCAAACAAGTCATATGAGAACAAAATGCGCTTAGTATATTTCATGGTACAAACCCAAATATTATCCAAAGAATATGTCTGTGTATATTAAAGAGCGTAAATGTAGTGCTGTGAAGAAAAAGGGAGATTAGGGTATTGATGAAAAGCAGCAATGACTAGAGTTGAGCGAAACGGGTCGAAAAATTTCAAAAGTCGCCGACTTTTAGCAAAGTCGGGTTTCATGAAACGAAACCCGACCCTAGGATGAGGTCGGCCACGAGGTCGGCGACTTACGCGCCAAAGTCGCGTTTCAAAAGTTTGTTTTGCGCTCTTTTTCAGCCAATCAGGATCCACGGACACTGTGGGCAACGTGATGACATAGGCAGGGGTCACCACCATCTTTCAGAAGGGCATGCAAGTGATTGGCTTGCTTAGGTGGGCGTCACAGGGGTTATAAAAGGGCGTGCACGCCGACCGCCATCTTCTGCCGATCTTAGCATAGGGAGAGGTTGCTGCTGCTGATTCTGTAGGGAGAGCGTTAGGCAGGGAAGAAGAAAAAAAACTGCTTCTGCTGCTAGCGATTTTGCCTGTACAACACCCCAGTCACTGTGTGTGCAGTGCAAGGGGAGGCTATATTGTGGTGGATCAGCGGTGTTGGTTGTTAGGCTGCCTTCTAAGGCTTCCTGACAGCTGCATTGCTGTTTACCCACTGCTCTGCACACTGCTTTTTTAAAAGCAATCCCAATTTTTTTTTTTTGTTCTGCTGAGGTACTGAGCGTGCATTTTTTCACACCATACAGCGGTGTACGCTCCTCACACAGTACCGTGTAACGGCTGTTATCACAGCCACAGTGAAGCTATCTGTGTGTCACTCTGTGAGAATAAGTCGAGGACATGTTCCGTTCTTACAGACCTGCACCTACTAGTTTTGTCTAGCTTTCAAACAGTTAAATATATTTGCTGTTTGATCACATTCAAAACTATAGAGAGACAGCGTGTGTCAGTCCGTATACTTAAAAAACACGGAGCTTGACAATTTTACGTACACCGGACAGCCGTGTACGTGCACGCTCCTCTCAGTACCGTGTAACGGCTGTTATCATGGCCACAGTGAAGCTATCTGTGTGTCACTGTGGAAGGATAAGTGGAGGACTTGTTCCGTTCTTACAGACCTACACTCTAGGGAGATTCCTATTCTGCCCAATTCTACATACACCTTGCAGTTTGTGATACACTAGCCAATTTCTGCCTGTGACATAGCGCTCTGATATTCAGTGGGCCTCACACAATCCAAAAGTGTCCAGTGTCCACTAGTGTGTGCAGAAATTCAAAATCTCCCTTATCCTGTAGTCACTTTTTTCACACCTGTGCCATCGAGCCTGTGACATAGCGCTCTGATATTCAGTGGGCCTCACACAATCCATAAGTGTCCAGTGTCCACAAGTGTGTGCAGAAATTCAAAATCTCCCCTGTCCTATAGACACCTTGTACCTTGTTTTACATTACTATATAGTTTGTTGGATTTTGTCTACATTTCTACAAAAAATGATGAAGGCTGGTGGAAGAGGCCGTGGAATTGGGCGGGGGTTGGCAGCTGGTAATGATGGTGTTGGTGGTGGATCTGATGGTAGTGGCAAGAGCAAAATAGGACCGAATGCAGGAGGTGTTGAGCCTGCGTCATCGTCTGGCTCCATAAGGCTTCGAAGGCTTAGTTTTCTAGGAGTTGGCAAGCCGCTTTTAAAGCCAGAGCATCAGGAAAAAGTTTTGTCTTACATTGCTGACTCAGCCTCCAGCTCTATCGCCTCCACTTCTGAAGTTGTAAAAAGTAAAAGCACTGAGTCGTCATTGGAGGCTCATGTTCATGAACCACACCTTTCCTTGTGTTCTTCACCCCAACCAAGATTGAAGGATGACGCAGGCCATACTACTGATTACTCCATGGAGCTGTTTTCACATACCATGCCTGGATTATCAAGTGAAATGGTGAATTACCCAGGCCAAGATGAATCTGACATGGAGTGCACTGATGCACAGCCGCTGATAGATGATTCTGCTGGTACATTCACTCAGAGCACTACATTGTCCTCGCAGTGTACAGAGCCAGATTCTGACCCTGATGAGACTCAGGTGCCCCTTCCCGCACACTATACCACCATACACGGTGACACAGAGGAACGTGCACATGACATTGAAGAGGAGGTGATGGATGACCCAGTTGTTGACCCAGATTGGCATCCATTGGGGGAAGAGGGTGCTGCTTCCAATAGCTCAGATGAGGAGCATCCACAGCAGACATCGACATCGCAACAGCTGTTATCTGGCAGGCCCGGAGCACTCCAAAGACAGGTTCCAAAAATCAAAAGAGTTGCTGGACAGCTTGTCCAGAGGGTCAAAAGATCACAGCGTGCTAGGCCGCAAAATGTCTGCCAAAGTAGGAAGAGTGCAGTGTGGCACTTTTTTGAACAAAATCCTCATGATCAGGGCAAGGTTATCTGTAAGAAGTGCGCAAAGACCTTTAGCCGAGGGAAAAATCTGAAAAATTTGAACACCAGTTGCATGCTTAGACATTTAACCAGCATGGACTTGCAAGCGTGGACACAACACCAAACCTCAAGTGCCACATGTGCAACTGATCACAAAGAAGGTAGTCAGCAACGCTACATTGTTTCCCCCACTGTAAGCCCACCGGTTAGCACAGCAGCAAATGTTGAGGTGTCGTTGCAAGGCCACAGCAGTCAGGGAATCCCACTGTTATATCAACGAAATACTGAATCTAGGCCATCAGAAAGAACACCAACTCCATCACCATCATCAACCCTCTCTCAGTCCGCCCTGTCCACCGCTACTTCCACCATATGCAGCTCTCAAGTCCAGCTCACCCTCCCAGACACTATGAGTAGGTCAAGAAAGTACTCAGTCTCTCATCCGCGTACACTGGGTTTGAACGCCCACATTGCCAAACTAATCTCGTTTGAGATGATGCCCTTTCGGTTGGTGGAAAGCGCAGCTTTCCGCGAACTCATGGCCTATGCAGTACCACGCTATGACCTACCCAGTCGCCACTTCTTCTCTCACAAAGCCATCCCAGCCCTCCACCATCATGTAAAAGACTGCATTGTCCATGCACTCAAGCAGTCAATGAGTGGAAAGGTGCACCTCACAACTGATGCATGGTCCAGTCGGCATGGCCAGGGCCGTTACGTGTCCATCACTGCGCACTGGGTTAATGTGGATGCAGGGTCCACAGGGGACAGCGGTGGTGGGACAGTGCTGCCTAGCCCACGGTATAGGAAACAGTTGGCTGTAGGCGTTCGACCCTCCTCCTCCTCCTCCAGAAGTGAAAGCTCGTCCACAGAGCGCAGTCGTACGAGCACTCCATCTGCAGCTGCCACTGTTGCACACGAGGTGTCCCCCTATCGAGCAGCTAGTGGAAAGCGTCAGCAGGCTGTGTTGCAGATGATGTGTTTGGGCGACAGACACACCGCCAAGGTGCTGGCCGAGTACTTGAAGCGACAAACTGAGTCATGGCTGGGCAGTGTACATCTTGAGGCAGGCAAGGTAGTTAGTGATAACGGCCGGAATTTTGTGGCAGCCATAGCCCTTTCAAAACTCAGCCACATACCTTGCTTGGCTCACACCTTGAACCTGGTTGTGCAGTGCTTCCTCAAAAATTATCCGGAGTTAACAGCCCTGCTCCAGAAGGTGCGAAGACTGTGCGCGCACATCCGCCGGTCGCCAGTACACTCCGTTCGTATGCAGAAGCTGCAGCGATTGCTCCACCTTCCCAACCACCGCCTCATTATCGACATTGCAACAAGGTGGAACTCCACCCTGCACATGGTGGAGCGGCTGTGCGAGCAGAGGCAGGCCATAATGCATTTGTGGGAGGATACACGGCCAGGCACTTTGAGAGCAGACATGGAGTTGACAGGTGTGCAGTGGTCGAAGCTGAAAGACCTCTGTAAAGTCCTTCAGTGTTTTGAGGAATGCACACGGCTGCTAAGCGCAGAAGACGCCATCCTAAGCATGAGCATCCCACTTATGCGTCTGCTAATGCAAACTTTGACGCACCTTAAGGAGCAGGCGTCTGCAGCCAATGTGGATGAGGAGGAAGAGGAGGAGGGAATCCTTGATGACATTCAGCCATTGTCTGCTCAGGGACCTCTCCTGGACGAGGTGGAGGAAGAAGAGGAGGAGGAGGATGATGATGGGGATGATTACTTAGGGGAGGAGGATGCATCTCGTGGGGCAAGTGAAAATGTTGGCGTGGCAAGGTCTGGTACAGGGTTTGTGCATGACTGGAGGGATGTGGATTTGCCAGAAAGTGCTCCTTCAACCAGCACTCGCAGTGCATCACTGACACCGGGAACATTGGCCCACATGTCAGATTATGCCTTGCAGATCCTAAAAAGGAACCCACGCATTGCCAAAATGATGAACGATGACGACTACTGGTTGGCCAGCATCCTGGATCCACGCTATAAAGGCAAATTACAAAACATCATGCCACAGGAGAACCTTGACCTAATATTGGCTAATAAACAAGCATCTCTGGTAAATCGGTTGCTTGAGGCATTCCCAGCACACAGCAGCGGTGATGGTTCTCACACGAGCCGTACGGGCCGGGGGCAGCTTGGCAGAGGTGTTCATGGTGCACACAGCAGAAGTGGCGTTGGAGACAGGGGTTTCAAGACAATGTTGTGGACTGATTTTTCAAGTACCGCTCACACAACTGGTAATACTGCATCGATGGAAAGTGACAGGAGACAGCAGTTGTCAACTATGGTTACAAACTACTTTTCCTCCCATATCGATGTTCTCCCACACAGGTCATTCCCCTTTGACTATTGGGCCGCTAAACTGGACACCTGGCCTGAATTTGCACAATATGCCTTACAGGAGCTTGCTTGCCCAGCTGCAAGTGTGCTATCGGAAAGAGTATTCAGTGCAGCTGGATCAATCCTGACAGAAAAAAGGACCCGTCTGTCAACTCAAAATGTGGATGATCTAACCTTCATTAAAATGAACCATGCATGGGTTTCCAAGGATTTTGTCCCACCTTCCCCTGATGACACATAGGGTGACAGAAAAATGGCTTGCTTTGGTCCACCTCTTCCTGGGACTTAACCTATTTTGCCTTTTGCATCAGCTGAATGTCCAACATCAACATATGCCACTTTCTAAAACTCCCTAACTGTGCTGCCTCCCCCCCCATGGCCGGGGTCACCACCTAGCGCACGACACCGTGCGAGTGCCGTTGCCCTGGACAGGTGGGTAGGCCGACTCTTGGGCACGGGCACTGGCACAGGGTCCCTCATGGTGCAATCAAGTGTCTCTGACGGTGGTGGTGCACACCCGCCGTCAGACACACCGCCATACTATGAGGGGCCCAGTGCCAGTACCGACGCCCACGAGTGGGCCCCCCTTGCTTGGGCAGGGCCCCAGCATTTGCAATCTTTACCTCTCCCTGCTCCTCCGCTGTGTAGTCTGGGCCGTCAAATCCATACTGTGCCTGACACCGTCTGAGCCTGCCTCCTGATGTATAGACATATATTTTGAATGTGTACGCTATCCATACATGTTATCCGGGGATACAGTACCCTTTCTCACCTTTGTGCAATCACGTGCAATCCATACTGGGCCTAACACCGTCTGAGCCTGCCTCCTGATGTATAGACATATATTTTGAATGTGTACGCTATCCATACATGTTATCCGGGGATACGGTACCCTTTCTCACCTTTGTGCAATCACGTGCAAGCCATACTGGGCCTAACACCGTCTGAGCCTGCCTCCTGATGTATAGACATATATTTTGAATGTGTACGCTATCCATACATGTTATCCGGGGATACGGTACCCTTTCTCACCTTTGTGCAATCACGTGTAATCCATACTGGGCGTGAGAACGGCTGGCGAGCTGTTAGGCAAGCTAAAGCACCTGTGGTTTGCACACGTAAGTTTTTCATTTTTTCAGGAATGACGGTTAGGCCTAATTCCGGAACTGCGGTTGACCTGCACTTACTGGGAAATCATCGTTCGCGGGTAATAATTGTAATCAGTGATCCCCATCACTAACGTTGTTCAGCGGGTTATCTGCACCTGTAAGCGACAAACGTTGGCCTTTTCAGTGTAGCGCACATGCAGCCACGGACATGTAAGGGCATGACACACCAGTTATTGGCCAATCTCATGTGCCAGAGCCTCACGTGTCCCTCTAGTAAGCCGGACTCGGACCGCGGGGCATGACGGAGTCTCGTTCGTTAACGGAATTAAGCTTGCAATGTGTGCATCTTTTCTGTAGCTGGCATGGTTGAGGTTTCCCAGGTGGAGTCGAATTTAACCATAGGCTCCACTCCTGGTGGTGCCCTTCTGGACATTCCTTTAAGGTTCAGCTTTGCAACCATACTGCCCACGTAAAACAAACACTTTGCCTTCATGAACGCTGTTTGGAGGGTCATGACTCATGGGAATAATGCCGCCCAATCAGTTAACCTGCTAGAGAGATCCTTCGTTGCTCCCAAGCATGACATCACACTCCCTAGGAGGAAGGTAATGCCACTGTGGCGACCGTACTCCTGGGGGCGACACAAGTGCACTGATGCCCAGCCACTGCTCGATGAGTCTGCTGGTACATTGACCCAGACCACTACATTCCCCTCGCACGCTACACGGCCTGAATCTGACCCTGATGAAACTCAGGTTACCCTTCCCATATACAGTTCCATCTTACACGGTGACAAAGAGGAAGCTGCAAATGAAAGTGCAGGTTCGGCCCACCCGCCATCAGACACACCACCGTACTATCAGGGGCCCTGTGCCAGTGCCGTCGCCAACGAGAGGGCCCCCCCTGCTTGCCCAGGATCACAGCACTTGCAAGGTTGAAATACTGTGCAGTGAGATGGAAGATGGGGACGACGAGGAGTCCAGACTAGTACAGGGATTCCCTAGCGAGGAGACTTATTTGATTGTTTTCAATGTTGGGACAGCAATTTTTGGGGAGCACTATACTCTGGAGAATGATAGATGGGGCCCACCATACACTGGAACATTCCAAAGGTGGACATCAGACACTGGAGCAGCATTTACAGGGCCCATTATACACTAGAGCATTAGAAATGGGGCCCATTATGTTTGGAGCATTATTTGGGCCCATAAGACAGTGGAGCTTCATCCATGGGGACTAACATATACTGTAGCATTATGTGGAGCTCATCATATACTGTTTCAAACATTATATGGGACCAATGATTCTGTATGGAGAAATAGATGGGCCTCGTCATGAGATGTAAAAAGTGAAGTATTTTTCATTGTACTATACCGCTATTTCTCTGCCGTATCGGAGCATGATGAGTTGTGGTATGTGTTAAAGGGGCGCTCTTTCGCCCAGGGCACATGAAAACCTGGAGCCAGCCCTACCCCCCTACAACTTTAGCCAAATAACCCCCATTTTTCAGTGCGTAACTTGTATTATGAAGTTAATTAAGGTTGACAAGCTTAAGTAAGACGAATTGATGCTTTTGGCATTCAAATGGGCACTGTAGGTGTGTTTCCTTTCCTCCTCTCACTGCCGACTTTTATTCCCCATTGACTTACATTGGGTTTTGTGTTTCGGGACGACCCCGACTTTTCCCTATAATCGGCCGATCATCCTCGACCCGACTTTTGGAAAAGTCGGGTTTCACGAAACGAAACTCGACCCTAAAAAACCAAAAGTCGCTCAACTCTAGCAATGACATGAGAGGCAGAATACTCTTGACATATAACGTAAAAAATCAGATGGAAGTTAAAAAAAGTAGATAAAGGCAATCTCACCAAACTCGATGAGTGTTTCACCCACAGCTTCATCAGGAGTAGTTGGTGAGTGTGAACAGAGCATACTTATTTTAAACACAGTGTATATCAGTGACAACTCTAGCTAAATATATCTTAAGTACACTTGAAACGACCATTATTGAAATGAGAACCCGTACATGAAGGCGTAGTTTATCATACAGTATACAAGTAATTAAACAAAGTACTTAAAAACACTCAAGTTGAAGCCACAAATGAAGAGCGTCAATTAATAAATGATGGCTCATTGGCAGAAGGTCATAAATTAAGACGGAAGCAAAAAAGGCTGCCAAAACATGTGTAGCATAAGAGGTGCAGTTGAGGAAACAAAGGCAAAGGTGAAACTCACTCAAAATCAGTATCTATAAACCCATAAAGGCTCACCCACCAAACTCAAAGTGCGTTTCGCACATGGCTTCATCAGGAGTATCTGTTGAGTGTTAGCAAGCATATTTATGTAACACACGATCAATCAGTGAAAGCTCAGCCCATACATTAAACATACTTGTAATGGCGGACAATGAAACATGGCCCATCACATGAAGGCATGGTTTATAATATACAAATGTTTATAGTAAAAAAAAACAGCTAAAAATGCACAGTGACAGTAGAAAAAATTGCCGGCACATGTCTGGAAGGTCTGTAATGAAGACTGAAGCAAAAAGCCTTCTTGTGCGGTGCGGTGGGGTGATGATAGATCTCCCCAGATAACAATATGATGTAAGAGAGCACGGCGATCAGGTGTGTCACAAATCACATGGCACGTCGTGTACAGGTGTCACATGACGAGCAAGGTATACATGACACTATCAGCAAGGAATCTTCAGACGCTGAATAGTGGATTAAAAACATCTGTGATGAAAAATGGAAGGGGAATTCAATGAGAAGTCATATGGGGGAAGGTGAGAACAGAACAAGGAAAGACTAAATAAAAAGGTCAGAGAAAAGTGACATAAAAAACATAAAGACAAACGAAAGTTTCACATAAAAGACATGAGAACAAAGGCTAAAAAGTGTCAATATTTAATGGGTAATTACCATATAATAAAAGTTTTACATATTATAGGCACTACATAGTGTTTCTGATCGGAGGGATTCCGGGTGCTAAGAAAACCACCAATTGGTCAAAACACCACTCTGCCCACCCAAGGTGTATGAGCTCATTTACGTAATTTTTTTTTACAAGGAAACTATGTAGAATAACCCTGATTTCAGCATCTCTCGCTGTATTGTAGGCTTCCCTCATGTAGGAGGGCTGACACATTTGCTTTAACACTTTGGTTGGGTGAATTACACAAGGAGATTCCGTGATCTGGTATAAATTATAATAAGTGCTCCGACCCCTATGAAGATATCTTCTGAAATAAATTCAGAATTAATCAGCACAGACCTATTCGTCCACGACGCCAGGTACACTTTCTTATACCGACTGCTCCTGAACAAGAACTTATTTTAAACTGCAAAGTCTTCCAAATAACGAGCCAATATAAGGTTGTTTAATAATTTACGTGAGGATCCACCCGGAAACCTAACACGTACAAGTGTAACCAGTGAGCGGTCCAAGGCTGAGGTTCTTCCAAAGACCTCCAGTACCACGAATCACATAGAAGGTGCCTGTTCAATGATGACATTATGCAAACCATAATTATCTCTATGTCTAGTGGTGTTTAAACATATTCTGCAGATACGTGTCCTAAATATTTACCCAGTTACCATGTTCCTGTGTAAACTGCTATAACACTACCTGCTCACAAGCTCCGAAACACAGAGGAGCCTATGAGTGTCTCATCTAAAGACCTATGGAAAGTAGCACATGGAGCTATGGAAATGTACCGGGTAATGCTGAACTAGTCAATTGTCAGGTTATTCTACTAGCAGTCCTATGCAAAACAAGAGATCACTGTTATATTACTACATTTTTCCTTACTATGTAATATTATTATGTGACTTACTATATGATATTATGTGTGTTTCAATGTGATATTACTATTTATTTTACTCTGTGTATTATTATGTGCTTTATTATTTGATATTATCATCTTTATGTAATACTAGATGGTGGCCCGATTCTATCGCATCGGGTATTCTAGAGTTTCTGTTAAATTAAAAAATAGTGATATACTCACCTTCCAACGGCCCCAGGACTCTGTCCCGCCTCTCACCACGCTCCCGGCATCTTCCGGTCCCAGTAATGCTTTGCGCGAAACACCGTTGATGATGTCGCACTCACATGAGAGTGACGTCATCTCCAGCCCTTCTCGCTAAGCATTACTGGGATTGGAAGATGCCAGGAGTGTGGTGAGAGGCAGGACAGAGTCCGGGGGCCGTCGGAAGGTGAGTATATAACTATTTTTTATTTTAACAGAGACTCTGGAATACCCAATGCGATAGAATCAGGCCACCATCTAGTGTATTATACTCCTGTTACACCCGGAGCTGCTGTCACTGTTCTGCTTTTACCTAATGTATTGTACTCCAGTTACACCCAGAGCTGCTGTCACTGTTCTGCTGTTATCTAATGTATTGTACCCCAGTTACTCCCAGAGCTGCAGTTACTGTTCTGCTTTTACCTAATGTATTGTAGTCCAGTTACACCCAGAGCTGCAGTCACCGTTCTGCTCTTACCTAATGTATTATACTCCTGTTACAGCCAGAGCTGCAGTCACTGGTCAGATCTTATCAAATGTATTGTACTCAAGTTACACCCAGAGCTGCAGTCACTGTTCTGCTCTTACCTAATGTATTGTATGCAAGTTACACCCAGAGCTGCAGTCACTGTTCTGCTGTTACCTAATGTACTCCTGTTACACCCAGAGCTGCAATCACTGTTCTGCTGTTGCCTAATGTAGTGTACTCCAGTTACACCCAGATCTGCAGTCACTGTCCTGCTGTTACCTATTGTATTGTACTCCAGTTATACCCAGAGCTGCAGTCACTGTCCTGCTGTTACCTAATGTATTGTACTCCAGTTACACCCAGAGCTGCAGTCACTATTCTGCTGTTACCTAATGTATTGTACTCCAGTTACACCCAGATCTGCAGTCACTGTTCTGCTGTTACCTAATGTATTGTACTCCAGTTACACCCAGAGCTGCTGTCACTGTTCTGCTGTTATCTAATGTATTGTACTCCAGTTACTCCCAGATCTGCAGTCACTGTTCTGCTTTTACCTAATGTATTGTAGTCAAGTTACACCCAGAGCTGCAGTCACTGTTCAGATCTTACCTAATGCATTATACTCAAGTTACACCCAGAGCTGCAGTCACTATTCTGCTGTTACCTAATGTAGTGTACTCCAGTTACACCCAGATCTGCGGTCACTGTTCTGCTGTTACCTAATGTATTGTACTCCAGTTACACCCAGAGCTGCTGTCACTGTTCTGCTGTTATCTAATGTATTGTACTCCAGTTACTCCCAGAACTGCAGTCACTGTTCTGCTTTTACCTAATGTATTGTAGTCCAGTTACACCCAAAGCTGCAGTCACCGTTCTGCTCTTACCTAATGTATTATACTCCAGTTAAACCCAGATCTGCAGTCACTGTTCTGCTGTTACCTAATGTATTGTACACCAGTTACACCCAGAGCTGCAATCACTGTTCTGCTGTTACCTAATGTAGTGTACTCCAGTTACACCCAGATCTGCAGTCACTGTCCTGCTGTTACCTAATGTATTGTACTCCAGTTACACCCAGAGCTGCTGTCACTATTCTGCTGTTACCTAATGTAGTGTACTCCAGTTACACCCACATCTGCTGTCACTTTTCTGCTGTTACCTAATGTAGTGTACTCCAGTTACACCCAGATCTGCAGTCACTGTTCTGCTGTTACCTAATGTATTGTACTCCAGTTACACCCAGAGCTGCTGTCACTGTTCTGCTGTTATCTAATGTATTGTACTCCAGTTACTCCCAGAGCTGCAGTCACTGTTCTGCTTTTACCTAATGTATTGTAGTCCAGTTTCACCCAGAGCTGCAGTTACCGTTCTGCTCTTACCTAATGTATTATACTCCAGTTACACCCAGAGCTGCAGTTACTTTTCTGCTGTTACCTAATGTATTGTACACAAGTTACACCCAGAGCTGCAGTCACTGTTCTGCTGTTACCTAATGTATTGTACTCCAGTTACACCCAGAGCTGCTGTCACTTTTCTGCTGTTACCTAATGTATTGTACTCTAGTTACACCCAGAGCTGCAGTCACTGTTCTGCTGTTACCTAATGTATTGTACTCCAGTTACACCCAGAGCTGCAGTCACTTTTCTGCTGTTACCTAATGTATTGTACTCCAGTTACACCTAGAGCTGCAGTCACTGTTCTGCTGTTACCTAATGTATTGTACTCCAGAATATGTACAGGACTGTGCCTGTATAATGAGCAATGCAGCAGTGATGCCTTTAACGGCTGTAATTTGCCTGTACAATAAGCGATGCGGGCGTGTTGCCACGACGAGTAAGCAACTGTCACTGATTGGTCGTGGCCTAACTGCCGCGACCAATCAGCAAGGCGGGATTTCCATTATAGACAAACAGACAGACAGAATTAGACAATTATATAGTAGATTGCTATTTGTTTTACTTTGTGGTATTACCATGTGTTTTATTATTTGATATTATGTTTTATGTGATATTGCTATGTGATTTTACCGTTCATTTTACTATCTAATATTTACTATATTGATTTAACAATACAGGTTTACTCCTTCTGATCAAATCACTTCTTTTACGTCTACAAGGAATCTTAATTAACCCCATCATGACATGGCGATTTCCCGTTTTTTTTACTTTTTTGTTTTTTTCCTCCCCTTCTTTGAAGATGCATAACTTTTTTATTTTTCTCAAGTGGTTCCAATGGGTAGGATTTGTGCCGCGCTTCTGGCCGGTGCTTTTTAAATCCCACTGACAGTGATTGACAGCTGGATTCAACTAGTTAACATGAGCGGATAGAGCACCGCTTCACCCGTGGCTGTTAAAGACGCTTGATGGCTGATTAAACATGTGGGCTCATTCACGGTGCCTGCATCACTGGCATGGACACAAACTTTGATGTAAATATACTTCAAAGGTAGTGAAGAGGAGCGTGAGACTAAATGTCACGCACAGTGTAGGACAGACTAAGTGCAACACAAAGGGATAAAGAAAGGGGAACTGAACACTAGAGAAGGGGGAAGTGGAGACCCCTAGACTGATCTAACATCACCCTGTATGTCCTACCATCCCTATATAGGTTCCTAATCTATCGCCAAACAGAATACCTAGTCTCTGTGAGACCCTGGCGATAAGTCCTGCACCGGGAAAGACAGGATGCAGCAAGTCAATCCCACTAACACTAAAGATAGTATGGATAAATGAAATCGGGGGACACTTAGCTTGAGTAGACTCAGAGAGAAACGCTGAAGCCCTCCAAACTCCAAGAGGACGCTAGTAGACAACTACAACATTCAACAGAAAAGTGGAAATAACACCCACATCTCCCAACAGGAAGTAGGAACTTATAAACACCCAGGTCCATGTGTGGTCATTAGCAACGGGGGAGGTGACCACTAGACTGCAAAGCAAACCAATGAGACCTTCTGCAGACAGATGCAGCGCAATGGTCTGACACATCAGTGAGACCAGAGCTGTCCAATATTCTTCTCCAACTGCTTAACCATGTGCAGTGTTTTTCAGTTGGAGGAGACTTGTGGATCAGTCTCAATAGGCTTTCTCTATATGTGGTCGGGGGAAGCAGGACTCACAAGCTTTTCTTTATGAGCAAATGGGAGAAGAATCCCTCCCAGACTTTCTCTTTGAGTATGGTGTAGCAGAACCCAGGCTTTTTCTATGAATGGACAGGGGAAGCAGGCCTTACAAGCTTTCTTTTTTGAGCAGGAGTGGTACAGAAGGACTCCAATGACTTCCAGACCTTCTCTATATCTATAGATATACTGTATGAAGCTGTCCTGCTCTGGTCAGGAGATGTGCGGCCAGACCATGCATTGCGATTCGACATTGGACCGATTATCATGAACATCTGAAACAGCCGTAATGGGAAGCAGGACTTACAAGCTTTCTTTATGAGCAGGTGGGGGAAGCTTGACTCATAGGCTTTCACTATGAATGGTGAGGGGAAGCAGATGGGAGAAGAATGACTTACAGGCTTTCTCTTAGACTATGGTGTAGCAGGTCTCAGGCTTTTTCTATGAACGGGCAGGTGAAGCAGAACTTACAAACTTTTTTTGAGCAGGAAGGAGAAAAGAAGGACTCCAACTATGAGTAAAAATGAGCAAAATTCCAGTTTTTTTCCTGTTAGTTCTGGATGTGCAGCATTTTACGATTGGAGGAGCCACCAATCTGATGCTTTATTCCATCTTACATAGAAAATGAAGCCCAATTACTGAGTATTAATATCAATATTCTGACATTTTGTGCAATAGTTCCCAAAACAAAAACTATTGCAAGCTGCAAATCAACCATGTGTAGCTTCGACTTGCTGTGGTATTCACTTCCATCTCCCTCTACATCTTGCTAACATGCATTTTCTAGGCTAAATGGGAGCAAGTACTTTGACCCACACCTTATTATTACTGTGTGCCACTCTATTCAAAGTCTATTGGACTAAAGCCCTGTCTCACATAGCGAGATTGCTAGCGAGATTGCTGAAGCATCACCGATTTTGTGATACAGCAGCGACTAGAGTTGAGCGAAACGGGTCGATAAAATTCAAAAGTCGCCGACTTTTGGCAAAGTCGGGTTTCATGAAACGAAACCCGACCCTAGGATGAGGTCGGCCACGAGGTCGGCGACTTACGCGCCAAAGTCGCGTTTCAAAAGTTTGTTTTGCGCTCTTTTTCAGCCAATCAGGATCCACGGACACTGTGGGCAACGTGATGACATAGGCACGGGTCACCACCATCTTTCAGAAGGGCATGCAAGTGATTGGCTTGCTTTGGTGGGCGTCACAGGGGGTATAAAAGGGCGTGCACGCCGACCGCCATCTTACTTCTGCCGATCTTAGTATAGGGAGAGGTTGCTGCTGATTCTGTAGGGAGAGCGTTAGGCAGGGAAGAAGACAAAAAAACTGCTTCTGCTGCTAGCGATTTGGCCTGCACAACACACCAGTCACTGTGTGTGCAGTGCAAGGGGAGGCTATATAGTGGTGTATCAGTGGTGTTGGTTGTTGGGCTGCCTTTTAAGGCTTCCTGACAGGCTGGCATTGCTGTTTACCCACTGCTCCGCAAACTGCTTTTTTAAAAGCAATCCCAATTTTTTTTTTTTGTCCTGCTGAGAAGAAAAAAAAACTGCTTCTGCTGCTAGCAATTTGGCCTGCACAACACACCAGTCACTGTGTGTGCAGTGCAAGGGGAGGCTATATAGTGGTGTATCAGTGGTGTTGGTTGTTGGGCTGCCTTCTAAGGCTTCCTGACAGGCTGGCATTGCTGTTTACCCACTGCTCCGCAAACTGCTTTTTTAAAAGCAATCCAATCTCCCTTATCCTCTAGTCACTTTTGTCACAGCTGTGCCATCGAGCCTGTCACATAGCGCTCAGATATTCATTGGGCCTCACACAATCCAAAAGTGTCCAGTGTCCAAAAGTGTGTGCAGAGATTCAAAATCTCCCTTATCCTCTAGTCACTTTTGTCACAGCTGTGCCATCGAGCCTGTCACATAGCGCTCAGATATCAGTGGGCCTCACACAATCCAAAAATGTCCACTGTCCACAAGTGTGTGCAGAAATTCAAAATCTCCCTTATCCTCTAGTCACTTTTGTCACAGCAGTGCCATCGAGCCTGTCACATAGCGCTCAGATATCAGTGGGCCTCACACAATCCAAAAGTGTCCAGTGTCCAAAAGTGTGTGCAGATATTCAAAATCTCCCTTATCCTCTAGTCACTTTTGTCACAGCAGTGCCATCGAGCCTGTCACATAGCGCTCAGATATCAGTGGGCCTCACACAATCCAAAAGTGTCCACTGTCCACAAGTGTGTGCAGAAATTCAAAATCTCCCCTGTCCTATAGACACCTTGTACCTTGTTTTACATTACTATATAGTTTGTTGGATTTTGTCTACATTTCTACCAAAAATGAGGAAGGCTGGTGGAAGAGGCCGTGGAATTGGGCGGGGGTTGGCAGCTGGTAATGATGGTGTTGGTGGTGGATCTGATGGTAGTGGCAAGAGCAAAATAGGACCGAATGCAGGAGGTGCTGACCCTGCGTCATCGTCTGGCTACATAAGGCCTCGAACGCTTAGTTTTCTAGGAGTTGGCAAACCGCTTTTAAAGCCAGAGCATCAGGAAAAAGTTTTGTCTTACATTGCTGACTCAGCCTCCAGCTCTATCGCCTCCTCTTCTTCAGTTGTAAAAAGTAAAAGCACTGAGTCGTCATTGGAGGCTCATGTTCATGAACCACAACTTTCCTTGTGTCCTTCACCCCAACCAAGATTGAAGGATGACGCAGGCCATACTACTGATTACTCCATGGAGCTGTTTTCACATACCATGCCTGGATTATCAAGTGAAATGGTGAATTACCCAGGCCAAGATGAATCTGACATGGAGTGCACTGATGCACAGCCGCTGATGGATGATTCTGCTGGTACATTCACTCAGAGCACTACATTGTCCTCGCAGTGTGTGGTGGGGAAAACAGAAATAAAGAGCATAATGGTCAACAACGGAGACCAGCCACACTGCAAGCATCGCTTCAAGAATGACCGTATTATAATAAACAAAATAGCAAAAGTCAGACAGGGAAAAAATGGCACATATTGTTATGGCAAGGAGTGTATTAAAACATCACCATATAGCCAAAGGATGGTATCCTATTCCATGGCACACTACCCTGCCCATAAAAGACACATGACATCCATAACTGATGCTATGTAAAGCATCAGAAACAAGAGCAAAAGTAACTAGTTATACCTGGAAGCAGTGGTGGGGTGGACCGACCCCACTGCCACCACTGCTTCCAGGTATAACTAGTTACTTTTGCTCTTGTTTCTGATGCTTTACATAGCATCAGTTATGGATGTCATGTGTCTTTTATGGGCAGGGTAGTGTGCCATGGAATAGGATACCATTCTTTGGCTATATGGTGATGTTTTAATACACTCCTTGCCATAACAATATGTGCCATTTTTTCCCTGTCTGACTTTTGCTATTTTGTTTATTATAATACGGTCATTCTTGAAGCGATGCTTGCAGTGTGGCTGGTCTCCGTTGTTGACCATTATGCTCTTTATTTCTGTTTTCCCCACCACACACCGTATGTCCTTATATAATATTTTACATTATTTAATAAAAATTATGTTTTATGGATTTTTGACTGCTTTTTCTTCTTGGGTAGCTTCTATTGAATGTGCAGTGTCCTCTTTATTTGATTGTCCTATTATGTGGATCATGATATATAATATATATTATTGATCACAATTTATGGCCGTTTAGTCTTATACTTTCCGGCATCCACAGTACTATGTCTTCTCCCTACTCATTCTATTGTCCTCGCAGTGTACAGAGCCAGATTCTGACCCTGATGAGACTCAGGTGCCCCTTCCCGCACACTATACCACCATACACGGTGACACAGAGGAAGGTGCACATGACATAGAAGAGGAGGTGATGGATGACCCAGTTGTTGACCCAGATTGGCATCCATTGGGGGAAGAGGGTGCTGCTTCCAATAGCTCAGATGAGGAGCATCCACAGCAGACATCGACATCGCAACAGCTGTTATCTGGCAGGCCCGGAGCACTCCAAAGACAGGTTCCAAACATCAAAAGAGTTGCTGGACAGCTTGTCCAGAGGGTCAAAAGATCACAGCGTGCTAGGCCGCAAAATGTCTGCCAAAGTAGGAAGAGTGCAGTGTGGCACTTATTTGAACAAAATCCTCATGATCAGGCCAAGGTTATCTGTAAGAAGTGTGCAAAGACCTTTAGCCGAGGGAAAAATCTGAAAAATTTGAATACCAGTTGCATGCTTAGAC
This sequence comes from Dendrobates tinctorius, assembly GCF_039654945.1. Taxonomy (NCBI): domain Eukaryota; kingdom Metazoa; phylum Chordata; class Amphibia; order Anura; family Dendrobatidae; genus Dendrobates; species Dendrobates tinctorius. The sequence goes on along the minus strand of NW_027361752.1, from coordinate 36,074,090 downwards.
ATTTAACCAGCATGCACTTGCAAGCGTGGACACAACACCAAACCTCAAGTGCCACATGTGCAACTGATCACAAAGAAGGTAGTCAGCAACGCTACATTGTTTCCCCCACTGTAAGCCCACCGGTTAGCACAGCAGCAAATGTTGAGGTGTCGTTGCAAGGCCACAGCAGTCAGGGAATCCCACTGTTATATCAACGAAATACTGAATCTAGGCCATCAGAAAGAACACCAACTCCATCACCATCATCAACCCTCTCTCAGTCCGCCCTGTCCACCGCTACTTCCACCATATGCAGCTCTCAAGTCCAGCTCACCCTCCCAGACACTATGAGTAGGTCAAGAAAGTACTCAGTCTCTCATCCGCGTACACTGGGTTTGAACGCCCACATTGCCAAACTAATCTCGTTTGAGATGATGCCCTTTCGGTTGGTGGAAAGGAAAGCTTTCCGCGAACTCATGGCCTATGCAGTACCACGCTATGACCTACCCAGTCGCCACTTCTTCTCTCACAAAGCCATCCCAGCCCTCCACCATCATGTAAAAGACCGCATTGTCCATGCACTCAAGCAGTCAATGAGTGGAAAGGTGCACCTCACAACTGATGCATGGTCCAGTCGGCATGGCCAGGGCCGTTACGTGTCCATCACTGCGCACTGGGTTAATGTGGTGGATGCAGGGTCCACAGGGGACAGCGGTGGTGGGACAGTGCTGCCTAGCCCACGGTATAGGAAACAGTTGGCTGTAGGCGTTCGACCCACCTCCTCCAGAAGCGAAAGCTCGTCCACAGAGCGCAGTCGTACGAGCACTCCATCTGCAGCTGCCACTGTTGCACACGATGTGTCCCCCTATCGAGCAGCTAGTGGAAAGCGTCAGCAGGCTGTGTTGCAGATGATGTGTTTGGGCGACAGACACACCGCCGAGGTGCTGGCCGAGTACTTGAAGCGACAAACTGAGTCATGGCTGGGCAGTGTACATCTTGAGGCAGGCAAGGTAGATAGTGATAACGGCCGTAATTTTGTGGCATCCATAGCCCTTTCAAAACTCAGCCACATACCTTGCTTGGCTCACACCTTGAACCTGGTGGTGCAGTGCTTCCTCAAAAATTATCCGGAGTTAACAGCCCTGCTCCAGAAGGTGCGAAGACTGTGCGCGCACATCCGCCGGTCGCCTGTACACTCCGTTCGTATGCAGAAGCTGCAGCGATTGCTCCACCTTCCCAACCACCGCCTCATTATCGACATTGCAACAAGGTGGAACTCCACCCTGCACATGGTGGAGCGGCTGTGCGAGCAGAGGCAGGCCATAATGCATTTGTGGGAGGATACACGGCCAGGCACTTTGAGAGCAGACATGGAGTTGACAGGTGTGCAGTGGTCGAAGCTGAAAGACCTTTGTAAAGTCCTTCAGTGTTTTGAGGAATGCACACGGCTGGTAAGCGCAGACGACGCCGTCCTAAGCATGAGCATCCCACTTATGCGTCTGCTCATGCAAACTTTGACGCACCTTAAGGAGCAGGCGTCTGCAGCCAATGTTGATGAGGAGGAAGAGGAGGAGGGAATTCTTGATGACATTCAGCCATTGTCTGCTCAGGGACCTCTCCTGGACGAGGTGGAGGAAGAAGAGGAGGAGGAGGAGGATGATGGGGATGATTACTTAGGGGAGGAGGATGCATCTCGTGGGGCAAGTGAAAATGTTGGCTTGGCAAGGTCTGGTACAGGGTTTGTGCGTGACTGGAGGGATGTGGATTTGCCAGAAAGTGCTCCTCCACCCAGCACTCGCAGTGCATCATTGACACCGGGAACATTGGCCCACATGTCAGATTATGCCTTGCGGATCCTAAAAAGGGACCCCCGCATTGCCAAAATGATGAACGATGACAACTACTGGTTGGCCAGCATCCTGGATCCACGCTATAAAGGCAAATTACAAAACATCATGCCACAGGAGAACCTTGACCTAATATTGGCTAATAAACAAGCAACTCTGGTAAATCGGTTGCTTGAGGCATTCCCAGCACACAGCAGCGGTGATGGTTCTCACACGAGCCGTACGGGCCGGGGGCAGCTTGGCAGAGGTGTTCGTGGTGCACACAGCAGAAGTGGCGTTGGAGACAGGGGTTTCATGACAATGTTGTGGACTGATTTTTCAAATACCGCTCACACAACTGGTAATACTGCATCGATGGAAAGTGACAGGAGACAGCAGTTGTCAACTATGGTAACAAACTACTTTTCCTCCCATATCGATGTTCTCCCACACAGGTCATTCCCCTTTGACTATTGGGCCGCTAAACTGGACACCTGGCCTGAATTGGCCCAATATGCCTTACAGGAGCTCGCTTGCCCAGCTGCAAGTGTGCTATCGGAAAGAGTCTTCAGTGCAGCTGGATCAATCCTGACAGAAAAAAGGACCCGTCTGTCAACCCAACATGTGGATGATCTAACCTTCATTAAAATGAACCACGCATGAGTTTCCAAGGATTTTGTCCCACCTTCCCCTGATGACACATAGGGTGACAGAAAAATGGCTTGCTTTGGTCCACCTCTTCCTGGTACTTCACCTATTTCGCCTTTTGCATCAGCTGAATGTCCAACATCAACATATGCCACTTTCTAAAACTCCCTAACTGTGCTGCCTCCCCCCCCATGGCCGGGGTCACCACCTACCGCACGACACCGTGCGAGTGCCGTTGCCCTGGACAGGTGGGTAGGCCGACTCTTGGGCGCGGGCACTGGCACAGGGTCCCTCATAGTGCAATCAAGTGTCTCTGACGGTGGTGGTGCACACCCGCCGTCAGACACACCGCTGTACTATGAGGGGCCCAGTGCCAGTACCGACGCCCACGAGTGGGCCCCCCTTGCTTGGGCAAGGCCACAGCATTTGCAATCTTTACCTCTCCCTGCTCCTCCGCTGTGTAATCTGGGCCGTCAAATCCATACTGTGCCTGACACCGTCTGAGCCTGCCTCCTGAGACATATATTTTGAATGTGTACGCTATCCATACATGTTATCCAGGGATACGGTACCCTTTCTAACCTTTGTGCAATCACGTGCAATCCATACTGGGCCTAACACCGTCTGAGCCTGCCTCCTGAGACATATATTTTGAATGTGTACTCTATCCATACATGTTATCCAGGGATACGGTACCCTTTCTAACCTTTGTGCAATCACGTGCAATCCATACTGGGCCTAACACCGTCTGAGCCTGCCTCATGCTGTATAGACATATATTTTGAATGTGTACGCTATCCATACATGTTATCCGGGGATACGGTACCCTTTCTAACCTTTGTGCAATCACGTGCAATCCATACTGGGCCTAACACCGTCTGAGCCTGCCTCCTGAGACATATATTTTGAATGTGTACGCTATCCATACATGTTATCCAGGGATACGGTACCCTTTATAACCTTTGTGCAATCACGTGCAATCCATACTGGGCCTAACACCGTCTGAGCCTGCCTCCTGAGACATTTATTTTGAATGTGTACGCTATCCATACATGTTATCCGGGGATACGGTACCCTTTCTAACCTTTGTGCAATCACGTGCAATCCATACTGGGCTTAACAGCGTCTGAGCCTGCCTCCTGAGACATATATTTTGAATGTGTACGCTATCCATACATGTTATCCAGGGATACGGTACCCTTTCTAACCTTTGTGCAATCACGTGCAAACCATACTGGGCCTAACACCGTCTGAGCCTGCCTCCTGAGACATATATCTTGAATGTGTACGCTATCCATACATGTTATCCGGGGATACGGTACCCTTTCTAACCTTTGTGCAATCACGTGCAATCCATACTGGGCCTAACACCGTCTGAGCCTGCCTCCTGAAACATATATTTTGAATGTGTACGCTATCCATACATGTTATCCAGGGATACGGTACCCTTTCTAACCTTTGTGCAATCACGTGCAATCCATACTGGGCCTAACACCGTCTGAGCCTGCCTCATGCTGTATAGACATATATTTTGAATGTGTACGCTATCCATACATGTTATCCGGGGATACGGTACCCTTTCTAACCTTTGTGCAATCACGTGCAATCCATACTGGGCCTAACACCATCTGAGCCTGCCTCCTGAGACATATATTTTGAATGTGTACGCTATCCATACATGTTATCCAGGGATACGGTACCCTTTATAACATTTGTGCAATCACGTGCAATCCATACTGGGCCTAACACCGTCTGAGCCTGCCTCATGCTGTATAGACATATATTTTGAATGTGTACGCTATCCATACATGTTATCCGGGGATACGGTACCCTTTCTAACCTTTGTGCAATCACGTGCAATCCATACTGGGCCTAACACCGTCTGAGCCTGCCTCCTGAGACATATATTTTGAATGTGTATGCTATCCATACATGTTATCCAGGGATACGGTACCCTTTCTAACCTTTGTGCAATCACGTGCAATCCATACTGGGCCTAACACCGTCTGAGCCTGCCTCATGCTGTATAGACATATATTTTGAATGTGTACGCTATCCAAACATGTTATCCAGGGATACGGTACCCTTTCTAACCTTTGTGCAATCACGTGCAATCCATACTGGGCCTAACACCGTCTGAGCCTGCCTCATGCTGTATAGACATATATTTTGAATGTGTACGCTATCCATACATGTTATCCGGGGATACGGTACCCTTTCTAACCTTTGTGCAATCATGTGCAATCCATACTGGGCCTAACACCGTCTGAGCCTGCCTCATGCTGTATAGACATATATTTTGAATGTGTACGCTATCCATACATGTTATCCGGGGATACGGTACCCTTTCTAACCTTTGTGCAATCACGTGCAATCCATACTGGGCCTAACACCGTCTGAGCCTGCCTCCTGAGACATATTTTGAATGTGTACGCTATCCATACATGTTATCCAGGGATACGGTACCCTTTCTAACCTTTGTGCAATCACGTGCAAACCATACTGGGCCTAACACCGTCTGAGCCTGCCTCCTGAGACATATATCTTGAATGTGTACGCTATCCATACATGTTATCCGGGGATACGGTACCCTTTCTAACCTTTGTGCAATCACGTGCAATCCATACTGGGCCTAACACCGTCTGAGCCTGCCTCCTGAAACATATATTTTGAATGTGTACGCTATCCATACATGTTATCCAGGGATACGGTACCCTTTCTAACCTTTGTGCAATCACGTGCAAACCATACTGGGCCTAACACCGTCTGAGCCTGCCTCCTGAGACATATATCTTGAATGTGTACGCTATCCATACATGTTATCCGGGGATACGGTACCCTTTCTAACCTTTGTGCAATCACGTGCAATCCATACTGGGCCTAACACCGTCTGAGCCTGCCTCCTGAAACATATATTTTGAATGTGTACGCTATCCATACATGTTATCCAGGGATACGGTACCCTTTCTAACCTTTGTGCAATCACGTGCAATCCATACTGGGCCTAACACCGTCTGAGCCTGCCTCATGCTGTATAGACATATATTTTGAATGTGTACGCTATCCATACATGTTATCCGGGGATACGGTACCCTTTCTAACCTTTGTGCAATCACGTGCAATCCATACTGGGCCTAACACCGTCTGAGCCTGCCTCCTGAGACATATATTTTGAATGTGTACGCTATCCATACATGTTATCCAGGGATACGGTACCCTTTATAACATTTGTGCAATCACGTGCAATCCATACTGGGCCTAACACCGTCTGAGCCTGCCTCATGCTGTATAGACATATATTTTGAATGTGTACGCTATCCATACATGTTATCCAGGGATACGGTACCCTTTCTAACCTTTGTGCAATCACGTGCAATCCATACTGGGCCTAACACCGTCTGAGCCTGCCTCCTGAGACATATATTTTGAATGTGTATGCTATCCATACATGTTATCCAGGGATACGGTACCCTTTCTAACCTTTGTGCAATCACGTGCAATCCATACTGGGCCTAACACCGTCTGAGCCTGCCTCATGCTGTATAGACATATATTTTGAATGTGTACGCTATCCAAACATGTTATCCAGGGATACGGTACCCTTTCTAACCTTTGTGCATTCACGTGCAATCCATACTGGGCCTAACACCGTCTGAGCCTGCCTCATGCTGTATAGACATATATTTTGAATGTGTACGCTATCCATACATGTTATCCGGGGATACGGTACCCTTTCTAACCTTTGTGCAATCATGTGCAATCCATACTGGGCCTAACACCGTCTGAGCCTGCCTCATGCTGTATAGACATATATTTTGAATGTGTACGCTATCCATACATGTTATCCGGGGATACGGTACCCTTTCTAACCTTTGTGCAATCACGTGCAATCCATACTGGGCCTAACACCGTCTGAGCCTGCCTCATGCTGTATAGACATATATTTTGAATGTGTACGCTATCCATACATGTTATCCGGGGATACGGTACCCTTTCTAACCTTTGTGCAATCACGTGCAATCCATACTGGGCCTAACACCGTCTGAGCCTGCCTCCTGAGACATATATTTTGAATGTGTATGCTATCCATACATGTTATCCAGGGATACGGTACCCTTTCTAACCTTTGTGCAATCACGTGCAATCCATACTGGGCCTAACACCGTCTGAGCCTGCCTCATGCTGTATAGACATATATTTTGAATGTGTACGCTATCCAAACATGTTATCCAGGGATACGGTACCCTTTCTAACCTTTGTGCAATCACGTGCAATCCATACTGGGCCTAACACCGTCTGAGCCTGCCTCATGCTGTATAGACATATATTTTGAATGTGTACGCTATCCATACATGTTATCCGGGGATACGGTACCCTTTCTAACCTTTGTGCAATCATGTGCAATCCATACTGGGCCTAACACCGTCTGAGCCTGCCTCATGCTGTATAGACATATATTTTGAATGTGTACGCTATCCATACATGTTATCCGGGGATACGGTGCCCTTTCTAACCTTTGTGCAATCACGTGCAATCCATACTGGGCCTAACACCGTCTGAGCCTGCCTCCTGAGACATATTTTGAATGTGTACGCTATCCATACATGTTATCCAGGGATACGGTACCCTTTCTAACCTTTGTGCAATCACGTGCAATCCATACTGGGCCTAACACCGTCTGAGCCTGCCTCATGCTGTATAGACATATATTTTGAATGTGTACGCTATCCATACATGTTATCTGGGGATACGGTACCCTTTCTCACCTTTGTGCAATCACGTGTAATCCATACTGGGCGTGAGAACGGCTGGCGAGCTGTTAAGCAAGCTACAGCACCTGTCCAGACAAGTACAGGGATTCCCTAGCGAGGAGACTTATTTGATTGTTTTCAATGTTGGGACAGCAATTTTTGGGGAGCACTATACTCTGGAGAATGATAGATGGGGCCCACCATACACTGGAACATTCCAAAGGTGGACATCAGACACTGGAGCAGCATTTACAGGGCCCATTATACACTAGAGCATTAGAAATGGGGCCCATTATGTTTGGAGCATTATTTGGGCCCATAAGACAGTGGAGCTTCATCCATGGGGACCAACATATACTGTAGCATTATGTGGAGCTCATCATATACTGTTTCAAACATTATATGGGACCAATGATTCTGTATGGAGAAATAGATGGGCCTCGTCATGAGATGTAAAAAGTGAGGTATTTTTCATTGTACTATACCGCTATTTCTCTGCCGTATCGGAGCATGATGAGTTGTGGTATGTGTTAAAGGGGCGCTCTTTCGCCCAGGGCACATGAAAACCTGGAGCCAGCCCTCCCCCCCCCACAGTTTGTAGCCAAATAACCCCCATTTTTCAGTGCGTAACTTGTATTATGAAGTTAATTAAGGTTGACAAGCTTAAGAAAGAAGAATTGATGCTTTTGGCATTCAAATGGGCACTGTAGGTGTGTTTCCTGTCCTCCTCTCACTGCCGACTTTTATTCCCCTTTGACTTACATTGGGTTTCGTGTTTCGGGACGACCCCGACTTCTCCCTATAATCGGACGATCTTGCTCGACCCGACTTTTGGAAAAGTCGGGTTTCACGAAACGAAACGCGACCTTAAAAAACCAAAAGTCGCTCAACTCTAGCAGCGACCTCGCCAGCGATCTCATTACGTGTGACACTTACCAGCGACCGCCCCCCCAATGGTTATCGCTGATCGTGCTCGAATGTCCTAGGCCATTTTTTGATCGTTGGCGTCCCGCTGGCCAGCATGCATCGCTGTGTTTGACCCCAACTAGCGACCTTGTTAGCGACTCAGAAATCATGGACGCAGGCGTGAGTCGTCAGAATCGCTGCTGTGTGACAAGGTCCCAACGACCGCCGAGATCGTTATACAGATCGTCGGATCGTTGCTGCATCGTTGGGTAAATCTGACAGTTTACTAGTGACCATGTAGCGACGCACCAGCGATCCTTACCAGGTCTTATTGTTGTCGGTATCGCTGGTGCGTCGCGTAGTGTAGCGGTACCCTAAGGGAAACAGCCAAGAACTGTCCATCACCCATTGATCATATGTTTTTCTTCTATCCTTTTTTGCACTAAGATAGCTAATTTAAAAATATGTACACATGTGACAAAACAGTAGTTATATTTTCTGATTCTGACCTATTCAGAGCTCCAAATGCAGATCTTTTCTAACACCCGTTATATGGAAAAGACAAGCACGAAAGGAATTTTGGAATAATAATACTAACACTCACTAAACACCCAAACAACTAGGACCAAGTCCAGGTGATGGCTCGTCTTCAGATACATCCACTTCTTAAATCCTGGGAAGAATTAGAAAAAAACCCAGAAACCTTCTGCTGGAACCTGACTGAGTTTATGTAAGAAGAACATTCAGATGTTTTCTTCTTGTTCTTTCCTTTGTAGGATCAATTCTTTAAAGTTCAAAGATGTCATTACGATTTGTCAGTCAGCAGAAAGTCCATGTGATAAAGGATTCAAAGGCTTTGCTCACCTCCCTCATTATGCTTTGTCTGTCCATTTGTACAGTATATTAGGAACAAATTAGGAGTGTCAGTTCTCAGGTTTATCTTTTGGCGGCAATCTCATTGTAGATAATTCCATTTGCTGAATATCCTTCCTGTGTTATAATTGTGTCAAATAATAATTCCTTTGATGCCCGGGTCTCCTTTTCATCCATACAGTAGGACTGTTGTTATTCCTGCCCTTGAACTTACATTCATATTGCATGTTAGAGACAAGAACCTGACAGCTGCAACAAATAGTTACTTCTTATAAATTATATTATAATATGATGTGGAGGAATAGAGAAAATCATTACAACTAAAAAGGAAAAAATATCACTAGTCTTTATAATATGGCAGGCTGAAAATATGGGATTTATTTCACTTGGAAAGTGGATTAAAAAGGTTATCCCAACAGATCAAAGCTGATATTTGCACAATTATAGGGGTCTGACTACCGAGATACTGATCACAAGTGCAAGGGTCCTATGTCCCCCTGTGTGAATGGAGTGGTAGTGCGCATGTATATCCACTGCTTCATTCAATGTGGTCACACATTTGCCCTATCATCATATTCACTTTCAGATTTAGGATTTTTGGACTACCATAATTGATTTGTGTCTCTCATATTGTTGAAGGAGGGGGGAGATACCAGGTGTAAGGAGCTACTACAATTGCAGATGTAATCAAATGGAAAAATTACAGAAAAAGTACCAAAATAATAAAATTAAACTTTGTTTAAAACTACAACGCGTTTCAGTTGTATACAGCCTTCTTCATGTGGATACTGCCGAAACACATTGTGTTTTTAAATACATTTTTATTTTATTTTTTGCTACTTTTTTTGGTATTTTTTCTATTTGATTACATCTTCTATTGTGGTAGCACCTGTGACGCTGAGTCACTTCTCATGGACAAACCGTGAGTCAGGATAGTTGAAGAGTCTGAGGTCAATAGCTAGGAGGGTACGTCCTAAAAAGGGAAAAGAGACAAAGTCATTGTCAGGTAACGGTCTGAGGTCAAAATTCCAGGTAGGATAGCGGATCAGAGCAAAAGGATTAAACAGACGGATGGTCAGAATGAGGTTCAAGGTCCAGCAGCGATACATCAACAAGAAAAACACAAGGCACAGAGTAAACCAACCACACTTAGCTGAAGCTACAGCTGACAGCTATCTGGGACTGCTACAGAAATAAAATTATTATTATAAAAGTTAAAAAGTTAAACTTAGTAGACTCAGGGTAGTTCAATAAAAACCCTCCTTTTTTCACTTTCTGTATATTTCACTGTATTCCCTACCAGCCAGCTGACATCAACATTAAATGTGGAGCTTCACTCGACTGCAGCGACCTTCACAATCAATGGATGTTAAATATTGGGAGACTTGGGGGGGACACATTATCTAGAAAGTAAGCTGGTCTGTAATGTGAGAATAGTTTATTTTTTTTAATTTATTACACTACCCTAGGCCTATTAAGTTTAACTTTTAAAGTAGTGGATGATACCTTTAATCAGCTGCCAGACATCTTTGGCAATTTTGAAAGGGGAAACCCCCCCCCAGCTTTTGTGAAACTGACAAATACTTATTTCCTCCCAACATCACCAATGTTCATATCATTTATGCCATTGGCTTTTGTCTAAACCTGTCAATATATTATATTATAGTCGACCCATTGTTAACAAATTGTTTATGGAATGGAAAGAGGAAAGTTTTTATCTACTTGTAGCCTAAAGGAATTTTTTTTGTCTCATCTAGGGAGTTGTCTTCTAAAAGTCTCAGGTTTGGGTAAACTGTTTTTGAGCAGCTTGGACAGAAGGTACTGAGGTAGCAGGATAGCCAAGTCATGGCGATGTGGTAGCAACGAGGTATCAAGCTGTAGAGGACATGCCAAACAGTTTTAGCAGGGCTGGATCAGTGATGACTGATGAAGCAGAGCTGAAACAGGAAAATTGTAGCTGTGGTGGTTGCTATATTAGTGCTGGAACCATGAATACAGGAATAGCAGTGTTGTAACAGTGGTGGCTGACGTAGCAGTGCTGTAGCAATGATGACCTGGATAGCAGAGTTGAAGCAGCTTTGGCTGATATTGCAGTGCATGAACAATGAAGAATGGCTAATATAGCAGAGATGCCGTCTTGAAGCCTGATGTAGCAGAACTAGCATAGCATTGACTGATGTAGCAGAGTAGATTGAACAATGCTGTAAGAGCAGAGTGGTAGCAAAAAGTATCAGTATCAGTACAACTGATAAAGCAGTGACTTAGCAATGCTCCAAACATTGTGTAGTGGCAGTAAGCCAACTAACTGAATACTCAGGCGGTGTCACCTGAACATGACATGCAAAGGAACAGAGCGCCAAGGCCAAGATGGAAGGAGTATGCAGAGTTCAGGGATGGAGCCAGGAGAGGCGAGTGCAGAGGACACACACCTGAGATTAAGGTAGGTATGTGAGAGCATCAATTGATCATCTGAGATTAATCATTTAGTACATTTATCCATACACATTCTAGTCCATATTAGCTATTACAATCTTTGATATTGGTAAAGTGGATATTAGGAGGATGTACTGGCTGCGGTGACTGAATTGATGAGATCTGGAGAGCGTAAAAAAGAATTTTTATTGACACCAACGCATTTGACACCTTTCTGAAGGATGTTTGATTTTTTACCTTGAGAAAGTTGATGGTCTGGAGCCATAACTCATCTTTGTGAATAAAAAAATGTGCTTATACTCCATGTATCTCATCCTTTCTGTAAGCACATCCTGCACATCGTGATCTTATCTGCTTTGCCAAACTGCTATGTGGACGATACTCTCCAACAGCTGCGAGGCTGCAGCTACGCCACATCAGGCCTCTACAGGTGTTGTGTCCTTATACAACCCATCACCTGTGTACATTTCTTCCATCCAGATCTTCCCAGTCTTTGAAAATGGACATATTCAAGGACACCAAACAAATGATGATTTTGGGAACTTTCTTTGAAAGATCATTAATGGACTAAACATCTTGTAATTCGTAAAGTGCTTTCGAAATTGGACAATCCCTACCTGCAATACATTTCTCCAAACTATGCAGTGCATAAACCTACAATAAACCATCTGCTTCCTTCAGCATTAATAGTTTGAAGGAAACTTTTTATGGCAGTTAGTGATGGGCGAGTCCTAAATTACTCGGAATCGCTTGACTCTAGCTAGTCCGAGCCCGGGACTCGCTACTCGTTGCGAGTCTAGCGAGTCCAATGTTAATGAATGGGGAAGCGAGTCTTAGCGAGTAATGTGCGATTTACAAATCGGAGATGTGTCTCGGAAAGCGCTTGCATTGGCGATTTGTAAACCCCACTCACAACAGTTTGTTGCTGCTGTGTCCGAGTCCAAACTCGCATTTGTTTGTCTTATTTAGCGCCGATGAGGCGAGGGAAGCGATTTTCTCTAGCACACACCATGCTTTGAGCAAACAGGAAATAATCCGAGTCAAGTTGACATACGCACACACACACAGAGCAATACAGAGCAATCATGGCCCGTGTCACTGTCAACACGCTGCAGTTGATTGATCTGATGGAGGCTCGGCCCCTGCTTTGGCTCCCCACTGACCCTGCCTATGGGCATAACATCCAGCGGACTACAGCCTGGAGGGAGATCGCTCAAGTGATGTTCCCTGCACTGCTACGGCCACGACCTCGTCCCTTTGCAACCTCTTTTTTGGGAAATTGTGGTTTTTGTGACATTGTTGACAAATGCACAGTCACCGAGATGGAGTTAGGTGGTGCTGTAGGCGTCACTTGCTGGCGGGGTAAGTGTGTGTGCTGACAGCAGTGAAGCTGCACACTATTCCCTGCACTGTGCACTGCACTGTAAGGCTTGATCCTCCCTGCCTGCCTGCCTACAGTCTACACAGTACTCCTCTGTCCTCCTGGTGGCTCTCAGAAGAGCTGTTTGGGTTTAATATAAGGAATCTTGAAGTTTCCCTACACTAACTGACAATCCCTATGATCTGCTCAAGCATCTACCTCACCCTGCTCTATCTCAGATCTCTCAGGAATGTAGAGGAAATGGCGGTGGAAAAGGCTTATATACAGCCTCGCCTCTCATACATGACATAGGCATCACGATGGACAGAAGCCAATCATAGTCCTGCCACAACCAACATTACTGAATATGATTGGCTAACATGCTTGTCCATCTAAAAAAGTTTTCTGACCTAACACGCTAGGCTGTCTCGGAAGCTTTGTAGGAACATAACAGATTCTATATTTGCGAGTCCCGAATCCAGTATACAGGACTCGGGATTCGTAGACTCGCTCAGACTCGCTCACAATCTCTGTGTGTTGACATAGGCTGTCTTGGAAACTTGTAGGAACATAACAGATTCTGTATAAGCGAGTCCCGAATCCAGTATACAGGACTCGGAATCGTAGACTCGCTCAGACTCGCTCAGACTCGCTGTTGACAGTGATGTGATATAGCGAGTCTAGCGAGTGAGAAAAAAAAACTCTGACAAAACTAGGATTGCCATTGACTTGCATTGGACTCGTTACTGTGCGAGTAATCACTGGGAGACTCGCCGAGTAACGAGTCCAGCGAGTCCCTTACTATTCGCCGAGTAACGAGTCCTAGCGAGTAGACTCGCCCATCCCTAATGGCAGTCACTGTAAAGAATGGTTCAAACAAATATTGGATGTAGAAGCCAGGAAAAATACAATGCTTAAATGGGGTACTGAGTGAGAAACTTTTACATCAACATGTCCAAAAAGGACATATACAAAGCGTGGCAAAGAAACAGGTGGAAAGAAACACCGGTTTGGTTGCGAGGGTTATAAACCTCAAGAGTGTCATTTAATAACGTATTTACCCCAGCATTTTTTGTCAGTTTTAGAGAGCTGAGATTTTCTGAGCATGTTGAGACATGTCTGAGCATGCAATAGACATAGTAGAAGTTTAGTCTGATGAAAGCATTGGAAGTGACAGGATGGCAAGTGCAGTTCAGTGCCAGTGCGGCTCTACAAATAAAGTGAGGGATTTGGAAATTTGTTTTGTGATTACATTTCTTACAAAGGAAGAAAAGAAGCCTAAAGAAATCCAAGAAAGGATGATTGCAGTATATGATGACGATGCACCTTCCTACTACCAAGTAATCTTTTTGGCCAATCAGTTTAAATGGGGTAGCGAATCAATTGAAGATGACTCCCGGTCAAAGCTACATGTTGAAGCATCTTCAGAGGGAATGTGCTGCAAAGTGAAGGCCATGATTTTGGAAGATCATTTGGTCAAAGTCAGTGTTATTAGGCATTTCAGTTGACACGATTTCCAGAATCATTCATTATGTTTTGATGATGTCGAAGGTCAGTTCCCAGTAGGTGCCATGAATGTTGATGCCTGGGCAAAAAACATGTCACCGGCAATTTAGCCAATATAATCTAGAGATGATTGGAGAAAATGCAAGAGATTTCTCTTCTCAAATGGGTGATGAAAAATGGGTCCACCATGATCCTGAGACCAAATATGAGTCCATTCAATGGAAGCACAAGGGGTCATCAACTTAAAAGAAATTTTGTGTCCAGCAGTTAGCTGGAAAGATCATGACAACAGGTTTTTGTAATACAGAATGCATTTTATGATTAGAATTCATGCCACACAAGACAACAATTACTGGAGATATATGACTATCTGACTTCCTCTCCACTAGGTGGGTACCTGCTTCTTCTCAACATCATTGAGGCACACACCTCTACCAATTTGACTTATGACTTTTGATGTCACGTTTTTTCCTGGAATAATCCTTTAATCTTACTGCCAAGCATAGAGTCAGGAAGATCCTGTATTCCATTCATCTTCACCATGAAGCCACATTGGCAGCGACCTCAGGAAAGTTTTATTTGTACCTTCCACTAGATTAACATGGAACCTTTTTTAGTTCAAACCTTATTAAGCTCCTGTTCCAAACAGGATTTCTTTCTTTCTTTGCAAAAATCCCCTAAACAAAACAATTTTTTTTCTTTTACAAGCGAATGAAACCAGGATATATCAAATTTATTAGCAAATATTTGGATTATTTTGGTCATGTGGGACATACGTAATGTTTCACAATCGGACGCTAAGTACCAATAACTAGCTGATTGTTTGATTAATTTTGGTGTTTTTCTAGAAACGAATGTTAATATTTCTTGGAATGTATTAGTCACCTGACGCATTGACAGAATTGTTAAACATTGCACATTTTCACTTATTACAATTTGGAAGCCGTATCCATTTCCATTCTGCCATATGTTGAGCTCTTTCAGCTGAAAACACAATTCTGTAAACATATTTTCTGAGATGGCATGAACCTGTGAGTATTGGCTCCTAGAGAACATGTAAAATGGCAAACTAAGCAGAACACAAGCATTTAAGCCGATGAGATCATCTTGCAAAAATGAGAATACTTGTAGCTCACCGTAAAAATATGCGCTAATACTACTATTCTTCTAGGATCACCTGGCAAGAAAAGGATCCCCTGGGATGTGTAGAGAGTTGATTTGCCAGAAACCGCTCACAGAAAATGAAGGTAGACGACTCGACGGGTTTCTTTTTTTTTTTCAAGTCTAGTGATATTCCAGCATTGGGACTGTAAACTGTTCACATTATTTCAATGAACATGGGTCAACATTAGTCATTTCCACAGCCTCGAATGATTTAAATCAGCTGCAAAAACACAAGTCAGGTGGCCGCCGTTGTTTTTGTCTTCCCTCAAACCAGTGATCATTTATGGTCACTTTTACGACGAAAATGTCAGCCCATCCATTGTGTGTGAACGTCATTTATTTTCTTTTAAATGGAGTAAGTACGTCAGGCTCACAGGTCATTAATTTATAGACCAAGCGATGGATTCTTTTTAGCCAGGGTTTACAAGAAAATTCTTTCAGAGTGATGTTTGCAGGTCATGGCATACAAGAAAGGGTAAGGGGCCCGTGGTGGCCTTTACACTGAATGATGCCACTCATGATATCTGCAGGGAACAGCACCTCTTCATGTAGGACTGGGCCCACTTCTTACCGGTGGAGATATACGCTCAAAGCAAGTAGTCCAAGAGCCTGATGGTGAAACAACCACAATATTATAAATCCTTCAGCTGTAACTTCAACATCTATAAAAATCGTGATTAAAATTCCCACACAGCAATGGCATAAAGTGAGACTAGGGACTTTTTTTTTTTAAGTGGCGGAGGAATACAGTGCGGAAGGATACCTACCTTCCGTCATTGGATTCCTGCAGCCCGTAGAGAACGGCAGCATCATCTGATGCTGCAGTTCTCTACCCAAGATCGTCGTGGGACACACTCGTGGACTGCTTCGGATCGTGGGTGAGTATTTTTGTGGTTTGTTATGTTAATATTTATTCCGGAAAGACAATGGCTTCGGGGAACAATGTGACAAGTATTGGTAAGTATGTTACTCTATGTTATATGTACTGTATGTCTATGTATGTATTGTATGAATGTATTGTATGTATGTAGTATATATGTGGTATGTATGTAGTATGTATGTAGTATGTATGTAGCATGCAGTATGTATGTAGCATGCATGTAGTATATATGTAGTATGTATGTAGCATGCATGTATGTGGTATGTATGTAGCATGTAGTATGTATGTGGTATGTATGTAGCATGTAGTATGTATGTAGCATGCATGTAGTATATATGTAGTATGTATGTATGTAGCATGTAGTATGTATGTAGCATGCATGTAGTATGTAGCATGCATGTAGTATATATGTAGTATGTATGTAGCATGCATGTAGTATATATGTAGTATGTATGTAGCATGTATGTATGTGGTATGTATGTAGCATGTAGTATGTATGTAGCATGCATGTAGTATATATGTAGTATGTATGTATGTAGCATGTAGTATGTATGTAGCATGCATGTAGTATGTATGTAGCATGCATGTAGTATGTATGTAGCATGCATGTAGTATATATGTAGTATGTATGTAGTATGTATGTGGTATGTATGTAGCATGTAGTATGTATGTAGCATGCATGTAGTATGTATGTAGCATGCATGTAGTATGTATGTAGCATGCATGTAGCATGCATGTAGCATGTATGTAGTATGTATGTAGTATGTATGTAGTATGTAGCATGTATGTAGTATGTATGTGGTATGTATGTAGCATGTAGTATGTATGTAGCATGCATGTAGTATATATGTAGTATGTAGTATGTATGTGGTATGTATGTAGCATGCAGTATGTATGTAGCATGTATGTAGTATGTATGTAGTATATATGTAGTATGTATGTAGCATGTAGTATGTATGTAGCATGCATGTAGTATGTATGTAGTATGTATGTAGCATGCAGTATGTATGTAGCATGTAGTATGTATGTAGCATGCATGTAGTATGTATGTAGTATTTTTTTTTTTTATTTTTTTTTTTTTAACATTTAACACATTAGCCGGATGATGGGACTACTACTGTCCCATCATTGGCTAATGTGTCAATCACTGTCATGGTAGCAGGCATCGCCCGATGGGACTTGTAGTCCCATCGGACGATGCCTGCACAGACCCCCGAAGCCTGCACAGACCACCGGCAGGCCGGCACAGCCCCCCGGCAGGCCGGCACAGCCCCCCGGAGCCTGCACAGACCACCGGCAGGCCGGCACAGCCCCCCGGCAGGCCCGAAATGACGGCGCATCATGATGCGCACACACCGCGCATCATGATGACGTCAGTCTGTCAATCAACTTTGAACTTCCGATTCCGATGCCGAATTCCGATATTGAAAAAATATCGGAAGTCGGTATCGGAATTCCGATACAGCAAGTATCGGCCGATACCCGATACTTGCGGTATCGGAATGCTCAACACTAGTCACCACCATCTTTCAGAAGGGCATGCAAGTGATTGGCTTGCTTTGGTGGGCGTCACAGGGGTTATAAAAGGGCGTGCACGTCGACCTCCATCTTACTTCTGCCGATCTTAGCATAGGGAGAGGTTGCTGCTGCTGATTCTGTAGGGAGAGCGTTAGGCAGGGAAGAAGAAAAAAAAACTGCTTCTGCTGCTAGCGATTTTGCCTGTACAACACACCAGTCACTGTGTGTGCAGTGCAAGGGGAGGCTATATTGTGGTGGATCAGCGGTGTTGGTTGTTAGGCTGCCTTCTAAGGCTTCCTGACAGCTGCATTGCTGTTTACCCACTGCTCTGCAAACTGCTTTTTTTAAAAGCAATCCCAATTTTTTTTTTGTCCTGCTGAGGTACTGAGCGTGCATTTTTTCACACCATACAGCGGTGTACGCTCCTCTCACAGTACCGTGTAACGGCTGTTATCACAGCCACAGTGAAGCTATCTGTGTGTCACTCTGTGAGAATAAGTCGAGGACATGTTCCGTTCTTACAGACCTGCACCTACTAGTTTTGTCTAGCTTTCAAACAGTTAAATATATTTGCTGTTTGATCACATTCAAAACTATAGAGAGACAGCGTGTGTCAGTCCGTATACTTAAAAAACACGGAGCTTGACAATTTTACGTACACCGGACAGCCGTGTACGTGCACGCTCCTCTCAGTACCGTGTAACGGCTGTTATCACAGCCACAGTGAAGCTATCTGTGTGTCACTCTGTGAGAATAAGTCGAGGACATGTTCCGTTCTTACAGACCTGCACCTACTAGTTTTGTCTAGCTTTCAAACAGTTAAATATATTTGCTGTTTGATCACATTCAAAACTATAGAGAGACAGCGTGTGTCAGTCCGTATACTTAAAAAACACGGAGCTTGACAATTTTACGTACACCGGACAGCCGTGTACGTGCACGCTCCTCTCAGTACCGTGTAACGGCTGTTATCACGGCCACAGTGAAGCTATCTGTGTGTCACTGTGGAAGGATAAGTGGAGGACTTGTTCCGTTCTTACAGACCTACACTCTAGGGAGATTCCTATTCTGCCCAATTCTACATACACCTTGTAGTTTGTGATACACTAGCCAATTTCTGCCTGTGACATAGCGCTCTGATATTCAGTGGGCCTCACACAATCCAAAAGTGTCCAGTGTCCACTAGTGTGTGCAGAAATTCAAAATCTCTGTGATCCTGTAGTCACTTTTTTCACACCTGTGCCATCGAGCCTGTGAGATAGCGCTCTGATATTCAGTGGGCCTCACACAATCCAAAAGTGTCCAGTGTCCACTAGTGTGTGCGGAAATTCAAAATCTCCCTTATCCTGTAGTCACTTTTTTCACACCTGTGCCATTGAGCCTGTGACATAGCGCTCTGATATTCAGTGGGCCTCACACAATCCAAAAGTGTCCAGTGTCCACTAGTGTGTGCAGAAATTCAAAATCTCCCTTATCCTGTAGTCACTTTTTTCACACCTGTGTCATCGAGCCTGTGACATAGCGCTGTGATATTCAGTGGGCCTCACACAATCCAAAAGTGTCCAGTGTCCACTAGTGTGTGCAGAAATTCAAAATCTCCCTTATCCTGTAGTCACTTTTTTCACACCTGTGCCATCGAGCCTGTGACATAGCGCTCTGATATTCAGTGGGCCTCACACAATCCATAAGTGTCCAGTGTCCACAAGTGTGTGCAGAAATTCAAAATCTCTGTGATCCTGTAGTCACTTTTTTCACACCTGTGCCATCGAGCCTGTGACATAGCGCTCTGATATTCAGTGGGCCTCACACAATCCAAAAGTGTCCAGTGTCCACTAGTGTGTGCAGAAATTCAAAATCTCCCTTATCCTGTAGTCACTTTTTTCACACCTGTGCCATCAAGCCTGTGACATAGCGCTCTGATATTCAGTGGGCCTCACACAATCCAAAAGTGTCCAGTGTCCACTAGTGTGTGCAGAAATTCAAAATCTCTATGATCCTGTAGTCACTTTTTTCACACCTGTGCCATCGAGCCTGTGACATAGCGCTCTGATATTCAGTGGGCCTCACACAATCCTTAAGTGTCCAGTGTCCACAAGTGTGTGCAGAAATTCAAAATCTCCCCTGTCCTTTAGACACCTTGTACCTTGTTTTACATTACTATATAGTTTGTTGGATTTTGTCTACATTTCTACAAAAAATGAGGAAGGCTAGTGGAAGAGGCCGTGGAATTGGGCGGGGGTTGGCAGCTGGTAATGATGGTGTTGGTGGTGGATCTGATGGTAGTGGCAAGAGCAAAATAGGACCGAATGCAGGAGGTGTTGAGCCTGCGTCATCGTCTGGCTCCATAAGGCTTCGAAGGCTTAGTTTTCTAGAAGTTGGCAAACCGCTTTTAAAGCCAGAGCATCAGGAAAAAGTTTTGTCTTACATTGCTGACTCAGCCTCCAGCTCTATCGCCTCCTCTTCTGAAGTTGTAAAAAGTAAAAGCACTGAGTCGTCATTGGAGGCTCATGTTCATGAACCACACCTTTCCTTGTGTCCTTCACCCCAACCAAGATTGAAGGATGACGCAGGCCATACTACTGATTACTCCATGGAGCTGTTTTCACATACCATGCCTGGATTATCAAGTGAAATGGTGAATTACCCAGGCCAAGAAGAATCTGACATGGAGTGCACTGATGCACAGCCGCTGATAGATGATTCTGCTGGTACATTCACTCAGAGCACTACATTGTCCTCGCAGTGTACAGAGCCAGATTCTGACCCTGATGAGACTCAGGTGCCCCTTCCCACACACTATACCACCATACACGGTGACACAGAGGAAGGTGCACATGACATTGAAGAGGAGGTGATGGATGACCCAGTTGTTGACCCAGATTGGCATCCATTGGGGGAAGAGGGTGCTGCTTCCAATAGCTCAGATGAGGAGCATCCACAGCAGACATTGACATCGCAACAGCTGTTATCTGGCAGGCCCGGAGCACTCCAAAGACAGGTTCCAAAAATCAAAAGAGTTGCTGGACAGCTTGTCCAGAGGGTCAAAAGATCACATCATGCTAGGCCGCAAAATGTCTGCCAAAGTAGGAAGAGTGCAGTGTGGCACTTTTTTGAACAAAATCCTCATGATCAGGCCAAGGTTATCTGTAAGAAGTGCGCAAAGACCTTTAGCCGAGGGAAAAATCTGAAAAATTTGAATACCAGTTGCATGCTTAGACATTTAACCACCATGCACTTGCAAGCGTGGACACAACACCAAACCTCAAGTGCCACATGTGCAACTGATCACAAAGAAGGTAGTCAGCAACGCTACATTGTTTCCCCCACTGTAAGCCAACCGGTTAGCACAGCAGCAAATGTTGAGGTGTCGTTGCAAGGCCACAGCATTCAGGGAATCCCACTGTTTTATCAACGAAATACTGAATCTAGGCCATCAGAAAGAACACCAACTCCATCACCATCATCAACCCTCTCTCAGTCCACCCTGTCCACCACTACTTCCACCATATGCAGCTCTCAAGTCCAGCTCACCCTCCCAGACACTATGAGTAGGTCAAGAAAGTACTCAGTCTCTCATCCGCGTACACTTGGTTTGAACGCCCACATTGCCAAACTAATCTCGTTTGAGATGATGCCCTATCGGTTGGTGGAAAGCGCAGCTTTCCGCGAACTCATGGCCTATGCAGTACCACGCTATGACCTACCCAGTCGCCACTTCTTCTCTCGCAAAGCCATCCCAGCCCTCCACCATCATGTAAAAGACCACATTGTCCATGCACTCAAGCAGTCAGTGAGTGGAAAGGTGCACCTCACAACTGATGCATGGTCCAGTCGGCATGGCCAGGGCCGTTACGTGTCCATCACTGCGCACTGGGTAAGGCCTCTTTCACACATCAAATTTTCGCCGTCAGGCGCGATCCGGCGCTTTTGACAGAAACCGGATCCGGCGAAATGCAATGCCGGATCCGGTTTCCCCCCCATTGACTTGCATTTGCGCCGGATCGCGCCGGATGGCCATGCGTTTCATCCGTTTTTCGCCGGATCCGGCAATGTGTCGCGATCCGGCGTCTGGAAAAAACGTCTACTGTAACGTTTTTTGTCTCCGGCGAAAAAGCCGGACCCGCCGGATCCGGCGCGTCCGGCTTTTTCACACAATGAAAGCCTATGAGCGCCACAATGCGCCGGTGGCCGGATCCGGTTTTTTTGGTCTGAGCATGCTCAGTAGCTCTGCCCACAAGACATATATAAAAGCAAGACAGTGGGACCCACAGCCACACCCAACATGCCACCCAAGCCAAGAACCAGGAGAAGGCAGCAGACATCTGCAGCACCATCAGCACCACCACCCCAAATGGAGCAGCAAATGGAACATGCTGAGGAGGGGAGTCCAGAAGCAGATGAGAGACGGTAATTATCAAATCCCCCATTCCAAACTAGGGCCATGGAATATCAAGATATTCATTGGCCCTTTGTTTCTCTTTATTCAACAGCCGCCAAAGAGATGCAGCAGCAGCAGCAGAAATGGCATCACTGGCAGCAGCAACAGCAGCAGCAATACCCACAGCCATGAAGTCTGGCCATCAACAGGACAGCACATCTTCTTCTGGGAGCCCTCCCTCGCATCGTCAGCGTTTGACGGTAAGTTTTTATTTCCAAAATCCATCATCTCTGTAATATATGTCTATTCATTGACTTTTATTTCAAAACAGGAATCACAAGATGAAGAGGAGCTCCCAGAAGAAGAAGGAAGGGGTGGACAGACACCTGGAGTGGGCTCACAATTGGTAAGTTTTTTGCATCAAACGCAGAAACACAACATCACACTACACACAACACATAGAAAACAATGTTCTGCAGACCACACACAGCAAACAAATGCCTACATCCAAAGACATAACATTTTTTGTTTTCTTCTCTAGTATTCCCAATCTGGTGCTCGGCCAAGAGGTCCTCGCAGTGCCTCCCAGGGTCGTCGGCGACAGCAACGCGGCGGTCACCAGCGTGTAAGTATAAATATTTTTGCTTTGTTTTTTTGCACTTTTTATTTCATTTCTTTTGTGGAGGCTAATTATGTTATTTTTGTCTTTTTCTTTAACAGCCTTCACAGCGTGCTCCCGACTCTGACGGTGAGGATGGAGGGATTGATGTGGACCGCCTCATCGATCTCGTCAGAGAAAGGGAGCCGCTCTGGAATATGGCTGACCGCCGCCACGCTGACCTGATAGTTACCCGACAACTCTGGGAGGAAATCTGTTCTCTCCTTGTGGGCCGCTGGGAGGACCTCGAAGCTCGGGCCCAGATTAAAGAGCGTAAGTATATACAGTACCAGTTGCTTGATGTAAACCAGTGTTTCCCGAACTCCAGTCCTCGTGGTCCCCACGGATCATGTGTTCAGGATTTCTATTTACTATGGAAATCCTGAAAACATGACCCCTGGGGACCATGAGGACTGGAGTTTGTGAAACACTGATGTTGTATACTAACCACTCCTTTCTCGTTTCAGGGAACAGAATTGTGAATCGGTGGCGGTCTGTGAGGGATCGTTTCAAGAAGGAGTTCAATAAAGAGATGCGGGCCCCGAGTGGATCTGGAGGACGCAGGAGCAAGTACAAGTACGCACAAGCCCTGTCGTTCCTCCGGGAAACAATGCTCACCAGAAGTTAAATATTACACACCACATGTGAAAAAAATGTTAGATGTAACTTTTTTTTTTCAGCCAGGGCCATACCATGTCAGTATTTTAATTGTTTTTTTTTCTCTTTATTACACAGCACGGTGAGCAGCACTCGGGAGCCTGTACGATTGGACCCTTCTGAGGCGATCCCTGAGGAGACCGGCACCGAGGGACACTTCGACCGCCCCGGTACATCTGCACCTTCCCAGCCTTCCCACACATTTGACCCATCTGTCCCATCCACCAGCACAGGAGCATCGTGGCCGCCTACATTACATGAAGCTGCTGGTGAGGAGATCGCTTTCCCTTTACCCCACCCTTCTGCCCCTGCCACCTCTAGTACACCTGCGGGTACTGGGCGGCAGCGGCAGAGGGGTCAGGAAAAGAGTTATGCGCAAGAGTTCTTGCATCTGAATGCATCTTTCCAGAACTGTCTCAAAGTCTTGTCAGAGCAAATCTCCGCAGGCTTTCAGCAGATCAACTCCAGCATTCTGGAGGTGAAGACACTTCTGCAAACCATGCATTCAGAAGCAAGATCTTCGCCAAACCACACCTTTTTCAGGTCTGTTGTGGAGCGCATGGAAACGCTATCTCCTACCCAGCAGATGCATGTAATGCATTCGTGCCACGGTGCTCTACAGCAGGTTACCTCCCAACCTCCACCTCCCACCACTGTAGTTCCTCCACCTGCACCCCCTCCAGCCACTTTCCATCCTCCCCCTCCTATTACATCTGCACCCCCTCCAGCCACTTTCCATCCTCCCCCTCCTATTACATACCAGCAACCTCACCAGTACCAGCAACCTCCCCAGTACCAGACATCTCCCCACTTCCAGCAACCTGCCCCGTACCAAACTCCTTCCCCGTACCAAACTCCTTCCCCGTACCAAACTCCTTCCCCATACAACTTTCCATCAACATCATCTGCTCCTACAGTCCCTGCCCAACCCTCCACTCCACCGCCCACCACCTCTTCTGCCTCCCACATGTCCACCCATTCTGTAGCTTTTTCCACACCATCACCTCTAACTGTTCCTTCCCCACCACGATCCCAGTCCTCTCTCCACACACCCAGTGTCGAAGTGTCCCGCAGCCCCTCCAGCAGTATTTCCACCCCACAGTACACAGATTTGTAATGTGTGTTTTTTGTAATAAAAATGCCCATTGGGTTTAAAACCTTTATTAAAAAAGTTTTTTGCACTTTAAAAACATTTTACAAAAAAAAAAAAAATTAAATAAAAGTTAAATTATCGTTTCACAATGGTTGTCTGTCATTTCTTTCTGCGGCGAACTATGTTTTAAAAAAAGGTTAAATACAGGGTATTTCAAAGGTAAAAAGGTATTCAAAACCAGGTATATAACTGTGGGTAAATTTTAGCTTTTTGCCACAGTTGTGTTCCTGGTTGTGTTTGAAGCAAAGTATTTCACCTAAAAAGTTGTGTTTATTGTTGGTGATTTCCTACCAATGTACACAACTTTTGTTAAAAGGTGAAATACTTTGCATAAAACACAACCAGGTACACACCTGTGGCCTAAAGGTAAAAATAGTAAGACCATGACAAGATAGCCAACTTTGGTTGGCAAAGGTATATACTGTTGGTCCAGAAGGTACACAAGTTTGGTTAGGGCACAAATCTTTCACACTCTGTCATCCTGCCAGTGTACTCTGCCTTGAGGTGACATAAAGTATAGTGGAAAATTGTCCCTCATTACTGAAACCGTCACAGAACTTCTAGTGGTAATATTTCCAATGACAACATCCATCTTCGCCAGTAACTTGCTCTTCTCTCCAACCTGCACTTTCTTCTCTACAACCTGTCAAAGAAGGGCTGTAGGAACATGCTATATCTAGTTTTCCAGTAGCCAATCCCGTTCGGAAGGCCACAAGGGTAAATTTTAAAAACCGGATCCGGCGTAATCCGTCGAAAAACGGATATAAAAACGGATAGAAAAACGGATGAACCGGATGAGACGGATCCGGTTTTGTCTGTCAAGAACAAGACGGATCCGGCAGAAAACCGGATCCGGCACTTCAGGTTTTACAAAACATTTGCCGGATCCGGCATTCCGGCACGACGCCGGATCGCGCCTGACGCCGAAAACCTGATGTGTGAAAGTAGCCTTAATGTGGTGGATGCAGGGTCCACAGGGGACAGCGGTGGTGGGATAGTGCTGCCTAGCCCATGGTATAGGAAACAGTTGGCTGTAGGCGTTCGACCCTCCTCCTCCTCCTCCTCCAGAAGCGAAAGCTCGTCCACAGAGCGCAGTCGTACGAGCACTCCATCTGCAGCTGCCACTGTTGCACACGAGGTGTCCCCCTATCGAGCAGCTAGTGGAAATCGTCAGCAGGCTGTGTTGCAGATGATGTGTTTGGGCGACAGACACACCGCCGAGGTGCTGGCCGAGTACTTGAAGCGACAAACTGAGTCATGGCTGGGCAGTGTACATCTTGAGGCAGGCAAGGTAGATAGTGATAACGGCCGTAATTTTGTGGCAGCCATAGCCCTTTCAAAACTTAGCCACATACCTTGCTTGGCTCACACCTTGAACCTGGTGGTGCAGGGCTTCCTCAAAAATTATCCGGAGTTAACAGCCCTGCTCCAGAAGGTGCGAAGACTGTGCAAGCACATCCGCCGGTCGCCTGTACACTCCGTTCGTATGCAGAAGCTGCAGCGATTGCTCCACCTTCCCCACCACCGCCTCATTATCGACATTGCAACAAGGTGGAACTCCACCCTGCACATGGTGGAGCGGCTGTGCGAGGAGAGGCAGGCCATAATGCATTTGTCGGAGGATACACGGCCAGGCACTTTGAGAGCAGACATGGAGTTGACAGGTGTGCAGTGGTCGAAGCTGAAAGACCTCTGTAAAGTCCTTCAGTGTTTTGAGGAATGCACACGGCTGGTAAGCGCAGACGACGCCATCTTAAGCATGAGCATCCCACTTATGCGTCTGCTCATGCAAACTATGACGCACCTTAAGGAGCAGGCGTCTGCAGCCAATGTTGATGAGGAGGAAGAGGAGGAGGGAATCCTTGATGACATTCAGCCATTGTCTGCTCAGGGACCTCTCCTGGACGAGGTGGAGGAAGAAGAGCAGGAGGAGGAGGAGGATGATGGGGATGATTACTTAGGGGAGGAGGATTTTGAATGTGTACGCTATCCATACATGTTATCTGGGGATACGGTACCCTTTCTCACCTTTGTGCAATCACGTGCAATCCATACTGGGCCTAACACCGTCTGAGCCTGCCTCCTGATGTATAGACATACATTTTGAATGTGTACGCTATCCATACATGTTATCTCTGGATACGGTACCCTTTCTCACCTTTGTGCAATCACGTGCAATCCATACTGGGCCTAACACCGTCTGAGCCTGCCTCCTGATGTATAGACATATATTTTGAATCATACATGTTATCTGGGGATACGGTACCCTTTCTAACCTTTGTGCAATCACGTGCAATCCATACTGGGCCTAACACCGTCTGAGCCTGCCTCCTGATGTATAGACATATATTTTGTATGTGTACGCTATCCATACATGTTATCTGGGGATACGGTACCCTTTCTCACCTTTGTGCAATCACGTGCAATCCATACTGGGCCTAACACCGTCTGAGCCTGCCTCCTGATGTATAGACATATATTTTGAATGTGTACGCTATCCATACATGTTATCTGGGGATACGGTACCCTTTCTAACCTTTGTGCAATCACGTGCAATCCATACAGGGCCTAACACCGTCTGAGCCTGCCTCCTGATGTATAGACATATATTTTGAATGTGTACGCTATCCATACATGTTATCTGCGGATACGGTACCCTTTCTCACCTTTGTGCAATCACGTGTAATCCATACTGGGCGTGAGAATGGCTGGCGAGCTGTTAAGCAAGCTACAGCACCTGTGGTTTGCATACGTAAGTTTTTCATTTTTTCAGGAATGACGGTTAGGCCTAATTCCGGAACTGCGGTTGACCTGCACTTACTGGGAAATCATTGTTCGCGGGTAATAATTGTAATCAGTGATCCCCATCACTAACGTTGTTCAGCGGGTTATCTGCACCTGTAAGCGACAAACGCTGGCCTTTTCAGTGTAGCGCACATGCAGCCACAAACATGTAAGGGCATGACACACCAGTTATTGGCCAATCTCATGTGCCAGAGCCTCACGTGTCCCTCTAGTAAGCCGGACTCGGACCGCGGGGCATGACGGAGTCTCGTTCGTTAACGGAATTAAGCTTGCAATGTGTGCATCTGTTCTGTAGCTGGCATGGTTGAGGTTTCCCAGGTGGAGTCGAATTTAACCATAGGCTCCACTCCTGGTGGTGCCCTTCTGGACATTCCTTTAAGGTTCAGCTTTGCAACCATACTGCCCACGTAAAACAAACACTTTGCCTTCATGAAAGCTGTTTGGAGGGTCATGACTCGTGGGAATAACGCCGCCCAATCAGTTAACCTGCTAGAGAGATCCTTCGTTGCTCCCAAGCATGACATCACACTCCCTAGGAAGAAGGTAATGCCACTGTGGCGACCGTACTCCTCGGGGCGACACAAGTGCACTGATGCCCAGCCACTGCTCGATGAATCTGCTGGTACATTGACCCAGACCACTACATTCCCCTCGCACGCTACACGGCCTGAATCTGACCCTGATGAAACTCAGGTTACCCTTCCCATATACAGTTCCATCTTACACGGTGACAAAGAGGAAGCTGCAGATGAAAGTGCAGGTTCGGCCCACCCGCCATCAGACACACCACCGTACTATCAGGGGCCCTGTGCCAGTGCCGTCACCAACGAGTGGGCCCCCCTGCTTGCTCAGGATCACAGCACTTGCAAAGTTGAAATACTGTGCAGTGAGATGGAAGATGGGGACGACGAGGAGTCCAGACAAGTACAGGGATTCCCTAGCGAGGAGACTTATTTGATTGTTTTCAATGTTGGGACAGCAATTTTTGGGGAGCACTATACTCTGGAGAATGATAGATGGGGCCCACCATACACTGGAACATTCCAAAGGTGGACATCAGACACTGGAGCAGCATTTACAGGGCCCATTATACACTAGAGCATTAGAAATGGGGCCCATTATGTTTGGAGCATTATTTGGGCCCATAAGACAGTGGAGCTTCATCCATGGGGACCAACATATACTGTAGCATTATGTGGAGCTCATCATATACTGTTTCAAACATTATATGAGACCAATGATTCTGTATGGAGAAATAGATGGGCCTCGTCATGAGATGTAAAAAGTGAAGTATTTTTCATTGTACTATACCGCTATTTCTCTGC
This sequence comes from Dendrobates tinctorius, assembly GCF_039654945.1. Lineage (NCBI taxonomy): Eukaryota > Metazoa > Chordata > Amphibia > Anura > Dendrobatidae > Dendrobates > Dendrobates tinctorius. Next base: position 36,045,270 of record NW_027361752.1, on the reverse strand, counting down.
CGTATCGGAGCATGATGAGTTGTGGTATGTGTTAAAAGGGCGCTCTTTCCCCCAGGGCACATGAAAACCTGGAGCCAGCCCTCCACCCCACAACTGTAGCCAAATAACCCCCATTTTTCAGTGCGTAACTTGTATTATGAAGTTAATTAAGGTTGACAAGCTTAAGTAAGAAGAATTGATGCTTTTGGCATTCAAATGGGCACTGTTGGTGTGTTTCCTGTCCTCATCTCACTGCCGAGTTTTATTCCCCATTGACTTACATTGGGTTTCGTGTTTCGGGACGACCCCGACTTTTCCCTATAATCGGACGATCTTGCTCGATCCGACTTTTGGAAAAGTCGGGTTTCACGAAACGAAACGCGACCCTAAAAAACCAAAAGTCGCTCAACTCTAGTAGTCAGTGATACTACTCCATTAGCTTGCTTCCTTGATGTGTTCCTCTAGCTGCCTCTGACTCCTGAAGCATGGCCTCGGTCCCCTCTATACCTATATACACACCTCAGGTCACAGCTCACCTGATTGTCCATATCCCTTTATCTGATCTCACAATCGTATGGGTTTTATCTGTCTGCTCTCACAGTCGTCTCAATCCCTCTGGTCATCTTTCTGTCATGATCCAGGACAGGGTTTCGCTTTGGCCCGTCCTGGTCTGACTGGGGGTTTATTGTTCCACCTCTCCCTGGCAGAGGGCGGCTATTTAATGCTCACTTGACCTAGGTCCGGTGTCAGTTATACTCCTGCCCTTGGCTGAGTTAGTTGACCTTGTGCGTACGTGTGCCTTGTGCCTGATATCTTGCTTGCTTGTTTGGTTTTGATCCGGTTCAGACCCTGTTTCGAGTTCTGCCTGTCCCTCTTGTACTGCGCTACCTCTCGTGTATGACTCTCTGCTTGTGACCCGACTTCTCTCTGCTCGTCCCCTTGGTACCGTGTCGCCCTCTTGTGTATGACCTTTGGCTTTGTCTGACCTCCCCTCTGTTTATCCCTCCTGTACCTCACTGTCCGTACTGTGAATGACCTCTGTTTTGCCTGACTCTGAGTTTTCTGTCTTCTCTGAAAGCAGGACGCTAAGCCCCGCCCCCTTGCAGTCACATGACCTTAGGTCCCGTGCCAGCTTGCTAAGCTTCATCACTCAGGTCCTGTGCACCTATACTTTCTGGCTGTCCTGGTCCCCAGGGGTCCCTACAGTGCGGGTGAGTCCCTGCTCAGCGAAGGCTGTACGCCGGCGCTGTCAGGATCCTGATACTTTCTCAGTCGTTTTGCTCTCTCTGATTTGCTTTCTCAGTCATTTTGATTCCTTTAGTCAACCAGTCATCTCATTTCCTCCAGTTGTCTCTCTTTTTTGTCACTCTTTTTAAATCAAGACTGAAGCCTCTTTTCATCGATTTGTCTCATGCTGGTTGTTGCATCTGTAAGCTAGCTCAGATGCCTTCATTCATCTGTCCTGATACAGGTTCAACTGTCGACTGCTCCCCTTCTTTGCTCTCCTAGGCCTTTTACATTTCCTAACAGCGGCACATCTGTCACATGACCTGGTGTCTCCTGTTTTTGTTTTCTACCTGGCAACAGATGCTCACATTCTTAAGTTCCTGTTTGCTCTCTTTTTCTTCCTGTTCTGATACTCTCCGGTCAGTAGCTGGTGGTATTTGTTTGCAGACACTTTGCTTCAGCTGGATAAAACTTTCACTCTTCCACTTCCTTACACAAAGACCACTATCCACTTAAAGAACCATGTCACAAGTTAACATATTACCATAGAGTGCTCAAATAAAACCATTTTAAAATGGCCAAAAATGGATCCAAGTCATCTGTGATTCCATCCTCAGCAGGTGTGACAAACGCACCCCAAGTGATCACAAAGGTTTAATGCCACTAATGCCGTCTCTGAGTGGGGATAACTTCAGAGTAAAACTAAGCCATCACATACATTCTGATATACTTAATGAGCTGCAACATTCTTTTCTGCTAACTTTGCACAACCAGGCCTCATTATCCTCTGTGTTGGTTCTTAATTCTACCGAAAATGCAAATGAGACCAATCGAGAATGGGTCTTCTCTCTTTAGGGACCTCATTGTGAGACAGAAACTATCTTCATGGTATATGCATGTTTTTTCCAACCATGTATGCCATACCTACAATGGTCATTGAGAGACAAATTTGTGTGCCTTTTGAAGACCGAAGTTTTACAAATAGGCTGGAGTCAGACTAAATGTACGAAGGGTCCCTGCCGAGAGTCGCATGAGTGTTCTCCGTACGGTAATCCGTGTGTAATATGTTTGCAATTCGATGATGCAATTTTCTCCCACCCATGTATCCGTATGGCATTTGTATGGCATGTGTATGGCTTTACATTTCTCAATGATTTTCCCCATTGAGTTTAATGGCTCAATGGGCTGAAATGAGGAAAATGTATGCCTATTTGGCACAAGCTACACAGATGGTCCGTGTGGCACCCATAGGCTTGCATTGGCGAGTTTCGAACGATATACGTGGACAATTGCAGCATGCGTCGAATACGCTTGAGAAAAAATACGGTGCTGTCAGCTGCCCCATTGATTAAAACTGGTCCGAGTGCTATGCGATGTAGTAGTCTGCCGCCGGCCATATTAAAGACTTCCTATGTTTTCCACACCTTGGCCATCATTAAATTGGGCAATCTCGGGTTCCTCAAGCTATTCTACCAATAAAAGCTGTCATAAGTATTTCTGGCATAGGGAACAGTCAATATGGCTGTAATCCTTGGTGCATGTGTAAAGATACGGCCAGGTTGCAATCATGTCAGCACAATCCATACTTACTGTGCTGTCGGCTGCTTCTTCCCTGCTGTGTCCCACGTTCTTCCTTTCACTCAAAAGACCGAATGTCATCCGCTCAATGCCGTCTTTTATTTCCCACTGACTTGCATTGGGGTCGGTTTCGGACGAAACTCCGACTTTTTTTGCCCTAGTCGGACCAGTTTCATCTGAAACAAATTTTGTTTCATGAAACCCGATCTGACAAAAGTCGCTCAACTCTACTCACAATGTAGACAATGGGTCAATACTGTTTTATGTGACCCATCAGTAGCACTTTGCACCAAAGCACTAACAAATATAATCCTGGATGTGAGCATTTGTGGAGAAAATGGAATTCAGTGATGACTAAGATATTCTATATACATATCAGCTCTACAAAGAAAACAATGGATTCAAAGGAATAATTGAGTAGATACCTGGAAAATCTACTGCAGGCGTGTGGGTGAAGGCATCTGGGAACGGCGGGAGTCGAAAAATGAAGCATGTTATTTAGTAAGTGGAGGTCATATGTAAAACATAATAGTAATCATTATGTCCATTCCTTCTAGGAATCATTTGAAACAGTAGATGTCAAACATTGTAGCACTGAGCTTTCGAAGTGTCCATAAATACTGTATAAAGAAGTTTCTTTTCTAAAATGTTTGCCATATGATCAAATTACTTTTCCAAATGCTAGCGGCATGGCTTCCTATGAGGCATCTTGATTGTATCACAGTATATTACATTTCCCTTCTTCCTGTAATTTGCTTGTGTCTACCAGATAAAGAAACATGTCCTGCAGAAGAGCAGATAATCTGGGCTCTGGGCAATTTACTGTTTCATCTTTCCTTTTAAATATTAGAAGCGGTATTAGTTTTTCTACAGTACAGGATGATCATTTTGCTACTGTTGTCATTACTACCACTAGTAGTGTTGAGCATTCCGATACCGCAAGTATCGGGTATCGGCCAATATTAGCTGTATCGGAATTCCGATACTTAGTTCCGATACTTTTTTCATATCGAATACCGGAATCGGAAGTTCCCATAATGCTAGGAGCCCGCTCGATTTGATTCAGCCAATGGGGATCCTCAGAAGTGTGGGCATATCCTGTTAGGCATGTAGGCATGTTAACTACTGGCATGGCTGTGATTGGCTGCTGAAATGATGTCATGATGCACTATAAAAAGCGCTGCAGCCGCCATTTCTGGTCACTCTGCTGTGAATTCAGTTAGGGACAGGCTGCTGTTGAAGACTGTGAGGGACAGTTAGAAATAGCGATTCTAAAAACAATATTGTGCTTTATCCAGGCTACATAAACCACCACTGTAGCTTGCTTTTCCCTAGCAGCGCTGTTTTCACAGCTGTCTGCAAGGGCTGTGTGAGTGCAGACCCACGCTGTGTAGTGTGTCCTGCAGGCACGTCTGCTTGTAGGCCGGCCAGCGTGTGTCTCTGCCTCATACACATTTTTCTTTTATTGCTGCTTTTTTTTTCTCCTGTATAGTGTGCTTCCATACGTATCCATATACGTTGGTTGCAAACACTAAAGGAGTGGACAGCGGAGCCTTTCAGCAGCCTTTCAGTGCTATAGCCCATTTCTCTGCACTGTTTTTGGCTGTCTGATAGGTCTCTCTGTGTGTGAGTGCAGCTCACGTTGCAGTGTGTTCTACAGCCACCGCTAGCTGTAGTCGGCTCAGCGTGCGTCACTGCCTCATACATAGTCCTTTTTTTGCAGCAAATTTAGCCAGATTTTTGCTCCTATATTTGTGTGCTTCCAACCGCATCCATTGTCATTGATTGGTTGCAAACACTATATAGGATTAGATAGAGGAGCCTTTTTGCTGGCTTGTGCCCTTCAGGGCCAGCCAGGCTAGTATCACCCTATTTTTTGGAGCCTCATCAATTGCATTGTAGGGAGGGAGAGGGCGGGGGCAGACTTGGTTGCCTGTAGCCTCCACTTTGGCACCCGTGAGGAGCAATCCTCTTCTAAAACACAAAACGGGCGCTCCCAGGACTTGCAGTGCGTAGTCTTTTTTTGACACAGTTGCAGATGACATTTGCTTTGTCAAATGCAAGCTGTGTCATCAGAAAGTGAAATGAGGGAAAAATGTGAGCAACCTCAATACCACAAATATGTGGAAACATGTGCGTACCAAGCACGAGGTGGAGTTACACAGACACACTGAAGATGTAGGCCAACCTTCAGCAGCACCTACCACCTCTTCAGCTCGTGTTGGGGCCTCTTCCTCCAGCTCACACACAGCTGGTTCGGCTTCCTCACTGGAACGCCATGGAAGAACCACTGCCACTGTTGTCCAGAGACCCAGTGAAATTCCACCCACTGAACCACGGTCGCAGTCATCAGCACCCTCCCAGGCCACTCACCAGCAATCGGTAGCACAGGCATGGGAGAAAAAGCGGCCATACTCGGCAAACCATCCCCGAGCACTGGCTCTGAATGCCGGCATTGCCAAACTACTGGCCCTTGAGATGCTGTCATTCAGGCTGGTGGAGACTGACACATTCCGGAACTTTATGTCATTGGCAGTTCCACAATACAATGTGCCCAGCCGCTTTTATTTCAGCAGGCAAGCTGTCCCTGCCCTGCAAAAGCATGTGGAGGGAAAAATTAAAAATGCGCTACTAAATGCCGTCAGTAGCAAGGTCCACCTGACCACCGATGCGTGGACCAGTAGCCATGGACAGGGACGATACCTTTCCCTCACTGCCCATTGGGTCAATGTTGTGGAGCCGGGTACAGATCTGGAGAGTGGCTCTGTACGTATTCTGCCAACTCCAAGGATTGCAGGAATCCAGTCTGTACATATTGAGTCCTCCTCCTACTCTAGTTCCTCGGAATCAGCACTGTGTGAGCCTGTTAGGCCAGATATGAGCACAGGTGTGGCCAAACGCAACAGGCCGTCCTTAAATTAATTTCTTTGGGGAATCGGAGCCACACAGCACAGGAGCTCTGGAATGCCATCAAGCAGGAGAGCGATGTGTGGTTTGTGCCAGCGAATCTCCAGCCAGGTTTGGTAGTGAGTGACAATGGCTGAAATCTAGTGGCAGCTCTGGGCCTAGGCAACCTCACTCACATACCATGTCTGGCACACGTGCTCAATTTGGTCGTGCAGAGCTTTCTGAGGGACTATCCGGATCTTGATGCACAGCTGCACAAGGTTCGCCTAGAGTGTGCTCACTTGCGGCGTTCCAGCATGGCAAGATCGCGCATTGCATCTCTGCAACGCCGATTCCGCCTGCCAGAACATCGCATCATATGTGACCTCCCCACCAGGTGGAACTCAACGTTACATATGTTGGAGCGGTTGTGTGAGCAGCAGGCAGCAGTAATGGAGTACCAGCTGCATCAGGCGCAAACAAGTCGCACTATGCGCCGGACACACTTCACCACCACTGAGTGGGCCACTATGAGGGACATCTGCCAAGTTTTGCGTGCCTTCGATGACTCCACGCGGATGGCCAGTGCAGATGATGCACTAATCAGCATGACTGTCCCCCTCATCTGTCTGCTTCAAAAAACCTTACAAGCACTAAGTGAGGAGGTTTTTGAAGAGGTCGAGGATGCGCAGTCAGAAATGCCATCTGTTTCTGGCAAGTCTGCGCAACGTGCTTCCACACAAAGGCCCAGGCAGGGGACACTTAGTGAGGAGGATGACGAGGAGTCAATGGAGGAGGAGGAACACATCTCTCCAGAGGAGGGAGGTACACAAGGCTCTAGTAGTCCGTGTGTACAGCGAGGGTGGGGTGATGCTGAGCAGGCAGAGATGCTGCCTCAAGCTGGGGACAGCGTTTCCGGTCCAGTTGGCAGTCTGCAGCACATGGTTGATTTCATGCTGCAGTGCTTGTTAAATGACCGCCGCATCGCCAACATTCTCCACACGGCTGATTATTGGGTGTACACCCTCCTAGATCCTCGCTACCGGGACCAATTACAAAGCCTCATACCACAGTTGAACCGGGAGTGAAAAATGCGGGAGTACCAAGAAACACTTGTGCAGGCCATCATGTTCTCCATTCCTCCCACAAGTGTTGCTGGTAGTGCTTTTCAAAGCAGCCATGTGGGTAGAGGCAGTGGAGGAAGCTCTGCACAAAGAGGTAGCAGAGGCAGTGCCGCAGGACAAGGCAAGGCCAGTATGGCTCAAATGTGGAAAAGTTTTGTGGGACCGCCACAAACGGCTACACCATCACAGACGGCTCCAGTCAGCAGGAGGCAACGTTTCCGTCAGATGGTGACAGACCACTTGTCGTGCCCTGTTAGTGTTCTCCCAGACGGCTCTTCCCCGTTCAAGTATTGGGTCTCTAAGCTGGATACATGGCCAGAGCTTAGCCAGTATGCATTGGAGGTGCTGGCTTGCCCTGCTGCCAGTGTATAATCGGAACGTGTCTTTAGTGCTGCAGGTGGTGTGGTAACAGACCGTCGCACGTGACTATCCGCCGATATTGTTGACCGTCTTACTTTTGTGAAAATGAACAAGGCCTGGATCTCACCTGAATTTGCCAGTCCTCTTCCAGAATAAATAATTGGCTGGCAACAGGATCCAGGTCTCCTGTTGTGTTCATGTTTCTATGACCTGAACTTTATTTCCTGGGCTACAGCAACGCCCGTTGTTGCTCAGAAGTGCTGTCCGCACAGACAAAACACTCGCTCATGTGTAAGTGGGGTTCGGTAACGTCAGCTGATCCCCTGCTGTGTGTACGGCAAACTCTCCTGCTGCCTACAACTTCTGGCTACCTCTGATTTAATATGTTCTCTGATTTGCCCTCTGTCTCCACTCTGTTTTGAGTATTTCCTCCGGCCTACAACACCGCCTGTTTCTGCTCTCAAGTGCCGTCTGCACAATCCACACTTGATCCTGTGGTACCTGGGTCCTGTAACATCTGCTCATCTCCAGAGTTGAGCACGGCAATGTCTCCTGCTTTGTCTACATTCCCACTACTTGTAGTGGAAATGTGGACAGAGCAGGAGACATTGCCTGACTCACCTCTAGGGAGAAGCTGCTGTTACAGAACCCCAGTAACACAGGAACAAGTGTGGGTTGTGCAGACGGCATTTCAGAGCAGCAACTGGCGTGGTTGGAAGCCAGCGGAAATACTCGAAACAGAGTGAAGCCAGAGGCCTAATTGGAGTACGTTGACAGTTAGTAGTAGTCTAGAAACAATCGCAAACTGCCACCAAGTAGGCCTCGGCCTACTACCTGATTTTCCCTGGGCTCCGACACCACCAGTTGGTGCTCAGAAGTGCTGTCCGCACAGACAAAACACTCGCTCATGTGTAAGTGGGGTTCGGTAACGTAAGCTGATCCCCTGCTGTGTGTATGGCAAAGTGTCCTGCTCCCTCCACAGTCAAACAACCTCAGATTTACACCTGGCTCCAAGTAGGCCTCGGCCTTCTACCTCATTTTCCCTGGGCTCCGACAACGCCAGTTGGTGCTCGGAAGTGCTGTCCGCACAGACAAAACACTCGCTCACGTGTAAGTGGGGTTCGGTAACGTCAGCTGATCCCCTGCTGTGTGTACGGCAAATTCACCTGCTGCCTGCAACTTCTGACTACCTCTGATTTAATACGTTCTCTGATTTACCCTCTGTCTCCACTCTGTTTTGAGTATTTCCTCCGGCCTACAACACCGCCTGTTTCTGCTCTCAAGTGCCGTCTGCACAATCCACACTTGATCCTGTGGTACCTGGGTCCTGTAACATCTGCTCATCTCCAGAGTTGAGCACGGCAATGTCTCCTGCGTTGTCTACATTCCCACTACTTGTAGTGGAAATGTGGACAGAGCAGGAGACATTGCCTGACTCACCTCTAGGGAGAAGCTGCTGTTACAGAACCCCAGTAACACAGGAACAAGTGTGGGTTGTGCAGACGGCATTTCAGAGCAGCAACTGGCGTGGTTGGAAGCCAGCGGAAATACTCGAAACAGAGTGAAGACAGAGGCCTAATTGGAGTACGTTGACAGTTAGTAGTAGTCTAGAAACAATCGCAAACTGCCACCAAGTAGGCCTCGGCCTACTACCTGATTTTCCCTGGGCTCCGACACCGCCAGTTGGTGCTCAGAAGTGCTGTCCGCACAGACAAAACACTCGCTCATGTGTAAGTGGGGTTCGGTAACGTCAGCTGATCCCCTGCTGTGTGTATGGCAAAGTTTCCTGCTCCCTCCACAGTCAAACAACCTCAGATTTACACCTGGCTCCAAGTAGGCCTCGGCCTACTACCTCATTTTCCCTGGGCTCCGACAATGCCAGTTGGTGCTCGGAAGTGCTGTCCGCACAGACAAAACACTCGCTCATGTGTAAGTGGGGTTCGGTAACGTCAGCTGATCCCCTGCTGTGTGTACGGCAAACTCTCCTGCTGCCTACAACTTCTGACTACCTCTGATTTAATATGTTCTCTGATTTGCCCTCTGTCTCCACTCTGTTTTGAGTATTTCCTCCGGCCTACAACACCGCCTGTTTCTGCTCTCAAGTGCCGTCTGCACAATCCACACTTGATCCTGTGGTACCTGGGTCCTGTAACATCTGCTCATCTCCGGAGTTGAGCACGGCAATGTCTCCTGCTTTGTCTACATTCCCACTACTTGTGGAAATGTGGACAGAGCAGGAGACACTGCCTGACTCACCTCTAGGGAGAAGCTGCTGTTACAGAACCCCAGTAACACAGGAACAAGTGTGGGTTGTGCAGACGGCATTTCAGAGCAGCAACTGGCGTGGTTGGAAGCCAGCGGAAATACTCGAAACAGAGTGAAGACAGAGGCCTAATTGGAGTACGTTGACAGTTAGTAGTAGTCTAGAAACAATCGCAAACTGCCACCAAGTAGGCCTCGGCCTACTACCTGATTTTCCCTGGGCTCCGACACCGCCAGTTGGTGCTCAGAAGTGCTGTCCGCACAGACAAAACACTCGCTCATGTGTAAGTGGGGTTCGGTAACGTCAGCTGATCCCCTGCTGTGTGTATGGCAAAGTGTCCTGCTCCCTCCACAGTCAAACAACCTCAGATTTACACCTGGCTCCAAGTAGGCCTCGGCCTACTACCTCATTTTCCCTGGGCTCCAACAACGCCAGTTGGTGCTCGGAAGTGCTGTCCGCACAGACAAAACACTCGCTCATGTGTAAGTGGGGTTCGGTAACGTCAGCTGATCCCCTGCTGTGTGTACGGCAAACTCTCCTGCTGCCTACAACTTCTGACTACCTCTGATTTAATATGTTCTCTGATTTGCCCTCTGTCTCCACTCTGTTTTGAGTATTTCCTCCGGCCTACAACACCGCCTGTTTCTGCTCTCAAGTGCCGTCTGCACAATCCACACTTGATCCTGTGGTACCTGGGTCCTGTAACATCTGCTCATCTCCGGAGTTGAGCACGGCAATGTCTCCTGCTTTGTCTACATTCCCACTACTTGTAGTGGAAATGTGGACAGAGCAGGAGACATTGCCTGACTCACCTCTAGGGAGAAGCTGCTGTTACAGAACCCCAGTAACACAGGAACAAGTGTGGGTTGTGCAGACGGCATTTCAGAGCAGCAACTGGCGTGGTTGGAAGCCAGCGGAAATACTCGAAACAGAGTGAAGACAGAGGCCTAATTGGAGTACGTTGACAGTTAGTAGTAGTCTAGAAACAATCGCAAACTGCCACCAAGTAGGCCTCGGCCTACTACCTGATTTTCCCTGGGCTCCGACACCGCCAGTTGGTGCTCAGAAGTGCTGTCCGCACAGACAAAACACTCGCTCATGTGTAAGTGGGGTTCGGTAACGTCAGCTGATCCCCTGCTGTGTGTATGGCAAAGTGTCCTGCTCCCTCCACAGTCAAACAACCTCAGATTTACACCTGGCTCCAAGTAGGCCTCGGCCTACTACCTCATTTTCCCTGGGCTCCGACAACGCCAGTTGGTGCTCGGAAGTGCTGTCCGCACAGACAAAACACTCGCTCATGTGTAAGTGGGGTTCGGTAACGTCAGCTGCTCCCCTGCTGTGTGGAGGGCAAACTGCTGCTGCCTCCAAATTGTAACTACTTCAGATTTAAACATTCTCTGATTTGGCCTCTACTCTGTCTCTAGTATTTCCCCTGACCTCCAACACCACCAGTTCCTGCTCACAGTAGCCGTCCACGCATTCCACACGTGTTCCTGTGTTACTGGGGTTCTGTTATGTCAGCAGATCCCCCAATATGTGTCCGCCACTGTCTCCTGCGCTGTCCACCTTCCCACTGCAAGCGGTGGGAATGTGGACAGAGCAGGAGACAGTGGCAGACACACATCAGGGGATCTGCTGACATTACAGAATCCCAGTAACACAGCAACATGTGTGGATTGGGCAGACGGCTACTGTACGCGTAAACTGGCGGTGTTGGTGGTCATGTGAAATCCTGGAAACAGAGTGGAGACAGATGCCTAATTGGAGCACGTTGACAGTCTGTTGTAGCCTACAAACAATCTAAAACTACCACCAAGTAGGCCTCGGCCTACACCATGATTGTCCCTGGGCTCCAACAACGCCAGTTGGTGCTCGGCAGTGTCTTTGGAACGGGGACTCCCTGTTACCCAGCCTGGTTCCAGCACGCCTGCTGTTTCCGGGTAGTGTCAAGGTCACTATGCCACCAATCCGTTGTCCTGTCGTCTTGCGGCCGGGTTAGCCGACTCTACGGTGCCTGCAGTTTAGGTGACTCCTATGTGGGCTGCGGGAACTGGCACTGAAGGCTGGATCCGTAGTGCCAATGGGACATGGACCCCCTGTAGGACTGTGGGTTTCGGTAACTGCGGCCGGCTTGCGGCCTGGCTACTTTGCTTTCAATGGGTACCTTCTGCTACCCACCCGGGTTCCAGCACTGTCTGCTGGTTCTCGCCAGAGCCTTTGGCCTAGGTGCCTCCATCTCGGTATCCGAGGTCCAGCACCGTCAGCTGGTCCTTGGTAGTGCTTTCTAGCACAGGTACCTCCTGCCTAGTAACCGTGGTCCAGCACCGTCAGCTGTTCCTCGGTAGTGCCATTGGCTCTTGTAGCTTTTGATACCCATCTGGGTTCCAGCACCGTCAGCTGGTTCTCGGCAGTGTCTTTGGCACGGGGACACCCTGTTGCCCAGCCTGGTTCCAGCACGCCTGCTGTTTCCGGGTAGTGTCAAGATCACTATGCCACCAATCCGTTGTCCTGTCGTCTTGCGGCCGGGTTAGACGACTCTACGGTGCCTGCAGTTTAGGTGACTCCTATGTGGGCTGCAGGAACTGGCACTGAAGGCTGGATCCGTAGTGCCAATGGGACAGGGACCCCCTGTAGGACTGTGGGTTTCGGTAACTGCGGCCGGCTTGCGGCCTGGCTACTTTGCTTTCAATGGGTACCTTCTGCTACCCACCCGGGTTCCAGCACTGTCTGCTGGTTCTCGCCAGAGCCTTTGGCCTAGGTGCCTCCATCTCGGTATCCGAGGTCCAGCACCGTCAGCTGGTCCTTGGTAGTGCTTTCTAGCACAGGTACCTCATGCCTAGTAACCGTGGTCCAGCACCGTCAGCTGTTCCTCGGTAGTGCCATTGACTCTTGTAGCTTTTGATACTCATCTGGGTTCCAGCACCGTCAGCTGGTTCTCAGCAGTGTCTTTGGCACGGGGACTCCCTGTTGCCCAGCCTGGTTCCAGCACGCCTGCTGTTTCCGGGTAGTGTCAAGGTCACTATGCCACCAATCCGTTGTCCTGTCGTCTTGCGGCTGGGTTAGCCAACTCTACGGTGCCTGCAGTTTAGGTGACTCCTATGTGGGCTGCGGGAACTGGCACTGAAGGCTGGATCCGTAGTGCCAATGGGACAGGGACCCCTTGTAGGACTGTGGGTTTCAGTAACTGCGGCCGGCTTGCGGCCTGGCTACTTTGCTTTCAATGGGTACCTTCTGCTACCCACCTGGGTTCCAGCACTGTCTGCTGGTTCTCGCCAGAGCCTTTGGCCTAGGTGCCTCCATCTCGGTATCCGAGGTCCAGCACCGTCAGCTGGTCCTTGGTAGTGCTTTTTAGCACAGGTACCTCCTGCCTAGTAACCGTGGTCCAGCACCGTCAGCTGTTCCTCGGTAGTGCCATTGTCTCTTGTAGCTTTTGATACCCATCTGGGTTCCAGCACCGTCAGCTGGTTCTCGGCAGTGTCTTTGGCACGGGGACTCCCTGTTGCCCAGCCTGGTTCCAGCACGCCTGCTGTTTCCGGGTAATGTCAAGGTCACTATGCCACCAATCCGTTGTCCTGTCGTCTTGCGGCCGGGTTAGCCGACTCTACGGTGCCTGCAGTTTAGGTGACTCCTATGTGGGCTGCGGGAACTGGCACTGAAGGCTGGATCCGTAGTGCCAATGGGACAGGGACCCCCTGTAGGACTGTGGGTTTCGGTAACTGCGGCCGGCTTGCGGCCTGGCTACTTTGCTTTCAATGGGTACCTTCTGCTACCCACCCGGGTTCCAGCACTGTCTGCTGGTTCTCGCCAGAGCCTTTGGCCTAGGTGCCTCCATCTCGGTATCCGAGGTCCAGCACCGTCAGCTGGTCCTTGGTAGTGCTTTTTAGCACAGGTACCTTCTGCTTAGTAACCGTGGTCCAGCACCGTCAGTTGGTCCTCGGTAGTGCCATTGGCTCTTGTTCCTTCTGCTACCCATCCGGGTGCCAGCACTGTCTGCTGGTTCTCGCCACAGCCTTTGGCCTAGGTGCCTCCATCTCGGTATCCGAGGTCCAGCACCGTCAGCTGGTCCTTGGTAGTGCTTTTTAGCACAGGTACCTTCTGCTTAGTAACCGTGGTCTAGCACCGTCAGTTGGTCCTCGGTAGTGCCATTGGCTCTTGTTCCTTCTGCTACCCATCCGGGTGCCAGCACTGTCTGCTGGTTCTCGCCACAGCCTTTGGCCTAGGTGCCTCCATCTCGGTATCCGAGGTCCAGCACCGTCAGCTGGTCCTTGGTAGTGGTTTCTAGCACAGGTACCTCCTGCATAGTAACCGGGGTCCAGCACCGTCAGCTGTTCCTCAGTAGTGCCATTGGCTATTGTTCCTTCTGCTGCCACTACGGGTTCCAGTACTGTCAGCTGGTTCTCGCATGAAGACAACCACCAAGATACAGAACAAAAGACAGAAGAACAAGATGCAGAAGAAGCAAAAGCAGAAGAACAGAAAGCAGAAGAACATTAAGCATAAGACAAAAAATCAGCATAGAAGAAATCAAAATTATAAGCAGAAGAAGACTAAGCAGTAAATGGGGGTGAGTCCGTTCCTCCTCGTGGTGCCCCTGGAAAATGCCTGCTGCTGCAGGCCAAACTGAACGCGGACAAATCCTGTTGTAAATCTTTTGTGACAGGCAGAACGTAAGGTGTAATCTTATAACTTTTATAGATAAGTACTACAGGAATGCCTGTCGCCATAAGAAAATGAAGAAAAAGAAGAATAGGAAGAAGATGAAGAAATAGCATATGAAAATTAATAATAGATGAATAAGAAGAATATGAAGAATGGAAAAAAAAATTAATGGGAAGAAGGTGAAGAAGAAGAAGATGAATAAGGTGAAGAAAAAGTTGATGAAAAAAATGCTACTGCTGCGGATCATGAAGGAGAAAGTGTGGGAGAAGTACAAAAGAAGGTGAAGAGCATGGAAGTTGTGAAACATACATATCTGACTAAATATAAAAAAGTTAACATAGTCAATATCTTTTTAACTCAGAACGTCTTGAAAAAAAAAATTGGAATTAATGCTATGCCATGTGATTTGAATAAACCACTATGCTTTTAATGTCTCCTCCACCTCCCACAATATATTCTACATGATTCTTATTTGTTTTCAATTATGTAGAATTAGCCAACAAGGAAATAAAGGCCTTTTTTTAATTCCGATACCGGAAGTCCCATTGACTTGAATGGGACTTCCGGTATCGGAATCGGCGATACCCGATATTTTTTTCGTATCGGGCGATACCATCCGATACGATATTTTTGGGTATCGAACGGTATCGCTCAACACTAACCACTAGTAATATTTATTTAATGGCCTTCTACTCATTATTGATCCATGGTGACTTGATGGATGAGGTAGGAAGATTGATCTTGTGCAAGCCTAGATAGATCCACAAGGTTCTTCTCTACTGTTATCTTTATAATATTAAAATTGATTTGCTTGTTCTTCTTGCCATCCATGGCATTGATAAAATTCTTCTCCAGCAGCACTTTTCAAAGGCGTCGATTTGTCTTCTGTTTTGTTTCTTTATCGTCCAGCTTTCACATTAGTATGTTACCACATAAAAGACCAAACTATGAATGATCCTGCATGCTAGATATCATGCAATCTATGCAATTAGGGATGAGCAAGTGTGCTCAGTGGTATTCAGATATCAATCAAGTATCTGGGTGCTCAAATGTGCAAGGCAAGAATAGTCCAGAGCTCGGATTTGAAGCTTGAATCCACGCCTTGTATGTTTGGAGCCTGTTACACAACCAATAAGCATGCGGAGATTGTCTGTCAGTCACTGTAATGCCATAGCCATCTTTGTAGTGGCATTACTGCGATTGCCTGTCTGCATTACCTAATAAGACATTATAAAAGGACAGACATTGACAAACTCGGCTCATTGACTCCATTGCACAGCTCAAGGACAGTCGATTGGAGGAAGACAGCAGTTATCCAGCCCTGTATGTGCACAGTTTAACTAATCAGAGTCCAGTAGTGTTGATACTGGTGCTGATGCTGCACTATCGTACTAATAGTCATTCTAAGGGCTAATCTTGTGCTTTGCTGTTTGTATTAGATACATTCTGCATTTAGCCTAGGGACAGTTGCACGAGCAGGGAGAATGGCATAATGCAACGCTAGGGCTTTGTAGTCCATTGCTAAATATATATAAGCTGCACTTGGCCACCTTCTTTTTTTGGAGGGTGAAGTCATTGAATATATTATTATCCATAGAGTAATACCTGCTTTGTATTACATTAAGGTGGTACATAACACTACAAAAAAGCATTCAAAAATGTATCTGGATTCAATTAGTCATCCATAGAGTATTATGTGCTTTGAGTTACATTTTGGTGGTATATAACAAAACAAAAAAGCATTCAAAATTTTTTTTAATTGAATTTGTTATCCATAGTGTATTACGTGCTTTGTGTTACATTGCACTGGTATATAACACTCCCAAAAACTGTTCTGGATTGAATTAGTAATCCATACAGTATAACGTGCTTATTGGGTGACAAGACAACAAAGATGGCAGAATCCTGCGACACTACTGAGGGAGTGATCGGAGGAATATCGGAGCCAAACAAAGCTGGTGTGACAGCAGAGGTGGTAGTAGCCTGTGATCTGGAACTGGCTGCTTTGCCAGAACCTCATGGCCTGAGCTTAGGCACTTAAGAATTTAAAAAGTTCTTTACAGTTAGAGCAGTTAGACTGTTGTGAATTCTCTTTCTGGGCTCCCTCTAGTGGTTACTGAAGGTAGTGGAGCTGGTCAGATTGACAGAGGTTTTGTGAGTTCTCATTCTTTGCACCCTCTGGTGCTTACTGGAGGTAGTGGAGCTGGTCAGATTGACAGAGGCTTGCCACCTGATAATGATGATGACAATTGGAGATCTGGGGTTTCTGACTGGTATATTTAAGACAGCTGACTTCCTTCAATCCCTGCTGGTCATTTTCTTCCTGTGCCTTCTGAGGTCTGATGTCTCCTGCTCTGTTCCTGCATGGTT
Source organism: Dendrobates tinctorius (assembly GCF_039654945.1). Classification (NCBI taxonomy): domain Eukaryota; kingdom Metazoa; phylum Chordata; class Amphibia; order Anura; family Dendrobatidae; genus Dendrobates; species Dendrobates tinctorius. The sequence continues at coordinate 36,028,824 of NW_027361752.1, read as the reverse complement.
CAGCTAAGTGGTTCATTTGCTAATCTTTTTGCATTTGATCTGGTTTTATCTATCTCTGCTTTGGGCGGGTCAGCTTGCTCCTGGTGGGGCTGTGCTGGATCACCGCCCATATGTTACTGCTTGTGTCAGTTTGTTCTGTCCCCTGTTATATTGGTCTCTTTTTGCTTTGCTTTCAGTATATACCAGAGTGCTGATATAGTGGGGGCGAAGTCGTGTGACTTCAGTGTTTTTTTGTGCATCAGACGTGTTGGATTTTTCAGGTTTTTTTTGCATGATTGCAGACAGTGTCTTTCCTTTCCTGTCCTGTCTAGTCAGTTTGGGCCCCATCATTTGCTCAGTCTATTTTTCTGCCTGTGTTTGTGTTTTCATCTTGTCTCACAGACAATATATGTTTGGGGGCTATCTATTCCTTTGGGGTCTGCTCCGGGGCAGTTTAGATTTAACCTTTCTTGTTTTAGGCTGAGTTAGCTCTCCGGCTGTGCCGAGGCGTCTAGGGTATCGTATGTACGCTCCACGGCTACTGCTAGTTGTGTGGATAGGATCAGGGGTCTGCAATCCGCTTAGTTACCAACCTCTCTGGTTTTCTGGTGGCTTAGCCTGGTCCTGCTATCCTCCTCGGTGACCCATTCATAACATTAGACTGTGGTCTGCCCCAACAAATGGCATGCATTGTGTGCTACAATAATCTAGCAAAAGACAATAGAGAGTTAATAGAGAAAAGTCGATCTTGGTGGACCAGTGTCTTTTTTCAACATATGTAACTATGTAATTTGTAACTGTGTATGGCAAAAAAGAGGGTATTTAGTACTGCATAGGACACCAGTGGATACTTTGTGTGTTTGTGTAGAGGTGGGTTAAAAGTGCGCATGCTCGAGGTTGCCATCTTGACTTGTAATTCTATTTTTTTCTGGACTTCGAAGCAAAAAATCATGAGCAGATAATATTTTTTATGGACACATTAATCCCTTTCTCACCTTAGATGCATACATAGGTCCCTTTGACCTGGTTCTTATTGACCTGGGATGCATGATACGTCCCCGTGATTTTGCAAGTAAAATGATGTGCGCATTCATTTGCCGCCAGGTGTCAGCTGATTCTGACAGGTAACACCCGGCACTCAGTGTCACTCATGGTTACTATAAGGTACTGGTCACTACAACATACTGGTCTCTACAACGACAGTTTGCAATTTTTACTCGACAACATTCTCTGCTACTTGTTTCTGGACAACACCCATGTAGTCAAAATTGTGACTACACCTGTAAATTAATTCCCAAAGGGGTATAATTTCCAAAATTGGGTCATTTGAGGGAGATATTCTGCTTTTCTAGCAGGTAGGGGCTCTGTATATGGAGTTCACAAACTATTCTAGAAAAATCTGCACTCCAGAAGGCAAATAGCGCTTTGTCCCTTCCGAGTCTCGCCATGTGGCAAAGCAGTACTGTACTGCCACATATGGGGTATTGCCACGTTCAATAAAAATTGTGGGATAAATTATTGTGCCATTTTTACCTACTTCTTGCGTGAAAATGTAAAATCTGGGGCTAAAACAAACTTTTGGTGGTAAAAATGTAATTATTTTTTCTTCACTGTCCAATGGTATAAAATTCTGTGACACACCCATGCTGTCAATATGATCACTGCAACCCTAGATGAATTTGTTGAGAGGTGTAGCTTGTAAAATAGGATCACTTATGGGAGTTTCTGTTGTTTTGGCAACTCAGGGGCTCTCCCAGTTGGTCATGGCACCCGCAAATCATAACAGTAAAAGCTGCACTATAGTATGACGCTTCTTCCCTTCTGAGCTTTGCTCTGTGCCTGAAAAGTAATCCCCAATTACATGTAGGGTATTGGCACACTCAGGAAAAAATGGACCTCACATTGTGGGGGAAAATGTGATTTTTTTATTTTCACGGCTCAATGTTATAAACTTCTTTGAAGCACCTGTAGTTTAAGGTGCTCACCACTAGGGATGAGTGGACCCTTGGATGTTCAGGTCCGATGGGTTCAGCTGAACAGTTAAAAAAAAGTTTGGATTTAGGTACTAGAACAGTATCCAGACTTAAACCTGAACCCGGTGTCGTGCTGACATGGCAGCGCAAGAAACACCCAAACAGTAACATGGATTTCCTAGTGAAGTCCATATTCAGTGTCTGTGCCCAAACAGTAGGTGTTCGGTACGGACGCCAAACTTTACTGTTTTGGTTCACCCATCTCTACTCACCACAAATCTAAATACATTCATTGAGGGTCTAGCTTCAAAAAATGGAGTCACTTATTGGGGTTTTTCACTGTTTAGGCACATAAGGGGCTCTCCAAATGGGACATGGCATCCACTAAAGATTCCAGCAAAGTTTGTGTTCAAAAAGTCAATTGATGCTCCTTCCCTTCTGAGCCGTTTCGTGCGCCAAAACAGTAGTATTCTCCTTCATGTTGGGTATCGGCGTACTCAGCAGATATTGCACAACACATTATATGGGGCAATTTCTCCTGTTACCTTTATTAAAATGTTAATTTATTTTTGAGGAAAATTCGATTTTTTTTTATTTGCAGGGCTCAATGTTCTAAACTTCTGTGAGTGCCTGGGGGCTAAATATACTCACCATACATCTATATAAGTTCCCAGAGAGGAACTTGTGGGAGACTTTCCCTGCTTAGGCACATCAGGGGTTCCAACAAATTTTGCATTCAAAAAGTCAAATGGCGCTCCTTCCCTTCCGAGCTCTGCCCAAGCAGTGATTTTACCCCCACATATGGGGTATCAGCATGCTAAGGAGAAATTCAACAAAATATGTTTGCAGTCAATATTTTCCTGTAACCCTTGTGAAAATAAAAAAAATTGTGTAAAGTAAAATTTTTGTGAAAATAGTTAAATGATGATTTTTTTCCACATTCTTCTAAAAATTTCTGTAAAGCATCTAAACGGTTAATAAACTTCTTGAATGTGGTTTTGAGCAACTTGAGGTGTGCAGTTGTTAGAATGGTGTCCTTTTTGGGTACTTTCTGTCATGTAGACCAAAGTCACCTCAAATGTACTGTGGTCCTTAAAAGAAATAGTTTTGTAAATTTTGTTGAAAAAATGAGAAATCACTGGTCAAATTTTAACCCTAATAACTTCCTAACAAAAAAAATGTTTAAAAAATTGTATGATGTAGAATAGACATGTGGAAAATGTCATTTATTTACTATTTTGAGTGACATATCTCTCTGATTTAAGGGCATAAGAATTCAAAGTTTAAAAATTGCAAAATTGTTCAAATTTTTGCCAATTTTCCATTGTTTTCACAAATCATCACAAGTCACATCGAAATTTTTTTTTACCACTACCATGAAGTACAATCATGAAAAAAACTGTCTTGTAATCAGTGGGACCTCACAAATCGACACTGGTCAGAATTGTAAAAATTCGCCTGGTCATTAACGTGCAAACCACCTTCAGAAGTAAAGAGTAGAGATGAGCGACTTTACCTTTTTTCGGGTCGAGTTGGGTTTCATGAAACCCGACTTTCGCAAAAGTCGGGTCGAACGAAATTGGCCGACTATAGGGAAAAGTCATAGGCCGACTGAAACACGAAACCCAATGCAAGTCAATGGGGAAGCAAAGTCGGCAGGGAGTGGAAGACAGTAAACACACCTACAGTGCCCATTTCAATGCCAAAAACCTCAATTCTTATAACTTAAGCTTGTCAACCTTAATTTACTTCCTAATAATTGTTACACATTGAAAACTGGGGGTTATTTGGCTAAAGTTGTGGGGGGGTTGGGCTGGCTCCTGGTTTTCGTGTGCCCTGGGCCAAAGAGTGTCAGTGCGCCCCTTTAACACATACCACAACTCATGATGCTCCGATACGCCACAGAAATATAGGTATAGTACAATGACACATACTTCACTGCTTACATGACATGACTGATCTATTTTAAATTGTACAATAGCTCAAAAACAGGACAGTATATTACTCCATACAGTGTTATGGCCACCACATTGTGCACCATACTGAATAATGAGCCCCATATATTTCTCCATACCAAATAATTAGTCACATATAATGTTCCATACAGTATCTGATGAGCTCCACATAATGCTCCATATATAATGGGCCCCATTTGTAATGATCCAGTGTATAATGTGCCCTGTTATGATTGAGTCACCGAGGAGGAAAAAACAAAACACAAGCTCAGCCCAGAAAATCAGAGAGGTTGGAAACTAGCGGATTGCAGACCCCTGATCCTATCACACAACTAGCAGTAGCCGTGGAGTGTTCCTACGGTGATCCTAGACACCTCGTCACAGCCGGAGATCTACACAAGCCTAAAGAGAGAAAAGAGAAAAACTGACTGCCCCAGAGCAGACCCCAAAGCAATAGGCAGCCCCCAACATATAATGACGGTGAAGCAAGATGAAAACACTAACAGAGATAGAAAGATAGGTTGAGCAAACGATGGGGCCCAAGCTAACTAAAAAGGACAGGACAGAAAAGCTGCTGTCTGCAATCTGAGAAAACCCTGCTAAAAAATACTACCAACACAACTGATAAGCAAAAAGGACCCTGAAGTCACTAGACTTCAAACCCTATATCAGCACTCAGAATATTCTGGAAGCAGAGCAAAAGAGAACACTGATCAAGGAAAAAGAATCCAGCACACCCCCAGCCGGGGATGGCTGAACTCAAAAAACAAGGTAAACAAAACCAAAACTAATAAGTTCAATAGCAGAGCAAAAACTTATCTTTGGGAAGCAGGAATCAGACTGGTCTCCAAGAATCCAGCAGAGAAATCACCAGCGACTCAGAAGGGCGTTGGCTGCCTTATATCCAGTCTGTAGTTCCCGTTACCCAGTCACGATCCACCTGATCAGGTGCTTGGTTTCTTTCATCCAAATCAGCCTCACTACCTTCCTTCACCAGAAGAGGGAGATCCTCGGACACAAAAGATGAATGAACAGATGAGCTCACAACTGTGCCCCTTAGATGCTGCTCCAGTGTCTGATCTGCCCCATTTACATTGCTCCAGTACATGATGGGCCTCATGGATGATGTTCCAGTGTATGATGGGCTCCAATAAAGCTCCATATATAATGGGCCCCATTTGTAATGCTCCAGTGTATAATGTGCCCCTTAGATGCTGCTCCAGTGTCTGATCTGCCCCATTTACAATGCTCCAGTACATGATGGGCCTCATGGATGATGCTTCAGTGTATCATGGGCCCTAATAATGCTCCATATATAATGGGCCCCATATGTAATGCTCCAGTGGATAATGGGCCCCTTAGATGCTGCTCCAGTATCTGATCTGCCCCATTAACAATGCTCCAGTACATGATGGGCCCTATTTTAATTAACCCAGGCATGGTATGTGAAAAGAGCTCCATGGAGTAATCTGAGGTGTGTACTTTCACATCCTTCACTTTTGGTGTGGGTGAAGACACAAGGAAAGGGGTTGCTCCTGACCAGAAGCCTGCACTTACGACTCAGTGCTTGCATTTTTTACAACTTCAGAAGAGGAAGCGATAGAGCTGGAGGCTGTTTCAGCAATGTAAGCCACAAACAGTTCCTGATACTCCAGCTTTAAAAGCAACCTACCTACTCCCAGAAAAGGGAGCCTTTCAGGCCTTCCAGAGCTACACCATGACGCTGGCTCAACACCTCATGCCTTAGCTGCTACTGTGTTTTTGGCACTACCAGCAGATGCACCACCAACCACCATCAGTACCAGGTGGCTCTCCACACCGACATCCATGTCCTCTTCCACCATACTTTCTCATGTTTTTGAAAATGGACCCAAAATACCAGCAGATATATGGTACTGTATCAGAAGCGTACAGCTCTATACAGTCTATGGATAACAGTAAATCTCTGTATATATTTTATGAGTAGTGTTGAGCGATACCGTCCGATACTTAAAAGTATCGTATCGGATGGTATCGGCCGATCGAAAAAAATATCGGGTATCGCCGATTCCGATACCGGAAGTCCCATTCAAGTCTATGGGACTTCCGGTATCGGAATAAGAAAAACCCTATTTTTGCCTTGTACAGCCTCTCTGGGGTCTGTGCCGGCTTGCCGGGGGGTCTGTGCAGGCTCCAGTGGTCTGTGCAGGCCTGCCGGTGGTCTGTGCAGGCTCCGGTGGTCTGTGCAGGCCTGCCGGGGGGCTGTGCCGGCCTGCCAGTGGTCTGTGCAGGCTCCGGTGGTCTGTATAGGCCTGCCGGGGGGCTGTGCCGGCCTGCCGGTGGTCTGTGCAGGCTCCGGGGGTCTGTGCCGGCCTGCCGGTGGTCTGTGCAGGCTCCGGGGGTCTGTGCCGGCCTGCCGGGGAGCTGTGCAGGCTCCGGTGGTCTGTGCCGGCCTGCCGGGGGGCTGTGCCGGCCTGCCGGTGGGCTGTGCAGGCTCTGGGGGGTCTGTGCAGGCATCATCCGATGGGACTACAAGTCCCATCGGGCGATGCCTGCTACCATGACAGTGATTGACACATTAGCCAATGATGGGACAGTAGTAGTCCCATCATCCGGCTAATGTGTTGAATGTAAAAAAAAAAAAAAATTACATGCTACATACATACAACATGCATACTACATATATACTACATGTAACATACATACTACATATATACTACATGCATACTACATACATGCTACATACTACATGCATGCTACATACATGCTACATACTACAGACATACTACATACATAATACATATATACTACATGCATGCAACATACATACAACATATATACTACATGCATGCAACATGCATACTACATATATACTATATATACTACATGTAACATACATACTACATATATACTACATGCTACATACATGCTACATACTACATACATGCTACATACTACATACATAATACATATATACTACATGCATGCAGCATACATACAACATATATACTACATGCATGCAACATGCATACTACATATATACTACATGTAACATACTACATATATACTACATGCTACATACATGCAACATACATACTACATACATGCTACATACATAATACATATATACTACATGCATGCAACATACATACAACATATATACTACATGCATGCAACATGCATACTACATATATACTATATATACTACATGTAACATACATACTACATATATACTACATGCTACATACATGCAACATACATACTACATACATGCTACATACATACTACATACATAATACATATATACTACATGCATGCAACATACATACAACATATATACTACATGCATGCAACATGCATACTAAATATATACTATATATACATGTAACATACATACTACATATATACTACATGCTACATACATGCAACATACACACTACATGCTACATACATGCAAAATACATACTACATACATGCTACATACATACACACTACATGCTACATACATGCAACATACATACTACATACAGTGGGGAAAAAAAGTATTTAGTCAGTCAGCAAGAGTGCAAGTTCCACCACTTAAAAAGATGAGAGGCGTCTGTAATTTACATCATAGGTAGACCTCAACTATGGGAGACAAACTGAGAAAAAAAAATCCAGAAAATCACATTGTCTGTTTTTTTTCATTTTATTTGCATATTATGGTGGAAAATAAGTATTTGGTCAGAAACAAAATTTCATCTCAATACTTTGTGATATATCCTTTGTTGGCAATGACAGAGGTCAAACGTTTTCTGTAAGTCTTCACAAGGTTGCCACACACTGTTGTTGGTATGTTGGCCCATTCCTCCATGCAGATCTCCTCTAGAGCATTGATGTTTTTGGCTTTTCGCTTGGCAACACGGACTTTCAACTCCCTCCAAAGGTTTTCTATAGGGTTGAGATCTGGAGACTGGCTAGGCCACTCCAGGACCTTGAAATGCTTCTTACGAAGCCACTCCTTCGTTGCCCTGGTGGTGTGCTTTGGATCATTGTCATGTTGAAAGACCCAGCCATGTTTCATCTTCAATGCCCTTGCTGATGGAAGGAGGTTTGCACTCAAAATCTCACGATACATGGCCCCATTCATTCTTTCATGTACCCGGATCAGTCGTCCTGGCCCCTTTGCAGAGAAACAGCCCCAAAGCATGATGTTTCCACCACCATGCTTTACAGTAGGTATGGTGTTTGATGGATGCAACTCAGTATTCTTTTTCCTCCAAACACGACAAGTTGTGTTTCTACCAAACAGTTCCAGTTTGGTTTCATCAGACCATAGGACATTCTCCCAAAACTCCTCTGGATCATCCAAATGCTCTCTAGCAAACTTCAGACGGGCCCGGACATGTACAGGCTTAAGCAGTGGGACACGTCTGGCACTGCAGGATCTGAGTCCATGGTGGCGTAGTGTGTTACTTATGGTAGGCCTTGTTACATTGGTCCCAGCTCTCTGCAGTTCATTCACTAGGTCCCCCCGCGTGGTTCTGGGATTTTTGCTCACCGTTCTTGTGATCATTCTGACCCCACGGGGTGGGATTTTGCGTGGAGCACCAGATCGAGGGAGATCATCAGTGGTCTTGTATGTCTTCCATTTTCTAATTATTGCTCCCACAGTTGATTTCTTCACTCCAAGCTGGTTGGCTATTGCAGATTCAGTCTTCCCAGCCTGGTGCAGGGCTACAATTTTGTTTCTGGTGTCCTTTGACAGCTCTTTGGTCTTCACCATAGTGGAGTTTGGAGTCAGACTGTTTGAGGGTGTGCACAGGTGTCTTTTTATACTGATAACAAGTTTAAACAGGTGCCATTACTACAGGTAATGAGTGGAGGAAAGAGGAGACTCTTAAAGAAGAAGTTACAGGTCTGTGAGAGCCAGAAATCTTGATTGCTTGTTTCTGACCAAATACTTATTTTCCACCATAATATGCAAATAAAATGAAAAAAAAACCAGACAATGTGATTTTCTGGATTTTTTTTTCTCAGTTTGTCTCCCATAGTTGAGGTCTACCTATGATGAAAATTACAGACGCCTCTCATCTTTTTAAGTGGTGGAACTTGCACTATTGCAGACTGACTAAATACTTTTTTTCCCCACTGTACATGCCACATACTACATACATGCTACATACATACTACATATATACCACATGCATACTACATATATACTGCATATATACTACATGCATGCAACATACATATATACTACATACAATACATACATATAGACATACAGTACATATAACATAGAGTACATACTCACCGTCACTTGTCACTTTGATCCCCGAAGCCATTGTCCCCTTGAGGAATAAATATCAAAATAAAAAAACACCAATATACTTACCCCGATCCGCAGAAGTCCACGAGGGTCCCACGTCCATCTTGCGTGGAGAACAGCAGCATCAGCTGATGCTACCGTTCTCTACCAGCTCCAGGAATACAATGACGGAAGGTAGGTATCCTTCCGCACTGTATTCCTCCACCACTTTAAAAAAAAAAAAGTCCCTAGTCTCACTTTATGCCATTGCTGCGTGGGATACCTACCTTCCGACTTCTGCGGTTCGGGGTAAGTATATTGGTGTTTTTTTATTTTGATATTTATTCCTCAAGGGGACAATGGCTTCGGGGATCAAAGTGACAAGTGACGGTGAGTATGTACTCTATGTTATATGTACTGTATGTCTAAATGTATGTATTGTATGTAGTATATATGTATGTTGCATGCATGTAGTATATATGCAGTATATATGTAGTATGCATGTTGCATGCATGTGGTATATATGTAGTATGTATGTAGCATGTATGTAGTATGTAGCATGTATGTAGTATGTATGTTGCATGTATGTACCATGTAGTGTGTATGTATGTAGCATGTATGTAGTATGTATGTTGCATGTATGTAGCATGTAGTGTGTAGCATGCATGTAGTATGTAGCATGTATGTAGTATGCATGTTGCATGAAGTATGTATGTTACATGTAGTATATATGTAGTATGCATGTTGTATGTATGTAGCATGTATGTAGCATGTAAATTTTTTTTTTTTTTTTACATTCAACACATTAGCCGGATGATGGGACTACTACTGTCCCATCATTGGCTAATGTGTCAATCACTGTCATGGTAGCAGGCATCGCCCGATGGGACTTGTAGTCCCATCAGACGATGCCTGCACAGACCCCCGGAGCCTGCACAGACCACCGGCAGGCCGGCACAGCCCCCGGAGCCTGCACAGACCACCGGCAGGCCGGCACAGCCCCCCGGCAGGCCGGTACAGACCACCGGAGCCTGCACAGACCACCGGCAGGCCGGCACAGCCCCCCCGGCAGGCCAGCACAGACCCCCGGAGCCTGCACAGCCCCCCGGCAGGCCGGCACAGACCCCCGGAGCCTGCACAGACCACCGGCAGGCCGGCACAGACCCCCGCACAGTCGGCACAGACCCCCGCACAGTCGGCACAGCCCCCCCGAAGGCCCGAACTGACGGCGCATCATGATGCGCACAGACAGCGCATCATGATGACGTCATTTCGGCAGCCAATCAGAGCCACAAAAGTGGCTCATTGCATTTTGGACTTCCGATTCTGGTATCCGATACGAAAAAGTATCGGTACTCGGTATCGGAATTCCGATACGGCAAATATCGGCCGATACCCGATACTTGCGGTATCGGAAAGCTCAACACTATTCATGAGGCATACACCGACGCTCACAGGCTCAGTATGGATTACCCAATAAAATAACAAGTTGAAAAAGGGTACAGCATCACCAGATACAAGGTATATATAGTATAGTGTAAACATTCTGATTCTCCGTATACATTTCAGGAGGCAGACACAAGCGCTCTCAGTCCCAGTAAGGATTACACAAGAATATGAAAAGCTTTAAATAGGTTATGTATCACAAGCGTGCTGCTGTATACAGTGTTGGGGTAAACCTAAAGTTCCAAATATATTGCCGGAGTAACAGACAGACGTTTACAGGCTCATTATGGATTACACCAGAATCTAAATAGCTAAAAAGGTTACTGTATCAGAAGCGTTCTGCTGTATACAGTGTTGGCCAAATTGAAAATATCGGTATATATTTCCGTAGTCACCCTCAGACGCTCACTCAGTTTGGTTTTGACCATAATAAAAAATGTTGTAAAAAAGGTCCTGGATAACAAGATAGCAAGTATATATTTTTTAGGGTACAATTGAAATCTCCGTATAAATAGTCCCGTAGTCACTCTCAGACTCTTACACAGTATGGATTTGACCGTAATGCTAAATGTCGAACAAAGGTACTGTATAACAAGATACAAGCTGTATCGAGTATAGTGTAAAGATTGGTTTCTCCGATTCACCGTATATATAGAAGGCGTAACCCACCCACACTCACTCACTATGGATGATGTAGGGAAGGTGGACTGACAGACAAACCAGCCTGTAGTGAGAAGCAGAGGTGTAGTGCAGTGTAGGTGTGAAACCGCTAAGATAAAAAGAAAGGGTGCAATGTTTTAGCTTGCCCATTGGAGGGCAGTGGAGAGTGTAGGAGTGGGACTGAATAACTGCCATTGGTCAGAGAAACTGTTAGGTGATGGTGGGCAGAGTTACCAGAACTGGAAGTATAAAAGGCTGAGGGAAGGTTCTGGAAGAGTCAGTCAGCGAAGGGAGCACAGTAAAGAGGAAGTTCTGCTGAGGAAATAGAGACAGTGGAAAGGCTCCAGAGAGGACTGACAGTTGAGGCGGTCACGGGGGGGGGTGGCCCAGAGGACGGTAACCGCAGACGAAGACGGCTTGGGGCTATCATACGGACGGCGTTTTCTGACTGGTGCAGCGCTGTGGTGGTTGGACCTAGGCCAGCCACAGTGGAAACGCCACAGAGGACGCCACAATTAAAGTTTCAAAGGAAGTGAAGGTACCTGTGTACAGAGAAATGTGAAACGGTTGTGGTGAAATGCTGTTATCGACAGAAGGATGGGCACTAAAAACGGACCTGTTCAATACAAACTCTGTCTCAGTCTCGTGTTTGTCTGCGGCAAGAAGAGGGTCCCCCCCACAGTTGGTTATACTACAGATAATACCTTAATACAAATTTTTGAAACAAGGTACTGTATCAGCACATACCAGGTGTGTCCAGTCTAGGGTTAAATTTCCATCTATACTTCCGGAGTCAGACACAGACACTCACAGGTTCACTATGTATTACACCAGAATTAAAAAAGTAGAAAAAGGGAAAGGTATTCATAGCGTACACCAGTATACAGTGTTGTGGTACTTTTAAATCTTCGTATATATTTCAATCTCATAGAATCATAGAATGGTAGAGTTGGAAGGGACCTCCTGGGCCATCTGGTCCAACCCCCTGCTCAAAGCAGGATTCGCTAAATCATCCCAGTCAGATGTCTGTCCAGCCTCTGTTTGAAGACTTCCATTGAAGGAGAACTCACCACTTCTCGTGGCAGCCTGTTCCACTCATTGATCACTCTAACTGTCAAAAAGTTTTTTCTAATATCTAATCTGTGTCTCCTCCCATTCAGTTTCATCCCATTGCTTCTAGTCTTTCCTTGTGCAAATGAGAATAAAGTTGATCCTTCTACAATGTGACAGCCCTTTAGATATTTGTAGACAGCTATTAAGTCTCCTCTCAGTCTTCTCTTTTGCAAACTAAACATTCCCAAATCCTGCAACCTTTCCTCATAAGACAGGGTTTGCAGACCGGTCACCATTCTGGTCGCTCTTTTCTGAACTTGCTCCAGTTTGTTGATGTCTTTTTTAAAATGTGGTGCCCAAAACTGGACACAATATTCCAGATGAGGTCTGACCAAAGAGGAGTAGAGGGAAATAATGACTTCACGTGATCTAGACTGTATGCTTCTGTTAATACATCCTAGAATTGCATTTGCCTTTTTTGCTGCTGCATCACACTGTTGACTCATATTCAGTCTGTGATCTATTAGTATACCCAAGTCTTTTTCACATGTGCTGTCACTTAGCCCTATTCCTCCCATTCTATATATGCTTTTTTCATTTTTATTGCCCAGATGTAGTACTTTGCATTTCTCCCTGTTAAAAACCATTCTGTTAGTTGCTGCCCACTTCTCCAGTTTATTTATATCTTTTTGAATCCTCTCTCTCTCTTCTCTAGTATTAGCTATTCCTCCTAGCTTTGTGTCATCAGCAAATTTAATCAGTTTACCCTCAATTCCTTCATCTAAATTGTTGATAAAGATGTTGAACAATACAGGGCCCAGGACAGAGCCCTGTGGTACCCCACTTGAGACATTCTTCCAACTGGATGTGCAGCCATTTATGACCACTCTTTGGGTCCGATCACTAAGCCAGTTATGAATCCACCTAACAGTTGCCTTGTCCATTCCATACTTAGTCATTTTTTCAATAAGGATTGTATGAGAGACTTTGTCAAATGCTTTGCTGAAGTCAAGATATACTATATCTACAGCATTTCCTTGATCCACCCAATCAGTGATACAGTCATAGAAGGAAATTAAGTTAGTCTGACATGACTTATTAGCTACAAACCCATGCTGATTCTGTTTAATCACTTCATTCTTATCCAGGTATTGACATACATGTTGTTTAATAATTTGTTCAAAGATCTTTCCTGGTATAGAAGTCAGACTCACCGGCCTATAGTTGCCTGGGTCCACCTTCTTCCCCTTTTTGAAGATAGGAACAACATTTGCTCTTCTCCAGTCTTCTGGCACTTCTCCTGTTCTCCAAGAATTTTCAAAGATTATGGAGAGGGGTTCAAAAACTTCTTCTGCTATCTCCTTCAGTACTCTGGGGTGTAATTCATCTGGACCTGGAGACTTGAATTAATTTAGGTTAGCTAAGTGTTTCCTCACTATCTTTCTGTTTATAGATATCCTGGATTCTTCTACTCCCTTAATAGGACAGTGAATAACAGTGGATGTTACATTTCCTTTCTGAGAGAAAACAGATGCAAAATAGGAATTTAAAAGTTCAGCCTTCTCAACATCCTGTCTTACCATTTCATCATTTTCATCCTGTAAAAATCCTATAGCATCTTTGACTTTTCTTTTACTTTTGACATATCCCCAAAATCCTTTATTATTGCTTTTGACATCTCTTGCAAGCCTCAATTCATTTTCAGCTTTAGATAATCTGATTTGTGCCCTGCAGGTTCTGCAGACAGCATTATATTCTTCTTTAGATATGCCTCCCTCTTTCCATTTTATAAACATTTTTTTCTTCCTTTTTAGCATGTGCTTAAGTTCTGTGTTCATCCATCCTGGTTTCCTTAAATGCTTCCTATTCTTTCCTCTTTTCAGAATTGTTAACAACTGTGCTTTGAGAATTTCATTTTTCAAGATTTCCCATCCTTCCTGGACATTTTTGTCTTTAAGGATATCCAGCCATTGGATCCCTCCAATTCTCTTTCTGAATCCCTTAAAATCTGCCTTTCTGAAATCTAACCTTGACGTCTGAGTCTTCACAGGTCTTCCGCCTCTAGTTATCCAAAATTCTAAAATAGCATGGTCGCTACCTCCTAGGGTCCTAGCCACTTTTACCTCCTCAACCATTTCCTCCCTGTTTATAAGGATTAGATCCAAGGTAGCAGTTCCCCTTGTTTTCTCCCTTACCTTTTGGAAGATAAAGTTGTCAGCAAGAGAGGATAAGAATTTCCTTGACCTGTTAGTTTTGCCTGAGAGAGATTCCCAACAAATGTCTGGATAGTTGAAATCTCCCATGACAACTATGTCATATTTTTTGGAGAACTTGGCCATTTGATGCATAAAGAGTTCATCCATATCTTCAGCTTGCACAGGCGGCCTGTAGTAAATGCCTACAATGGTGTCCTTTCCATTGTTCTGTCCTTGTATTCTTATCTCAGTAAGCCAGTCAAGAATCTCCGCTACTGGAAACTACATGGATACAAGTATAGACGCAAAGTCGACTGTTTGCAGAAATTTTGGAATTACTCATCGCGGGAAAACCTCCCGGTAGACGTTGCAGAGGTGATGCAGACCCTCAATTACTGTGTCTGTGGATAAAGCGAAAAAGGTTCTTTGTGAAGAAAGGATTGCTTTATCGCAGTAGTGTGGATCACATCATCGTTACTCGTCTCCATCAAATTGTGATCACAGGGAGAGATGTACCCATGGTCTCTACTGCCTATCATGATGTGTCTGGTCATTTTGGAGTGCAAAAGACAGAAGCCACAGGCCGTAGGCGATTCTATTGGATTGGCATGGGAGGAGACATTGAAAAATGGTGGCAGGAATGTCACACGTCTGTGACTATCACAACTGTGAAAGGTGATCATAAACCACCCCTGCATCCGCTTGTAAGTTGACGTCCATTTCAAATGGTAGCCATTGATCATCTGAAGGTAGACGCCAGCAGGACAGGCCATAGCTACATTTTAACCATCATTGATCAATACACCAAATTTCTAGTCGCCGTCCCTGTGAAGGATTTAACTGCACAGACTACACAGCTGTGGAGCAGGGAGAGGTAAGTATTGCAACTTGCAAGTGCTGTGGCCATGACCAAGCAGGGAGGGCACAATCGTGGTCGACGGTACTGGCACAGTGCCCCTCATAGTACGCTGGAGTGTCTGACGGCAAGTGGGCCCTCCCACTGTCTGAGACACTGTATTGTACTTTTAGGGGCCCTGTGAAATTGCCGTCGGCCATCAGTGGGTCCATCCACCTGATCAGAGCAACGGCACTTGCCCGGGTGCACCAGGTCTTGACCCCCAGCCGTTGGGGGAGGGGTGGGCAGCTCAGTTAGGGATGTTTTAAAAATTGGCATATGTAGATGTGTTGGCTGGACATTCAGCTGCTGCAAAGGGCGTAATTGGGCAAGTCCGAGGAAGAGGAGGAAAAAACCGAGGCACTTTTCTGGTAACCTATGTGTCATCAGGGGAAAGTGGGACAAAATCCTTTGAAACCTTGCATGGTTCATTTTAATGAAGGTTAGATCATCAACATTTTGGGTCAACAGACGGGTCCTTTTTTCTGTCAGGATGGATCCAGCAACACTGAAGACTCTTTCAGTTAACACACTAGCAGCAGAGCAAGCGAGCTCCTGTAGTAAAGCATATTGTGCCAATTCAGGCCAGGTGTCCAGTTTAGAGGTCCAATATTCAAAGGGGAATGAACTGTGAGGGAGAACATCGATATGGGAGGAGAAGTAGTTTGTAACCATAGTTGACAACTGCTGCCTCCTGTCACTTTTAATCGATGCAGTATTAGCAGTCGTGTGAGCGGTAATTGAGAAATCATTCCACAACATGGTCATTAAACCCCTGTCTCCAACGCCACTTCTGCTGTGTGCACCACGAACACCTCTTCCATTGTGCCCACTATGGATCATTGGAGAACCAGCACCGCTGCTGTTTGCTGGGAAAGCCTCAAACAAACGGTTTACCAGAGTTGCTTGTTTGTTTGCCAATATTATCTCTAGGTTCTCCTGTGGCATGATGTTGTGTAATTTGCCTTTGTAGCGTGGATTGAGGATGCTGGCCAGCCAGTAGTCATCATCCCTCATCATTTTGACAATGCGGGGGTCCCCTTTTAGGATCCGCAAGGCATAATCGCACATGTGGGCCGATGTTCCAGGTGTCATTGATGTACTGCCCGTGGTGGGTGGAGGAGCAGTTTCTGGCAAATCCACATCCCTACAGTCATGCACAAACACTGTCCCTGACCTTGGAACGCCAACATTTTCTCTTGCCCCCTGAGAAACATCCTCCTGCCCAAAATAATCATCCTCCTCATCCTCATCCTCCTCCTCTTCCTCCACCTCGTCCAGGACAGTTCCCTGACCAGACAATGGCTGACTGTCATCAAGGGGAAGAGTCTTGAGGAGATCATTTGCATATTTGCATATTCCCAGTGCCTTCTGGGATAAGTGAAGAGTCTCCGCGAGCTCAACGATCACTGGGTTTTGGCCGTTGCAGCTGAAAAGAGGATATCGGAATTTTGGCTCATCTTTCATCGTTTTTAAGAGATCTCAATATGGAAGAGGCCAGGAGCCATTTGGTGAGCTGCATTTCTTGCTACATGTTCACAGACTTACCAGTGGAAAAGCCAAACTTCACATGCCACAAATGCAAGCTTGTGTCTCTGTTGGAGGAAAAGTTGCAAAATCTCGAAGAGAGGTTAGCTACGTTGAAGATCATTAAGGAAGGTGAAGAGTTCTTGGACAGAGCAGAATTATCTCTTCATGTTACAGAAAGAGAAGAAATTCGAAGTGCACCTGAAGAAACAGAGGAATGGAGACATGTGACCCAGAGAAGCAGGAGGATCAGGAGGCAGTCAGCACCCATACTGCTCAGGAACCAGTACCAGGCTCTCACGCAGGAAAATGATGAAGAAATACATCAGGATAAGACTTTGCCAACAAACAGCAACCTTGTGCGCCTTCAGAGTCCTCCTGGATGGAGAAAGAAAAATGTGAAGAAGAAACGGAGAGTGGTGGTCATGGGGGATTCTCTGTTGAGAGGAACAGAGGTCGCTATCTGCAGACCAGATATAACTTCAAGAGAAATGTGCTGTCTTCCAGGTGCAAAAATTAAAGATGTGTCTGACAGGATATCAGGACTCTTCAGACCTACAGATGACTACCCATTCCTGCTACTACATGTGGGGACAAATGACACCGCAAGAAATGACCTGGAAACCATCTGCAGAGACTTTGAAGACTTAGGCAAGAAAGTGAAAGAACTGGGAGCGCAGGTGGTCTTCTCTTCCATCCTCCCAGTGGATGGCCATGGAACAAGGAGGTGGAATAAGGTTCTGCAGGTGAACAACTGGCTACGTCGATGGTGCCGTCAGCAACTATTTGGATTTCTGGATCACGGAGCGAATTACTTATACGATGGATTACTTGCTAGAGATGGGGTGCACCTTACGAAGACTGGAAAACATGTATTTGGAAGTCGCCTTGCTACACTTGTAAGGAGAGCTTTAAACTAGAACAACATGGGAAGGGAAGCAAAAGACCAGAAAAAGCCATACACCTGACAAATGCTATTGAGAACTCTGCTATTAGAAGTGGAAAGGAAGAACAAAGACAAAAGAATCTAAATAATAAAAATATTGGAGAAAGAGAAACCAATCACAAACTAAAATGTTTCTATACTAATGCACAAAGCATGGGCAACAAACAAGGAGAATTGGAACTACTAACACAGGAAAAGAAATATGATGTCATTGGAATCACTGAAACTTGGTGGGACAATGCACATGATTGGAATACAAGACTAGAAGGATACAACTTATTTGCAAGAAACAGACTCGATAAACGAGGAGGAGGTGTCGCATTGTATGTTAGAAACGCGTATATCTGCACAGAGATTGAAGCTTCAGAGACTGGGAGTTCTGTGGAAACTGTTTGGGTAAGAATACAAGGACAGAACAATGGAAAGGACACCATTGTAGGCATTTACTACAGGCCGCCTGTGCAAGCTGAAGATATGGATGAACTCTTTATGCATCAAATGGCCAAGTTCTCCAAAAAATATGACATAGTTGTCATGGGAGATTTCAACTATCCAGACATTTGTTGGGAATCTCTCTCAGGCAAAACTAACAGGTCAAGGAAATTCTTATCCTCTCTTGCTGACAACTTTATCTTCCAAAAGGTAGGGGAGAAAACAAGGGGAGCTGCTACCTTGGATCTAATCCTTATAAACAGGGAGGAAATGGTTGAGGAGGTAAAAGTGGCTGGACCCTAGGAGGTAGCGACCATGCTATTTTAGAATTTTGGATAACTAGAGGTGGAAGACCTGTGAAGACTCAGACATCAAGGTTAGATTTCAGAAAGGCAGATTTTAAGGGATTCAGAAAGAGAATTGGAGGGATCCAATGGCTGGATATCCTTAAAGACAAAAATGTCCAGGAAGGATGGGAAATCTTGAAAAATGAAATTCTCAAAGCACAGTTGTTAACAATTCCAAAAAGAGGAAAGAATAGGAAGCATTTAAGGAAACCAGGATGGATGAACACAGAACTTAAGCACATGCTAAAAAGGAAGAAAAAAATGTTTATAAAATGGAAAGAGGGAGGCATATCTAAAGAAGAATATAATGCTGTCTGCAGAACCTGCAGGGCACAAATCAGATTATCTAAAGCTGAAAATGAATTGAGGCTTGCAAGAGATGTCAAAAGCAATAATAAAGGATTTTGGGGATATGTCAAAAGTAAAAGAAAAGTCAAAGATGCTATAGGATTTTTACAGGATGAAAATGATGAAATGGTAAGACAGGATGTTGAGAAGGCTGAACTTTTAAATTCCTATTTTGCATCTGTTTTCTCTCAGAAAGGAAATGTAACATCAACTGTTCTTCACTGTCCTACTAAGGAAATAGAGGAATCCAGGATATCTTTAAACAGAAAGATAGTGAGGAAACACTTAGCTAACCTAAATGAATTCAAGTCTCCAGGTCCAGATGAATTACACCCCAGAGTACTGAAGGAGATAGCAGAAGACATTTTTGAACCCCTCTCCATAATCTTTGAAAATTCTTGGAGAAGTGGTGAGTTCTCCTTCAATGGAAGTCTTCAAACAGAGGCTGGACAGACTTCTGACTGGGATGATTTAGCGAATCCTGCTTTGAGCAGGGGGTTGGACCAGATGGCCCAGGAGGTCCCTTCCAACTCTACGATTCTATGATTCTATGATTCTAAGGCTTCCCTCCTCCTCCGCTGCAGATGCCTGATCCTTAATGTGTGTTAAACTTTGCATGAGCAGACGCATAAGTGGGATGCTCATGCTTATGATGGCGTCATCTGTGCTTACCAGCCGTGTGCATTCCTCAAAACTGAAGGACTTTACAGAGGTCTTTCAGCTTTTTGACTGCTGCACACCAGACAATTCCATGTCTTCCCTCAAACTGCCTGCCCGTGTATCCTCCCACAAATGCATTACAGCCTGCCTCTGGTTGCACAGCCTCTCAACCATGTGCAGGGTGGAGTTCCACCTTGTTGCAATGTCTATAATTAGGCGTTGCTTGGGGAGGTGGAGCAATCGCTGCAGCTTCTGCATACGACTGGAGTGTACGGCCAAGCGACGGATGTGCGAGCACAGTCTTCGCACCTTATGGAGAAGGGATGTTAACTCCGGATAATTATTAAGGAAGCACTGCACCACCAGATTCAAAGTGTGAGCCAGGCAAGGTATGTGTGTGTGAGTATTGCACGGGCTATGGCTGCCACAAAATTACGGCCATTATCACTGACTACCTTGCCTCCCTCAAGATGTAGACTGCCCAGCCATGACTGTTTGTTGCTGCAAGTAGTCGGCTAGTACCTCCGCGGCGTGTCTGTTGTCGCCCAAAGACATCATCTTTAACACAGCCTGCTGATGCTTACCACTAGCTGTTCGATAGTGGGACACCTCGTGTTCAACACTGCCAGCTGCGGATGGAGTGCTCGTGCGACTGCGCTCTTTGGATGAGCTTTCGCTGATAGACGAGGAGGAGCGAAAGCCTACAGCCAACTGTTTCCTATACCGTGGGCTAGGCAGCACTGTTCCACCGCCGCTGTCCCCAGTGGCGCCTGCATCCACCATATCAACCCAGTGCGCAGTGATGGACACGTAATGGCCCTGGCCATGCCTACTGGTCCATGCATCCATTGTGAGGTGCACCTTTCCACTCACTGACTGTTTTAGTGCATGGACAATGCGGTCTTTCACATGCCGGTGGAGGGCAGGGATGGCTTTTCGAGAAAAGAAGTGCTGACTGGGTAGGTCATAGCGTGGGCAGCGTAGGCCATGAGGTCGTGGAAAGCTTCACTTTCAACCAAACGGTAGGGCATCATCTCTAATGAGATTAGTTTGGCAATGTATGCGTTCAAACACAGTGTACGCGGATGAGAGGATGAGTACTTTCTTGTCCTACTCAGAGTGTCTGGTAGGGTGAGCTGGACTGGAGAGCTGCATATGGGGGAAGTAGCGGTGAACCGGATAGAGTGAGAGGGGGTTGGTGATGGTATTGGTGGTGATGGGCTAGATTCAGTGTTGTGTGTTGCAAAACCATTGTGATTCCCTGAGTGCTTTTGCCTTGCGACGACACCTCCACATTTAGTGCTGATGGTGTGCTTAATGGTGGCGGTGGTCTTACAGTGGGGGTAGCGATGGAGCGTTGTTGGCTACCTTCAGTCGGAGCAGGTGCACATGTGCTACCTGAGGTTTTGTTGTCCGTCCACGCTTGCAAGTGCATGTTGATTAAATGTCTAAGTATGCAACTGGTATTCATATTTCTGAGTTGTTTACCTTGGCTAAAGGTCCTTCCACACTTCTTACAGGTAACCTTTGCCTCATCAGTAGGATTTTGGACAAAGAAGTGCACTCTTCCTACTATGGTAAACATTTTCTGGCCTTGCACGCTGTGCTAAGTTGACTGTCTGGTCAAGCTGTCCTGCAACTCTTTTAGCTTTTGTTCCACGCTTTAGGACAGCTACAGGCCTGCTAGATAACTACTGCTGCGATGTCAATGCCTGCTGCAGATCCTTCTCCATATCTGAACTATTGCCAGCGCCACCCTCCTCCCCAATGGATGCCAATCCGGATCCAGAAATGGGTCATCCATCACCTCTTCTTCAAAGTCATCTGCACCTTCCTCTTTACCTTCCTCTGTGTCACTGTGTAAGGTGGTATAGTATGTGGGAAGGGGCACCTGGGTTTCATCAGGGTCAGATTATGGCTCAATAGACTGTGAGGGCAATGTAGTGCTGTGGGTCAAGGTACCAGCAGAATCATCTAGCAGTGGCTGTGCATCAGTACACTCCATGTAAGATTCATCTTGGACTGGGGAATTCAGGATTTGACTGGATAACCCAGGCATGGTATGTGAAAAGAGCTCCACAGAGTAATCTGAAGTGTCCTCCTTAACTTTTCGTGGGCGTGAAGGACACAAGGAAAGGGTTTTTTTATGACCAGAACCCTGCACTGATGACTCCGTGCTTGCAGGTTTCGACTGTTCAGAAGAGGAGGCAATAGAGCTGGTGGCTGTTTCGGCAATGCACGCCAAAACCTGTTCCTGATGCTCCAGCTTTAAAAGCGGTTTTCCTACTCCAAGAAAAGGCAACCTTACAGGCCTTCTTGGGCCAGAGGATGAAGCAGGCTCAACATCTCCTGCCTTAGCTGCTTTTGTGCTTTTTCCAGAACCAGCCGATGCACCACCACCATCAGTACCAGCTTCGCCCCCCTGCCCACGTCCGCGGCCTCTTCCACCATACTTCCTCATGTTTGGGAAAATGTACCAAAAATACCAGCAGAGAGATGGTACTGAATGAGGAGCGTCCAGCTGTGTAAGGTGTATTAAACAAATTAAATCAACGTATATATTATGTTAGTCACAGACTGTTTCAGAAGTGTACAGCTGTATACAATTTTTGTGCAACTAACAATCTCTGCATATGTATCTACGGAGTGTCACACACATGTCACACACACATGCTGACTAGGTATAAAAGTGATTGTAATGCGAACGGCAGATATACAATACTGTTGGAGAATCGGACAGCTCTATACGATGTGTGTAAGGAAAATTGTCAAGCTTCGTGTATTTGTGTACGGACTGACACATGCTGTCTCTGTCTAGTTTTGACCGTCATCAAACAGCAGATATACGAAACAGTTTGAAAAACGGACACGACTCTAAGGTGTAGGTCTGGAAAAATGGAAAAACTCCTCGTTTTTTTTCCAGAGTCACACCCAGATAGCTTCTATTTGTCTGTGATACCAGTCAGTACATGGTAGTGTGTGAGGAGCGTACACCGCTAGACGGTGTCTGTATGTAAAATTGTCAAGCTCTGTGTATTTGTATACAGACTGACACACGCTGTCTCTGTCTAGTTTTGACTGTAATCAAACAGCAGATATACGAAACTGTTTGAAGAAAGGACACAACTCTAAGGTGTAGGTCTGGAAAAACGGACAAACTTCTCGGCTTTTTCTTCCAGAGTCACACCCATAAAGCTTCTATTTGTCCATGATACCAGTCGCTACATGGTAGTGTGTGAGGAGCGTACACAGCTAGACAGTGTGTGAAAAATGAACGCTCAGTAACTCACCAGGACAAAATAATAAAATTTGGAGTGCTTTGAAAAAAGCAGTTTGAACAGCAGTGTGCACACAGCAATGCAGCTAGCTGGTAGCCTTAAAAGGCAGCCTAATCACCACCAGCGCTGATGCACACAACAAAAATCCTCCCCTTTCACTGCACACTAACTGTACAGTGAAAAGCGCTATCAGCAGAAGCAGTTTTTTTGTTTCTCTTCCCTGCCTAACGCTCTCCCTGTTCTGAATCAGCAGCAGCACCTCTCCCTATTGTAAGATCGGCAGAAGTAAGATGGCGGTCGGCGGTCACAACCTTTTATACCCACTGTGACGCCACACAAAGCCAGCCAATCACTTCAATGCCCTTCTCTAAGATGGTGCTGGCCGCTGCGCATGTCATCGCGTTGCCCACAGTGTGCGTCCTCCATCATTGGGTGAGAAAAGGCGCTGAAAGCATCATTTGAAACGTAACTTTGGCGCACGGGTCGCCGACATCATGGCCGACCTCACGCTAGGGTAAGGAGTTTCGATCGGCGAAACCCGGCTTTAGCGAAAGTAGGCGATTTTTGAATCTGATCGACCTGTTTTGCTCAACTCTAGCAAATAGGTTAAAAACCACAATGAATAAATCTGCTTATCATTGATCCATATCTTCAGCCCATAATTTTGATAAAAAGACATCAGCTGCAATCAATGTAAACTTCAAACTGATGATAATTACAAAATTATCTGTATAAGTTTCTTCAGATTCAAAAATATCCTTAATTTTTTTAACATGTCTTATTTTTATGGACTGTCCTGGGATGAGCAAGAGAAGTCTGTGTGTTACATCAGATCAGATCAGAGCCATGTTAGCCACAATGTCATGCAGATGGCAAATGTTTTGGCCCCTCATTCATTGGGTTCGGTTACCATTCTTTTTCCATAACCATACATTTTTTAGAAGTTTGGCCAAACCAGCCAGATCCAATCATTCACATGTTTTCCCATCACTACTCATACACCCTTCTCACATTCTTAAAATACTCAAATCCATCCTCTACCACAGTACAACACAGGAGACGCTCTCACAAATCACTGAGTCATCTGCTCACTCTCTTCATTCTCCTGGTCACAGGAGATACCTCCCCTAAGCCTGGCTCTCCATATACTACTGTAATACATTTAACTAATTTTCTGCTGCACAGAAAAAGTCTGCAGATATTATTAACCCCTTCACTCCCGGAGCTCTTTTCGATTTCTCGTTTTCGTTTTTCGCTTCCCTTCTTTCCAGAGCCATAACTTTTTTATTTTTCCATCAATATAGCCATGTGAGGTCTTATTTTTTGCAGGACGAGTTGTACTTTTAAACGACACCATTGGTTTTACCATGTCGTGTACTCGAAAATGGGAAAAAAATTCCAAGTGCAGTGAAATTGCAAAAAAAAGTGCAATCCCACACTTGTTTCTTGCTTGGCTTTTTTGCTAGGTTCACTAATTGCTAAATCTAACCTTGCATTATGATTCTCCATGTCATTATGAGTTCATAGACACCAAATATGTCTAGGTTCTTTTTTATCTAACTGGTGAAAAAAAATTCCAAAGTTTGCTAAAAATAAAAAAATTGCGCAATTTTCTGAGACCCGTAGCGTCTCCATTTTTTGTGATCTGGAGTCGGGTGAGGGCTTATTTTTTGCGTGCTGGGCTGATGTTTTTAATGATACAAATGCGTTCTTTTGATCACCCGTTAAGTGAAGGCCGGAGCAAGGCTGCCCTCCCCCCACCCCAGGCATGGGCGGAGGCCAGCATGACAATGGGTGGGGAGGTATAGGGATATTTTTTAAGGGGAAGGGTTAGAGGGCATTTATAAGGCATGGGTTACGGGTGGGACTTACCATTTCCCGCTCTCCTGGCTAGGATCTTGTACCCCCTTATCATGTCAGAAGCGGATCGGCTTTGGGAGAGTCTGAGGGCTGCCGCTACGTCGCAGCCCCACGGCTGGCTGGCTCAGCAGGTTGCGGGCATCCTCTCTGCGATGCCTGGGACGTCGGGTGAGCCCCCTGCAAGAGAGCGGCGTCCTCGCCGTGCAAGGCCTCTGGTGAGGCTGTCTCCCGACACTGCTCCTCATCCCCGGCGGCGGCGCAGGAGCCCCTCAAGGGACCCTCCAGGCCGGGCGCCAACATCTCCCCGCGCCAGCGGCACCTGGTCTGGGAGGAATCCGTGGGCCTCCCCGGGACAGATGGCGGTGGATAGGCCTGTGTCACGCGGCGGTTGGGGGCGGGGCCGACACGCGCCAGGCCATCAGTTCATCGGAGGGCGCCGGAGTGCCGCTTCTCATATGCGGCCTACCTCGGCAGCAAGCAGGGATGGATTGGACCGCGGTGAAGGGCCTGCGGCAGGCGGGGCACCCCCGGCTGGGGTGGTCCCGGCCTATTCTCCGGCGCGAGCGGTTGGCAGTACCGTGCATGGGGTAACGGGGGCGGCACAGTCCGGGCTGGCACACGGTGACGTGGATAGCAGGGTGTGCGCTGCTGACAGGCTGGCGCAGGCACAGCCTGTTGGTCTCATGCAGCAGTCTGGGGTGTCGGTTTCCCAGCCGGGGTCGTCGCCGATGGTCGCCTGCAATCCACAGGACACGGCAGCAACCGTGGGGCTCCTGGATGGAGTGAATGGCAGGAGCATCGCGGTGGAAGATCGCTTGGAGCCCATGTCTACGGCTGGAGGGGTCACAGCCCCCTTGCAGCCTGGTGAGTACGATTCTATGTTTCGTGTGTCTGATCAGTCTATGGGGTCCTCGAGTTCGGGTGCTGGGCAGGATGTTGGGAGGGGTAGCGGGGAGTTAGGTATGTCCGGTGCTGCAGAAAATTCATCCGTTGGGGAAATGTTGGCAGGTTTACATGATTTGAAGTGTCGATTAGAGAGGGGGGTTTCGGCTCCGGGGCATTTAGCGGCATGGATGGTTCCGACGGTTGGGGGAGGGGGTTGCCCAAGCAGGCCAGGCCTCGGTTCGAGTGGTGTTTCCGTCCCCGTATCTGTTTCTGTGCAGACGGAAAAAGAGAAGGAATGCCAGGTTCATTTGGATGACAGGGCCCATGGAGAGGTTTACGTTTGTTTTGATGAGCCGTTGGGAGCTCATTTGAAGAAAGAGGTGCGGGAAAAAATTTGGAAGGATGAATACGTGGAGATTTTTTTCTTACTCTCGCTGGAAAAATTTAACATAGATAAGGGGAAAAAGGATGAGGTAAAAAGGAAGAAGAGGAAAAGCGCAGATGGCGTTTGATCCCTCAAACATTTGTCAATTGGCTGCAAGCTTTTGCCATTTTGGCAAGCGTTATTGGGGAAAAGGCCCCCGAGAATTGTTCCCCCCTCTTTTGCTACATGGATGCCATTGGTGAGGCGCATAGGTGTTATGGGGGTCAGGCGTGGCTCCGTTATGATGAACAGTTCCGGCAACGGAAGGCAATCAGGCCAGCAATTAGATGGGATCAGAAGGACATAGGCCTGTGGTTGAAGATCATGGCGTCTAACAAATCTGGTCAGTCCTTTCAGGGTGGGGCCGGATATTCCGGCCACGCCAGTTCTCAGTCCGCTGCTTCAGGGTCCAGGGGGCAGGCCGGGGGACAAAAATTGGGTCTATGCTGGCAGTTCAACGATGGGCAGTGCAAATTTGGAACCACTTGCAAGTTTAAACACCTCTGTTCCCATTGTAGCGGTGCCTCACATGGCGCAGCAAAATGCTTTAAGAAGGGAAAGCCGAAACCAGGAAGTGCTAATTTTCAAGGGGGAGACTCCAGTGAGGGTGGAAAGGATGGCCCCCTATCTAAGTAGATACCCTCAGAGGGAGAAAGCGGCACTGTTGCTTTCCGGTTTTTCTGTCGGTTTTTACAATTCCATCCCCTCCGTTTGCTATACCCCAGGTTCTTAAGAATTTGCGTTCCGCGTTGGAGCAGGAGGACGTGGTTTCGGACAAGTTGGGCAAGGAGGTCGCGTTGGGACGTATGGCGGGCCCTTTCAGATCCCCGCCATTTGAGGACTTAGTGGTTTCCCCGTTGGGGGTGGTACCTAAGAAGGAGCCGAATAAATTCCGGTTCATTCATCATTTATCTTACCCCCGGGGCATGTCGGTGAATGATGGTATTGATCCTGAGCTTTGCTCGGTGGTCTACACTTCTTTTGACGAGGCGGCACGGTGGGTCAGGAGGTGCGGCAAGGGGGCCCTTATGGCAAAGACGGATATTGAGTCCGCTTTCCGGTTGCTCCCGGTTCACCCTGATAGTTCAAAGTTGTTGGGTTGTTTTTGGAAGGGTGAGTTTTATGTTGATCGCTGTTTACCCATGGGCTGTTCATTGTCGTGTGCCTATTTCAAAGCTTTTAGCTCCTTTTTGGAATGGGTGATACGTGAGGTTTCGGGTTTCGATTCGGTGATTCACTATCTGGATGACTTTTTGTGTGTGGGTCCAGGTGGTTCGTCGTGTTGTTTAAGCATTTTGAGGTCATTGGAGTGGGTCATGGGGCATTTTGGGGTGCCTTTGGCCCTGAACAAGACAGAGGGCCCAAGCACTTGTCTGCGTTTTTTGGGCATTGTCATTGACATGGTCAATTGGGAATTCTGTTTGCCAGAAGAGAAAGTCGTCACCTTGCGGATGGAGGTGGCTAGGGCCCGCCGTTTGAGGAAATTGTCTTTGCGGGACTTACAGTCATTGCTCTGTAAATTGAATTTTGCTTGCCATATCATTCCGATGGGACAAGTCTTTTCCCGAAGGCTGGCCAGTGCTACTGCGGGTGTGCGAGCGCCGCATCACTTCCTTCGGCTCTCGGTGGAACACAGAGCCGACCTAGCAGTGTGGCATACGTTTTTGGAACAATACAATGGTCATTCTTTGTTCTTGGAGGAGGGAGTGGATAATGATGTGTTGGAGTTGTTTACGGATGCGGCTGGCGGGATCGGTTTCGGTGCATACTTTAAAGGTCAATGGTGTGCAGCGCGTTGGCCTGATGTTTGGTTTTCTTCTGGTTTGGTTCGAAATGTGGCATTGCTGGAGATTTTTCCCATCTTGGTGGCGGTTAATCTGTGGCAACATGAGTTCTGGAATAGGCGGGTCCGTTTTAATTGCGACAATCAAGGGGTCTTGTGTGCCATTAACAGCATCTCGGCATCTTCGGCTCTGGTAGTTCAAGTGCTTCGCCAATTGGTTCTGACTTGTTTGTCCTTGAATTCTCAGGTGTCGGCGGTTCATGTGCCTGGGATAAAGAATGAGATTTCTGATTCCCTTTCTCGTTCACAGTGGGACCGTTTTCGCGCATTGGCGCCCGAGGCGGAGGTCAAGGGGCTGGAATGCCCGGAAGCACTCTGAAAGGTGGTATCCGTGCTGCCGAATCGCTGATCAGGGCTTCATTGGCCCTGAAAACATGGGTTTTGTATCAGGTGGTATGGGATATTTGCGAGGGTTTATTGACTTCTGAGTTGAGCCCGGTTTCACCATGTCAGCAGGTGGGCATTTTGCTTTCATGGTTGGGCCGAGGGGCGGTAACGGGTTGGTCTTCGGCAAAAGTTTCTCGCATGATGGCTGCTCTTGCCTTTGGTTTCAAGATGCGTGGTCAGTTAGATTTAACGAAAGTTTTTCTTGTCAGGCAGGCAGTTAAGGGTTTCAGGAGGAAAGGGAGTTTGGGGGACAGGAGGCGTCTTGTCTCTTTTGGTCTGTTGGAAAGTCTGGGGAGGGTTTTGGTTTCTTGTTGTAGATCTTTTTTTGAAATTTGTCTCTTCAAACTGGCTTTTTCCCTGGCATTTTTTGGGGCGATGAGGGTAAGTGAGTTGGTTGCGCCAAGTAAATTCTCTTCTGGTGGTCTTCAGGCGAGAGATGTGGTTGCTACTGAGCGTGGTGTTGAATTCTGGTTGAGAAGGTCGAAAACTGATCAGGAAGGCAGGGGCACGTTGGTGACTTTGGGTCCGGTTCGCGACTCATTGATGTGCCCAGTGGTTTGTTTAGGAAATTTTCGGGCTTTACATCCTAATCATGATGGATCTTTATTATGCCACGAGGACGGTTCCTCGATGTCTAGGTATCAGTTCACCTAGGGCTGAGCTGCGGGAGTTGGGTGTAGACGAATCTCATTTTGCAGCTCATTCATTTCGTATTGGGGCAGCTACGGAAGCGGTGGTAGGCGAGCTTGGAGTGGAAGTGGTGCAGTGCATTGGCAGATGGCGGTCAAGGTGTTTTCGCGGCTATGTCAGACCTGAAATGGCGGTTTCGAGCCCGTGTTTTTAGTACGTTTTTGCTTATGTTCTTTATCTGAGGTTGTCTGTTTTTTCCATCTGCAGGTTCCAATCCTTTGCTTGTTTGGATCTTCGGCCATTCGTACGTCCATTGGGGAGCGTTGCGGGCCGATGTGAGGAAGGAGGGCAGACAGCTCGGTCTTCCTAGGAGTTCGGCAATCGTCCGGTGGCTCGGATTTCGGGGGATGTCCTGGAGCAGGGTGCTTCGCGAAATTAGCAATTGCGCGTGTTTGGACAGGGTTCCAGACATCCTGGTGTTACATGTGGGGGGCAATGACTTGGGTGTTAGGCCTTCCAGGGAATTGGTCAAGGACATTAAACTTGATTTGTTAAGGTTGTGGATGTCTTATTTGGGGATTACTATTGTTTGGTCGGAGATTGTGCCACGCCGGAATTGGCGGCATGCCAGGTCGGTTGATAAAATTAATAAGGCCAGGATCAAGGTTAATAGGTCAGTGTCTGCTTTTGTTATTAGAAATGGTGGCTTGGTGGTGAGACATTTTGAATTGGAAAGAGGAATTGATGACTTTTGGTTGGCGGATGGTGTTCATTTGAACGGTGTGGGCAGTGATTTGTGGGCTCTTGGTTTACAAGGAGGTATTGAAAGGGCCACAGCTTTTCATTGTGGGGGGGTCTTGGGCCTTTGAGGGTTCTAAGGCCCTCATTGTGGCGGTTTGGGGGGAGTCCTTGGAGTTGGTTTAAATTTGGTACAGGAATCCATGGGCATTATGGTTTCCTCGGTCTGGAATTTAATTTAATTGGATCTGGTGAAATTGGGTGGGGAAGTTGGCTAAGAGGTCGATTTCCCAAGGTTTGGAGTGAACATTGGTACATTCGTGGTTGTGGTGCTCCCGAGCCAGTGGGGTAACAGCTGGGGGTAAATAAATAATTTGGTGGTTGTTCACTTCTTGTTTGGTACTCACCAGATCTTTCGGAGCTTCAAGGACTCCTCCCAGGGGGTCTAAAAATGTTATTTATTCTGAAAGTTTTGTTTTGTTATGTTATTTAAATGAAAGGCTGCTGTGGCCATAATTATTCCAAAAGAAGTTTTGTGTCAATGGTTTTATTTAAGGGGTTCCTAAGTGTGGGAGGTTATACCGGGAGAATGCACCAATACCAGTGTCAAGTGAAGGCCGGAGCAAAGCCGCCCTCCCCCCTCCCCAGGCGTGGGCGGAGGCCGGCATGACAATGGGTGGGGCGGTATAGTGTGATAGTTTTAAGGGGAAGGGTTAGAGGGCATTTATAAGGCATGGGTTATGGGTGGGACTTACCATTTCCCGCTCTCCTGGCCTGGATCTTGTCCTGCCCGCCCGCCCTATGTTCTTTTTCTTCTTTGTTTTCTATTTTGTTTACTCAGGTGGGTTGTAGTGGCCTTATGCAGTTTGGGGGGAGTCCTTGGAGTTGGTTTAAATTTGTACAGGAATCCATGGGCATTATGGTTTCCGCGGTCTGGAATTTAATTTAATTGGATCTGGTGAAATGGGGTGGGGAAGGCTGCTGTGGCCATAATTATTCCAAAAGAAGTTTTGTGTCAATGATTTTATTTAAGGGGTTCCTAGGTGTGGGAGGTTATCCCGGGAGAATGCACCAATACCAGTGTCATTGCATTTTAATGCAATGTCGCGGCGACCAAAAAAACGTAATTCTGACGTTTTGAATTTTATTCTCGCTACGTCGTTTAGCGATCAGGTTAATGCTTTTTTAATTGATAGATCGGGCAATTCTGAACTCAGCGATACCTAATATGTGTATGTGTGATTTATTTTTTATTGTTTTATTTTGATTGGGGCGAAAGGGCGGTGATTTGAACTTTTTAAGCTTTTTTTAATTTTTTTATTTTTAAACATTTTTTTTACTTTTAGCAAGCTTCAATAGCCTCCATAGGAGGCTTGAAGCATGCACAACTCGATCGGCTCTGCTACATATGGGCGATGAGCAGATTGCCAATATGTAGCAGATTTACTGCTGTGGTTTGAGCGCCGGCCACTGGGCGGCGCTCAAAGCGATCTGCCTGCAACAACAACAGAGGTCTCTATGAGACCTATGGTTGTCAGAGCAACGTGTCCCCTGATCCCGTGAAGGGGTCGGCGATGAGCTCACTTCCGACCCGGCGGCCGGGTCCTCAAAAGGCCCGGCGGCCTCAAAGTGGGGGATCCTTACCGATGACGTACTATTCTGTCATACTTGTTGTATTTTCCGTCATGCATTTTAGACAGGCTAAAATGAGGAATGCCATTGTATCATGGTGGAAATGTAGACAAGTACTTTATTCAAGATACGAGTCCTTAATTCAATTTGGTTTGTGATATCAATATTCATCATCTTCAAATGCTTTATTTGACAGATTTAACATATGAGGCACATTACATTTCTGTTATTCTTTATGGAAATCTCATAAGCTTCTAGTCCTGCTTGCTCTATATGCATATTTCATAGGCTACGTTAGATTTAGTGTAATTTAATATCATTCATTCCCCCCCTCACAGTGTAAAACACCATAGTATATCCTACTTATATAATGACATGTTAAAAGTATCCAGAGCGATGAACTGTATAATACATAATACATTCAGATGGATGGGTTTAACTCCTTTGTCTTGCAATTGTAGGATGTTTCTCTAGTAATCCAATAGCCTTGCAGGTCCTAGACATTTCTGCAAAACAAAGACATAATGATGGGGGACAGCATCAACATAACTATTTAATAGCCAAATAGTATAATAAAAAAATTTGTTACACATAATAAGATTATGCATGGATGAAGAATGAGCACAGTTCTTAGGTACTAAAATATGTTATCTTTATCGGACTAAGATATCAAAGAGATGATATGTTTTCTCAAGATTAAAGTTTCCTTAGTTTACGACTTAGTTGAGGACCGACCTTCTATATTAGATATAGTAACCCATAAGCAGGTGTGACAGGTGTGAAAACTAAGTGATTGTATTTTTCTAAACCTTGAAAACTCCTTCACAGTACGTCTGCATTCTTGTTTTCTGCTGGAAAAATATTCAGAATTGAGAGTCCTCAGTGGTTGATACCTTTTAATGGCTAACTGAAAAGATGGTACAACATTGCAAGCTTTCGAGACTACTCAGATCTCGTCTTCAGGCATAGACTAATACAAAATCTGAAGAGTCACATATTTATGCACAATACAACACAGAAAAAATGCAATAGATGAGACAAGTGACGTGAAGCAGAACTATCAATATGGGAGAGGGAGAAACATAACTATTGGAGCAGTTCATAGATAAGGAGTCCGGATGTTTTATTGTCCTCTGATTGGGGTCTCCTAATGTGTTGTGATGCCTCCACAAGGTCTTGAAAGCAATTTCCTTAATTGATGTAAAAAGACATAAATCCATGCGACACATTCATTCCAGCACTAAGAGTGTCCAAGGTCGTCGTCATAAATTTATACTCCCAAACACGTCTCTCTCTCTGAGATGTGAAGTTACCTTTCAATACCAGTGATTTCATATCCATGTTGCTATGATCAGGGATACAAAAATGTTTTGCCACAGGTAGATCCATTCTTTTTTCTCTTATTGTGTGACGATGAGCATTCATCCTTGTTCTATGCTTTTGCCCTGTCTCCCCCACATACAGACCTCCAGTTGGACATTTAGTACAAATAATTTTCTGCTGAGAACTCATGATATGACTGGTGTGACCATTCAAATTGAGGTCCTCCTCTCAGTAGGACAACAAAAATTCAAGAAAGAAATGATAAATCTCTCTCGAATTTAGGACTTAATCATACGTCTTAAATTGGATTCAAATGTATTGAACAGGCTGAGCAAGCCCCTATTATTTCCAATTTCCATAACTGTCCAAATACCAGAAATCCCTATAATCTTTCAAACCTGAAACCCATTGGCTTGAACCCATTCTAGCACTCCCTGTTTCTGAAGCATTATGGAATGCACTTCGTGACTACACAGCATTTAATCTTAATTATCATGATGTAAATCAGTAGGCCAGGAGACATACCCTATTATCTTTATGTTGACTTTTGAGTTGATATGTTTTTCTTTGGTTGGTCAAGAAATAGACTATTGTTCGTAACGTTGACCTTAGAGTTGAAGTTTGTTGTAGCATATTGTGTTGTTATCTTGGATGACAGAGATGCTGGGTAATTGAACACTAGAGGTATGTTAATATGTGATTATCTATTGTATAAGTCAAGATTGTTTGTTGACCCGCAAATCAGAGAAGGACGAACTATGCAGATTGATTAACTACTCAAACAATGAGAGATAAACACATCCCACCTTCCCCCTGACCTGCTTTCATTAGATAAAAACCATACCCACATACCTGTTCTTGGTGAGCCCACATGGGGGCTGGTCATGGGATGTGTCTAGGGTCCCAAAAGAGATCCTCATTTTCAAAGTATCTGCCCATCTGGTTATCCCAGGTGAGAGATATTAATGCCATACTTCTCATGATTTTAGCTCCCCAAAGACAGGAAGCATGGCATACATGATGTAAATCCTCTGGTTGATATTAATTTGGGGCTCATACGCAGGCCGCACAGTAATGTACAGTAAATAAATACATTACGTCCGTCACTTTGTCACAATGCCAAAAATATGTCTCACAATACTGTAGGATCTTCACCATCCACAAAAGCCCCAAAATTAATAAACTGGAGTCCGGACTCAAAGCAGTCAGCTTAAAATTCCCTTAACATAAGAAGGCACGGGTGATGATACATTTCCACAGGCCATATGTGTTGCCTCCCAAAGTCTTCTGCAAGCTGTGCCTGGACTTTTGTCTGCGATCCATCCGTTAACCCACTTTAATTACCTGTTTACATCAGGGGCATCACAGTTGCACCGTGGTCATGTGGAGTGTCTTAGAGTGATAGGTTTTTCTCTCTTCAATTCATGATGAAGTCATGCTTCCATCCTCGATATGAGGGTGACAAGTGGACCCCCACTTTTCTCCATTTATACTTTTGGGCTTTGACATCTCATAGACATTAAAATCTACTTCTCTGGCCAAGATGTCACCTCCATGCTGGTAAATTTGCCAGAAGAAAACTTGTCTGAGTAATTGTCACTGTTAGGCGTCAGGTTCCTGCAGCTGCACCGCAAGAATCCAGAACCTTGCGGTCTCCCATTCTTCTCCGACCGCTCAGGAGCCTGCACAGCAATCTCGGCGTCTCAGGCGCTCTGCTCAGACCAGCTCTGTGGGACTGGTTGTTGCTGCCACCTCTGGGTCGGCAATAGCAGTGCAGGCTGCTCTGCAGCAAGCCACTCCAGTGGCTAAGTCCTCTCGTCACGCTACTGGGCATGCTCACGAGACGATCTCCTATTGGAGATTGGGAGTCACGTGCTCAGGTCCTTCTCCTGATCTGATTGGCCATCCCAGAGATCTGGAACGTCCCGCACAGCTATAAAAGGTCCGCATGGCCGCTCGGCGATGCGCTAGTGTAGTCTCTAATTGCTACTGTGTGAATGATGATGGATGCATGAACCTGCGAATGACTCATTAAGATCCCCTCCCTCTGATATTACATGTGTGGATAGGGACTTAGCATTAGAGTCAGCGCCAGTCAGTGGCATGCTACGAGCCACAGTGCTCATCTCCACAGAGCTAGCGTCCGACAGTGTGCCCCACCTGCGCTGCGGTCAGCAGCGCAGCACTTGTGGGCGTCCACGGTAGTGACGCCGCACGCACTGTAGGTCTAGATGGACACCGAACCTGTGTCTTGGGCCCGAGTCCTGTGACCATATACCGTGCGTGCACACCGCTGAGACCTGTGAGGTCAACAGGCTCGGCATTTATGTTTATGCCTTAAGGCGACTCTGTGAATATAACAGAGTACGCCCAGTGCACACCCGGTGACGTTCAACCCGTGTGCGATATACTGCCATATTGTGGGTCTGCCATTACACAGCAGCAGTTTAACACCTCTGCACGGTGGACCCTGGGCAGCGAACGCACTTTCTGTTATTTTATATTTAGTGCATTCCGCCGTCCCTAACAGTCACAAGCTCATGCAAACCCTGTGGGATTGGAACATACAACCAATTCTCTAACTAGAGACTGTAAATAATTTCAAACAGAACACTTAGATAGAGTCTCTTTCAGGTATTTTAGTAATGAAACTTCTGTTGAACTGCTACTCTGTGGCTTCTTGCTTGGACTTCACAGTTTCGAATCCCAGTGATCCTCATACAAATATGGCACACAGTTGGTTTTGTTGTGCTACTATTTGGGATATTATGATGATGCTACTCTATATAGGTATATTATAGAAGCAGTGACCAACCCTTCCCCTCCAGCATGACAAAATCCCGCACATTCCTCTGAAGGCACATAACTATGTGATTACATTTGTTTTGCGAAAATTGGATCTCATTTGAAAAAGTTGTGGAAAAATAAGATGATGTGTGATACTGACAAACACTTTCAGCAGTGATAAGAATCGTAAGTGATGAAATAATATAGAAAAAAACCCCAACAAAGTAAAAATGATTGGGTTGTAAATATCTGTAGCCGTACCCTGGTATGTTAGTAGTGAATGATTGCATGTCTATCAAGATGAAAACTTCTATTGCTGTCTATAAACACTGATGGTTCTCAGACAACCTCCCTCAGAGATAGAGGAAAAGCCAGAAACATTTCTGGTAAACTCCATGACGGGTGAGAAGATCAGACAGATGTAGCAATGCTTAGTGGGGAAGAGCAAATCCAGATACAACGGATAATACTATCGCTCTTAGAGTAAGCAGAACATGCACTGCATCTCTGCGTAGACTGTACCTTGCTGCATTCCTCCGGCATTCTTCTATGCCATTTCTTACCACTTCAGTCTTCAAGGCAGTGCCGTCTTAGATGCTGAGAGGTACATACCTGGGGCAATTGGCTACCTGGTTAGGCTGTGTTCTTGCCCATCAAAGTGGCCAATTGATTGACCAATTTGACGATTCAGTTGATGTATTCTGTTTTAGTTTTCTGTACTAAGCACCAGTTATTTCATTCTGTTTATACTACCTATTCTGGACTGTTAACAAGTTTTGACCCTTCTATTACTTGACTACTTTTCTTGATTAACCACTCTAATTTGACCATTCATTTACTTGAATACTCTGAATGTTTCCCCTGAACTCTGACCAGATTGTCCCTTACTTTGTGACTTGTTTATGATTCTGTTAATTGATTTTATGGTTCTGATTTTGTATGGTTCACCCCATAACTGGTTTACCAGTGAGCAACTACCGATGCAGCAAGGGGTATAAACCAGGGAGCTCCATAAAGTGCATTCAGATGGGCAGACTATCAGGGAAGCAGTGCTTGTAAGAACTCTCGTTGTCAATTGTCGAGCCAAGTAAGCATCACTTGATGCAAAATACTACTTTTGCTGAGTGATTGAATCTTTTAGGGCTGCAAAAACAAAATCATTTTTATTGGCAGCACATTGCCTTTGTACACAGTCTATGCGCTAACATTATCTTGATTTTGTATTCTATTAGCAATCATTCTGTTTCCATTAGATCTCATCTGTGTAAACAGGACAGTAAATGAGTCCTGATTGACTTGTGTTTAGTCTTTTGCTCTTGTTACGTGTCTAAAACGGCCCCTCTAAATGCATTAATAGGGCAGCCAGAGCAAAGACTGACTTATCTCAGTACCGCTCTCATTTCTCTCATGACCATTGATACTCACCATATGGCAAAGTCAAGCAAATGCGGTGGTTTTTCTTCCTATTTATTTAGGCTACAAGAAAAGGTAAGGGCAGACTCTGCAGCTAGCACCACATAAGCACGGTGGGCCCCAAGAATGATTTTCTATTGTATGCCAAAACTATTCCATTCGGATGTAATCCTAAAAAAAAGGGAATGAGTGCTGAACAATGCTAGAGACCTGAGACTGGATGAAAACCAAGCAGCAGATGTGAGGCACAATGGGGAATGCCCTTTAAAGGGAATATGTCACCTATATTTTTGACTATCAGCTGCCGGCACCGCCATCAAGGGCTTATCTACAGCATTTTGTAATGCTGTAGATAAGCCTCTGATGTAACCTGAAAGAGAAGAAAAATGAGTTATACTCACCCAGGGGCGGTCCGGATCCGGTCTTGGTCCGATGGGTGTCGCGGTCCGGTCCGGCACCTCCCATCTTCTAACTGTGACGTCCTCTTCTTTGCTTCCCGTTGTGGCTCCTCGGCAGGTGCTCTGCTCATGATATCAACTTGTCAGGATTGCTGGTGAGTCGCTACATGATTGCTGGTGAGCTGTGAAACAGAAAGCTTCACCAGCGATCAGCACCAGTCGCTGTGTACTTTAGTTACCAGCGCCCTGATGCAGGGAGCTAGTAATTAAGGTACACATCGGGTTTCTAAGGGGCGTGCATCACTTTGAAACCTGATGTATACCTTGGTTACCAGCTCCCTGCATCAGCACGCTGTAACTAAGGTACACATTGGGTTTCTAAGCACCGCACAGTACTTAGAAACCCTGCATTTACCTTAGTTACCAGCTCGCTGATCGCAGATCTCCTGCCTGTCACACAAAGCGATGCGTGCTGGCCAGTGGGAGATCAGTGACCAAAAAAATGTCCAGGGCTTTCCATCAATGATCAGCGATACCGGCAGGGGGGCCAGTCGCTGATAGGTGTCACACACAGCGATCTCTCTGGTGAGATCGCTGTTGCGTCACAAAATTGTGACTCAGTAGCGATCTCGCTAGCGAGATTGCTATGTGTGACGGGGGCTTAATATAACTCATATTTCTTCTCTGTCAGGTTACATCAGAGGCTTATCTACAGCATTACAGAATGCTGTAGATAAGCACCTGATGGCGGTGCCGGCAGTTGATACTCGAAAATATAGCTGACAGATTCCCTTTAACTGATATAACTTGGAGGTATGAGAAGGTCTATTTAGCTAAAGGAGCCTGAACAACAAAAGACCATGAAGAAACAACCTGGTGCACCTGGTAGCAGTAGCTTCAACACCACCCAGTAAAGCTAACCACTACTGCTTCTCTTCCAGTCAAGTTTGTGCCTCTGCAATGTCAAAAGATGTAACTGCTAACCTCAATTACAATACAGGTAAAATATTAGATTCTAAAATATAATTCTGCTTCCTGGACATCTGATGTGCCACAATAATATCACAGCGGGCGTACAGAACCGACAAAAGTAACCCCTAATTTCACTGCATGATGGGCAAGGAAAATGGTAAGTTTGGTGTCACCAGATGGCCCTGTCAACTTACCATCTCTCCAAAAATTCCACACACATATGTAGGGAAGGTGACCTGATGGACGGACTGACTGGTCAGGTTTCAAAGGGGTTTGCACTTGTCAGGCAGGATGTTAGTCATGACAGGAGGGAAAACAGCTAGGAATGTGTAGGTGACGTGCAGTACCTGGAATTGACATTAGAGGGCAGGGAGGAGTGTGAGCAAAGGACTTGACATCAGCTTAGGGCTAAGAAACCGTTGGTCATGGGGGGCGGAGTTACAAGGAACCGGGAAAGCTATAAATTTGACAGGAGGGTTCCAGAAGATTCCAGTCCCCAGGGGGAGCTCACTGTGACAGTCTGTGCGCTGTGAGGAAAACCTAACTAGGGGACTGAGGAGAAAGGAAGTCAAGGGGGGTGGTCCTGACACGAAGTACCGCCGTATAGACGAGGCTCCGGGTGTAGGACACCGTATTTGGAACGACGTATGACCAGTAAAATTACTGTTGGTGTACAGGCCTACGGCAGCCACAGTGACGGAGCTGTCAGAGCGTCACAGAGTGAAAAGGGATGGTACGTATATATACGTCCCTGTTGAAAGTAAGCTGTCTCAATGTGTTCTGTAACCCGAGAGCTGTGAAGAGAATCGCGGTGTGTTGTGGGACCGTCAGGCGGACGGTGAAAGAAAGAATAAACTTGGACCTGTTGCACCCGAAACGTGCCTTCATTTTGTGTCTGTATGACACTGCACGGTATACAGAGGGACCCCCCCCTCAGCCCAGCCCATCGACCCTACATTAGGCGTAGTCGGCAGGATCAACACCGCTAATACAATATCTTCTGCGGCAGGCCTGTCTCTGAGGAATGGAAACGGACTTGGACTGCACTGTTTGGATTATAAACACCTGTGGATTACAAATTACCAACCTGTGGATTACAAATTGGGAGTGCTGTGGCGTATCTGCGCTGCCAGCAGAGGATCCGGGGCGGTACCAGGTTTGGAGCAAGATGGCGGTGCTGCTTCAGCGCAGAGGAGAGGTCCGGGTGTTTGCAGTCGTTCTGGATGGACTGGGACCCCCTCCTACGTACCCCTGGGGACAGCGATATGTACCAGGAGGCCAACGCTCCCACATACTGGATCCTGGCAGGTGGGTGAAAAGGCCTGCCGTCGCCCCACCCAGCAGAGGGAGTGGCACTGAGGAAAAGATTGGCTGCGGCTGTTTGGCGCCATTCGATTGCTGCCCACCGGATGGGATGCGACACTGCGGTTGTCGAGGCATCTGCCGCCTGGAGTGGCGATGGCGGCGGGAGGTCAAGCTTCGCCAGAAGATCTATACCTCGGAGTCACGAGCAGCCAGTCTGATTTCAGGTGGAGGAGCGGAGCCATGGCGGATCCCACGGGAGTGGCCACCAAAGATACCAGCAGAGAGCCTCTCCGCGGAACCTCTGAGCCTGGAGGCCAGCCCCACCGGATGGTGGAGTGAAGAGTGGAGACTGCAGGAGCAGCCGCGGAAAGATGTGACGGAGACCGCGGCGCCGGGGAAGGTGAGAGTTCCCCCGGCTCTACCAGCGGCTCCGCAAGCGGCCCCCACCATTCAGCCGCAGCACGTGGCCTCCTGTGATCCCAAAAGTCTGGCCAAGGAAAACCCCACTGTCTATGCGGAGCTGAGTGGTGTCTCCACTCCCAGCCCCGAGCCACTCCGCCCGGTGACGCCACGCCCAGTGCCGCCAGTGCGGACCCTGTCTCCAGAAGACGCTGTTGCTCTCCCCCTGCAAGTCGCGACATCCTCCCCGAAACCGTCCGTTTCTCCGGTTATGCCGGCTCCGGCTGAAGCTCCGGATGCAGTTCACCCTGCGGCCGCGGCTATGCCGGCATTGGAACTGGCTGCGGCCTACTTGTCAAGCACTGTGGCCCAACCTTTGGAAAACCTGACTGCCCCTATCCGCCACGCGGCCCCAGCGGCTGCTGGACCGCTGACATTATCCGCCGCCTCTGCCCTGTTTTCACCCCCAGCTAAATCCCGCCAACCGGACTCCCGGGCTTACACCAGACCCTCGGTTTGGGTCGCAGAAGTTGTGAAAAAGAAGAAGGCCAGGGAGCAGGAAGTATGGAACCTGCTCCATGCAAAGGGGGAGGCTGGCATGGGGGCTACACGATCCTTGGGACAGCTCGTGTACACCAATATACCAAAAGGGTACGGGTTTATTCGAGATAGTGAGACTGGCCAGAAAGTCTACATAAATGTAACTTCTATACGTCATGGCAGGGCCTTGAAGGAAGGGGACTTAGTGTCCTATTGCAAGGAATATTGTCCTCGCGGTTACTATGCGGTAGCTGTACTCGCAGAGCCCGAATAGTGTGGGCCCCTGTAAAAAAAAAAAGGACTTTTAGGACACTCTTCGTACCCCAGGAACCTCACGGCTGTGGGGTCCCTTGCTACCAGTCACCGGAAAGTGAATTGGACTGTCGGGAGTTTGTTGCACCATTGTGCATGTCATAAGGACAGTTTGTGTGAAAAGGAATTTTTTTTTGTGCTTTTTATTTTCTCTTTCTTGCTTGCTCCGTTCTATGTTTTTTTAGCAAAGTACACGTTTAGTTGTTTGCCTGACAGAGCGGGGATACGAAGAAGCGAAGGAGTGTCCAGGTCCAAGGAAGGGGGAGAAAATCTGTTATGTTTTATTGTTTCTGTGAGTGAAGGTTTTAAAGCAATAGAAAAAAAATATAAGAAAATGGGATACTTGTGATATTATAAAGTTGTTCTGATGTATAATATGCACAAGAAAATGCAACAGGTCCGGGTAAGAGATGATCTGTGTGACCGAAGGAAACGTGAGACCGAAGGGGTCTATGAGTTGAGATGGTCTAGGAGACCGAGGCGCCGACCATGACTGGTAACTAAGAGAAAGGCAAAGAGATGGAAGAGGTGATACAGACAGTAATCCCAGGTCAGGTCCCTGACACCACAGATACCCCAGAAAGAAGAGGGCGGGCGCTGACAATGATCTGGCAGGTGTAAGGCCTCGATCATGGCATACCGGATTGTGAAAAGTGGCAGAAGGGGAGAGTAGGGGAAGGTACATGCTGGAGGGAGAGAATCCAGGTGTACCTAGCCCAGTTTTGAAAGATGTTGTCATGTGGCGTGAGCGCTGGTGAGTGGCAGTAGGCCGCTCGGAGCATGGTGCTCCCGGTTTGTTTCGGCCCCCGCGGGTAGTGGGTTTGGCCTAACAACTGGTCCGACAACTGATGGTAGAAGAAGCTTCAGAAGGACGAAGGTAGGGGACTATGATTGTCGGGGACGACAATAGACAAAGGAAGGGAGAGTGTAGGGAAGGTGACCTGACGGACGGACTGACTGGTCAGGTTTCAAAGGGGTTTGCACTTGTCAGGCAGGATGTCAGTTATGACAGGAGGGAAAACAGCTAGGAAAGTGTAGGTGACGTGCAGTACCTGGAATTGACATTAGAGGGCAGGGAGGAGTGTGAGCATAGGACTTGACATCAGCTCAGGGCTAAGAAACCGTTTGTCATGGGGGCGGAGTTACAGGGAACCGGAAAAGCTATAAATTTGACAGAAGGGTTCCAGAAGATTCCAGTCCCCAGGGGGAGCTCAAGTGACAAGAAGACTGTGACAGTTGGTGCACTGTGAGGAAAACCTAACTAGGGGACTGAGGAGAAAGGAAGTCAAGGGAGGTGGTCCTGACATGAAGTACCACAGTATAGACGAGGCTCCGGGTGTAGGACATCGTATTTGGAACGACGTATGACCAGTAAAATTACTGTTGGTGTGTATAGGCCTTCGGCAGCCACATTGACGGAGCTGTCAGAGCGTCACAGAGTGAAAAGGGATGGTATGTATATATATGTCCCTGTTGAAAGTAAGCTGTCTCAATGTGCTCTGTAACCCGAGAGCTGTGAAGAG
This sequence comes from Dendrobates tinctorius, assembly GCF_039654945.1. NCBI lineage: Eukaryota > Metazoa > Chordata > Amphibia > Anura > Dendrobatidae > Dendrobates > Dendrobates tinctorius. The sequence continues at coordinate 35,986,490 of NW_027361752.1, read as the reverse complement.
AATCGCGGGGTGTTGTGGGACCGTCAGGCGGACGGTGAAAGAAAGAATAAACTTGGACCTGTTGCACCCGAAACGTGCCTCCATCGTGTGTCTGTACGTCACTGCGCGGTATACAGAGGGACCACCCCCCAGCCCGGCCCATCGACCCTACACATATACTGTCTTAGTGACTGCTGACACCTTTAATGGTGTTTTTAATGTTTACTACATGTACAGTTAGGTCCATATATATTTGGACAGAGACAACATTTTTCTAATTTTGGTTCTAGACATTACCACAATGAATTTTAAAGAAAACATTTCAGATGCAGTTGAAGTTCAGACTTTCAGCTTTCATTTGAGGGTATCCACATTAAAATTGGATGAATGGTTTAGGAGTTTCAGCTCCTTTAGGCTGGTTTCACACTTGCGTTTTTTTGCGCTGGATTTTAGCGCTAAAAAACGCATGCGTTTTTTTCCTATATTTTGCATGGGATGCGCTTATGTGCGCATACACATGCGTTTGTATGCGTTTTTCCGCGCATGCGTTTTTTTGCGGTATGCGCTCGGGCGCACAAAATGCATCCTGTTGCATTTTTTGGGCGTCCGACTTGCCTCAAAAAAACGCATGCATGCGCAATGCGTTTTTTTACAGCAAGACACCCATTATAAGTCTATGGGTGCGCATATGTGCGCATTGGCATGCTTATGTATGCGTTTTTTTGCGCATGTGTTTTTTTTTTACCATTAGTTAGACAATGGAATTTAGGGGTTTGGGTTAGAGTTAGGGTTAGTTAAGGGGGTTTAGGGTTAGGGTTAGGGCTAGCTAGGGTTTAGGGTTAGGGTTAGGGTTTGGGTTAGGGTTAGTAGGGTTTGGTTAAGGGTTAGGGTTAGTATGGTTTGGTTAAGGGTTAGGGTTAGGGTCAGGGTTAGGGTTAGGGTTAGGATCAGGGTTAGGGTTAGGATCAGGGTATGGTTTGGTTAAGGGTTAGGGTTAGGGTCAGGGTTAGGGTCAGGGTTAGGGTTAGCAAAGTCATGGTTTGGGTTAGTGTGAGGGGCCACCTAATGATGGAAAAAAATGCAAACGCGGTAAAAACGCACTAAAAACGCATACAAACGCATAAAAACGCTGCGTTTTTTCATGCATGCTCATAGAAATGCTTGAAAAAAACGCAGTATTTGTATGCGTTTGTATGCGTTTTTTCAATACGTTTTTTGCGGGAAAAACGCGCTGCAAAAAAAAGCAAGTGTGAAAGTAGCCTAACATGTGCCACCCTGTTTTTAACGGGACCAAAAGTAATTGGACAATTGACTCCAAGGCTATTTCATGGACAGGTGTGGGCAATCCCTTCATTAAATCATTCTCAATTAAGTAGATAAAAGGCCTGGAGTTGATTTGAGGTGTGGTGCTTGCATTTGGAAGGTTTTGCTGTGTAGGAAACATGCGGTCAAAGGAGCTCCATGCAGGTGAAACAAGCCATTCTTAAGCTGCAAAAACAGAAAAAACCCATCCGAGAAATTGCTACAACATTAGGAGTAGCACAATCTACAGTTTGGTACATCCTGAGAAAGAAAGAAAGCACTGGTGAATAGAGTTGAGCAACTTTTGTTTTTTTAGGGTCGCGTTTCGTTTCGTGAAACCCGACTTTTCCAAAAGTCGGTTCGAGCAAGATCGTCCGATTATAGGGAAAAGTCGGGGTCGTTCCGAAACACGAAACCCAATGTAAGTCAATGGGGAATAAAAGTCGGCAGTGAGAGGAGGACAGGAAACACACCTACAGTGCCCATTTGAATGCCAAAAGCATCAATTCTTCTTACTTAAGCTTGTCAACCTTAATTAACTTCATAATATAAGTTACGCACTGAAAAATGGGGGTTATTTGGCTAAAGTTGTGGGGGGGGAGGGCTGGCTGCAGGTTTTCATGTGCCCTGGGCGAAAGAGCGCCCCTTTAACACATACCACAACTCATCATGCTCCGATACGGCAGAGAAATAGCGGTATAGTACAATGAAAAATACCTCACTTTTTACATCTCATGACGAGGCCCATCTATTTCTCCATACAGAATCATTGGTCCCATATAATGTTTGAAACAGTATATGATGCGCTCCACATAATGCTACAGTATATGTTGGTCCCCATGGATGAAGCTCCACTGTCTTATGGGCCCAAATAATGCTCCAAACATAATGGGCCCCATTTCTAATGCTCTAGTGTATAATGGGCCCTGTAAATGCTGCTCCAGTGTCTGATGTCCACCTTTGGAATGTTCCAGTGTATGGTGGGCCCCATCTATCATTCTCCAGAGTATAGTGCTCCCCAAAAATTGCTGTCCCAACATTGAAAACAATCAAATAAGTCTCCTCGCTAGGGAATCCCTGTACTTGTCTGGACAGGTGCTGTAGCTTGCTTAACAGCTCGCCAGCCGTTCTCACGCCCAGTATGGATTGCACATGATTGCACAAAGGTTAGAAAGGGTACCGTATCCCTGGATAACATGTATGGATAGCGTACACATTCAAAATATATGTCTCAGGAGGCAGGCTCAGACGGTGTCAGGCCCAGTATGGATTGCACGTGATTGCACAAAGGTTAGAAAGGGTACCGTATCCCTGGATAACATGTATGGATAGCGTACACATTCAAAATATATGTCTCAGGAGGCAGGCTCAGACGGTGTCAGGCACAGTATGGATTGCACGTGATTGCACAAAGGTTAGAAAGGGTACCGTATCCCCGGATAACATGTATGGATTACGTACACATTCAAAATATATGTCTCAGGAGGCAGGCTCAGACGGTGTTAGGCCCAGTATGGATTGCACGTGATTGCACAAAGGTTAGAAAGGGAACTGTATCCCCGGATAACATGTATGGATAGCGTACACATTCAAAATATATGTCTCAGGAGGCAGGCTCAGACGGTGTTAGGCCCAGTATGGATTGCACGTGATTGCACAAAGGTTAGAAAGGGTACCGTATCCCCGGATAACATGTATGGATAGCGTACACATTCAAAATATATGTCTCAGGAGGCAGGCTCAGACGGTGTTAGGCCCAGTATGGATTGCACGTGATTGCACAAAGGTTAGAAAGGGTACCGTATCCCCGGATAACATGCATGGATAGCGTACACATTCAAAATATATGTCTCAGGAGGCGGGCTCAGACGGTGTTAGGCCCAGTATGGATTGCACGTGATTGCACAAAGGTTAGAAAGGGTACCGTATCCCCGCATAACATGTATGGATAGCGTACACATTCAAAATATATGTCTCAGGAGGCAGGCTCAGACGGTGTTAGGCCCAGTATGGATTGCACGTGATTGCACAAAGGTTAGAAAGGGTACCGTATCCCCGGATAACATGTATGGATAGCGTACACATTCAAAATATATGTCTCAGGAGGCAGGCTCAGACGGTGTTAGGCCCAGTATGGATTGCACGTGATTGCACAAAGGTTAGAAAGGGTACCGTATCCCCGGATAACATGTATGGATAGCGTACACATTCAAAATATATGTCTCAGGAGGCAGGCTCAGACGGTGTTAGGCCCAGTATGGATTGCACGTGATTGCACAAAGGTTAGAAAGGGTACCGTATCCCCGGATAACATGTATGGATAGCGTACACATTCAAAATATATGTCTCAGGAGGCAGGCTCAGACGGTGTTAGGCCCAGTATGGATTGCACGTGATTGCACAAAGGTTAGAAAGGGTACCGTATCCCCGGATAACATGTATGGATAGCGTACACATTCAAAATATATGTCTCAGGAGGCAGGCTCAGACGGTGTTAGGCCCAGTATGGATTGCACGTGATTGCACAAAGGTTAGAAAGGGTACCGTATCCCCGGATAACATGTATGGATAGCGTACACATTCAAAATATATGTCTCAGGAGGCAGGCTCAGACGGTGTTAGGCCCAGTATGGATTGCACGTGATTGCACAAAGGTTAGAAAGGGTAACGTATCCCCGGATAACATGTATGGATAGCGTACACATTCAAAATATATGTCTCAGGAGGCAGGCTCAGACGGTGTTAGGCCCAGTATTGATTGCACGTGATTGCACAAAGGTTAGAAAGGGTACCGTATCCCCGGATAACATGTATGGATAGCGTACACATTCAAAATATATGTCTCAGGAGGCAGGCTCAGACGGTGTTAGGCCCAGTATGGATTGCACGTGATTGCACAAAGGTTAGAAAGGGTACCGTATCCCCGGATAACATGTATGGATAGCGTACACATTCAAAATATATGTCTCAGGAGGCAGGCTCAGACGGTGTCAGGCACAGTATGGATTTGACGGTCCAGATTACACAGCGGAGGAGCAGGGAGAGGTAAAGATTGCAAATGCTGGGGCCCTGCCCAAGCAAGGGGGTCCCACTCGTGGGCGTCGGTACTGGCACTGGGCCCCTCATAGTACAGCCGTGTGTCTGACGGCGGGTGTGCACCACCACCATCAGAGACACTTGATTGCACTATGAGGGACCCTGTGCCAGTGCCCGCGCCCAAGAGTCAGCCTACCCACCTATCCAGGGCAACGGCACTCGCACGGTGTCGTGCGCTAGGTGGTGACCCCGGCCATGGGGGGGGAGGCAGCACAGTTAGGGAGTTTTAGAAAGTGGCATATGTTGATGTTGTACATTCAGCTGATGCAAAAGGCGAAATAGGTGAAGTACCAGGAAGAGGTGGACCAAAGCAAGCCATTTTTCTGTCACCCTATGTGTCATCAGGGGAAGGTGGGACAAAATCCTTGGAAACCCATGCGTGGTTCATTTTAATGAAGGTTAGATCATCCACATTTTGAGTTGACAGACGGGTCCTTTTTTCTGTCAGGATTGATCCAGCCGCACTGAAGACTCTTTCCGATAGCACACTTGCAGCTGGGCAAGCGAGCTCCTGTAAGGCATATTGGGCCAATTCAGGCCAGGTGTCCAGTTTAGCGGCCCAATAGTCAAAGGGGAATGACCTGTGTGGGAGAACATCGATATGGGAGGAAAAGTAGTTTGTAACCATAGTTGACAACTGCTGTCTCCTGTCACTTTCCATCGATGCAGTATTACCAGTTGTGTGAGCGGTATTTGAAAAATCAGTCCACAACATTGTCATGAAACCCCTGTCTCCAACGCCACTTCTGCTGTGTGCACCACGAACACCTCTGCCAAGCTGCCCCCGGCCCGTACGGCTCGTGTGAGAACCATCACCGCTGCTGTGTGCTGGGAATGCCTCAAGCAACCGATTTACCAGAGTTGCTTGTTTATTAGCCAATATTAGGTCAAGGTTCTCCTGTGGCATGATGTTTTGTAATTTGCCTTTATAGCGTGGATCCAGGATGCTGGCCAACCAGTAGTCGTCATCGTTCATCATTTTGGCAATGCGGGGGTCCCTTTTTAGGATCCGCAAGGCATAATCTGACATGTGGGCCAATGTTCCCGGTGTCAATGATGCACTGCGAGTGCTGGTGGAGGAGCACTTTCTGGCAAATCCACATCCCTCCAGTCACGCACAAACCCTGTACCAGACCTTGCCACGCCAACATTTTCACTTGCCCCACGAGATGCATCCTCCTCCCCTAAGTAATCATCCCCATCATCCTCCTCCTCCTCCTCTTCTTCCTCCACCTCGTCCAGGAGAGGTCCCTGAGCAGACAATGGCTGAATGTCATCAAGGATTCCCTCCTCCTCTTCCTCCTCATCAACATTGGCTGCAGACGCCTGCTCCTTAAGGTGCGTCAAAGTTTGCATGAGCAGACGCATAAGTGGGATGCTCATGCTTAGGATGGCGTCGTCTGCGCTTACCAGCCGTGTGCATTCCTCAAAACACTGAAGGACTTTACAAAGGTCTTTCAGCTTCGACCACTGCACGCCTGTCAACTCCATGTCTGCTCTCAAAGTGCCTGGCCGTGTATCCTCCCACAAATGCATTATGGCCTGCCTCTGCTCGCACAGCCGCTCCACCATGTGCAGGGTGGAGTTCCACCTTGTTGCAATGTCGATAATGAGGCGGTGGTTGGGAAGGTGGAGCAATCGCTGCAGCTTCTGCATACGAACGGAGTGTACAGGCGACCGGCGGATGTGCGCGCACAGTCTTTGCACCTTCTGGAGCAGGGCTGTTAACTCCGGATAATTTTTGAGGAAGCACTGCACCACCAGGTTCAAGGTGTGAGCCAAGCAAGGTATGTGGCTGAGTTTTGAAAGGGCTATGGCTGCCACAAAATTACGGCCGTTATCACTAACTACCTTGCCTGCCTCAAGATGTACACTGCCCAGTCATGACTCAGTTTGTCGCTTCAAGTACTCGGCCAGCACCTCGGCGGTGTGTCTGTCGCCCAAACACATCATCTGCAACACAGCCTGCTGACGCTTTCCACTAGCTGCTCGATAGGGGGACACATTGTGTGCAACAGTGGCAGCTGCAGATGGAGTGCTCGTACGACTGCGCTCTGTGGACGAGCTTTCGCTTCTGGAGGAGGAGGAGGAGGGTCGAACGCCTACAGCCAACTGTTTCCTATACCGTGGGCTAGGCAGCACTGTCCCACCACCGCTGTCCCCTGTGGACCCTGCATCCACCACATTAACCCAGTGCGCAGTGATGGACACGTAACGGCCCTGGCCATGCCGACTGGACCATGCATCAGTTGTGAGGTGCACCTTTCCGCTCACTGACTGCTTGAGTGCATGGACAATGCGGTCTTTCACATGATGGTGGAGGGCTGGGATGGCTTTGCGAGAGAAGAAGTGGCGACTGGGTAGGTCATAGCGTGGTACTGCATAGGCCATGAGTTCGCGGAAAGCTGTGCTTTCCACCAACCGAAAGGGCATCATCTCAAGCGAGATTAGTTTGGCAATGTGGGCGTTCAAACCCAGTGTACGCGGATGAGAGACTGAGTACTTTCTTGACCTACTCATAGTGTCTGGGAGGGTGAGCTGGACTTGAGAGCTGCATATGGTGGAAGTAGCGGTGGACAGGGCGGACTGAGAGAGGGTTGATGATGGTGATGGAGTTGGTGTTCTTTCTGATGGCCTAGAATCAGTCTTTCGTTGATATAACAGTGGGATTCCCTGACTGCTGTGGCCTTGCAACGACACCTCAACATTTGCTGCTGTGCTAACCGGTGGGGTTACAGTGGGGGAAACAATGTAGCGTTGCTGATTACCTTCGTTGTGATCAGTTGCACATGTGGCACTTGAGGTTTGGTGTTGTGTCCACGCTTGCAAGTGCATGCTGGTTAAATGTCTAAGCATGCAACTGGTATTCAAATTTTTCAGATTTTTCCCTCGGCTAAAGGTCTTTGTGCACTTCTTACAGATAACCTTGGCCTGATCATGAGGATTTTGTTCAAAAAAGTGCCACACTGCACTCTTCCTACTTTGGCAGACATTTTGCGGCCTAGCACGCTGTGATCTTTTGAACCTCTGGACAAGCTGTCCAGCAACTCTTTTGATGTTTGGAACCTGTCTTTGGAGTGCTCCGGGCCTGCCAGATAACAGCTGTTGTGATGTCGATGTCTGCTGTGGATGCTCCTCATCTGAGCTATTGGAAGCAGCACCCTCTTCCCCCAATGGATGCCAATCTGGGTCAACAACTGGGTCATCCATCACCTCCTCTTCTATGTCATGTGCACCTTTCTCTGTGTCACCGTGTATGGTGGTATAGTGTGCGGGAAGGAGTCTCATCAGGGTCAAAATCTGGCTCTGTACACTGCGAGGACAATGTAGTGCTCTGAGTGAATGTACCAGCAGAATCATCCATCAGCGGCTGTGCATCAGTGCACTCCATGTCAGATTCATCTTGGCCTGGGTAATTCACCATTTGACTTGATAATCCAGGCATGGTATGTGAAAACAGCTCCATGGAGTAATCAGTAGTATGGCCTGCGTCATCCTTCAATCTTGGTTGGGGTGAAGGACACAAGGAAAGGTGTGGTTCATGAACATGAGCCTCCAATGACGACTCAGTGCTTTTACTTTTTACAACTGAAGAAGAGGAGGCGATAGAGCTGGAGGCTGAGTCAGCAATGTAAGACAAAACTTTTTCCTGATGCTCTGCCTTTAAAAGCGGTTTGCCAACTCCTAGAAAACTAAGCGTTCGAGGCCTTATGTAGACAGACGATGACGCAGGGTCAGCACCTCCTGCATTCGGTCCTATTTTGCTCTTGCCACTACCATCAGATCCACCACCAACACCATCATTACCAGCTGCCAACCCCCGCCCAATTCCACGGCCTCTTCCACCAGCCTTCCTCATTTTTGGTAGAAATGTAGACAAAATCCAACAAACTATATAGTAATGTAAAACAAGGTACAAGGTGTCTATAGGACAGGGGAGATTTAGAATTTCTGCACACACTTGTGGACAGTGGACACTTTTGGATTGTGTGAGGCCCACTGATATCTGAGCGCTATGTGACACGCTCGATGGCACAGCTGCCTGTGACCAAAGTGACGAGAGGATAATGGAGATTTTGAATCTCTGCGCACACTTTTGGACACTGGACACTTGTGGATTGTGTGAGGCCCACTGATATCTGAGCGCTATGTGACACGCTCGATGGCACAGCTGCCTGTGACCAAAGTGACGAGAGGATAATGGAGATTTTGAATCTCTGCGCACACTTTTGGACACTGGACACTTGTGGATTGTGTGAGGCCCACTGATATCTGAGCGCTATGTGACATGCTCGATGGCACAGCTGCCTGTGACCAAAGTGACGAGAGGATAATGGAGATTTTGAATCTCTGCGCACACTTTTGGACACTGGACACTTGTGGATTGTGTGAGGCCCACTGATATCTGAGCGCTATGTGACACGCTCGATGGCACAGCTGCCTGTGACCAAAGTGACGAGAGGATAATGGAGATTTTGAATCTCTGCGCACACTTTTGGACACTGGACACTTGTGGATTGTGTGAGGCCCACTGATATCTGAGCGCTATGTGACACGCTCGATGGCACAGCTGCCTGTGACCAAAGTGACGAGAGGATAATGGAGATTTTGAATCTCTGCGCACACTTTTGGACACTGGACACTTGTGGATTGTGTGAGGCCCACTGATATCTGAGCGCTATGTGACACGCTCGATGGCACAGCTGCCTGTGACCAAAGTGACGAGAGGATAATGGAGATTTTGAATCTCTGCGCACACTTTTGGACACTGGACACTTGTGGATTGTGTGAGGCCCACTGATATCTGAGCGCTATGTGACACGCTCGATGGCACAGCTGCCTGTGACCAAAGTGACGAGAGGATAATGGAGATTTTGAATCTCTGCGCACACTTTTGGACACTGGACACTTGTGGATTGTGTGAGGCCCACTGATATCTGAGCGCTATGTGACACGCTCGATGGCACAGCTGCCTGTGACCAAAGTGACGAGAGGATAATGGAGATTTTGAATCTCTGCGCACACTTTTGGACACTGGACACTTGTGGATTGTGTGAGGCCCACTGATATCTGAGCGCTATGTGATACGCTCGATGGCACAGCTGCCTGTGACCAAAGTGACGAGAGGATAATGGAGATTTTGAATCTCTGCGCACACTTTTGGACACTGGACACTTGTGGATTGTGTGAGGCCCACTGATATCTGAGCGCTATGTGACACGCTCGATGGCACAGCTGTGACAAAAGTGACTAGAGGATAAGGGAGATTGGATTGCTTTTAAAAAAGCAGTTTGCGGAGCAGTGGGTAAACAGCAATGCCAGCATGTCAGGAAGCCTTAAAATGCAGCCCAACAACCAACACCACTGATGCACCACTATATAGCCTCCCCTTGCACTGCACACACAGTGACTTGTGTGTTGTGCAGGCCAAATCGCTAGCAGCAGAAGCAGTTTTTTTGTCTTCTTCCCTGCCTAACGCTCTCCCTACAGAATCAGCAGCAACCTCTCCCTATACTAAGATCGGCAGAAGTAAGATGGCGGTCGGCGTGCACGCCCTTTTATACCCCCTGTGACGCCCACCAAAGCAAGCCAATCACTTGCATGCCCTTCTGAAAGATGGTGGTGACCCGTGGCTAGGTCATCACGTTGCCCACAGTGTCCGTGGATCCTGATTGGCTGAAAAAGAGCGCAAAACAAACTTTTGAAACACGACTTTGGCGCGTAAGTCGCCGACCTCGTGGCCGACCTCATCCTAGGGTCGGGTTTCGTTTCATGAAACCCGACTTTGCCAAAAGTCGGCGACTTTTGAATTTTTTCGACCCGTTTCGCTCAACTCTACTGGTGAACTGATCAATGCAAAAAGACCTGGGCACCCACGGAACACAATAGTGGTGGATGATCGCAGAATAGTCTCCATGGTGAAGAGAAACCCCTTCACAACAGCCAACCAAGTGAACAACACTCTCCAGGAGGTAGGCGTATCAATATCCAAATCTACCATAAAGAGAATACTGCATGAAAGTAAATACAGAGGGTTCACTGCACGGTGCAAGCCACTCATAAGTATCAAGAATCAAAAGGCTAGACTGGACTTTGCTAAAAAACATCTAAAAAAGCCAGCACAGTTCTGGAAGAACATTCTTTGGACAGATGAAACCAATATCAACCTCTACCAGAATGATTGAAAGAGAAAAGTATGCCGAAGGCGTGGTACAGCTCATGATCCAAAGCATACCACATCATCTGTAAAACACGGCGGAGGCAGTGTGATGGCTTGGGCATGCATGGCTGCCAGTGGCACTGGGTCACTAGTGCTTATTGATGATGTGACACAGGACAGAAGCAGCTGAATGAATTCTGAGGTATTCAGAGCCATACTGTGTGCTCAGATCCAGTCAAATGCAGCCAAACTGATAGGTCATCGTTTCATACTACAGATGGATAATGACCGAAAACATAAAGCCAAAGCAACCCAGGAGTTTATTAAAGCAAAGAAGTAGAATATTCTTGAATGGCCAAGTCAGTTACCTGATCTCAACCCAATTAAGCATGCATTTCACTTTTAAAGACTAAACTTCACACAGAAAGGCCCACAAACAGCAACTGAAAACCACCGCAGTGAAGGCCTGGCAGAGCATCAAAAAGGAGGAAACACAGCGTCTGGTGATGTCCATGAGATCAAGACTTCGGGCAGTCATTGCCAACAAAGGGTTTTCAGCCAAGTTCTAGAAATGAACATTTTATTTACAATTATTTAATCTGTCCAATTACTTTTGGTCCCTTTAAAAACAGGGTGGCACATGTTAAGGAGCTGAAACTCCTAAACCCTTCATCCAATTTTAATGTGGATACCCTCAAATGAAAGCTGAAAGTCTGAACTTCAGCTGCATCTGAATTGTTTTGTTTAAAATTCATTGTGGTAATGTCTAGAACCAAAATTAGAAAAATGTTGTCTCTGTCCAAATAAATATGGACCTAACTGTAAATACTAGTTATCCAACATAAGAAAATGGGAAAAATGGAAAGAAGGGCATTAAGGCGTGGGCACTGTCCATTTATTGCCATATGAAATAATGGCATCATCAAACTCATGATGAAAGGGAACAGACAGAAAACAATCTTCTCCCCTATGAGATCCCATTGGTTTAGGTGTAAGTACTTCACACAACATGTTCAGGAGAACTTTATAATTCTGGTCCTGAGGGTTGTTAGGGATACAAAAACGCTTATGGCTTCTTTATGCTGTTTTGTATGTCTGTACATAAGGAATACGATGGAGCTCAACACAATTTATTTTTATGATGCATTCAAGAAATGTCCTTCTTCCTCTATATGAACTTAGAGGCCTACAGAGATAGAGAAGAGCCCCAGTAAAACCTATACGGGTGACCTATTGGAGCTCCATATAAACAGAACTGTTGGCATCAACCCTTTGCCTATACTGCCATACCTGAATGGTCAGCCCCCGCTCGAGTAAATTCAGTGGTTTTGCACTGTAAATGCTTTTGCATTGATGACAACCATCTTACATAACTCAATAAAATGTAGAGTAAAAATCTCAAGTACCGTCATCATCATATCTCTCACTAAGACATTGGGTTGCGTGCTTCACGGCCCATGCTCATCTCCCAAATCATCTCCTTAAAAAAAATTCCAAAAAAAAGAGACCTGATGGACAATTATTTTTTTTTTGCTGCCTTTTAATCTCTCGGCTGTGTTGAAAATAGTTTCATTTAATAATATTTTCAAAAGGATTTTTCATATTTGCAAAAAGGTGCCTTGTATGACACGTCTGACAGCCTCTTCATCAAAGCACAGGGGATTCTGACGTCAACATCCCATTAGAACACATTATGGAGCTCTCTGAGGAGAAGCAGCTGCCACAAGACAAGTCCTTAATCCTTAGAAGTAATTCACATGTGTTTTCATGTCCTCCTACATAGCTTCCACCTTACCCTTGTGTAATGTTTAGTTTACATAGTGGAATGGTCAAAGAATAACAGCGATTAACATAGATTTGTATGGATGTATTTTTAGTGAACCCAACAGCACGGGCCACAAGAGAGCTAGTCTAGGTCCGCTGTTATCTGGCTCTGTGGAATTCACATATATATTAAAGATTGATGGTGAATACATTGTAGATGTAGACAAAGTTACCCCCCACCACTGGCTCATAAGTTTCCAAAAATACAGTATACTAGACATTTGCAGTTTACTTTTTACTGCCCATTGACAATATCATGTAAGTGTAAGGGGCGCACTAAAACTGGCACAATGTCCCCTGGATAATTATCATGCGTGAAAAACTGGTATTAAATTTTTTCAACTATTAAGATATATCTTAGCTATTTTATAAAAACTTAAAGTTGACGTCTGCTCAGATGATATGATCTATCCTTACAATAGGTCATCATATCGGCATATATGCACCACCAATAATAACCTATTACCAGCTCCGTTGGGTGCGCGGTGCAGTTTCGTTCAATATGTACTTTTGCATCTAGTTACTTTTTCTTTCAGGTTTGTTCTGAATATGCGGTTTATGACGAGGGTGATCTATACTCTTTATACTTTACTTCTCCTGCATACAGACAACTGATACAATCTATTGACATATTTCCCGTCCTATATGTGCTTCTACCTTAGGTAGGGTATTTGTTACGTTCTGGGATGTATAGGTCACTACATTGAGGATTGATCCTCGACCCTTTTCTACTTTGTTCTGCTCATGTCTGTTATTTAATGTTGCTAGTACCAATGTCTGTACATGTCAACTTTTTTATTAATAAAGAAAATTTAGTATTCTTGTATATTAGCTTAGACTCATTTCTCTCCATCTGTTCCAATTATATTTAGAGTCGTTGCTTATATGTTCATGTTTGAACATGGTGGTATTGTTCCACCACTAATGAGGTATGATGAATTGGAGATTTCTTATATTATCTGTATTTTCTGTGTCTCTCACAGCTACTCTCTCCAAAAATTCAATGGACTTTAAGACGCGTGAGCAGACGTGGCTGACACGTATTAATGAGGTCTTTAGTGACCAACCCACAGTATCAGTAACAAATGGTGGTAAGGACACAAAGGATATGATTAGGAGACTTAAGAGCCTCCTAAACAAACGTACACGCATTTGGTGGAATCGAGCTTTTTTAATCAAATATATTGAGAGAGGTCTGGTACCGAGAGGTCTGCGCGTCCAAGTGTTCCCTTCATTTGAGGTGGAGGATGTAGTGTTTCGAAATAAATGGGAGGACCTGGCGAACAATTGTTCGAAGGGCTTTATGGAACTCCTGGCGGCTCAAAATCAGGAAATAATTGATGCCCTGGATCAAGAGATAGAGGGTATCCAAAAGAACCTCAAACAGGAAATCTCCGTTGGTGATTTGGAGACAATAAACCAGGAGATCGACAATGAATTCCAAAAGTGGGAGAAAGAAATTTATGCCAATAAAACCTCAAAATTCCAACGGGATACCAGTGACAAACAATCTAACACTATGTATAGGTGGAGTGGGAGATCACGTCGGGCCCGAAATCCACCCAGAAAGAGATCTACCTCCTATACATCTTATGCTTCTAGTGAGGAATCCTCCAAATCCATGCCAGTTAAACCTCATTCTGTTGCCTCACTTCCTGTAAGAGATATGCAGGCAACAAAAAGGAAATTTACATTTCCGAACAAACAAGATAAGAGGGATAGAAAGACTAATTTGGAGGTAATTAATTTATCTGAACATGTTCTCACTATAGCTCAACTCGAGGTATTATCTAAGGGCCTCACGTTTTCTCCCACTAACCTATATGACTCTTTCACAGCAATAAAGGACTTATACCTATTCTCAAGAAAATTGGTCCTTAAGAAGCTACACACAAAAGGAAATATTGATCAAAAACAATTAATGGATGTGGAGGAAGAAGCCTTACAGGCTTTAGAAGAACTACTTAAATAACAAGATATGCTGCCTGAAGGTATGTTTCCTCACTCATCCTGCCCACGTTCCACTAGATTTCCCCCCTTGTCTTTATGCCCCTCAGTGGACATTTTTACTAGACTGGTTGCAGAAGATTTCAAGAAAATCTCTCATAGGCGTAAAAAAGACAATCTCACGAATGCACAACGTAGGGCCTTGAGAGAATTACGTTCGTTAGACGACATAATAATCAAACCAGCAGACAAGGGGGGAAACATAGTGATTTGGCCGCAGGATATGTATGAAAAGGAGGCACACAGACAGCTTAAAGATAAAAACACCTACCTCAAACTTGATCATAGTCCTTTAAAGGCCTTTTCAGCAGAACTAGAAATCATTCTAAATCAAGCCTTTGATAAAGGCATTATTCCTAAAAAGATATTAGATGGCTTACTAACTAAATTTCCAAAAATACCAAAGATATATTTCGTTCCTAAAATTCATAAAAATGCCACCGACCCACCGGGACGCCCTATTTTGTCGGGCATTGGGGGGCTATGTGAACCCATATGCAAATTCATCGACTACTATCTTAAGCCCCTGGTTGGGGCTTTGCCCTCCTATGCCCGAGACACAATGGACGTCCTAGCCAGGATCAATGGCATGACGCTGGAACATGATATGATTCTGGTGACTGCTGATATCGAGGCACGTTATACATGCATTCGCCATCAGGATGGCCTTGAAGCTTGTCGCTTCTTTCTATCTAGTAGTGGCCTTGATGGTTCCCTTTGTGATTTGATCTTAGAGTTACTTGAATACATTCTGACTCGCAATTTCTTTGTTTTCAAGGAATCTTTTTATTTACAGAGATGCGGCACTGCAATGGGTGCGGTCTGTGCGCCCTCCTTCGCCAACCTCTTTCTGGGTTTCTGGGAGAGGGAGGTCTTCGGGGGGGGAGGGGGCCCAGGCCGCTGACCATGTGCAGTGCTGGCTAAGATATATAGACGATGTATTCATCATTTGGCAGGAGACTGAACAACACCTGCATGAGTTTATGGAGAAATTAAATTTTAATAATCTTAATATTAAATTAACCTACACGGTCAGCAAGACCGAGGTGGATTTTCTTGATATTAAGATCTCAGTTGATGAACATCTTCAACTACAAACAGATATATATCGTAAACCTACGTCAGTAAATTCACTACTCCATGCCAGCTCCTGCCACCCAGAGGCCACCATCAGGGCCATCCCTACAGGACAATTTCTTAGATTAAGGAGGGTCTGCTCGTCGGACCAAAGATTTGAAAATCAGGCTATGGACCTTAAATCTAGATTTCAGATGAGGGGCTATAGTAATAGGAACATTAAGTTCGGCTATGAGAGGGCTAAGAGGAGTCATCGGACCTCCCTCTTGCATTCAAAGAACAGGAAAAGCAAACAAACTGATAGTCATATCAGATTTATCTCGACATATAACAATGAATGGTCAACTATGAGGGAGTGTCTACAACGGCACTGGAATATTCTCAAAATTGATCCATCCTTAGCAACTGTTTTACCATAAAGGCCCTCTATGACAGCTAGGAGAGGTAATAACCTATCTGATATACTGGTACATAGTCATTATGCCCCACGAATAAAAAGTATTTTCAACTCCAAAGGCCCACCCCAGGGATGTTTTCCTTGTAGAAATTGTATGTCCTGTAAAAACATTATACGTACCAATAACTTTACGTCGTCTGATGGTCATCAACAATTTTCAATTAGACAATATATTACCTGTAGCACGACACACGTGATATACTATGCTACCTGTGGATGTAACAAAATCTATATCGGCCTAACTTCACGTCAACTTCGAACTCGCACACGAGAACATGTACGGGACATTATGGCGGCAGCCACCGCCACAGACCTCTCGATTCTTAAGACCATACCAAAACATTATAAAGCATTCCACCAATGCAACCCAAAATCATTTTTGGTTAGGGGTATCCAACACGTTCATAGTGGAATACGAGGTGGAGATATACAGCGCTTATTAGCACAGAAAGAATGCAGATGGATTACTATCCTTGGAACCATGTGTCCACAGGGTCTAAATGAGTCACAGGGCTTTGCCTCGTTTCTATAAACCATCTGTGCCTCAATCTCGTGTTCCCCTATGATGTTTTCATCTATCCGTAAATTGCCTTGCCTGAATTTTAATTGGCTTTTAATTAAATGTTGGTGTTTATATGTGTCTTATCTGTTGTGTATTCTTTCTAGTGACATATCTCCATCTTATCCTCTACCCCATTGATGATCCCGTAACAAACTACTATCTGCTACTATCAAGAGTCTGTGGACATCCTATCAAGATTTGGCAACTCTGAATAGGCTTTATATATACTCTATAAACTGGACTTGGTTTGAGCATTATGAATTAGTGCCACCTACATAATGTACTATTGTATGCTTTATTGATCATACCTTTTGTTTAATATATTGTATAGCATAAGCCTACTAGATGTCTATTTTCTCCCGATCTATTTTATATATAGACATACACTCACTGGCCACTTTATTAGGTACACCTGTCCAACTGTGTGTTAAGACTTAATTTCTAATCAGCCAATCACATGGCGGCAACTCAGTGCATTTAGGCATGTAGACATGGTCAAGACAATCTCCTGCAGTTCAAACCGAGCATCAGTATGGGGAAGAAAGGTGATTTGAGTGCCTTTGAACGTGGCATGATTGTTGGTGCCAGAAGGGCTGGTCTGAGTATTTCAGAAACTGCTGATCTACTGGGATTTTCACGCACAACCATCTCTAGGGTTTACAGAGAATGGTCCAAAAAAGAAAAAAAATCCAGTGAGCGGCAGTTCTGTGGCCGGAAATGCCTTGTTGATGCCAGAGGTCAGAGGAGAATGGGCATACTGGTTCGAGCTGATAGAAAGGCAACAGTGACTCAAATTGCCACCCGTTACAACCAAGGTAGGCAGAAGAGCATCTCTGAACGCACAGTGCGTCGAACTTTGAGGCAGATGGGCTACAGCAGCAGAAGACCACACTGGGTACCACTCCTCTCAGCTAAGAACAGGAAACTGAGGCTACAATTTGCACAAGCTCATCGAAATTGGACAGTAGAAGATTGGAAAAACGTTGCCTGGTCTGATGAGTCTCGATTTCTGCTGCGACATTCGGATGGTAGGGTCAGAATTTGGCGTAAACAACATGAAAGCATGGATCCATCCAGCCTTGTATCAACGGTTCAGGCTGGTGGTGGTGGTGTCATGGTGTGGGGAATTTTTTCTTGGCACTCTTTGGGCCCCTTGGTACCAATTGAGCATCATTGCAATGCCACAGCCTACCTGAGTATTGTTGCTGACCATGTCCATCCCTTTATGACCACAATGTACCCAACATCTGATGGCTACTTTCAGCAGGATAATGCGCCATGTCATAAAGCTCGAATCATCTCAGATTGGTTTCTTGAACATGACAATGAGTTCACTGTACTCAAATGGCCTCCTCAGTCACCAGATCTCAATCCAATAGAGCATCTTTGGGATGTGGTGGAACGGGAGATTCGCATCAGGGATGTGCAGCCGACAAATCTGCGCCAACTGTGTGATGCCATCATGTCAATATGGTCCAAAATCTCTGAGGAATGCTTCCAGCACCTTGTTGAATCTCTGCCACGAAGAATTGAGGCAGTTCTGAAGGCAAAAGGGGGTCCAACCCGTTACTAGCATGGTGTACCTAATAAAGTGGCCAGTGAGTGTATATGTATAAATATCTAACTTAAGGATGATACAGTATATTATCAGATTTGATTAATTTCTATTCTGATCTATGTACTGATTGTTATAGAATTGTATCTATAACAATTTATACTTATGTAATCCATCGTTTACTATACCATATATAGAGACTTTTTATTATGATTATATCGATATATATGTCGATCACTCCTGGTGCCGGCCATACTTTGCCTCTTTCCTTTTTTCTACTTATTACCTGATCCTATATGACTCAGTGTACATGTACTAGATTCCCCGGGCATTTCCGGCGCGCACTTGCTACCCGTGTTTGTTGCCATGTTGCCTGGTTACGGCCAGGCGCCGGCCGTCCCACGTGACTTGGCTTCCCCGGGCGGTAGTGACGCGCCGGTCTGTCATTGGGGGACACTTTACTTCCTTTCTCTAATACTGCGTCCTCCCGCCCCTTCTTGGGCGGAAGTGACGTTACGATACTAAGCTGGCAGCAGGAGTTCATCGCCTCCCTGTTTCTTTATTAGTAGGCGCTAGTCGCCGCATATGACCCGCTCTCCCGGATGGTAATGACGCCCTCCAGCCCCATTGAGGGCGGAAGTGACGTCGTGGCACTAAGCTGGCAATAGGAGGTATTGTTCCTCCGCTCCCTGATCTCCCGGGAAATGGCTAATGACGTTTCAGTTTATTATTGGAGGACATGCCGATGTTTACTTAACTCCATTGGCCAACATAGATATGGGAGACGCCTACCTATGATGACACAGCAGCGCCTTTTGCTATCTATGCGCTGATTGGCTAAATAGCATATGTAGTGGGTATTTAAATGGGAATGTGGGTTCATTAAAGCCATGCCCCCTGAAGAAGGACATCTACACCGAAACGTGCGTTGGGGTCTTTTTCCCTGCCTCTGGGAACTACATTATGACGGGTAATCAATTGTACTTTTGCATCT
The DNA here is from genome assembly GCF_039654945.1 of Dendrobates tinctorius. Classification (NCBI taxonomy): domain Eukaryota; kingdom Metazoa; phylum Chordata; class Amphibia; order Anura; family Dendrobatidae; genus Dendrobates; species Dendrobates tinctorius. The sequence goes on along the minus strand of NW_027361752.1, from coordinate 35,967,477 downwards.
AGTTACTTTTTCTTCTATCAGGTTTGTTCTGAATATGCGGTTTATGACGAGGGTGATCTATACTCTTTATACTTTACTTCTCCTGCATACAGACAACTGATATAATCTATCAACATATTTCCCGTCCTATATGTGCTTCTAGCTTAGGTAGGGTATTTGTTACGTTCTGGGATGTATAGGTCACTACATTGAGGATTGATCCTCGACCCTTTTCTACTTTGTTCTGCTCATGTCTGTTATTTAATGTTGCTAGTACCAATGTCTGTACATGTCAACTTTTTTATTAATAATGAAAATTTAGTATTCTTGTATATTAGCTTAGACTCATTTCTCTTCATCTGTTCGTTCAATATGTAGCAGTCGCTGCCAAGTTCTGCAGATCAGCTTCTAATCCCTTGAATTCAAGGAGCTAATAACAGCTAATCGGTGGAGGTTTCAGGTGTCGGACCCCCACCAATCGGATATGGATGGCTTATCCTAAGTATAGCTCATTAATTTAATATAAGCAGAAAACCTCTTTAAAGGGAATGCCAACTCTTGAAAATGATTTACTTTTAAATATGTCAGAAGTAATGCAATGATTTTTTTAACGCTAAGTTTTATCAAGTTCCATGCAGTCACCAATTTAGGGAGCTGAGGAGAGCATGATTTTTACAATAAAGAGGTATTATTAACTAATCGAGAATCGTGGCCCTACAACTCCTACTTTGTGGCTGCTATGAGTGTAGAGGTGACTGTGCATGCATGGATCTCTATTTCCTTCAATGGGAGTTTCTAGCATACCCGATGAAGCATTGGAGTAGGGAATGATTGTACGATTCTGTAAGACCTTTCACTTTAGAGGGAACAAGAGAGAACTTTTTTGCTCCACTAAACACTACCTCTACCCAATAATTTTCTTCCTTCGGTCTCCATCTCCAAAGTTTTCCTCATCAGCTGCAGTTATTTATCATTTTACTTAAAAGGAATGTCACTTATTTTTTGGACTATCAGCTGCCAGCACCGCCATCAGTGGCTTATCTACAGCATTCTGTAATGCTGTAGATAAGCCCCTTTTAACCTGAAAGATAAGAAAAATGAGTTATGTTATACTCACCCAGGGGCGTCCGGTTTTGGTCCGATGGGTGTTGCGGTCTGGTCCGCGGGAGAGGTCCGGCGCCTTAACAGGGCAGAGCAGTGTGCCTGCGCAGGAGCCACAAAGGGAAGCAAAGAAGAGGACGTCACCGTTAGAAGATGAGAGGCGCCGGACCGGACTGCGACACCCATGGGACCAAAATCGGACCCGGACCTCCCCTGGGTGAGTATAATATAACTCTTTTTTTATTATCTTTCAGGTTACATCGGGGGCTTATCTACAGCATTACAGAATGCTGTAGATAAGCCCCTGATGGCGGTGCCGGCAGCTGATAGTCCAAAAAATAGGTGACAGATTCCCTTTAAAATTCTGCTTATTGCCTGACTGCACAATATACTAAATTACTCAAGAAGTCAAGCTCTCAATGCCTTAATTTCACCCTATATGACTGATGTTCTGTGGACAGGGCTTGATATGACATGCTACAGCTGTTGTCCCCAATCTTTTTTGCAATGAGAGCCACATTCAGCTCTGAGATATGAGATCGCGAGCCGCATCCAATGCTCCCCACCATTGTAGTGACATCTAAAGTCCCCTTTGATACTGTATAATAACAACCAACGATTCCTTGTGCCCCCCTTTTTATAGGCAGCATACTCACATCCAGGGATTCCCACTTTGCTGCCATTCGATATTCTCGCATCAAACACACTCATATTATTGCATCCAGCTTCAAACTTCTCCTCTGACTGTCAATATCATTCTATATCAAACTCGACTATTTACAGTAAACATATATTTACAGGCTTTGCTTTTCAGCTAATTAATAAACTAATATTTAGTTGTAGAACTTTTATTTCTGAGAACTGCTTTATAATCCGTGTGGCATGGAGTCAACTAACATCTGACACCTGCGGACCAATATTCCAGCCTAAGCTGATTGGACTACATTCCACAATTCTTTTGCATTCTTAGGTTTTATATCTAAAACAGCTTTTTGATGTCACTCCACAAAATCAGATTGAGGTCTGGGGATTCGATTGGCCACTTCATAACATCAATCTTCTTGATCTGGAATCAGTATGTTGCCCTCTTTGCTGTTGTGTTTGGGGTCATTGTCTTGCTGAAGCACCCATTTCCAAGGGCATTTCTTCTTTAGCGTACTGCAACATGACCTTTTCCAGTATTTTGATACATTCAAACTGGTCCTTGTGCCTGGTGTGGGATAAATGGCCCAAATTCATACTAAGGGAAACATTTCCAAATCATTATGCTTGCACCTCCACGTGTTACAACCTTTACAATGTACTTGGGGTTTGAATTAAGTGTTTATCTGTCCATAGAATGTTGCGTCATTCTGACGGCGCATTTTTTCACAAACTGTAACCTTTTCACCCTGTCTTTTTTTCAGCAATGGTACTTTACAAAGGTATCTTGCAAATAGTTTGGTTTCAAGTAGGCATCTTCTGATCGTTGCAGGACTCACAGGTAACTGAAAATCTTCTTTGATCTCCTTGGAGCTGATCATTGGATGCTTCTTTGACATTCTTGTTATGCTATGATCTATGCTGATGGTAGCATTTCTTTTCCTACCAGATGTTTTGGGTTTTGTCTGCCATTATAAAGCATTGGAAATCTTTTCAGCTGAGCAGTCAATTATTTTCTGCATGTCTTTATACGTTTTTCCCTCTCCAATAAATTTCTTGATCAAAGTTTTTTTTCTCCTTCAGTACAATTTCTGGCACAACTCATTTTACTTGCTGAGAAAGGACTAAAATGAGCGAGTACAACTATTGCTGTACTCCTTCTTTAAAAAAGGGCCATAATTGACACCAGTTTCTTCACAGAATGAATGACCTCAATAATTTAACTCTGCATTGATATTAATTAGATCACACCCCTTTCAATAAATGAGTCAATTACACCCAATTGGCAGAGTGCATGTCATGACTGTTGATTCTGTTGGTTGCTCAATACTTGCGCACACCTAGTCATGATTTGTTCCCCATGATGTATGATTTTTTCTGCCACAAACAGTCATTAAACACATTAATGTTATTAGACTGCCTACTGCTACAGATTCCTTCTTCCCTTGGCATCAAAGACATTGCCCTGTCCTGGATCGCCTCTTACCTTTCCGACCGCACATTTAGAGTTTCCCACTTCCACACTACCTCCTCATCCCGCCCTCTCTCTGTTGGAGTCCCTCAAGAGTCAGTACTGGGGCCCCTACTTTTTTCTATCTATACCCTTGGCCTAGGACAACTCATAAAGTCCCATGGCTTCCAGTACCACCTGTATGTGGATGACACTCAGATCTACCTCTCTGGCCCAGATGTCACCTTTCTGCTGTCCAGAATCCCAGAGTGTCTATGAGCCATATCCTCCTTCTCCTCTCGCTTCCTCAAACTCAATCTAGACAAAACCGAATTCATCATCTTTCCTCCATCTCATGTATCTTCCCTACTTGATCTATCTATTATGGTAAAAGGCATCACACTCTCTCCCGCTCCTGAAATCCTCTGCCTAGGAGTAACTCTCAACTCTGCCCTGTGCAACAAACCACATGTTTAATCTCTTGCCAACTCCTGTCGCCTCCAACTCAAAAATATTTCCAGAATCCATCCCTTCCTCAGCCCTCAATCTACTAAAACTCTTGTGCATGCCCTCATCATCTCCTGCTTTGATTACTGCAACAAAGTCCTCTGTGGCCGCCCCGCCAACTCTCGTGCACCACTCCAGTCCGTCCTCAACTCTGCTGCCCGACTAATCCACCTCTCTCCTCACCACTCCCCTGTTTCTCCCCTCTGCAAATCCCTCCACTGGCTACCAATTCCCCAACAAATCCAGTTCAAACTACTAACACTGACCTACAAAGCCATCCACAACCTGTCCCCTCCCTATATCTCTGAACTAATTTCCCATTATCTTCCCTCACGTAATCTTTGATCCTCCCAAGACCTCCTCCTCCTTCATTCTTCAAACAACTGCCTCCAAGATTTCTCCCAAATATCTCCCATCCTCTGGAATTCCACACCTCAACATGTCCGATTATCTACCACCTTCGGAACCTTCAGACGGAACATGAAAACCCATCTCCTCAGGAAAGCTTACAGCATGCAACAACCATTCTGCTGCCTCACAACCACCAGAGGTGCCGCCTCACCACCACCAGAGCTGCTAGAACCCTGACCTTCTGTCTCTTCCCTATTATTATGTAGAATGTAAGTCCGCAAGGACAGGGTCCTCTCCCCTATGTGCCAGTCTGTCATTGTAAATTTGTTTACTGTAAACGATATCTATAACCTTGTATGTAACCCCTTCTCATGTTAAGCACCATGGAATTAATGGCGCTATATAAATAAATAATATTAATAATAATAATAATAATAATAATAATAATAATAGTCTGCTATTATTTTGCACATAACTGTATGTGCATCCATATCTTCTCTTCTTTGTGGGGCTACTCAAAAACCACCATCTGCAGACCTTCTTTACACAGCTGTTTGCTAGACCTTGTGCTGATGCATATCTTATCAATTTCATATATATTGTGATTTCCCATCCATATTTAATGATTATCTTTTTCAGGTTACTTATTTTTGCTTGCTAATACATTTTTTTTCAATAAGAAGCTTTATTTTCAAATTCTTGGTTTTAATATGGGAGCTAAATTTTCACTGTCCCTGTTCAATCACTACATGGCTTGGCAGGAGCAGACTATTTTATATTAATTTACCAAACCAATTCACAACCATATCATCTGGTATGGTAGATATATTGATGATCTCTTTATCATCTGGCAGAATCATGGAAATGCCTCAGACCTTAAAGAATTCACTTCATTCCTTAATTATAATTCTTTAAGCTTATGATTTATGGTGGATTTCCATGATTCATGTACACCATTTCTTGATGTGTTTTTGATGGGTAATATTTCTAGCTGTTCCATTGGCAACGCATTATTTAGCATGTCATAAAAAATCTCCTGGTACTTGAGTTCATCAGAGCTCACTGTGCTTTCTTTGATGATCTCTCCTTTGACAAGGAATGTCGCATTATTAGTGACAAAGTCTAGGGACTTATAACATTTCTTCCCTGACATGAGCCCAAGCAATAGCCTCATCCAAATAGCAGACACACCTTTTAAGTCAATTTGCACGGAGTAAACCTAACAATACATTGGATAAAATCACTTTTGTTACCTCTTTTAGTACAGACCATGCAGTCATCTTTTCTATCTTCAAAAAAATCTCCCATTATTATATCAGGACTAAAACCTCACAAGTTTTGCTGCCTGTGGTGTTAGACATGCAATCTTGGACATAATTCTTACCAACAGGGAGTAAATGGTTGAGGAAGTAAAGGTGGCTGCGAATTTAGAAGGCAGCAATCATGCTATCCTCAAATTTCAGATTACAAGAGGAGGAAGACCAGCGAGGACACAGACTTTAGTATTGGACTTCAGAAAGGCAGATATTAATGGACTAAGAAAGAAGGGGGAAAGGTTCAGTGGCTGGATGTTCTAAAGGACAGAAACTTCCAAGAAGGGTGAGAGATTTTGCTAAATGAAATTCTCACTGCATAATCTGTAACAATCCCGAAAAGAAGGAAGAATTGAAAGCATTTAAAGAGGCTAGGATGGATGAGCACAGAACTTAATAACTTGTTAACAAGGAAAAAAGAAATGTATGCACAATGGAAAGAGGGGTCATATCTAAAGAAGAATATAATACTGTTTAAAAGAAATGCAGGCCAAGCATTAGAAGAACTAAAGCCAGTAATGAAGTAAGGCTTGCAAGCGAGACCAAAAGCAGTAAAAAAGGATTTTGGGGGTATGTCAAAAGCAAAAGAAAAGTCAAAGATGCTATAGGATTTTTACAGGATGAATAGAATGGTAGTTAACAGGGAGAAATGCAAGATTCTATATATGGTCAAGAAAAATGAAAATTACATCTATAAAATGGGAGGAATAGAACTAAGCAACAGAACGTGTGAAAAAGACTTAGGTGTGGGGGGCGTGGCTTGTGTCTGGAACATGTAGGATGCAAGTTCAGGGAGCTCTGAGGAAAAACCTCCCAATCTGACTCACAAACCAGCTAATATCGGTCATTCAGCCTCTAAAACCTGATGAGACGAACTCCTCTCCACTGGGAAAGCATTTTGACACTAAACAAGCCATCTAGTCCCACTAAAAAGGGGAACACACTTTGTGGCCTACCTCATTTAGCCTCACTTCACAGCCTGGGACCCTCCTAGACCAGCGGTTCGGTCTATGGAAGCTGGACACCCCACTCTCTGAAGCCTCGTAATTGCTCTGGTGTTACCCGAGACCCGCTCGTGGAGACCTGACTCAGGCAACCTCCGGAGTTCATCTGACAGCCAGGGAGTCTGAACAGGGGCCATCGCAGCCTGTCAGGCATTAGAGTCTGACGGCCTAAACTAATTTGGACTGCGGCGGCCTTCCAAGCGGCAAGAGTCAGTGACGCAGGCAGCGGGGAGACCGGACACCTACAAACCGTGAGTGGACTCTCCCGCAGTATCTCCGCGGTTTACCGCTTATCGCTTCACCGCACTTGCCCCCCTTCATCTAATTTACCTGAGGTGCTGCGCAGCTTCTGGTGCCTGGGAATGGAGGGGGAGACGCCAGAGCCACAGCCGAGGGCGTGGTCGCTGCTCAGACTGGGAGGGCTGCGGGGGCCCCAGCGCTGCCGGTCGTGACCGGGTGGCTGCGGATAGATGAGCCTTACTACTGGATAGCTAAATCTGCTCCACTACTCCTGTGCTCCTGCGGTCTCTTAATGGGCAGCCTGTTCTCCTCCCCCTCTCCACACCTAAGAGAACGCTTCTCTCCATCCCGCTTACTTTGCTGGAGATAAGCAGAGGAAAGCTGCTGGCGGTACCCGCAATAAAAAGCCTGTAACGCTCAGTCATCATTAAGGCCAAAGAACCGCAGCTCCCCTCTATAATAGACACTTTCATTGGCTTCAGACTTCACACACAGTGTCTCAGGTGGGCCTCTGGAGATTACAAATTAAATTTATTAACTCTGGTCGTCCCTATCAATCAAAGCAGGAACACAGAGAAATTTTCTGTGCTGGACTGTTTCTAACTTCCCTCAGTCTCTCCCCCTTCCACAATTAAAGATACATTAACCCTATCAGTGGATAAGAACTCCCCACTCTTTTATACTACCTAAGGTTTATCTCATTGTAATAACCTCTGCAAAATTAGCAGGCTATAGGAGGAAAAAAAATTTAAAAAAAAACCTCTTAAAATGAGCAATCAAAAAATAAAAGGGAAAATTGCCCTATCTAAGCCACAGAATACTAGAGGTTCTCAGAGATAATTTGGATATCATCGGCAATCAAGAGATCAATTAGGTGCAGTCAGTCCGGTTAAATCACGATCTCCCCTGAGAAACAGTCCTCGTTCATTAGATTCACATAAGGACCCACAACATTCTCCTAACTACAACGCATGAACGAGAATACCAGGAAAGACTTCCTCCCCTGACAAAATAGATTCTACTACAAACAATAAAAGAAGAATCCCAGGGTCATGGGGTGAAAAATTCGACTCTTCTAATGAAAACTCTGAAGCTGAAGATATTGATGACGCTTCCACTGACACTTCCCCAAATTTAAGCCCCGCCAAAAACAAAATGAAAACGGATATACCTGGATCCACTAAAAAATCAGTCTCCTCAAACCTTCCACAAATAACCGTTAAGGCAAAAGATATCAGCTCTGACTTTGAGGCCATTATGATTAATCTGCTAAAAAAAAACACAGCATCGAAATGGATGCCAAACTGGAAAAACAGAGTAGAATGATCAAAGCCGATATTGATACGTCTTTTCAAAAATATTTTGACAAAATAGATAAACAACTAACCAACAAACTAGAACATAGATCTTCAATTACATACGATGAACTAGATCGCTTATCATCAGATGTTCATAAGCTTAGAGTGAAATTAGCGGATCTCGAGGATAGAGGACGCCGCAACAACATAAAAATCCAGGGAATCCCCGAGAACATTGCTCAAGATGATTTGTCAAGTCACATCCAAGACATCTTCCGACAAGCCATACCAGAACTGAGTGAACCAGACCTAGCCATTGATAGGGCCAACAGACTACCAAGACCGCCAAAGATCTCATCAGATCTACCAAGAGACACCATCCTCAGGATACATTTTTTCAAAACAAAAGAGAAGATCATGAACTACCTAAAAACCCATGGAAACTTTCCAGAACCTCATAAGGAATTAAAAGTATTCCCAGATTTCTCCAAGGATACTCTCGAAGCAAGGAAGTCCTTCGGCAAAACTACTGCAGCTCTTCGCGACAGAAACATCCCCTATAAATGGGGTTACCCCACAAAATTAATGGCCTTTCATAAAGGGAGAACAATCCCAATATTCCCTCCGGAAGATGGAACTGATTTCACTTGGTGGAGTTTCGTCTCACAATGGCAAATGAACCTAAACTTAATCTTGTTCCTCTACTTTGTTGGCTGGCTCTTCGACCTCCACCATAGTTCTGAGGTTTTTCCTCGAATTCCCTTCGGCATGGAATACCCCCAGGAATAAGAGGCAGTCCTCTTAAAGTGGACTTCCTGAACAGTTTTCCTTCCTGTAACGTTAATGCTCAACTCTATACTCATTTGTTGAAAGTTGACACTTTCTTTGTTTTATAATCCATATTTCTGCATAACTGTTTACCTTTCTAGAGTCATAAAAGGTTTTAGGCCTTCTGTAGGCATTGACGAGTTATAGCTGTTGTATAACTTAACATATTTTCACTGGTTAACTTTTTGTCAATATTAACTTGCTAACATGAGTCTTACACTTGTTTCTTACAACATTAGGGGCTTGAACAGCCCACAAAAAAGACACACCCTTTGGAGAGAACTTTTAAATGCTAAAGCCGATATAGCTTGTATACAAGAAACGAAATTCCTGGCAGGCAATCATCCCTACTTCACACACCAGAATTTCCCTCATATAATCAAAGCTTGTGGTCCCAAAAAAAAAGGCAGGAGTAGCGACCATCATCAGTGGATCTACTCCTTTCGAAGCCCTGGAGGAATACGGGGATGAAAGTGGTAGATTCCACATAGTAGTGTGTAAAATCAATGGTACAGAATGCACTTTAGTAAACATCTATGCCCCAAACAGAAACCAAATCAGATTTTTGTCCAAACTCATGAAGAAAATATCAGAAGTGAAAAGAGGGGCTCTACTACTGTTGGGAGACTTTAATATCACCCCAGACAGCTCCTTAGACTCCTCTTCCAACAAAAGACCTCCCTCTGATAACTTAAATCCCTGGTTGGATAAAAACGAGCTATTCAACTCCTTCAGGTGTTTAAATTCAAATTCTAAAGAATGCACACATTTCTCCACAGTTCACCAATCTGCTTCAAGGATCGATCTAATCATAGCTGACATTTTTTCCCTCACTAAGATCACAAAAGTTTCTATTGGACATAGATCAATTTCGGACCATTCCCCGGTCTTTGCAGATTTGTCCCTAGGTCTCCCCTTGAATAGAGCCGGTTTGTGGAAATGCAGTTCTTATGTACTACACGACCCCATCAATAAAGCCACCTTGCAAACTGCTATTGACAACTTTTTTGCTGAAAACAAATCTGAAGCCACAAATCCAGCTTTGAATTGGTGTGCCCATAAAGCAGTCATCAGGGGCATTCTCATTGGCATGTCCTCTAAACTAAAAAAAGAAAAAAGAGAAAAAATAGCGAAAATTCAATCTTCTATATGCAGTCTAGAGAACTCCCTGTTAGGCATGGCACTCCTTTCCCCCCAAATTCAGTCAGAACTAACCCAATTAAGACAGGAGCTAAGATCAATCCTGTATTCCCCATATGAAGCAGCACTGAGTTCCTCGAAATATAAGCTATACGCTTCTATTAATAAACCGACATGGTACATGGCTAATCGTATCAAACATAAAAGAATTTATAATAAAATAAACAGAATTAAAGCTCTTAACGGAGCCTCCAAACTCTCCCACCCACAGGAGGTAGCAAATGAATTTGCCAAATACTACAACAGACTATACAATCTGAAACTTGCCCCCTCTCCCCACAGTTTAATCCTAATGATATTAACAAATATCTCTCAGAAATAAACCTACCCTCTCTGAATGATGAAGAACTTATAAGTTTGTTAGCTCCATTCACCCCCTTAGAAATAGCTGGAGCAATAAAGGAATTAAAAATGCACAAATCCCCGTCACCAGACGGGTTCACCAACGCCTACTACAAGGCTTTTGACGACACCCTGTCACAATAATTGGCTGAGACATTTAACTACATTTCGAAAAAAGGCTTATTCCCCCCGGAGATGCTAGAAGCGGCAATTACGCTTATTCCAAAGCAAAAGGGAGATCCTGAATCCTTAGATAATTTCCGCCCTATATCATTATTAAATACAGACGTTAAATTATTCGCTAAGACTCTAGCTAACAGGCTTAGCCCACTACTGCCAAAATTAATAAAAAGTTACCAAATGGGGTTTACGGAGGGGAGACAGCCGGCCGATGCTACTAGGAGAGGAGGATAGTTGGCTATATTAAATTAGCCAATATGACAAAAACGCCGACAGTTCTAATATCAATTGACGCTGAGAAAGCGTTCGATCGCTTGAACTGGTGTTACCTAAAATATACCCTAAACAAATTTGGTTTTAATGAAGCCCTTATCACTACCTTTATGGCTCTTTATTAGTGCCCTAAGGCAAAAATTATATGCAATAACCATATTTCTGAGACTTTTGAGCTCTCCAATGGTACCGGACAAGGCTGTCCCCTTTCCCCCTTACTATTCAATATGGCCATGGAGCCATTAGCAGAACACCTTACGGCAAAATCCTATACCCGCCAACATAAATTGAGTCTATTTGCCGATGATTTAATACTCACTCTTACAAGGCCTGAACTCTCCACTCTTGAAGCCCTCAGAGAAATAGATTCTCAATTCTATCTAACTTCAAAATAAATCACCAAAAATCAAACATTCTTCCACTTCATGTTCAAAAAGAACAAATCACAACCATCAAAGCTGTAACCACATTGAATTGGTGCGAAAAGGAGTTCACTTATTTAGGCGTAATCATTAATAAAGACCTATCGGAAACAGTCAAATCCAACGCTAAAAAAATAGAAGAATCAATACTTAAAGACAGCAGATCTTTCAAGGACAAAGACTTGACCCAGTGGGGGAGGAATCTTGCGGTAAAATTATTTACTCTGCCAAAAATTCTGTACATCCTGAGATGCTTACCCCTACACATCCCCACCATATACCTTACGAACATTCAAACACAAATAAACTCAATTATTTGGGGTAATAAAAGATCAAGGACTGACACCAGGTCCCTGTATAAGAAAAATAAGAAAAAATCTCATGGAAGAATTAGCTTTCCCAATCTCAATGCACATTACCTCACCCTCCTACTCAAGCACAGTTTGTCTTGGCTTTCTAATTCACTAGACCCTGCTTGGCTTGATCTTGAAACTGCTATTAACAATAACAAACCCCTTACATTTTTAATACTGGATAAAGTAACCCGTAGGCAACAGAATCAACAAAAATATCCCGTCTTCCAAGCAATAACTACTGCCTGGCTAAAAATCTTAAAACCTGATAATAAAACTCCAAAAACAAAAATTTTGCAAGATATCCCTTTATCTTTATCCTATACAGTCATTGGTCATTCTACTCCGCCTACTTGGGCAGATTTGAATATCAAGAAATTAGGAGATATCTTCAACGGTAGAGACTTTCTAAGCTTTAGCTCTCTCAAGAATAAATACAATATCCCCTCGTCACTATTCATGGATTTCCTGATTCTAAAAAACAACTTAAGGCTGTTCCTGAATAAGAAACCTACCCTCTCTGAGACTTCTTTGAAACTGCTATGTAACTGCGGTCATCCATTATTTTTGAGTCATAGCTTCTTATATGACAGTTTCAACTGCGACTCAATTTAAAAAAAAAACCCTTACATGTTCAACTGGGAAAAAACTCTAAATCACACATTCTCCATTGAAGACTGGGAAGACTCCCTTTCTCTAACCTATAGTTCCACTTTATCCATGCCATTGCAGGAGGCGCATTACAAGGTGTCCTCCCGCTGGTATTATACTCCGGCCAGAATGGCCCATTTTGGTTCGTCGAACTCAGCTTACTGTTGGAGAAACTGTGGGCAAAAAGGAGACATATTCCACATATTTTGGAGCTGCCCAATAGCACACTCCTTTTGGACTCAGATTTTCTCTATTCTAAGCAAACTTGCCGGCTCTGCTATGACTGTGAGCCCACAATCTGCACTTCTTTCCTTAGACATAGCAGAATGGGAACCTTTTTTAAAACCATTATTTTTGCACATTTGCATGGTAGCAAAAAACTCCACTGCGTACCACTGGAAGGGACCTACACTTCCTAACTCTAATGACATTATACAATTAGTTTCTCGTCATCGTTCCCATGAACTAAAGTTCGCTTTGTCTAACAATCAGTTCAAATCATTTTTTAGTAAATGGCAAAAATGGGACCAAGTGTTCCATCTCCTATCACTTAAACCCTCCATGTTAGAAGTCAGTCCTATCTACCTACTGGATTTATTTCTCTCCTAAGACACATCAGTGTTATATTGCAATATCTTTATTTCTACACCGTTACACCATCTAAACTACATATTGCTATACAGAGCCGCTATTTTGTATTACCTTGTAATATTGTTTCTCTCCTTATGCGGTTTAATCTGCATTGCCTTAGTTAATACCCTTGTATTATGTTTCAGATTATAATGCGGACTTTGTTTACGATTCAAGGGTTGCATCCCTTGTCAACTGATACATGTTCCCTAATTCCCTATTATCTCTTCCCTCCCCCCCTCCTTCCCCCCCTCCCACTTCTGTTTAATGTTTAAACAATAAAATCTTTGGAAAAGAAAAAGACTTAGGGTACCATTACACTTAGCGATGCACCAGCGATCCCAACAACGATATGGATCGCTGGTGCATCACTAAGTGGTCGCTAGTGAGCTGCCACAGGCAGATCTCAGCAGCGACATAGCTGCGGTCGGGGGTCGCTACTTACCTGTCAGACGCGGCGATCCTGGCGTCCTCCGGCCCACGTCCACGTCTCGCTCATCGGCGCCACAGGAAGTGCAGCAGGATGTGGCCGACGAGGAATGGTCCTGGACGTTCTCGCGCGACCAACGAAGAGCAGCGGGGGAGCCGGTCGGCGGTAAGTATCACATGCAGCGATATCGCTAGCAATATCGCTGCAACATCACAAAATTGGTGACTTTACAGCGATATTGCTAGTGATATCGCAGTGTGTAAAGGGGGCTTTAGGTGTGCTAATAAATCATAGACTGTACATGAGACAACTGTTCTAGGATGTATTAAGAGAAGCATAGAGCCTAGATCACGTGAAATAATTATCCCCCTCTACTCCTCCTTGATCAGGCCTCATCTTGAAAAATGTGTCCAGTTCTGGTCACCACATTTAAAAAAAAGGCATTGAAAAATTGTAGAAAGTTCAGAGATGAGCTACCGGGATGGTAAGTGGACTGCAAAGTAAGTCCTACAAGGAAGAGTTAAAGGATCTGGGTATGTTTAGTTTGCAAAAATGAAGGCAAAGAGGTGACTTAATGGCTGTCTACAAAAGTCTGAAAGGATGTCACAGTGTAGAGGGATCATCATTATTCTCATTCGCACATGGAAACACGTGAAGCAATGGATTGAAAAGATACAGATTAGTTATTAGAAAAAACTTTTTTACAGTGATTGTGATCAATGAGTGGATCAGGCTGCCACAAGAGGTTGGGAGTTCTCCTTCAATGGAAGTTTTCAAACAGAGGCTGGACAGACACCTGTCTGAGATGTTTTAGTGAATTCTGCACTGCACTGAGCAGAGGGTTGGACACAATGACCCTTGAGGTCAATTTCAACTCTACCATTTCTATGATTCCTTGATTTTTTCTTAATAGCTCCCTATAAACTCTTGGACTTGAGACACACACTTTGTCAAGAGTAAGAGCTCTTTTCAGTTCGAAACATGTAGGCCTGTGTTGTGCATTATGTTTCCCTTGTGATTTTATATATTTTACACTACCCCTTTTTTATGGTCGCAAATTAAGTCATGTTTTAAATTTAACTTATCCTGCGTAATCTGGATCCTTCGTCGATTTTGATGCTAATGCACCAACCTGGCAGACAGTCACGAGCAACAAACCATGAGGCCATGAGCCACATGTACTGTAGCTCCCCAAACCATAAGTTGAGGACCCTTGTTCTACAGGATGCCCTCTGAAATGTCAGTCAAGCTATGAAGGGTGTAAATAAGGCATGGACAGGTTGACTTTAGTGAGAAGCGATTCCACCTCATTAACTGGATAAACCAAATTAGCACATTACGCAAATAATCATTGAATGTCAAATTTACACTGCACACCTTTGGGGATTTGAGATACAGAATTATCAGGTAACGATGGTGCTTCTTTTTCAAAAGCCTTCTGATGGGCTCCTTTTAGTATTTGAAAGTCTTGTTTTGTCATCCCGATCATCAATAGTTAATGGAGAACTGATGACTATTGTACATTGGTGGCAAATGGAGGTCACAAGATTTTTACACCAAGGAGTCTACTATTTCATTTTGTGCAGTCAGATGTGATAAATAAGAGGTTCAAATTACCTTCATTACTAAGGCGTTCCGAATAATTGAAATACTGTATTTAGAGCTGGGTGCCAGAAAAGCTCCAAATTAATCAACACTGAATGTTGGACGTGTAAACAACATGGTCTCATAAGATGGACATTCACTTTTAACTATGGAAATTTTAAGCTATAGAAAAGCCTCCTACTGGAATAACATCATACCTCTCAAGTGACGTGGATAATGATTTCCATATCTGTTCTCTAAAAATATCACATTGTTGACAGGCAAAAACATGTTTGAGGGTTTTGCCCTCATATGTTTGGACTTCAAATGTATATTGTGGTTTAGAGGGCCAAAGTGAGTTCAGTTGTGTTCACTTACTATCATAGTCCCCACAGGACTAATACACCAAAGTATTTCCTCATAATTATTTATTGTGTTTACGCATTATAATGACACAAAAAGTTGTAAAAAAAGACTGTAACCTTTATAAAGTCTTCTCAGTGCTTACAAAAAAGCAACACAAATTACAGCCATACTCAGGAATTTTGATATATGAAGAATGGAGCATGAAGGTTTTGCAATTCATATGTCAACAATCCTCGCATAAAATACATGGACCACTTATCCCATCATCACATTTCTCCGATAGGCATGTTTTCTGAAGGCTGAGAAACCATTGATGGATCCCAATTACCCATACACTATATTTACTAGAGCTCGTTTAGCATAAACTATCAATTAAAATACTTGAAATATAAAAAAAATAATTGAGTCACTTATGCAAAAATAAGTCAACATTATCTGGTTCTGATCATTGGTCTACAGTGGATGCCCATACAAGGTATTTATTTTTCTAGTTGTCTTGTTTGGGCACTCTCTAAATGTACAACCCCAATATTTAACAAAAAAGTTGGACACTGAGTAAAATTTAATTAAAACAAGAATGCAATGATTTGGAAATCTCTTATAGCCGTATTTTATTCACCGCAGATCATAGGACACAATGTTGGACATTTTTTCATTTTAAATAATTGAAATAATAATAATTGACTCATTTTGAAATTGATGGCAGCAATACATCTCAGAAAAGTTGGGACAGGGTTAACAAAAGGCTGGAAAAGTAAGTGGTTCTAAAGAAAAACAGCTGGAGGGGCAATTGACAAGAAAGTTACATACTGTAACTGCACAAAAGAGCATGCTAGAAAGGCAAAGTCTCTCACATGAAAAGATTGTCAGAGGTCACCAATCTGAAAGCAACTGCACCTACAAATTGCGAAACAATTTCACAATAGTGTTCCTCAACATAAAATTGAAAAGACTTTGAATACCCCACCATCTACAGTACATATTAAAAGATTCTGAGATTTTGAGAAAATCCATGTGCATAAGAGACAAGATTGATGGTCAGTATTGGAAGTTCATGATTTATGGACCCTCAGCCAACACTACATTAAAAACAGGCATGACGGATATAAAAATCATTCCATGGGCTCATGAATACTTCCAAAAATCACTGTCTGTGAACACAGTTTACTGTGCAATTCAGAAATGCAAGTTAAGGCTCCATCATGCGATGGAGAACCCATAGATTTTATTTTTTTAAAATTTATTTATTTTACTTATTTATATAGCGCCATTAAGTCCACAGCGCTTTACAGACATTATTGGCACTGTCCCCGAAGGGGCTCACAATCTAAATTCACTATCAGTATGTCTTTGGAATGTGGGAGGAAACTGGAGTACCCGGAGGAAACCCACGTAAACACGGGGAGAACATACTTCAATACAATCCAGATGAATCAAAATGTGAAATTCTTTATGGAAACCAAGGACGCCATGTCCTGTAGACTAAAGGGGAGAAGAAACACCCAACTTGTCATCGGTGCACAATTCCTGCATCTCTGATAGTATAACGCTGCATTATTGCTTATAGCATGGGCATCTTACACATGGAAAACACAATCAATGCTAAGTATTATATAGAGGTTTTAGAACAACATATGTTCCCATTCAGATGTCAATTTCAGGGAAGAACTTGTATATTTCACTATGACAATGATAAACCACAGATGATGATGATGCTTTATATAACACCACAAAAGCTGCAGCTCTCGAATCGGTCGTTCTCTTCACATATATCAAAGATTGCGCAATCAACAGGCAACCCTGGCACACCAGCCTAATGAAAGAACTTAGCCTGACTAAAGAACTGAGGCGGGCTTCCAGGGTTTCTGAGCAGAGATGGAAAAGATCCCATTCCAATGAGCACTTCATCACATTCAAACAGTCCCTCAATTCTTTCAAGTCCACATTTACTGCAGCAAAATAAACCTACTTCTCCTCTCTCATGTCCTCCATCTCACAACCCTAAACAGCTATTCAACATTTTCAAGTCTCTCCTGTCTCTCAGTACCTTCTTCCTCTTTTCTCATCTGAACTGAAGACTTTGCCTCATCTTCAAGCAGAAGATTGATAACATCAGACAACGCTTTGGCCTACAGTCCTCACAGCCCCTCCTCATAACTACTCAGCTGTCCTCCTTCAAAATAAGCTTCACGAAAGATCAATTAGCCTCATAGCTAATAATAACTACTGAGCCCTCCTCCTTCAAAACCACCATTACGGAAGATCAACTTTCCTCTCTAGTCTCCAGATGACATCTCACCACTAACAAATGGTGTATTCCCTTTTTGCTTCAAACATGCCTCGATCATAGCCATCCTCAAAAAGCCCTCCCATGACCCATTCTCTGTATCTAGCTATTACCCCATATTATATATCCTCTATAACTAAAAAACTAGAGGAATAACCAATAATCTGCTAACTGCCAAATCAAAGCAACCCTACTCTATCCTCCTCCTCCTTGACCTATCCCGTGTCTTCAACACAGTGAATTATTTCTGCTTACAACAGATTCTCCCATCTATTGGCATTGCATTGGCCCTATATGGGATCTCTTCATGTCTAATAGACGGGACATTGAGCATATCCGACTCTCACACCATCTCCTCATCTTGCTCCCTATCTTTCGGTGTCCCACAATGTTCAGTTCAAGGACCCATGCCCTTTTCCATCAACACCTTCAGACTGAGACAGCTCATAGAGTCACACGGCTTTCAATATATCTATGCTGATGACACACAGATCTAGTTCTCTGGACCCGATATCTCCTCCTTACTAAACGGAGTCCCACAATGTCCGGCCACTATTCCACCTTTCTTCTCTGCTAGATTTCTAAAACTTAACATAGATAAAACAGAAATCATCATCTTTCCCCATCTCACTCAACCTCACCGAAAGACCTATCTACCAAAGTAAATGGCTGCTCACTCTCCCCAGTCCTGCAAGCTCTCTACCTCGGATTAACCCTTGGCTCTGATCTACCCTTGAGTCACTTACAACACCGCATGCTGTGTGAGGGCTCCTCTATTCTTGATAACTAGCCATGATAAAACTGAGAGCCAGAGCCTCTGGTGTTTCTTGCGCTGTCATGCAGGTGTTCGGGGTGTCAAATTCAAACAGTAACATGGACGTTCTGGAGAAGTTTATGTTCGGGGTCCATGCCTGAACAGTATGTGTTCGGTATGGACCCGTACTTAACTGTTCGGTTCGCCCATCACTAATCCTCACCCATCCCTTGTAGACCGGGAGCCCTCACGGGCAGGGTCCTCTCTCCTCTTTTACCAGTCAATGACTTGTTTTGTTCAAGATTATATAGTTCTTATTTTTTATTATGCATAACCCTTTTCACATGTAAAGTGCCATGAAATAAATGGTGTTATAATAATAAATAATAATAATGATTATACAGCACATATCATTACAACGATCAAAAATGAGTCTTGTAACAAGCTTTGCACCTGTGTGACAGATTATATCCAGCAGGAATAAACAATGAAGCTTCCCTTTGATTGACAGCAGGGTGATATCTTGATAACAGTGACTTCAGCTTTTACACTGCAATTAGTAAAAAACAGGAATTCAAATGCATAACATTTATGGTGATAACATATACTGCATACAGCAGGAATCGTGTTATAACTTATTCATACAGATGGAAGACATGACTTCAATGTCTGAGTCATTGGAACTTCTAAGAAGCCACAATTTCCTTCAGCTTGATGTTTTCTCAATGATAATGTTTCTGGACACTTTGGGAACTATCCAGCAGAAAACAACCGATGCTGTGTACAACTATCCCAAGCATCTCAGGAATGTCTTCAAATGCCAGAAAGTTGTGCTACTTCTGCCAGCACCAGATATTAGACTTCTCATTAAATGTCAGGGGCACTCTTTCTACGACTAGGGTCAGTTACATAATACAAAAAATGCACTTATTTTGCAATTTACCATATAAATTGCTTAATACTGAATATGCAAAGCATAAAACATGAACATGGAAAATCTGAGCCAAAATGTTTGGCTCTGTAATTAAACATTGCCTTTTCATTATTTGGATTGTTTAAATAGTGAAGAAGTGGACATGGTGACTCAAGAACGATTGATAAATGGACAAATGTGTTTATGCCAGTTGCTTCTGTGCTTAAAGTAAGTAAATCTGTCACAACAAGATTTCACAATGTAAGCTGCATACAGTGTACATTATTATTATTATTTATTATTATAGCGCCATTTAATCCATGGTGCTTTACATGCGAGGAAGGGTATACATAATACATACAAGTAAAGTAATTTTAAACAATACAAGTCACGACTGGTACAGGAGGAGAGGGGACCCTGCCCGCGAGGGCTCACAATCTACAAGGGATGGGTGAGGATACAGTAGGTGAGGGCAGAGCTGGTCGTGCAGCGGTTTGGTGGATCGGTGGTTACTGCAGGTTGTAGGCTTGTCGGAAGAGGTGGGTCTTCAGGTTCTTTTTGAAGGATTCCATGGTAGGCGAGAGTCTGATATGTTGTGGTAGAGAGTTCGAGAGTAGGGGGGATGCGCGGGAAACATCTTGTATGCGATTGTGGGAAGAGGAGATAAGAGGGGAGTAGAGAAGGAGATCTTGTGAGGATCGGAGGTTGTGTGCAGGTAAGTACCGGGAGACGAGGTCACAGATGTATGGAGGACTCATGTTGTGGATGGCTTTGTATGTCATGGTTAGGGTCTTGAACTGGAGTCTTTGGGTAATGGGGAGCCAGAGCAGGGATTGACAGAGGGGAGAGGCCGGGGAATAGCGGGGGGACAGGTGGATTAGTCGGGCAGCAGAGTTTAGAAAAGATTGGGGGGTGCGAGAGTGTTAGAAGGGAGGCCACAGAGCAGGAGGTTGCAGTAGTCAAGGCGGGAGATGATGAGGGCATGGACTAGGGTTCTTGCAAATTCTTTGTTGAGGAATGTATGGATCCGTGAAATGTTTTTGAGTTGAAGTCAAAAGTGCTTGGATATGTTGTTTGAAAGAGAGGTCAGTGTCAAGGCTAACCCCAGCTTGTGGGACTGGAGAGTGTGGGCAGCCGTTTACTTTAATGGATAGGTCTGTTGAGGGGGTTGTGAGAGATGGGGGAAAGATGATGAATTCTGTTTTTTCCATATTAAGTTTTAGAAATCTAGCGGAGGAGAAGGATGAAACATGATTAAATGCAAGTTCTCTGAGACTTTATAAGGGCGCCTTCAAACATCTGCATATATCAGTCTGAGATGGGACCGCAATACATGAAGTGATCAGGGGCCTCTATATCCAAGTGTAACAGCTTCATATATTTCTATGAACACCCACTACCTATCCTTGCTTTGCAGTTCGATCTCGGACCTATTTATATAGACTTCAAAATCCATCCTAAGACTGATGTACTTACTATAAAAATCCATGACAGAATGACAATATTCCTTTTAAAACATTTCAACCCAGTCTTTGGCCACTTACCCTGATTGAAGGCTCCTTAGTGTTAGGCATCAAGTTTCCCCCACTGCACAGGGGGAATCTCAAGCAATGTCCTCTGCGGTCTCCCATTCCTCGCCAGCTGGAGAGGAGGCTGCTCAGCAGAGACTTCAGTCTTGGCCATGCGCTAGTTTAGACTCTGTTGGTTAGTTGTATGTGTGAAGATGGATGCATGAAACTGGTGACTGAGTCATTATGATCCCCTCCCTCAGCCATTATGCCATCCAGTTCCGGACGCTGGCTTCAGAACTGGAGTGGTCAGATAAGACCCTCGTTCCAGTGTTCTGGAGAGGTCTGGCTTGCCACGTGAAGAACGCCCTGGCCACCAGGGAGATGGATGCATGAAACTGGTGACTGACTCATGATCCCCTCCCTTTGGTTGTGTATGTTGTAGGGTTTCTAGATAGAGTCTGCGCCAATAGGTGGCTATGCTTATGCCACCGTGCTCCTAGCTTCCATACACTAGTGTCCAGTGGTGTTGTCCTTTTCGCGGCACCATCGTACCACGCCTTGTCACAGCACCTGCCCGTGCAGCGCCGTGCGCAAGTCTTGCGCTTGTTAGCCCTACCCAGGGCGATTAGTGGCATATGCCTGTGCGGCACTGTGCACACTAGCGTGCTTATTACTCTCTTGCTGGCACCGCAGCCACGGCACCAAGCACTGTAGGTATAAAGGGACTCTCTCCCTTGTCTCTGGGACAGAATCCTGTGACTGTTTACTGGCGCTCCCACTGCCGAGTCCTGTGAGGTTAACAGGCTCCGGTGTATGTTCTCAGCGGCTCAGTGAAGTAACAGAGTTCGCTCCAGTACACCCCGGGTCAGAGGTTACCCGCCGGTGTTCAGTTAGTACTCCAACATTACCGAGCAGCAGGATACCATCTCTGCACGGTGGACCCCGGGCTGTGAACGCACCTTATACCATCATTATTATTTTGTGCGTTCTGCCAGTCCCTAACACTTAGTGTCTGTCCTCCATAATTCCATAATTCTAATTCTCCACCCACCTAGTCAGATTGACAGGTCCCCAATGACTCTTTGCTGTTGAATCTCCACCCACCTAACCTGACAGAAAGCTCCTCAGAGTCGTTTTGCTGTTGAATCTCCACCAACCCAGCCTGATTGACAGCTCCTCAGTGTCTCTTCTCCCTGCTCCTGATGAAATACCACTCTTCTCAGTACAAACAGGAGATGTCAGTCAGGCTTTTTGGACAGAAGCTGAATACTTTTAAACTGATGAGTTTTCTCATAAAATGCTAATCTTAATATCAGGATTACAGTCACTCCAATATTTTCAAAGCCATTACACCAACCTCTTCAGGTCTAAACAGCTTGTACTAATGCATGTAGTTTGTAGTGTGATATCAGGTGAGAGATCTACATTAACTATGATTTTTTTTTTTACCTTTCTACTGACAATGGTAGCGGCAGTAGCGTAGCTACTGGGGGCAGAGGGGGCGGTGACCCCGGGCCCCGCGCCGATACAATTACATTCTGCAACAGAGCAGGGAGAATCGATCTCCCTACTCTGTCGCCCGGCCGCTATGGGCCCCTGAGCAGGCAGGGGGGCCCCTGTGCCAGCAGTGGGTCCCCTGTGCCAGCAGTGGGTCCCCCACCTCACAGCCAGCAATAACGTCGCTGGGCTCGCTGCTCTCTTCTGTGTGCACGCAGGACCTGTGATGAGGTCACAGGAGGGGAGGAGTCAGGAGTCACATGAACAGGGGCCTCAGTGACTGCAGGACTCTGCTGTGCTGGTTGTCATGGTGCTGGATGAGGTGAAGTTTATGTGTGGGGTCAGGAGGGGTTTACAGTGTGGATGTAGCAGAGCTGTATGTACACGAGGTGTACAGAGTGGAGATGTGTGTGTACGAGGTGTACGGAGCAGAGATGTGTATACGAGGTGTATGGAGCGGAGCCATATGTGTACAAGGTGTACGGAGACGAGATGTGTGTACGAGATGTACAGAGCGGAGCCGCGTGTGTACGAGGTGTGAGGAGCGGAGCCGTGTGTGTGCGATGTGTATGGAGCGGAGATGTATGTGTATGAGGTGTGCGGAGCGGAGCCGTGTGTAAACAAGGGTATGGAGCAGAGATGTGTGTATGAGGTGTACAGAGCAGAGCTGTGTGTGTACAAGGTGTACGGAGCAGAGATGTGTGTACGAGGTGTACAGAGCAGAACCGTGTGTGTACAAGGTGTACGGAGCAGAGATGTGTGTATGAGGTGTACAGAGCGGAGATGTGTGTGTATGAGGTGTACAGAGCATAGTCGTGTGTACGAGGTGTGAGGAGCGGAGCCGTGTGTGTGCGATGTGTATGGAGTGGAGATGTATGTGTACGAGGTGTGCGGAGCAGAGCCGTGTGTAAACAAGGGTATGGAGCAGAGATGTGTGTACGAGGTGTACAGAGCAGAGCTGTGTGTGTACAAGGTGTACGGAGCAGAGATGTGTGTACGAGGTGTACAGAGCAGAACCGTCTGTGTACAAGGTGTACGGAGCAGAGATGTGTGTATGAGGTGTACAGAGCGGAGATGTGTGTGTATGAGGTGTACAGAGCATAGATGTGTGTACGAGGTGTACAGAGCGGAGATGTGTGTGTGCAAGGTGTACAGAGCAGAGACGTGTGTACAAGGTGTACAGAGTGGAGTTGTGTGTATACGAGGTGTACTGAGAAGAGATGGAGCGGAGCCGTGTATGTACAAGGTGTACGGAGCAGAGATGTGTGTACGAGATGTACAGAGCAGAACCGTGTGTGTACAAGGTGTACAGAGCAGAGATGTGTGTACGAGGTGTACGGAGCAGAGCCGTGTGTATGGGATGTGCGGAGCGGAGCCCTGTGTGAATGGGGTGAGCGGAGCCATTTGTGTACAAGATGTACGGAGCGGAGTCGTGTGTGCGCGAGGTGTACAGAGCGGAGCCGTGTATGTATGGGGTGTGCGTAGCGGAGCCATGTGTGTAAAAGGTGTACGGAGCAGAGATGCATGTGTACGGGCTGTGCGGAGCAGGGCGAAGCCGTGTGTGTACGGGGTGGGCGGAGCGGAGCCATGTGTGTACAAGGTGTACGGAGCAGAGCCGTGTGTGTATAGGTGGTGCAGAGAGGAGTCGTGTGTGTACGGGGTGTACAAAGCAGAACCATGTGTGTATGAAGTGTTACAGAGCTGAGCCGTGTGTGTACGGAGTGGAGCAGAGCTGTGTGTGTACAAGGTTTACGGAGTGGAACCATGTATGTCCTGAGTGGAGCCGTATGTGTGCAAGGTGTACGGAGCAGAGCCGTGTGTGTACGAAGCATACAAAGCGGAACCATGTGTGTATGAGGTGTGCAGAGCCGTGCATGGCCAAGGTGTATGTTGGGGAGCATTCATACCTCCCAACTGTCCCGGATCCAGAGGGACAGTTATGAGTTTGAGAGTCTGCCACGCTTACTTTTCCCACGGACACAGGAGTACACGGCGGAGCCCCGAGGAGCACTTTAAAACTCGCATGTGAAGTTCCACCGGAAGTGATATGCTGGAAGTGGAAATGAGGTAATTTCGGGAGGAGATTATGACGGAACCATGGAGGCACTTCAGGGAATGCTTCATATCCATCACCATGTCCTCTGACAGCGTGGACAGCAGGATCGCCTTGGATTCAGGGATGCCGGCCATGTGAGTGGATCATGGTATGTCATGCATCGGGAGGCTCAGGTGGGCATTACAATGGGAGCCGGGCTGCTATAGTATCTTTATAGAATCTTTCTTTCTCTCTCTGTTTCTTTCTTTCTCTGTTCTTTCTCTCTCTCTGTTTCTATAGGGGATGGGGGGTGCTGCCTTATACTACAGTCTGCCTATAGAGGATGGAGGGCTGCCTTATACTACAGTCTGCCTATGGGGGGAGTGCTGCCTTATATTACAGTCTGCCTTTAAGGGGGTGCTTCCTTACATTACAGTCTGCTTATGGGGGGCTGCAATATACTATTGAGTCTGCCTATGAGGGGGCTGCATTATACTGTACAGTCTGCCTATTGGGACTGCATTATACTATATTGAGGACTATCTGGTGTATTATACTATATGGAGGCTATCTAGTGGGCCATCATACAGTGTGGAGGATACAGTGAGGGGTCCATCAAACAATGTGGAGATTACAGTGAGGGGGCCATCATACTGTGTTGGAGCCATCATTGGGGGATACTAAGGGGTCAGTATGTATACAGTGAGGGGGCATTATACTGTGTATAGGGAGCTGTACAGGGGGAGATTCAGGACATTATTAAATGTAAAGTGGGCACTTATTTTGATAGGGAAACTCGGGTAACTGTGACTGTCAAAGGGGCACAAACAGGGCAAAATTACTTTCTAGGGGACAAAATGTGGGCACTGTGTTCTAGGGCACTTGCACCAGGCATTACTATATTATAGAGGGATGCTTTAGAATTTAGAGGTCACACAGAACCCAAAAATAGCTGAAGTAATATGGATACATACAGCAGCAACGGCTCAGTATTGGGGTATCAGGTGCAGTAATAGGGATACATACGGCAGAGGCTCAGTATTGGGGTATCAGGTGCAGTAATAGGGTCACATACGGCAGCAGCAGCTCAGCATTGGGGTATCAGGTGCAGTAATAGGGACACATACGGCAGCAGTGGCTCAGTATTGGGGTACCAGGTGCAGTAATAGGGGCACATACGGCAGCAGCGGCTCAGTATTGGGGTATCATGTGCAGTAATAGGGGCACATACGGCAGCAGCGGCTCAGTATTGGGGTATCATGTGCAGTAATAGGGGCACATACGGCAGCAGCGGCTCAGTATTGGGTATCAGGTGCAGTAATAGGGACACATACGGCAGCAGCGACTCAGTATTGGGGTATCAGATGCCGTAATAGGGGCACATACGGCAGCAGTGGCTCAGTATGGGGGTATCAGGTGCAGTAATAGGGGCACATACGGCAGCAGCGGCTAAGTATTGGGGTATCAGCAGGATGAGGGGTTTGTGCAGGTTGGGGATAGATGGTGATGGGGCTGGAATATGAGAAGTGAAACGTGTCTTTGCTGTATTCTCTGTAGCCGAGTCCTGGCTGGAGGAGCTGTCATGTCGGTCTGGGACAGATGGAAAAGATGTGAAAAGTGAACGCTTCCATCAGAAAGAACGTCAGCGGTAAGTCACCAACTATAACTGTGTAGTAATCACTTATATGTTCTGTAGGACTGGTATTTACCACTGACTATATGGCGGTAATATCCATGGTCTTTATATAAAGATTATTTTCAGTAACAGCGCAGTGATCTCCTATATCTACTATCAGTTTGCGGAACGGCAGACACGGAGCAAGAGACTGTGGGGGCATGAGAGAGCCAGAGCGACAAACAGTGACCAGAAAGGAGACCAGCAGCAGAGGGTAGATTTACAGTGGCCTTCAGGGAGGAGACGCCGAGCTTACCGACAAGAGACTGCGGCATCACTCCAATCCGGGGTCACGACCTGCCCACGGTCGTCCGCGGCCGTTGCCGCTGTGCTCCAGCCCGTTGCGGCCTGTCCGCTGCCTCTCGCAGCCACTGCCGCTTCACTCCAGCCCGCGGTTGCGGCCTGCCCACTGCCTCCCACGGACGCTGCCACCCCGCTTCAGCCCGCAGCTGCGGCCTGTTCATCACCGCTCGCAGCTGCCATCTCCCCACTGCAGTCGGCAGCTCCTCGCCTACAGAGAGACCCTTTGCACAGCCCCAGGCCGTGCACATGGCCTACCAACCGCCACTCCTCGTAACTGCGACACAACCCTGCTTGGGGACGGGAGTCTCCCTGAACCCGTTAACGAGCGGAACCCCGCTGTCTTTTTCAGGGGGTTACCTCATCAAAGGTCTCACTCAGGCCTGTTGTGCCCCAACCCCTCCTGGGCGCTGGGGTGCCCGAAGACTATGCCAGATCGTCAGCAGCTGCGACGCCAAAGCAGCTTCACCAGAGACGCCAAGGGATGCCAGGACGGATAAGTGACACTATAGGAAATAAGGACCCGTAGTCGGCCATACCACGGCTCTATAGTAACCGGCCTTTGACGGCTTAGTCGTGTGCTCTTTTTAATAGTGTTTGGTTGTACTGAGTCCCTGCGAGGACAATTGCTGTTACTTTGTTTTGGTTGCTTAGTATAGCCCTAGCGGCTTCAATTTTTTAAAAGTTACTTCCCAAAGTACAATTCAGTCTCGCGTCTCGTCACTGCATCCTGCGTACCTGCTATTACCTACATTTGGCGTAGTTGGCAGGATTCAGTCTCCGAGCGCGGACAACGACGCCCCAGACCAGGGCAGGGCTGTGAACTCAACAGATAACTAGGGCTCCCGTTCCAGCATTTCATTAAGGGCTATGCTGAGCAACCTGCCTAGGTTTTCCGGCTCCAATACCATGCTTTGGAGCTGGACAGAGCAAATGCGGGGGCTCTTTCGGATGCACCCGATGACTCCTGACCTGGAAGTCGAAGTAGCTCTCCTGGCATTAGACGGGGAGGCACGGAATTCAGTAATGTTGAGGCCCCCGAGACACCGCAACACCTTTGATAGAGTTTTACAGATTTTAGAACAGACCCATGGGGACCCAACCAATGTGGGAGAGTTAAGGACCCGATTGTTCAGTCGGATGCAGGGGGAGGGGGAGACCATCACCCAGTATACGAATGTCCTCAAAGAGTTACACATGGCCATCGAAAGGAAGGACGGCGTAGGGGTAGAACCTATTGACATTACACTACGCGACCTGTTGGTGACCGGACTGCGGGACCCGTTAATAAAGCAGGCATTACAGGAGCAGGTCAGAATGAACCCACGTATGGACTTTTCAGAGGTGGGAAGTCAACCACGCGCTCGAGAGCAGGAGCAGGGAATGGCGGTCCCTGTGGGGAAGGTCCGGAGTGTGGAGGCTTCTGTGAATGCAGTTGAGGAGCCTCAATGGGTAGAGGAGATGAAACAAGAGTTGAAGAACATCAAGGGCGAGTTGGCCGAAGTGAAAAGAAGGACTGAGTCCAGGACTGGATGGCATAGTTTCAATCCCGGCCCCTGGGGGCCCCGCTCCACCCGGGGCGGTCGGTCTTCGCAGACCCGGTGCTATGAGTGCGGGGAGCTGGGCCACTTCGCCCGAGAGTGTCCACGACGTGGGAGATACCCACCCCGGCGGCCAATATACTAGAGGGCTCTGGACTGGGGGGGATGCCGCTCAGAGCCAGAAACCACGATTAGGGGTGGTGGAAGTCCCGAAGATTTGGTCACAAAGTGTCAGGTGGTATAGGCAGAAGTTGAGGGCCGTGCTGTCCGGTGCCTAGTGGACATGGGGTCACAAGTAACAACTATGCCTGCAACTTATTTCCAGCAGAATTTCCCTGAGGCAGCAAGACCCCAGTGGGGACCCACGATCAGACTGGTAGCCGTCAATCAACTACCGGTCCCTGTTGCCGGGGTGGTGTGGGTACAGGTGATGCTGTGCGGTAAATCCCGCAGAGGAGAGGTTCTGACCCAAGGGGAAACCGATAAGCAGCATCCAGTCATTCTGGGCACGAACATACTGCGGGAGTTCAGAAATCTGCTCCTCAATGATCCCACGCACGAGATCCTGAAGCAGTGGGGTTCCCACATGGCCCAAGGACAGGTATTCCAGCAGTTGGTGTGGGAAGCGCGAGTACATCAGGACTGCTGGGAGGGCGAGACTCTGGGCAAAGTCATCGCGCCAGCGGCTCCCCTGCTTGTACTGCCCCCGGGCAGACCTTGATGGCCCTGCCAATTCGAGCCTCGATACCCTTGGAGGGCGTAGAGATGCAGGTGGAGCTATGCTACTCAGAGCGCTTGCCTCCTGGCGTACTGGTTGCCCGCTCCCTGACCACAGTGCAAAAGGGGACCATCCTGGTGCACTGCATCAACCTTGAAGACCAAGACGTCATCCTGAAGCCCCAGACCGAACTGGCCAAGCTAGTAAGGACTTTAGAAGAAGTTCTGCCGGCCCCTGCGGTCCAATTGAGAGTGCAATTCGAGGACCCTTGGGCAGTGACTATCCAGACTCTACAGGCTGCCGAAGTCTCAACTCAGGAGAAGGGTCAAAACATCCTGGAACAAATGCGGGCTGAACTCTCCGGTCTAACTTCAGCTCAGCTTTCCCAGATAAAAACACTGCTCGGACAGTACCACGAGGTATTTGCTTGTCACGAGGAAGATTTTGGATGTACCACCGCCATCACCCTGCTCCACACGATCAGACAATTGCTTCATCTCCATTGAGAGAAAAATTCCCCCTACGGCCTCAGAGATATAGAGGAAAAAATATGCACACAAAAAAAAAAAATTCTGACACTTTTTTTTTTTTTTTTCTTTTTTACAATTCTCTCCTGCTATTGAGTACCCTAGGATCTGCGGTATGGCTGGTGATTCTGTTATGATGAGTCACCGAAGGAGGAAAAAACAAAATACCAGCTAAGTCCAGAAAAACCAGAGAGGTTGGCAGCTATCGGATTGCAGACCCCTGAACCTATCCACAACAACTAGCAGTAGCCGTGGGGGGTTCCTACGGTGCCCTAGACCCCTCGATCACAGCCGGAGAACTATATAGCCTAAAGACAGAAAGGGGAAAAACTAAACTGCCCCAGAGCAGACCCCAAAGCAATAGGCAGCCCCCAACATATAATGACGGTGAAGCAAGATGAAAACACTAACACAGATAGAAAGATAGGTTGAGCAAATGATGGGGCCCAAGCTAACTACATAGGACAGGATAGGAAAGCTGCTGTCTGTCATCCGCAAAAACCCTATAAAAATGAGCTAACCGACTGATAGGAAAAACAGGCCCTGAAGTCGCTAGGCTTCAAAAGACTATATCAGCACTCAGGTATATTCTGAAGACAGAGCAAAAGATCAACAGATCAGAGACAAAAAAGAATACAGCTCACCCCCGGCCGGGGATGGCAGAACTCCCAAAAAACAAGGCAAAACAAAAACAAAACTGAAGAGTACAAAGCAGAGCAGAAAAACTTAGCTTTGAGATGCAGGAATCAGACTGGTCTCCAAGAATCCAGCAGGAAAATCACCAGCCAGGAAGAAGGGCGTCGGCAGCCTTATATCCAGTCCTCAATTCCAGACACCCAGTCATCATCTAGCTGCCCAGGTGTCTGATAATCAGCCTCACCACCTTCCTTCACCAGAGGAGGGAGTTCATCAGACCTCAATAGTGAAGGGAAAAATGAACTCACAACAGTTGGACCCAGAGGAACCCCAGCCCTGGACCGGGGTATCATCATGGGTACGAAATCACCGACATCGGCTGCAAACGCTCCATCGAATTGCTCATACCAAACTCCAAGACTTAGAACACCCAGGAAGGAATCTACCTCCACCTCCCAACCTCCAAATCGGAGATCGAGTACTCGTACTAGACCAACGCCCCCAGAACAAATTAGAGCCATGCTGGGAAGAGAGTCCCTACCGAGTCCTACACCGTAGAAACCCTGAAGAACCTGTATAAGAAAAATGACCCGAGAAAGACGGAACACTGCCCACTCGCATTGTACACCGTAATATGTTATGCCAATGTACTTCCATCGACCTGGTACAACCTGAACCTACTCCTCAGGTCTCTGAACCATTGCCAGTCCACTCAATGACAACTCAACTGACCCAATTAGCCTGCCTGAACCAGCTAGCCCACCACCATCCACCACCCCAGAAGACTCCACCCTATTCGAAATAAGACGCTCCGAGCGGTCAACAGCCGGCAAACCCCCCGAACGATACGAAGAGGACCAGTTCATATGGCAACAAAAGCTGACTTCTCCGCAGACCAACACAAGTATACTAAAGCCCTTGCCCGAGGACTGGCGAGCATACAGGATGGGGGAGTGTAGGGAGGAGGGCCCCCACAGAATGTCCGGGCCTGGAACTAAGGGGACCGCCATCTAGGTTGCTAAGGGAACTGTACCCGGGGAATGGAGGAGGAAGGTGGACGGCTGTGTGACAGGACAGCAAGGGGTGGGGCGACTATAAAAGGGGCAAGGAGCGCGCAGGGGAGTCAGTTAGCATAAGAGGGGCAAGGAGCGCGCAGGGGAGTCAGTTAGCGGAACGGCAGACACAGAGCAAGAGACTGTGGGGGCGTGAGAGAGCCAGAGTGACAAACAGTGACCAGAGAGGAGACCAGCAGCAGA
Organism: Dendrobates tinctorius; assembly: GCF_039654945.1. Lineage (NCBI taxonomy): Eukaryota > Metazoa > Chordata > Amphibia > Anura > Dendrobatidae > Dendrobates > Dendrobates tinctorius. The sequence continues at coordinate 35,936,683 of NW_027361752.1, read as the reverse complement.
GGGGAGATTTACAGTGGCCTTCGGGGAGGAGACGCCGAGCTTACCAACAAGATACTGCCGCTTCACTCCAATCCGGGGTCACGACCTGCCGATAGTCGTCCGCGGCCATTGCCGATGTGCTGCAGCCCGTTGCGGCCTGTCCGCTGCCTCTCGCGGTCTCTGCCGCTTCACTCCAGCCCACAGTTGCGGCCTGCCCGCTGTTGCCCACGGACGCTGCCGCCCCGCTTCAGCCCGCGGCTGCAGCCTGTTCGTCACCGCCCGCAGCTGCCATCTTCCCGCTGCAGTCGGCAGTTGGGACCTGCTCCTCGCCTACAGAGAGACTCTTTGCACTGCCCCAGGCCGTGCAGGTGGCCTACCAACCGCCACTCCTCGTAACTATGACACAGTTCTGCTTGGGGACAGGAGTCTCCCTGAACCCGCTAAGGAGCGGAACCCCGCTGTCTTTACAGGGGGTTACCGCATCAAAGGACTCACTCAGGGCCTGTTGTGCCCTAACCCCTCCTGGGCGCTGGGGCACCTGAAGACTACGCCAGATCTTCAGCAGCAGGGCTGCGACGCCAAAGCAGCTTCATCAGAGACGCCGAGGGACGTCAGGATGGATAAGTGACACTATAGGAAATAAGGACATACCACAGCCCTATAGTAACCGGCCTTTGCCGGATTAGTCGTGTTCTCTTTTTAATAGTGTTTGGTTGTACTGAGTCTCTGCGAGCACAATTGCTGTTACTTTGTATTGGTTGCTTAGTATAGCCCTAGCGGCTTCAATTTTATAAAAGTTACTTCCCAAGGTACAACTCGGTGTTGTGTCTCGTCACTGCATCCTGCGTACCTGCTATTACCTACATACCAATGCTGTAGAACACACTAAACTTATAGTGCAGCTAGTCATGATGACTAACAGCTGATGTTCTTTCTGGTGGATTTGTAACTTTTCGTACCTTATCTATCTGGCCTGGACTGACATGACAATTTCTTCTACCATGACTGATCTACAATGATTACAACAAAGACACATTTGACTTCTCACATTTTCAGCACCGTCCCCATCTATCCCCAAGATGTACAATCTCCTCATCCTGCTGATACCCCAATGCTGAGCTTCTGCTGTATGTGTTCCTACTACTTCTCCTCTTAGTATCTCAAATAATAATGCCCACAACTGTGCCTCATACATAGTAAAATATCTCCTTTGTGCTCTCTAAATGGTAAAATTGCCTTCCAGAAAATATTAATGCCCTGTGCATATGCCCTAGAAAACAATGTCCACATATTGCCCCTAGAAAGTAATAATGCCTCCAGTGTACCCAGTTGACGTTCACAATATCCTGATGGCCCTGTAATAATTATGCTTTTTAAGTGCCAACTTAACATTTAAAAATGTGCCTAGTCCTCCAAATATAGTTCCCCTCTACACAGTATGATGCACCCCACAGCTCCCACACACACCATGTTGGGCCCACAGCTACCTATACACAAAATAATGAGCACCATAGTTACCCCCTCCCACTGTATGACAGCCCCTGGTAGCCCCCCACAATACAATGGCCCTCAGTACAACCTATACACAGTAGTCATCCCACAGTATGATGGCCACCAGTAGTCCCCTCACACTGTATGCATGGCCCCCAGCAGCCATCCCACACTGTATGCATGGCCCCCGGTATTCCAGTAGTCCTCCTCATTGAATGCATGGCCTCCAGTTAGCCACCCCACACACTGTATGCATGGCCCGCAAAAGTCCCAACACACTATGCAGGGCTCCTTGTGAGCGTGAGGCCAGGGGCAACAATACTCTCTGCTCCCGGTAGCTACGCTACTGCTTGGGATCAATCGTTAACAGCTGGATTGTTTTATAAAAAGGCAGAGATCAAACATATAATGACTCAGCTTCTGGAATTAAAAGTTATGGTTATATCTTCCCGATTGGTGTGGTAGTGGGCTAAAAGGCTTAGAAAGCTTGTCTCTCCATGAAAACCATCAGACTGTGGGTTTATAGGATATTAATGCCAAGAGTTAGAGAACTTTCCTTTATTTCTTTATTTTTTATTTCTTAATAAATCACTCAGGCATAAAAACAGTAAAAATCTCGAAACAAAAGTAAAGAAACATTTTTGGATTAAAAAGAAAACCAAAATATTCAGTACATAAGTACGTTGGACCTTGCCGAAATTTGAGATGATTGATCCTTATCACTCCTTACAATCTGAGTATAAGTCAAGTGAATGATTTCCTGCTGTCTTTAACTAAGGATTTAAAGGAACAGAGATGTCTGTGTATAAATAAAGAACACTTCTACAATTCACATCTATATATCAAACGATAGTAGACTCACAAGGAGATTACTGATGCATCCATAGGATAATACTAGTACAGTCATGAGAGATCCAGATGTTAAAGGCAGAAACACAAAGTATCCAGAAGATGTCTGTCTACACATTCTTAAAAAAAATAGTTTCCTTATCACAGAGAACCCTAAAAACAGCTGATTTTCTAGAGGAAATCACCATTAGATACTTATTTTTCATGCAGTAGCCATTAAAGGTGGTAGGTTGTAAAAGGTGAAAAAGGTCCCACCTTTATGTTCCTAGATGAAGCCCTGGAAAAGAGAGGTCAGACAGCAATAAGGACACCTGTCTATGCATGCAACCACTGAAGAGATCAGCATGTGGCACTGAAAAGGTGGAAGGAACAAAGCAGATGGTCCCTGGAGTGGGACAACCCCATGCTGGTAGGTGATAATTGGCCTGAGAAGTAGCAGCAGTGGTGGAGAGCAACCAGAGCATACAGGAATGAGACTGGATGCAGGGCAATTTGAAGAAGAGATAGCAGATCTTTGTAGACCCTAAATCTGTAGCTGAATGAGGTACACAGAAAATACGCAAAAATTGAAGCAGCCAGCTAAAGACTTTTGTAGGAAAGTTGCTCCAGAAATGTGGTAGAAGCATGGAGTAGAGACTGTGCAAGTAGAAGAGGAAGTCTCACAACCTATTGTATGTTGCCCCGCAATCGAGCACAGCAAAAAGAGAAACATATATAAAGGGCATTTCATGATGCAATGACAGGTGGCAGAAGTGGTCCTGCACAGTAAATGGTCTGCTGGAATCCGAATGTGGGAGGAAAGGTTGTCCTCCTCTCTTCATTATACCACAGTGGAGAAAACCAGGCTCTATACAGATATCTCCTGCTTCAGATGAAAAACCAGGCTCTATACAGATATCTCCTGCTTCAGATGAAAAGGGTGAAGGGGGCTGAAAATCAGACTTTGCAGAAAGTGATAAACCAGGATTAAGGTGAAGCTTAGCTTTGAGCAGTGATACATATTTACTGTGAAAGGCATTACAGTTGCCCTAATGGAAAATTTACGAGATGTCTGGACTGTAAAATGCGCTGGAGTTCAGTCAAGGCTGGAAAGTGACAATATGCAGGAGTGAGGCCCTATGCTGAGGTTGTTGTAAGCTAGAGAGTGGGTCAGACAATAGTAGGATGCATCATCTGTGGGGGATGAGGTGCTGTGGATGGTGCTAAAAGAGACCACTGCGACCCCGAGAAACGGTCCTCCAAACCCTCTTAAGCTGAGATCAAGCTGATGGTCCTTCAAACTATCACTGTAATGACAAGGCACAATCTAAATTTTAAGGTTAGGACATAAAAGGAGACACTGGAAAGCAAAAGTGCAATATGGAGTTTTATCCGGTATGCAGTAGGAATATAAAAGATTCCAGGGATGGGCTCACCTGGTATGGTTGTTTTAGCTGCCCACAACACTACGTACTGCTGCATGATCCAAGGAGGGATATACAGTTGGGAAAAAGTGGAGAGATGGATCTTTGCTGCACTGCCGAGGTCACCAATGGATATTATTGCTGTATAGGTGGAAGTGTCCATGAGGCAGTAATTGATGAATAACGGGGTTTATTGTCAATTTAAACCACTATTCACCAATTACTGCTTACTTTTTCACCAAAGACTAGGAACATGACACAGTGCACATAGTCTTGCTTCTGTAAGGGTCAACAATAATATGTGGAGTACTCCAACATGAACAACAACCTACAAAATTATACTAGAGGAGTCACTGAAATGCAAGATGCAAGATATATAAAAAATAGATATTATTTACAGGTAGATATTATTTAAAGCATAAAAGCCAGTACAACAGCTCCATACTAATGGCATTAAAAGTAAGGAGGGTAGCAAGTAAGTCATAAAGAATGTATTAATTGTACTCAGATAAATTTATGTAAGTACAGTAGGTAAAATCAATCCACGTGCATTGATATAATTATCAATGCATATCATATGAGAAAGCACAGCAGAGAGTCAATAATATCCAGGACTATGCATGTTAGCGCTGCCAACAAATTACACCCATGTGTTATGATTAGTTGGAAAAAAATGTTGGACCCTTCAGAAAGCCACAAAAGTTTCGCATAAGCTTTTTCTGGAAGTACAAATGATTATATAATGTAGTAAAATCTCAAAACACCTGAAGCTCATCAGACTGTCCTCTTAGGAATCATTCTGCACTATGATCAATGTCAATCAAAATGAATGTCCCATAGAGGTCTGGATTTGGACTCAAAATCAAAGTGGAAAATCAAATTGCAGGCTGATCCAACTTCAGTGGAAATGCCTCAAGAAAAGGGAATGATTCTGAGTAGTGTGTGTGGCCTCCACGTGCCCGTATGACCTCCCTATAATTCCTGGTCATGGTCCTGATGAGGCGGTCGATGTTCTCCTGAGGGATCTCCTCCCAGACCTGGGTTAAAGCATTAGTCAAATCCTGGACAGTCTATGGTGCAATGTGGTGCTGGTGGATGAAATGAGACATGATAGCTCTGATGTGCTTGATTGGATTCAGGTTTGGGGAACAGGCAGGCCAGTCCATAACATCAGTGCCTTCATCATGTAGAAACTTCTAACACACTCCAGCCACATGGGGTCTAGCATTGTCATGAAGAAACCCAAGGGCCAATGCACCTGCATGTGGTCTCACAATGGATATGAGCATCTCATCCTGACAGCTAATGGCAGTCAGGGTATCTCTGGCTAGCACATAGTGGGCTGTGTGGTCCTTCAAAGAAATGATCTGAGATATCTCCACCTTCCATGTGCTTATTATACTCCAGGATACTATCTGGCTTTGGGACTTGTGTTGTGGCACCTCGAACAGTGATGATGGAGCTGGTATATAGTTGTAAAGATAAGGACATCCCTCTTGTCCTTTTACTGGACCACCGGCATCTTATCGCTGCATTAAGCTTTGCTTTTGCGCTCTATCAGCAGTTGTTCAATTAGCAGCTTAGGGAGGACTCTGATTTTTTTTTGCACGGCCCCGCGTGCAACTGTACCTGTGACAGAGAGGGTCTTGAAGAGTGGGATGCTGGTGTAAAAGTTATCTAGGTAGAAATAATGACCCTTACCCAGCAGTGGGTGCAGCAATTCCCACACAATTTTCTCACTCATCCACAGAACAAGGGGGCATTTAGGGGGCTCAATCAGGATGCCCCCATCTCTTTGTAGACCCTAAATCTGTGAGTGTATTCTCAGGTACTCTCTCACAGTTTGACCAGTTTAATTCCATACCTCACCCTCTTACTGGGCATGTATTGTCAGAATTTAAACCTTTCTTTGAAATGTACCAGAGATTCATCTATAGAGATGTCCCTGTGGTGGTTGTACACTTCAGCAACTTTTCTGCTGAAGTGTTCAACTACTTGGCAAATTTTTTTATAGATAACTAAAGTGAGGATCGTCTCAGGGAGGGCACTGTGTATTATATATACCTATATACCTAATCCCTGCCTGACCCTGGCGATAAACCCTGCATCGGGAAGGACAGGATGAGGCTAGTCAATCCTCACTACCACTAAAGACAGATGGGCTAAACAAACAAGGGAAAACACTTAGCTTGAGTAGACTCAGCGAGAAACACAGACGTCCAGCAGCATCACCAAAGGGGAAGATAGCCGACTGCAATAGCTCCAAGCCGAAACAGGGAAATGGAATTAGAAATATCAATCGCCACTTCCAGCAGCAAGCTGGGAGTTGTTTACACCCCGGTCCAGGTGTGTCAACTAGGGTCGAGGGAGGTTGCCACTGGGTCCTAAAGTCAGAAGGCCTAGGAAGAAGTCTGCAAAGCAAACTTATGAGATCTTCTGCAGTCAGATGCAGAGTGACGGTCTGCAGCTTCTGACACACCCATGACAGACCCAAAATGTAATAATTTCTGCTGCATTTACAGGGGTCCATCTGGTGTATGATGACATGGGCTTTTGGGTGAAAAATTGATAGGCATACAAATTTGCCTGGACCACGCTAAGATTCATTATTTCCTCGCTGAAAAAGAATTTGAAAAAGTCAATGTCAGTGAGGCCTATAACCTCAAATTGGATCCCTGAGCTGCCTATGAAATCTGGAACAACAGGCTGATAATTTTCATAGTGTGGAGTCTATATGAGATTGATTGCTGAAGAGATTCCCTGAGTCCTAGGGCGCCTTGCTGGGCATCCCTTCTTACTAGATGAGGAGTAGGAGGAAGAGAAATAGAGGAATGTGGGATCTTCCTCCATGCCTGAATCCGTGTCAGAGACAAAGAAAGCGTATACCTCCTCTGGTCAATAACGTTTTCTTGACGAATGGGCCATTTTTATTTTATTCTTCAAAACACTGGTGATCTGTGTGTGTAAGTGATGTTTTTACACGTGTATTGTGTGGGGCTTGTGCAGGTACGGACTGGGGCTAAAATTCAGCCCTGGCATTTGAAATCACACAGGCCCATGCTGTCCCCACCCCCAAGCACCAGATGGGATATATTACTAATAATACCATGGATTGAAGAAAGCAAGGTTTACTACAAGACCAATTTTTTTAATGACAACTCTGGCCTGCTGGGGTAAGTGACTTTGTGCTCCATCACAACTCTTAACAGTATGGGTGTCTTGAGAACATCGATTCTGATAACAAGGTAGCAGACAAGGCAGCCCACAACCAGACAGGCCCTTCTGGCATTTGCCAGAATTGCCAGATGGCCAGTCCGGCCCTGGGCTTGTGTAAAGGGTACTATTTATTATAAAAAGTAGAGAGAAAGAAGTCGAGAAAAAAGTAAAGTAAAAATTTAGAAGAAGACGAAAATTCAGTAGATGTAAAAATACGTTTGTGTAAAAAAATGACAGTTCACTACACTACTGTCGAACCTATAAAATTACTCAGCGCTAATTATTCATTTTTATTTGCAAAAGAAAAAGGACATGACTAACACTAAGGCATACATTTGCCAAATGCACTAGTAATTACCCAGCAATATTAATTATTTTTTTTCAGAAGAAAACGCTACCTCCCTACATATAAGTCCACCCTGTACTATTTTTTTGTCCTCTAAAGGAAAATTGGACATCACTAACACTGTGACGTCTGCTGCTGTAATGTGCCACCTCCCAATCTATAAACCTACCCTGTACTAACTACTATATTTTTTAAAGATAATCGGGTGTCACTAACACTGCGATGTCTGCTCCTCTAATACGCTGCCTCCCTTCCTATAAAGCTACTTTGCTCTAACTACTATTATTTTTTTTCTAAATAAAAAGTCAGACGTCGCTTACACTGTGACATCCCCTACTCTAACTAGCTAAAACAAGAAGAAGTCCCTTGGCAATGGCATAGACTGTTAGGCGCCGAGGTTCTTCCACTGCACAGGGGGAATCTCAAGCCATGTCCTCCGCAGTCTCCTATTCCTCTGCGGCCACAGAAGTTCCTGCTCAGCAGAGGTGTTGGTCCCAGCATCTTGCCCAGGCTAATGTTAGGCGTCTGGTTGCTACTCCAGGCTAAGCTATTGTACCATGCATGAGTCAGCGGCGAGCAGGCGCTCCTGGGACTAAGTCCTGCTTTTCTCCTACTGAGCATGCCCATGGGACCACCTCTCATTGGAGGTCGGAGGTCACATGCTCAGATCCTATTGCAGCTAGGATTGGGCCATCAGGAAGGTCCCAGAAGGCTGCGTCTATAAAAGGATCTCACGACCGCACGGCCGTGCGCTATTATAGAAAAAGATTAGACCATGTGGAGAGAGTGTTGAATGCATGTATGAATGTCTCTGGTGAATGACTCATTAAGAAACCCCTACCCTTGGTACGCATGTGTTGTGTAGCCTAGCCTGTTAAGCGCCCAGACCTAGGTATAGGTAGAGGCAGAGTCAGAGACTGGCATCAGTGTCCACCGGTGGCTCTACATGCCATGGTGCACTAGCTCGACACTCCAACATAGTCAGCGTCTATAGTGGCGTCCGCAGGTGCGACGCCACAGGCTCAGAAGGTCTAGAGAGACTTTGACCCTGTGTCCTTGGAGCAGAGTTCTGTGACCGCATTCTGTGCGCTCTCTTGCCGAGCTCTGTGAGTTCTAACAGACTTCAGCATTTATTTTCTGTGGTAGTGTGGAGTCCGCTCCAGTACACACCGGGTGACTATTAACCTGCGTGTGGTCTTTTATACCGCCATATAGCATCCACCATTACCAAGCAGCAGTTTACCACCTCTGCATGGTGGACCCCGGGCTGCAAACGCACCTTACTATCATCTTTATTATTTGGTGATCACAGACTGATCAGCAGCGATACTGATCAGATCAAGAGCGAATACTCAGCGCAGGACGCCATGCACACGTAAAAAGCGACAAACAGGTGCGCAAAAAATACAAGTGGGAGTGGGGGAGATTGCGGGTGAGAAGATGAGGGGGAGCTAAAACAGGGATTGGGGAACTGCTTCTGCGATCACAGATCAGTCACGCAGCACAGATCACAGGAAATGGGAGACACGACATAGCACTGGATCACAGGAGACAGATCGCAGGAGGATCGCACTGGCCACTTATCATTTTCTCCCTCAGGTACACAGTGGGGGTATACAACCACTCTGCACGGCTTGCACGCCAACTCTGAGGTAAAGATGGCATGCAGAGTGGTGATTGCTATTTTAGATTAACCCCATTGGTGCTGATTGGCTGAGCAATAGTTATTGACCAATCAGTGCCAACATGTGAGGGCAGTAGAGTCTCCCCTGGGGTGACATGCAGGGATGGCCTGCTGTCAGAGAATAAGAGACAGCAGCCAACATAACTCGGCAACCATGCAATCGACTGGAAATATATATATATATAAAGTACATGTTCACATGCAAATTTTTTAAGTAATGACTAGAGATGAGCGAGCACTAAAATGCTCGGATGCTTGTTACTCGGACAGAGCAATTCCTAATACTTGGGTGCTTGTTTCCAGTAGCGAGTATAATTGAAATCAATGGGAAATCCTCAAAGTCTTGGAGAAACACATAAATATCAGACTTCCATGCCCAGTCTTCATTTGTTATGTGCGGCGACTGACCATAATAACAACAGGCGTGTTGGAGCTCGTACTCAACAACTGGCCTCTGCTGCTCACAAAGTCTTGCCAGCATGTGTGTATGAGCATGTTTTACACCAGTCTGTGAGCTGGCACTTGTGTACACTGATGCAGAACTGCCAGAGTGGAGGCTAAGACCGTAGTTGTGACCAGAGACACTGAAGCATCTGTGTCCTGAACTTCCCCTACAGAAAAGTGCATTCTTCTTCTCAGCGTACCTGCATCTCCACGTTCAGGTCCCCCCAGGCACTTCCCAGGCGGTGATGGTCCCTCTTCCAGGCGACTCCCAGTAATGGAAACACAGTCCAGGATAACTTGAACATTGTCTTTACTTAATACTTCACACTTTACATCCACAGTTGGCACATCATCAAATTCACTTGTCTCCTCATCATTCCCTCCTTTGCTGTTGCGTCTGTGCAGTACACGCCCGGACAGGACCGTCTTAGACTGCTCCCCAGTTCCTTTCTGGCCTAAACTCTCCATGATGACAATTCCTTCTGCCTGTTTCGCCCCAGACTCGAAATCATCAGTCACCCGGTTTGATTGCCTTTGGTAAAGCATCCGGCCCATCTGTACCGTTCTCGTCGAAGCTCCAACTTCCTTCAATTCCTCACTCCAACCGACTCCTGCCCTAAATGCATCCACCCAGGCTGGCCCACTGCTATGATGCACAGTGGCTGTGGATAACATGGGCTGCAGCGATTTAACGTTACATGGCTGCCGAGCTATCCGGGCCTATAACCCATGTGGACACTTCGGGCACCCTGGCCCTGTTTGAACTAACTTCCTAAAAACTCCTGTCTTACCACCCGGCAGCCCCTCCTACACTTAACCCCCTATAATCTTACTATGAACTATACCTACAGTGAACAATAGTATGCCCCATCTAGTGGTTCCCATAAGTACTACAGTTACCCGTAGTAATAAAGAACTGCAAACATTATAATGCCCCCCGATTGTCCGAAGGGTACACTTCACTTTCTCTAAACTGTACAAGAGCATTAGTAAACATTATTATATTATATACAGTGAAGAGCATGATAACACGCTATTATATTACGTTAACGGAACACAACACAATATATAGTCCTACAGAGAATGATAACACATACATGAATGTGGCAGTACCATAAATGTGAGCAGTAATACATATTACTATGTAGCAGTCCCACAACTATTAACATAGATATTACCAACATTAGCACATGTAAACATCAACACGCTGAGAACACTTAGAGGAAGGGAAGCAAGGAGGTAATCCTATCTCACCCCCTTACAAGCTTACCAAGCTTCAGAGCTGCCACCAGGTTAAGCTCATTATCACACACAAAAATGCCTGGATGGAAGTTTAGCGACAAAAACCACAGATCCTTCTGGTCTGTTATTCTCTTAAGTAACTCTGCAATGGTGTGCGGTTTGTCTCCTAGACAAATTAGCTTCAGCAGAGCCTGTTGCCGTTTCGTTAAGGCAGTGCTACAGTGCTTCCAGATTCCGGCTGATGTGGATGACGTGCTCAGGGATAGCACATCAGTGATGGAGGATGAGCAGAAAGGGGTGCAGAAACTGGTGTAGGAAGTGGAAAAAACACTGATAGAAGTAAGACCAGTAATCTTCGGCGTTGTTAGCACATGTGCCGTGACAGGGTGGGACTCAGGCCCAGCCTCCACAGTGTTCATCCAGTGTGTCATCAGGGAAATGTAGAGTCCCTGGCCAAAAGTAGTTGTCCATGTGTTGGTCATTAAATGGACTATCACTGTAACCGTGTTGGTAAGGGCACGTATGATGTTTCCGGACATGTGCTGGTACAAGGCGGGGACACCACATCCGAAGAAATAGTGGTGGCTGGGGACCGAATACAGAGAGAACAGGCCTTTTTTTGTATTTGTTTCTAACCAACAAAGTTTCACACAAACCAAGCTTTACAGTGTATACGATAATAGTCAATTTTTAAACAACCAAATCTATACACCTGTAGCAGGCCATTTTACATTTTTATTTCCAACCAACACACAATTTCACACAAACCAAGTTCTACAGTCTTTTTGACAATAGCCAATTTTTTAATAACCAAATTTGTAGACCTGTAGCAGGTCAATTATTCTTTTTTATTTCAAACAAACAAAATTTCACACCAAGCATTATATACAGTATGTATGACAAAAGTAAATTATTGGAACAAAATTATTTTGTGAACTGTGCCAGACCAAATGGTTTTTAAAAATTTTAAAACACCATAATTTTATACAAACCTCATTAAACTGCATGGGTGACTAGTGGAATCTCAAATTTTTTTTCAACACTTTTTGAGAGTGTTATACACCACCGAAATTTAACTGAAAGCACATATTACTCTATGGATAACTAATTGATTCCCAAAACATTTTTCAACGCTTTTTTGAATATCACCATAATACAAAAAAAGAACCATATTACAGTTTATGGATGAATCATTGAATCCATAAAAATTTTTGAAGTTTTGAAGGTTTTTTTGAGTTTTATTTACCACCGAAATGTGATAGAAAGCACGTAGTACTTTGTGGATGAGTAATTGAATCCAGACTATTTTTTAATGTTTTTTTGAAGTGCTGTATAACACAGAAATGTATAACAAATCACATAATACTGTATGGGAGACAATATAGTCAATTTTTTCACCTCCAAAAAAATCTGGTCACGTGCAGCTTCTATATATTTTGCATCCGACTGTGAAGCCCTCAGCCCTGCCTAGAGCCTTTATTCAACCACTTTCCCTGCAACTGTCCCTAAGCTAAGTGCAGAATGTTTCTGATGCAAACAGAAAAACACTGGATTAGCCCTTAGAAGGGATATTAGTATGATGGCTCAGAATGAGCATCATTATGAACGCTAGAGGACTCTAATTCATTCAAATGTGCACAAACAGCCATATACAAACACTCTCTCCCTCCAATCAGAACTGTCCCTGAGCTGTGCAATGGTCAGTGAGCCGAGCATGGTGGCGCCTGTCCTTTTATAACCTCTGATAAGGTAATACGGCCAGTCAATGACACTACCAAGATGGCTACAGCATTACAGTTACTGGCAGGCAATCACTACATGCTTATTGGCTGTGGAACAGGCACCAAACATGCAGGGCGGAGATTCGAGCATTCAGTCCAAGCACCAACTAATGCTCAACGAGTACCAAACACATTCATGCACCCAGATACTCGAGTGATATCCGAATATCACCGAGCACACTCACTCATCCTTTGCATTGACTACTTATTAATAGATACTTCAGGTATTGACTACATCTAATTTTCTTGAACCATTGCTCAATATATCTGTAAATGATTACTTCAACCATGATGGATTGGTCACAGACTCTCTGCTAATATGTCAAACTGAGGAACAGATGCTGAGAAATAACCATCCTTGTCATAAAGTTTTTGAAGAACCTTGATCATTAAAAGTCGAGTCAATGTGATACGGCATCATACCTCACCTTATGCATCTCGGTCAGATCATCTCTTTCTCTTCACTTATTTATCTTTAAATAACAGTAATTTTCCACAGAAAACATCTGCTGACCATAAGTCGAAAACTTAGATAAAATAGATGGGATAGAATTAAATTAAAAACACCTTTCCATGTTTATTCTGGAAAAGTATACAATCATGGCCAACCAACCTTTTCACCCTTCAAGGTCGATAATGCTTTACAGATCCTTCTATGATTTCTTGAGTAATCTGCTGAACAATACTCTTAAACTGCAGTTTCTACGTCCGTTCATGGATCCCTCTGGTCATATATAATATTGAAAGTATTGTAAGCATTTTTTAAAGTATCGTTTAGAAGTCAATGACAATTCTTGACTCTGGTTTGTATTTTTTTGGGACATCCTTAAGCATGATCTTTTGTGAGAAACTTCGAGTACACGATGGCCATGCACATAAGAGGGAATCAGACAGCAGGGTTCTTTTCCATGTAATGTGAGAACAGCATGATATAGGGGCAGAGACTGTGTGTTGCTATTTCAATATAATCAGTGCTTTATCATCTGGAGATTATCACTACAGGACTTGGTGTCTCGTGCCTCCTAGTCAACTTCTTTGTGTATCTGTGGCACCCCAGGGTCCAGTTGCCATGGTGATATTGCCTCCCTCTAAGGGGTGATGTCATGCCTGGAGGCAGGGGGGTCCCCGAGCCAGGTAACCCAGTGTACATGTCAATTCCTGCTCCAGGCCAAAAGGGGAGCTTCCTTTTAAATTCTGGCCAGCAGGTGGGGTTAGTGAATCAGAAATAAGTCAGCTGAGAGAGTAAACAGGAGAGTTGTCATGAAAACAGGAGAGTTGGTAGTTGGTCTGTGGAGAGGGAAGGGACAGGAACAGAGACAAGAGCTCAGGGGAATAAAAAATGTGTATAGCTGACCCCAGAGCGGAGCGCTGACAAAAAGGGATGCCAGGGTCCTTGGCTGGGTGGGTACTGTATGCCCTGACAGCTGAATCTGGAGGCCAGGGGACTGCAAGCTCCTTGGCCACACCGAACACCTGAAGGCACGGCAGCAGACCAAGAGCCCGGGGGTGACAGTGAAAAGGACAGTACCCGTGATATAGGCTCACACTGTCTGCCATACAGGTTAGAAAACATCACGCAGGAGAGGGCCGCAGCTTAGCTACAAGCAGCAGGCACTCAAAAAGAGAGGGCAGAAGGAAGGTCCCCAACCCCACCTGGCAGGGTGGATGCCCTGAATGCCTCCAGGCAATCCGGACTCAATACGTCATCTGTATGTGGAACCCAAGATTGCATCTACTTTCAAGTAAAAGATAAAGAAAACTGTACCTTTCTGTGTCCTTCACTTATTCTCTGCACCCCAACGTTCACCACCTTCTGAACAATCAAATTTATTTGCAATGGGGCCACGCTCTACCCGTGGGGAGCTGAACCATCTTTGCTGCGTCACCAACAGCCCCAGTGGACCAAAACCGCAGCGTTGGCCACCCATTACCGAACTCCACGGGTAGCGTCAGTCACGATTAAACACCACATAACTATCCTCTACTTTATGACACTGCCAGGGCCACGGAAAGGGATCACGGCCCCATGACCTCCCCCATAGAACTGTCCGGTCCGATTCCGGGTACCCCACGGCCTTGATGGGCGCGTCATATCCCCACTCTCAACACTGATTAGCAGCTTGCTGACAATATAAAGTGTACATGGCCAATCAGTGGTGTGGTCGGGGTTAAACAGAGCTCAGCATTCTGAGTAATGCTTGATCTTCACCAGAGAAATAAAGAGTAAAGAATTAATTCCTGAGATATCTTTTGTGCATTTTTTATGTTTAGTACACCATTCCATTTTTTATTGTTCATTTGCTTCCTTAATCCACCTTAATCCAAATTTAAGCAACTTTCCGTATGGTCTTCATTTAAAATTTTCTAACTTTGTGCTGGTGCAGAGTATTTAGAGGATGTAATCTAGCTAAGTGCCCTGCAAAATGTTACAAGGGCTCCTGCTCCTGATAGCTCTTTCTTCTCTTAGTGTTAGGGCTCGTGCACATGACTGTATTTTCATTCTGATTGCTACCCATGACACTTAGACCAAAGAGGCAATACAGATGAACAATTTTTTTGCCGACCAAATCTATATGTGAAAATAAATCGCTTTCCTCCGAAAGTGTATTTGTGTAAGAAAAAAAATTGAATGCCATACAGAGCCACAGTTTAGCATCTGATTATTACGGATAGACTGAAATTCCGTAACATACAAAACTGTAAGAGGTTTTGTAAATGATTAATAGCTTCTGATTTAAAAAGAACGCTTGCCCACGGATACAAGTGAGAAAAAAAATTGTCCCACTTTTCTGGATCAAAATCAGACAAATTTTTTTCTACTGTCCTGTGAGATAACAACACAGAGGGGGAGAGATTGTACACAGATCTCTACAATGTGAACAGGGAAGGACATGTATACAGTCTTGAGGAGGAAATCACAAGAGGAGGAAATAAGTGCAGGATAGAAGCTGTGCTGATATATGAGTTATTGATGCTAGCAATTGGATCACCCCCAGGGCTGTGGGGATCACTCGGTACGGGGCCGGTGTCTTAAAGGGATGTGTCGCGGTGGCGGCGACCCGGTCCCTGGCCCTGGGTGTCCATGCAAAATAGGTGGAATGAAGCTGAATAAAGTTTATAGGTAGATAATTTGTGATGCCACCTGTGGTACTCGGCAATGAAGGTGTTAAGCCGATGCTGCGGTGCAGATCCTCTGGGACAGATGGTATAAGGCAGCAGAGATGTAATAGCTCTCCACAGGTAGAGGTGCAGTCCCAGGGCAGTAGTAGTAGATGCTGAGGTAGATGGTGTAGTGTTAAGCACAGAGATGTAGCAGTGCTGAGTGGGTTGGTGCAGGAAGAAGGCAATGACACAGCTGAGTGCAGTTCTAATTATTTTATTCACGTTCTAGCACAGACAGGTGCCCGCTTCATTGCCACAGCCTCCAGGTCAGGGACTCAGCCAACTCCCAGGCAAATGGAATTAACCCTTCCAGCACTCCTTTTTGTGTGCCTTTTCTGAACGTCTCCTTTCTAGCGCTAATCTGAAGTACTTGTAGTTCTGAATTACACTCAAGTTCCTCTTTCTTGATGTTACTTATACCTCCACTCGTATGACGGGCAGCTGTAGCCTGCTTCGGGGACTCATGTCCCGGCTCACACGTTGCTGCTGTGTCGTCAAGTCTTAGGTGGGAATAAAGTGGTCACAACTTCTATTCCTCCGGTTTCTGCTGTAGGATCATTAGTATCACACACAGCCTCGGATACCGGTGCCCGGCCTTGGCACATTAAACTTAGGAAAGGGCTTTGCACTAGCCCCACTTTCCAGTCTCTCTCCTCCTCACGTTCCATTCTTATCTATCTTCCTTTTGAACAACTGATCCTTCTTTCTTTCTCTTTCCTTGCCAGCAGCTTCAGCTCACAGGGAGCTGCTGCAAACATGTCCTCTCTCCATCCCCCTCCAGGGAACTTTTGACTAACTTCCTGTCAGCTTTCCCATCTAGTGTTTCTAAGCTCCACCCACCACCCAGCACCCTTCATGAACCAAAGCAGCTGCCATAAAGGGTGCTCTGCTGTTCTAAGGTGTCTGTGCTGGATGCAGATGCTGGAGTCTGGTCAGGTGTTACAATTTTACCTGGGAAGTGGGATACTACACCTCAGGAGGAGGTGCAGTACCTCTATGGCGACTGAACCCTCAGGGGCGCCACACAAGCTAGCACTACCCCGGAAACACATAGATCTCATTTCCAGCCTAGATTACTGGGTGGGACTGAAAAATGAAAATTTGGCTCCAACTAATGGAACGTATATTCAGTTGATTTTAATGTTTACATTAAAATGAGGTAGATGGTGTAGTGTTAAGCACAGAGATGTAGCAGTGCTGAGTGGGTTGGTGCAGGAAGAAGGCAATGACACAGCTGAGTGCAGTTCTAATTATTAATTATTATTATTAATTTTTATTAACCTGATAATGATTTATGATGTTTAATTAGCTGTTACGACATGTCATGCGATATGGATGTAAGAATGAAAAATGTGCTGTGGACTTAGGTGATGGTTTTAAATTTGCATCATGAAATAAAATCGTGTTCAAAATTTTTCTCTAGGATCCCATTCTCACATGCATGCAGACTGTAATTTTGCTTTTTTTCGCACTTTATTGTTTTTTTGTTTTTTTTTGCCAACAGTATTCTACAAATTATTTCTTGGCTCCAATTTTAAGTTTGAATGGGTTTAAAAATATATTTGCAGAGGTTTTTTTTTTTTTTTTGAAAGTCATATCGCTATAGAGTCCTAACTAACAATCATAGGTTTCCAAACTCAGCAATTTTATACGCAACGATTTTATTAAATTAAATGAATGACTCTTTCAGGCATAAATAGTTCACATTACATATCAATGGATGTATTGTCGCTTAGTAAGGTGACCTTGACTAACACATTTATCTTTCTTTTAAGCATGAGTCTCACTGATTTGTTCCGGGTGGTATTAGAAACTTTGTTTTATATCTTCATTAGTGTTGAGCATTCCGATACCGCAAGTATCGGGTATCGGCCGATACTTGCTGTATCGGAATTCCGATACCGACTTCCGATATTTTTTCAATATCGGAATTCGGCATCGGAATCGGAAGTTCAAAGTTGATTGACAGCCTGACGTCATCATGATGAGCGGTGTGTGCGCATCATGATGCGCCGTCATTTCGGGCCTTCCGGGGGTCTCTGCCGGCCTGCCGGGGGCTGTGTGGACTGCCCGGGGTCTGTACCGGCCTGCCGGGGGGCTGTGCCGGCCTGCCGGTGGTCTGTGCACCCTGTGGGGGTCTGTACCGGCCTGCCGGGGGGCTGTGCCGGCCTGCCGGTGGTCTGTGCACCCTGTGGGGGTCTGTACCGGCCTGCCGGGGGGCTGTGCCGGCCTGCCGGGGGGCTGTGCTGATGTCCGGGGGTCTGTGCAAGCATCGTCCGATGGGACTACAAGTCCCATCTGGCGATGCCTGCTACCATGACAGTGATTGACACATTAGCCAATGATGGGACAGTAGTAGTCCCATCATCCGGCTAATGTGTTAAATGTTAAAAAAAAAAAAAAATACTACATACATACTACATACATACTACATGCATGCTACATACATACTACATGCTACATACATACTACATATATACTACATGCATGCTACATACATACTACATGCTACATACATACTACATATATACTACATGCATGCTACATACATACTACATGCTACATACATACTACATGCTACATACATACTACATGCTACATACATACTACATATATACTACATACATACTACATACATGCTACATGCTACATACATACTACATATATACTACATGCATGCTACATACATACTACATGCTACATACATACTACATATATACTACATGCATGCTACATACATACTACATGCTACATACTACATGCTACATACATACTACATGCTACATACATACTACATGCTACATACATACTACATATATGCTACATACATACTACATACATGCTACATACATGGTACATACTGCATGCTACATACATACTACATACATACTACATACATACTACATGCATGCTACATGCATGCTACATACATACTACATACATGCTACATACATACTACATGCTACATACATACTACATATATACTACATACATGCTACATGCTACATACATACTACATATATACTACATGCATGCTACATACATACTACATATATACTACATGCATGCTACATACATACTGCATGCTACATGCATACTACATACATACTACATACATACTACATGCTACATACATACCACATATATACTACATACATGCTACATGCTACATACATACTACATACATACTACATACATGCTACATGCTACATACATACTAAATATATACTACATGCATGCTACATACATACTACATATATACTACATGCATGCTACATACATACCGCATGCTACATGCATGCTACATACATACTACATACATACTACATGCTACATACATACCACATATATACTACATACATACAATACATTCATACAATACATACATAGACATACAGTACATATAACATAGAGTAACATACTTACCAATACTTGTCACATTGTTCCCCGAAGCCATTGTCTTTTCCGGAATAAATATTAACATAACAAACCACAAAAATACTCACCCACGATCCGAAGCAGTCCACGAGTGTGTCCCACGACGATCTTGGGTAGAGAACTGCAGCATCAGATGATGCTGCCGTTCTCTACGGGCTGCAGGAATCCAATGACGGAAGGTAGGTATCCTTCCGCACTGTATTCCTCCGCCACTTAAAAAAAAAAAATCCCTAGTCTCACTTTATGCCATTGCTGCGTGGGAATTTCCCACACAGCAATGGCATAAAGTGAGACTAGGGACTTTTTTTTTTTTTAAGTGGCGGAGGAATACAGTGCGGAAGGATACCTACCTTCCGTCATTGGATTCCTACAGCCCGTAGAGAACGGCAGCATCAGCTGATGCTGCAGTTCTCTACCCAAGATCGTCGTGGGACACACTCGTGGACTGCTTCGGATCGTGGGTGAGTATTTTTGTGGTTTGTTATGTTAATATTTATTCCGGAAAAGACAATGGCTTCGGGGAACAATGTGACAAGTATTGGTAAGTATGTTACTCTATGTTATATGTACTGTATGTCTATGTATGTATTGTATGAATGTATTGTATGTATGTAGTATATATGTGGTATGTATGTAGCATGTAGTATGTATGTAGTATGTATGTAGCATGCATGTAGCATGCAGTATGTATGTAGCATGCATGTAGTATATATGTAGTATGTATGTGGTATGTATGTAGCATGTAGTATGTATGTAGCATGCATGTAGTATGTATGTAGCATGCATGTAGTATATATGTAGTATGTATGTAGCATGTAGTATGTAGCATGCATGTAGTATATATGTAGTATGTATGTAGCATGTAGTATGTATGTAGCATGCATGTAGTATATATGTAGTATGTATGTAGCATGTAGTATGTATGTAGCATGCATGTAGTATATATGTAGTATGTATGTAGCATGTAGTATGTATGTAGCATGCATGTAGTATATATGTAGTATGTATGTAGCATGTAGTATGTATGTAGCATGCATGTAGTATATATGTAGTATGTATGTAGCATGTAGTATGTATGTAGCATGCATGTAGTATATATGTAGTATGTATGTAGCATGTAGTATGTATGTAGCATGCATGTAGTATATATGTAGTATGTATGTAGCATGTAGTATGTATGTAGCATGCATGTAGTATATATGTAGTATGTATGTAGCATGTAGTATGTATGTAGCATGCATGTAGTATATATGTAGTATGTAGCATGTAGTATGTATGTAGCATGCAAGTAGTATGTATGTAGCATGCATGTAGTATGTATGTGGTATGTATGTAGCATGTAGTATGTATGTAGCATGCATGTAGTATATATGTGTTATGTATGTAGCATGTAGCATGCATGTAGCATGCATGTAGTATGTATGTAGTATGTATGTAGTATGTATGTGGTATGTATGTAGCATGCATGTAGTATGTATGTAGTATATATGTGGTATGTATGTAGCATGTAGTATGTATGTAGCATGCAGTATGTATGTAGCATGCATGTAGTATGTATGTAGTATATATGTAGTATGTATGTTGCATGTAGTATTTATGTAGTATGAATGTAGCATGTATGTAGTATGTAGTATGAATGTAGCATGCATGTAGCATGCATGTAGTATATATGTAGTATGTATGTAGCATGCATGTAGTATGTATGTAGCATGTATGTAGCATGTAATTTTTTTTTTTTTTTTACATTCAACACATTAGCCGGATGATGGGACTACTACTGTCCCATCATTGGCTAATGTGTCAATCACTGTCATGGTAGCAGGCATCGCCCGATGGGACTTGTAGTCCCATCGGACGATGCCTGCACAGACCCCCGAAGCCTGCACAGACCACCGGCAGGCCGGCACAGCCCCCCGGCAGGCCGGCACAGCCCCCCGGCAGGCCGGCACAGCCCACCGGAGCCTGCACAGACCACCGGCAGGCCGGCACAGCCCCCCGGCAGGCCGGCACAGACCACCGGAGCCTGCACAGACCCCCTGGCAGGCCGGCACAGCCCCCCGAAAGGCCCGTACAGACCCCAGAGAGGCTGTACAAGGCAAAAACAGGGTTTTTCTTATTCCGATACCGGAAGTCCCATAGACTTGAATGGGACTTCCGGTATCGGAATCGGCGATACCGATACTTTTTTTAAAGATCGGCCGATCCATTCCGATCCGATACTTTGAAGTATCGGACGGTATCGCTCAACTCTAATCTTCATAGGTTTGGTGTATCTGGCTTACATCCCATGAATGGTTGAATCAACATTGAAGGAAGGTCGCCTCAGTCAATAACTTTTTTGTCCTTTGCTATCAAAAGAGGAGAACATTTTCCAGGTACGACAGTTGCAAACATACATATAAGAAAACGATTAAAAGGAAGGCCCAGGGACTAAAAGGTAGTTAAAATGGTAAGAGCATATTAGATTAGGTCTGATGTGTAATGCATCTATACAGTGGATGGGAATTCAAATACAACCACACTAAAGTGACCATAAGGCTATGTGCCCACGTTGCGTGTTAAAATGCACACTAAAAACCGGACTCCTTCCCAGAAATTGCGCGTTTTTTTTCACCGCGATTTTACCGCGATTCTGTTCGCGATTCTGCCACGATTTTCTCAAGCACTTTCCAAGCGATTTGAAGCATCGCTTGGAAAGTGATTGACAGGTTGGTCACACTCGTCAAACATAGTGTTTGACAAGTGTGACCAGCTTTTTACTATTGAGGCCACCTATGCGGCATCAATAGTAAAAGATAAAATGTTAAAAATGATAAAAAAATAAAAAATCGGGGTATATTTACCTTCCGACGTCCCGCGCTGCCATCCCGGGCCTCAGCGTTCCCAGCGATGCCTTGCGAGACCTCTGATGACGTTGGTCTCGTGTTACTATAGCGATCTCGTGAGACCGCTAGAGTCACGCGAGACTACGTCATCACAGGACCTTGCCGCAAGGCATTACTGGGAACGCTGAGGCCGGGAATGCAGCGCAGGACGTCGGAAGGTAAATATACCCCGATTTTTTTATTCTTTTTTTACAGGGGTATGGTGCCCAGGGCCTGGAGGACAGTCTCCTCTCCTCCACACCGTGGGTACCAACCGCACATGAGACGCTTAACTTCCCTCATGGTGGGCATAGCCACATGCGGGAAGTAAGTGATTCTCATGCATTCCTATGGGTGCGGAATCGCGGCAATTCTTTGCGATTCCACACAAAAGAATGACCATGCTGTGATTTTTTCCGTGATGCGATTCCGCCGCGGAAAAAAGTGCAGCATTAGCACAGCATGTGCGGAATGCCATAGGAATGCATGGGGTGCGTTCTGTACACGATTTTTAAACGTTTTCGCAGCGTTTTCGCGCCGAAAATCGCGGCAAAAACGCTTAAAAATCGCATCGTGGGTACACAGCCTTAATGATGAAGAGCAAAGAAAAAATTGGGGTCTTAGCCTGCGGAATAATGTAGAATACACTGCACAATATCTACAATCTGATATTTTATTTCAGCGAAATCCATGTTTTTCTTAATATGTAAATGAACTGTTAAGATCTCTGGACAGGGCATAGATCTCCCCAAGAATCTGCCTCCAAGCATATTTTAAATAAAAGGGGCATTACCAGTGTGAGATATGTAATAACTGACACTTTGCTCTCACACAGTTCTGAAGTGAGATCAGAACTAGCATTGAAGAGAAGAAGTGAACTTTGTCTCATTTAACTTTGTCTCAAGCACATTTGCAGCAGCAGTTGTCCTCTCATAATGCCTCAGTTTCCATCTCACAGGCAGCCAGTGTGCTGAGACAGGCAGTACAACAGAGCTGACAACACTGTGAGAAGAAAGCTGCAGCTGCAAATGTGTTTGTAATGAGACAAAGTTCAATTGTGCTGTACTGTATTAGTTGTAATAACACACGGCTATGCAGTAAGAGAAGAACAGACTGTCAGTCATTACATGTCTCAGACTGATAAAGTCCCCTTCATTTAAAATAATCTCTGCTGACAGATTCTCAGGAAGATCTATGTCCGGCCCATAGCTAATAACAGCTCATTTACATATTAAGAAAAACATGGATTTCTCTGGAATAAGACATCAGATCACAGATATCAAGATACCATTTTATTCAGCTTCCTATGACCTGCATGCAGATGATTTGGTTAGTAGGGTTGATCCTATTGAAAGATTCTCTTTAAGGACACACTCCCCTTGAAAAAGCAAACGCGAAACGCGCTTCAGGGTACCGCCACTACTTAAGGTAATGTAGCAACACTTTTTCTTTTATATACAGTTGTGGCCAAAAGTATTGACACCCCTGCAATTCTGTCAGATAATACTCAGTTTCTTCCTGAAAATGATTGCAAACACAAATTCTTTGGTATTATTATCTTCATTTAATTTGTCTTAAATGAAAAAACACAAAAAGAATTGTCCTAAAGCCAAATTGGATATAATTCCACACCAAAAATAAAAAAGAGGGTGGACAAAAGTATTGGCACTGTTTGAAAAATCATGTGATGCTTCTCTAATTTGTGTAATTAACAGCACCTGTAACTTACCTAGTGGCACCTAACAGGTGTTGGCAATAACTAAATTACACTTGCAGCCAGTTGACATGGATTAAAGTTGACTCAAGCTCTGTCCTGTGTCCTTGTGTGTACCACATTGAGCGTGGAGGAAAGAAAGAAGAGCATTCTCTATCTTGGCTGCTCTTGGCTGCTCTGGCATGAGGCTCCTGAGTTTTTTAGTTTTTTCCCCGTTTAATTGTTAATTCTCCCTTTGGTTCACTCACCATTGCGTAGCTACAGGATTCGGCAGAGCTGGGAGTAGTGTGGAGACTGCGATCAGCTGGGACCCGTGTCTTTCTGTCCTCCTGGAGCTCCGTGCCTGGTTTCAGCTGGGAGAGAGTGAAGCTGCTAAACCTGCCAACTTTCCTACAACTTGTACCCATTTCCAGCAAGCAGATGATCCCAGGATAGGAAACCTGGTGGAGTGTGCGGTGCTGGAGTTGTTCTGGAGATCTTGTGGTCCATGTGGAGCTGTAGGGCTACAGGATTCGGCAGAGCTGGGAGTAGTGTGGAGACTGCGACCAGATGGGACCGGTGTCTTTCTGTCCTCGTGGAGCTCCGTGCCTGGTTTCAGCTGGGAGAGAGTGAAGCTGCTGGCTGCCTGCCAACTTTCCTACAACTTGTACCCATTTCCTGCAAGCAGATGATCCCGGGATATGAAAACTGGTGGAGTGTGCGGTGCTGGAGATGTTCTGGAGATCTTGTGGTCCAGGTGGAGCTGAAGGGGTGAGCTGGGCAGGTTTAGACTGACTGTTGGCGTGTCCCTTGATATCCCTGTCTTGTTGCACCCATGCCCTCCCCCCAGCAGTGCTGGGAGCACCCTTTATGGAAAGTTGTACATTTAACTCTGCTAAGCTGTGACTGTTCAGTCTTTATAGCTACAAGCTGAGTGTAATCATGGCCACTGCACTCTGTAAACCTACTCTTATGATTTCAAGGGATGATTTATTATTCTGGAATCATCCACAATTTCTCATGGACTCCCCTTCTTGGAGCATGATTGCTAATTACTATATACTGTATCTGTCTTGTTAGATGTTACTTGTTGTATCTGTTGTTATATATTATGTTGCCTCTTTGCCACAAAGAATTCCTTGTATATATGTAATATGTACTTGGCGATGATAAATAAATTTGATTTGAATTTGATTTGATTTCAAAGAAGACCAAAGAACTGTCTGAGGACTTGAGAAACCAAATTGTGAGGAAGCATGAGCAATCTCAAGGCTACAAGTCCATCTCCAAAGACCTGAATGTTCCTGTGTCTACCGTGCGCAGTGTCATCAAGAAGTTTAAAGCCCATGGCACTGTGGCTAACTTCCCTAGATGTGGACAGAAAAGAAAAATTGACAAGAGATTTCAACGCAAGATTGTGCAGATGTTGGATAAAGAACCTCGACTAACAAGTTCAAGCTGCCCTGCAGTCCGAGGGTACAACAGTGTCAACCCGTACTATCCGTCGGCATCTGAATGAAAAGGGACTGTATGGTAGGAGACCCAGGAAGACCCCACTTCTTACCCCGAGACATAAAAAAGCCAGGCTGGAGTTTGCCAAAACTTACCTGAAAAAGCCTAAAACATTTTGGAAGAATGTTCTCTGGTCAGATGAGACAAAAGTAGAGCTTTTTGGGCAAAGGCATCAGCATAGAGTTTACAGGAGAAAAAAAGAGGCATTCAAAGAAAAGAACACGGTCCCTACAGTCAAACATGGTGGAGGTTCCCTGATGTTTTGGGGTTGCTTTGCTGCCTCTGGCACTGGACTGCTTGACCATGTGCATGGCATTATGAAGTCAGAAGACTACCAACAAATTTTGCAGCATAATGTAGGGCCCAGTGTGAGAAAGCTGGATCTCCCTCAGAGGTCATGGGTCTTCCAGCAGGACAATGACCCAAAACACACTTCAAAAAGCACTAGAAAATGGTTTGAGAAGGCACCCTTCAAATATCAGGGACCTGGAGCAGTTTGCCAAAGAAGAATGGTCTAAAATTCCAGCAGAGCATTGTAAGAAACTCATTGATGGTTACCGGAAACGGTTGGTCGCAGTTATTTTGGCTAAAGGTTGTGCAACCAAGTATTAGGCTGTGGGTGCCAATACTTTTGTCTGGCCCATTTTTGGAGTTTTGTGTGAACTGATCAATTTTTTGCTTCATTCTCTTTTGTGTTTTTTCATTTAAGACAAATTAAATGAAGATAATACCAAAGAATTTGTGTTTGCAATCATTTTCAGGAAGAAACTGAGTATTATCTGACAAAATTGCAGGGGTGTTAATACTTTTGGCCACAGCTGTATCTTCCTTATACCTTAGCTTTCAAATCTCTAATATGTACTCCAGTCATTTTTGCCACATGGATTAACATTTCTCTACCTGGAGTTGCATATTTTCTCTTGGACACTTAGGCAACTATTTGAGCCTCTTCTTATACTTGGCCTCTTAGTACCATTTAGGACTTATATTGGTTCTACTACACATGGGTGCTTTCTTCTTTTGTCCTGAGATTTCATTGCTGTCAAATGTAATAAGATTTTTTTACTCTTTGACCATGTACTGTTATGGGATTTTTTTTTATAGCTTTCTGCTTACGTTAATGATGTGGTGTTTTTTTGCACATTGTTGTCCCTATTTTGTACATGTTTTTTAGTGTTATTCTTTTATATGTATTCAATAAAATATTGCAATTTTATTATTTGGCACATTTATGATTTGCTATTAGGATTGGTCTCTTTAAAGAATGCAGACAATTCTACTTCCAATGTTACTAACCCACACTTCATACAATAAGATGACCAAGGTATCAAAAAGACATTTTGTGAAGGCCAGGTTGACTTCTCATAGTTAATGTTTGCAAAAAAAACAAACACCTTTTTGTTATACCTCATACTAATGTAGTATATATGGATAATCTGGCACATATGTATACATGAGGAACAACTATTTGTAGTAATTACATGAATTATTCACTGTTTTAGAAGTTTTCAATTCTATAGGCTCAACTTATATATAAGGGACAATTTTCCTTGAACTCCACACTAGCTGATATGATGTGTCCCATAAACCATTCCCATACATAGGTAGATCCCGTTTGCCTATCTCTCTGTAGCACATCACATCATTTATGCCGCATGGAGGACAGAACACAGCAGCATCGGCTCTGGGATGAAATCGAAATCTTACCACCTTCTCTATCTTCTGTCTACCTTCCTCCTCTTCCTCCATAGACTTCTTTGGGCATCAGATGTAGCATCTCTCTGCATTGACTTCTGTAGACAAATTCCAGCCTGTAATACAGGTAGAGTCATTAAAAAGTGGAAACAGAGAAATTTTTGTGTACTAATATAAACAGCACGGGAGCAGTTCAAAAGGCATTTTTGGGGATATACGAGGGGAGCCAGGAGATAATATACCGGTTTGTGCAATGCAGCAGAGGCGCTGAGAAACGTGGTGGTATTTGTTCAAATTGTTGACAGCTTACCTCTAATGTTAATATATATATATATATATATACTGTATATATATATATATATACATTATAATCATTATTTTATGTTAATGTTAACCATATCACTTAATATTGAGCTAAATTAGGTATGTTGACATCCCCTATATACCATGTGAGTAGACACACAGCCCCACTATATACTGTATGAGCCAGTATACAGCCTCTCTATATACTATACAAGCCCACATTCAGCCTCTCTAGATACTGTATGAGCCGGCACACAACCCCCTTATATACCACATGAGCTGTCATACAGACCCCCCTTTATACTGTAGCCTTGTATATACATTGTTATCCACACAACCTCCTATATACAGTGTGAGTCCCCACATAGCCCCTATATACAGTATAAGCTCACACACAGCCCCCCTTTATACTGTAGCCTTGTATATACATTGTTATCCACACAACCTCCTATATACAGTGTGAGTCCCCACTTAGCACCTTATACAGTATGAGCACACACACAGCCCCTATATTCAATATTAGCCCTCACATAACCTACTATATACTACTATATGAGATTCCACAGCTTTCTATATACACTGCTCCAAAAAATAAAGGGAACACTAAAATACCACATCCTAGATATCTCTGAATGAATATTCCAGTTGCAAATTTTTATTCATTGCATAGTGGAATGTGTTCAGAACAATAAAGCATAACAAAATGTAAATCAAAATGAATATTCCATGACAAAATGTAAATCAAAATGAATATCCCATGGAGGTCTGGATTTGGAATGATACTCAAAATCAAAGTGGAAGATCAAATTACAGGCTGATCCAACTTCAGTGGAAATGCTTCATGACAAGGAAAAGATGCTCAGTATTGTGTGTGGCCTCCACTTGCCTGAATGACCTCCCTCCTGTACAATGCTTGGGCATGCTCCTGATGAGGTGGCGGATGATCTCCTGAGGGATCTCCTCCCAGACCTGGACAAAAGCATCCACCAACACCAACTCCTGGACAGTCTGTGGTGCAACGAGACATTGGTGGATGGAGCGAGGCATGATGTCCCAGATGTGCTCAATCGGATTCAGGTCTGGGGAACGGGCTGGCCAGTCCATAGCTTCAATGCCTTCATCTTGCAGGAACTGCTGACACACTCCAGCCACATGAGGTCTGGCTTTGTCATGCATTAGGAGGAACCCAGGGCTAACCGCACCAGCATATGGTCTCACAAGGGGTCTGAGGATCTCATCACGGTACCTAATGGCAATCAGGGTACCTCTGATGAGCACATGCCACCCCACACCATTACGGACCCACTGTCAAACTGGTCATACTGAAGGATGTTGCAGGCAGCAGATCGCTCTCCACGGTGCCTCCAGACTCTGTCACATCTGTCACATGTGCTCAGTGTGAACCTGCTTTCATCTGTGAAGAGCGTAGGGTGCCAGTGGTGAATTTGCCAATCCTTGTGTTCTGTGGCAAATGCCAAGCATCCTGCACGGTGTTGGGCTGTGAGCACAACTCCCATCTGTGGACGTCTGGCACTCAGACCATCCTCATGGAGTCGGTTTCCAACCGTTTGTTCAGACACATGCACATTTGTGGCCTGATGGAGGTCATTTTGCAGGGCTCTGGCAGTGCTCCTCCTGTTCATCCTTGCACAAAGGCTGAGGTAGCAGTCCTGCTGCTGGGTTGTTGCCCTCCTACGGCCCCCTCCACATCTCCTGGTGTACTGGCCTGTCTCCTAGTATCGCCTCCAGCCTCTGGACACTGCACTGACAGACACAGCAAACTTTCTTGCCACAGCTCGCATTGATGTGCCATCCTGGATGAGCTGCACTACCTGAGCCACTTCTGTTGGTT
Source organism: Dendrobates tinctorius (assembly GCF_039654945.1). Lineage (NCBI taxonomy): Eukaryota > Metazoa > Chordata > Amphibia > Anura > Dendrobatidae > Dendrobates > Dendrobates tinctorius. The sequence continues at coordinate 35,907,729 of NW_027361752.1, read as the reverse complement.
GTAGAGTCCGTCTTATGCTACTACGAGTGTGAAAGCACAACCAACATTCAAAAGTGACCAAAACATCAGCCAGAAAGCATTGGTACTGAGACGTGGTCTGTGGTCCCCACCTGCAGAACCACTCCTTTATTGATGGTGTCTTTAAAATTGCCAATAATTTCCATCTGTTGTCTATTCCATTTGCACAACAGCATGTGAAATTGATTGTCAATCAGTGTTGCTTCCTAAGTGGACAGTTTGATTTCACAGAAGTTTGATTTACCTGGAGTTATATTACGTTGTTTAAGTGTTCCCTTTATTATTTTGAGCAGTGTACTATAAGAGCTCCCAAACAGCCTCCTATATACAATGTGAGATTCCACATAGCCCCTATATACAGTATGAGCCCCCACATAGCCCCCTACATACATTATGAGCCCCCATATTGCCTACTATATACAAGCACACATCTCATATACATATTTAAAAAAAAATACATGCTCACCTTGTTCCTATTCCCCTGGTGCTCTGCTTCAGTCTCCAGGGATCCATTTCTTCTTGTGGACAGCAGGTACATGCTGATTTTGATGTGATGACATCATCATGTCGGTACTTCACAGAATAGGCGATGGGTGCGCCTCTGGAGCTGCCCTGCCATTCTGTATTGCTGGCAGCAGAGCTTCAGGAAACCTCCCTGTCTGGATATTTGCGCCTCCAATGGCAGCACAGAAAACATTATAGTGAGGGCAATTTGCCCATGGCCCTTCCCCCAAAGTCTCAGGTCCCAGTAGTCCAGATTGCGCTCATTATAATCTGCTTTTGCCTTCAAATAAAGGCTACATCCATCATAAGCTTCCTGTGTTAAGCACATGGTTTAAATGGTGACTATATGTATTTCTTGAATATAGTAACACACAATATGGGTGTGAAAGTGATGAAGTCGGGTTTATTCCATATTTTTAGTGATTTAGATGGGGAAAATTGGCTTCTAACTTACAGTATATGGTGTGTTGCCTTCTTCTGGATCGACATCCTAGTGATAGTGCAAAACACTAATTCTACTTTCTGGAGATCCAGCTAGGGCAATGATTACGGCAATTCTGACTGAAAAAGCATGCAAATTGCTTGTTTACCGAAAAGAAAGAAACCATCTCTCTAGCGCCACCTATTTGTGGCAACCTTGTCAATTTTGCTGTTCAACTAACTTTTCTGCTTAAAGGGAATGTGTGACGAATGCGGGCCTTGTGCCACCAATATGTCACGATCCCACCACTGACACGGGTATGTCAGTGGACGGAGGGATGCGACGCACTGCCGGCACATGGCTATCACAGGCACAGTGGGGGCTTATCTTAGTTATCCCGCCACTGGTACCATGTGACAACAATATATAGCAAGCTAATCGGGCTCTAACAATTTATCGCAGGGGAGTTATTTTGGATGCCCCACCACTGCTAACAACCTTCCAAGAACTGCGGGGATATATGGATATCCCACCAGGCAGCACGGTGGCTCAGTGGTTAGCACTGCAGCCTTGCAGCTCTGGAGTCCTGGGTTCGAATCTCACCAAGGACAACATCTGCAAGGAGTTTCTATGTTCTCCCCGTTTTTGCGTGGGTTTCCTCCGGGTACTCCGGCTTCCTCCCACATTCCAAAGACATACTGATACCGAATTTAGATTGTGAGCCCCATCGGGGACAGTGATGAAAATGTGTGCAAACTGTAAAGCGCTGCGGAATATGTTAACGCTATATAAAGATTATTATTCTCAGTTCCACTTTGGAACTCGCAGCTCTCCGGTGCCCCCCTTATCCTCAGGTCAGTCAGGGAACTGCACCTAGGATAACTAGTCGCCGGATGGGCTGCTTGTTGTGCACGGGCAATTAGACTACTGCAGTAAGGGAATTATCAATGCTTTGGACTCAGCCCCTCATTCAGCATGTAAGACCCTTCCGTACTGCCTACTAGCCCAACCAACCGAACACACCACACTGCCACCAGCTACGATTCACTTAATCAAAGAGTTAATTAAGAGGGTCCATGGCAAACCCCCAAATTAGTAGCGATTATCTAAAAAAGGCGCATAGTTCGTTTCTTAGAGCATGGAGACAAACTGATAGATTTATCATTTATTCCCAAAAGGTGGGCAGTGATTACATAGATAAAAGTTGTTACAAAGTTGAGACATTAAATATGTACAAGGCAAGTATAAAACAACAAGGATTAAAAAGCAGAGTAACACTTACATGTGCTTAGTTGGTATTAGGCAGACCATGGGCTAGGGGGGAGGGGCAGCCAGCCACACATCCCCGGACATCTGCAGATCTTTTCAGCATCAAAACTCCAGCTTCAACTGAAGAATTGTAAGGGAGGGGTATCTTATAGCCTAGGGTCGGTTACATCATGAAAGAGGCAGTCTGGAGAAGTTCATCCCCCCTTTCTCCAAGTTGCAATTTCACTGTAAAACTTATAACAACTATATCTAAACGAGGGAAGCTCGTATAAACACACCGATGGTCTCATTTTTCTCAATTTATCGAATCCAATAAGACAAAATCAAACATGCCATAATTAAGACACTCCATTTGGGAGCAATCAATATCTCAGTTTCTGGAGCGGTTAGAGCCGTGAAAATTAGGGGTTAGAAAGCTAGTTTCGTGCCCTTTGCAGAAATGTAATTATTATATCTCTGGCGCGAGGGAGGTGCCCGCTAGAGCTTCTTTAATATCTCTCATTGTTTTATTTCAGCTGCACGTGTCACGCAAAGAAATCCTTCCACTTAGCTAATCCACATCCTAGCTACAACAGGAAATGGACGGTGTCCTGTTACCAAATGCAGGCAGAGAGCTGTTAAGGAGGGGGGATGCTGCAGCTATATGACAACAAGATTTTCCCATAGAATGGAGGATTCTGGAAGGCTCCAGCAACATCATATGGTACTTAACATTACAGGATGGATGAATTCATTAGAACATAGCACAAAGACTGATTAGGCTTTATAATAATAATAATAATAATAATAATAATAATAATAACATTATTATTAATATAATAAGTATAATAAAAAGAAAGCACTACTTATCTATTAAAGGCCCTGACACTTTTTTCTCCCATCAATATATTGCAGGGCTACAGCGGTGTAATGATGTCAATGTAGCACGGCTCATCGATGTAATCGTTACATTCTGACATCACATTTGATATCAGCATTTATGTCAATTTTTGAGTCCCAACATATGCACATGACAACTTTTAATTTTTTTTAATTTTTCCATAAATTAAATTTATGCCTATATTTTTCTCACTTCACCAACTTAGACTATTTATTGCTGATGCATCACACACAAATCGGATTGCAAAAATATTTAAACACAGGTAGTAATGTAACAAAATAAAAGAGCCAAGGAGGGGTGAATACTTTTGCATGTCATTGTACGTATCGGCACACAGCAGGCCACCGCTGAACTGCTGCTGTCTGAGGCTGGACGGATACTGTAACATTACACAGGATTCCTCCCGATTATAGATAAATGGGATTTTATTTCCTGAAGATTAGATGTGTTTTCTGGAGGATGTCATGTGGACCATTATCCATTTCATGAAAAAGAAACCTCTTCTCCATGATGGAAAGTTGCCTGATTGACGTGAAGCAGATCAGTTCTGCTTATCTTTATATTCTCTCTTTTGATCCCTTTTGCTTTTGTTCTTGTAACTCATCACTTTTTGACATGCAATGTGTGCAGTCATAAGCTGACCCGGTTTTCAGATGCAGAAAATTGGAGCGACAGAACGGATGTCCCCGCACCATCTATAGTGTGTGCCAAGCATGGACTCATTCCTGGACAAGAAACCGAGTGATAGGAACAGTTCAACATGGCCACATTTAGTCATCCTATAAGGAGGCATTTTCTTCACGACAGCAAAACTTTGCCCAAAAATACACCATCTCTGGTCTCTCCACCTTTCCTGACGAGCCTGAGTTTGCGTCACCACTATATCATTACTGAGCATACAGTTCACACTTCAGGTTCTATCACCCTTGTAGGCTTTATTCACACTGTGATGCCTTTCATGCTGCTTGCGCTGCATGATCCCCATTGTCATGCCTGTCATGCCACATTGGCCCAGGGCCGGGTCCCTGTGGGCATCCCTGGGGTCCCTCTTGTGTGTGCACGGCACGCTCACCTCAGTTATGCCTGTCATGCCTGTTCTGCTGCATGACCACTGGAGCAGTGTGCATGCGCACCTCATCATGGCGGCATGCCATTGCTGTGTGCCTTACCTTATGCACGTGCCTGTGCTCAGCGCCCGAGTGCGTGCTCATCTCCATGCTGCTTGCAACGATTCCTCTCTATGGTCCTGGAGGATCAAATCCAGCAATCCTCTCTATGATCCTGGAGGACCGGACCATGTGATCCTCTCTATGGTCCTGGAGGACCCGACCATGTGACATTCTCTATGGTCCTGGAGGACCCGACCATGTGACACTCTCTATGGTCTAGGAGGACCCAACTATGTGATCCTCTCTATGGCTCAGGAGGACCTGACCATGTGATCCTCTCTATGATCCTGGTGTTAGGAGTCAGATTTCTGCCTCTCCCTTGCTGAAATCTAGATCCTCACATGCTGCAGTCTCCTGCGCCTTTCCTGCTGTAGAGGAGATTGCAGAGGAGATTGCCCTGCGGCAACTCTCTCCAGAGGCTAAGTCCTTTGTTCCCTCATCTGAGCATGCTCATGGGACGAACTCCCATTGGAGTTTGGGAGTCAGGTGCTCAGGTCCTGTGTCGAATCCCATTGGCTCTTCCTGGAGCCTGGAAGATTTCCGGAAGGTCCCGCTCGCTATAAAAAGCGCGCATGACTGTTCCGCCATGCGCTAGTATATTCATACTTGCTGCTGTATGTTTGTTGATGGATGCTTGGACTGGTGAATGACTCATTTGAAACCCTCATTCCTCTGATAATACGTCTGTGTGAGTGTTTGAGTTCTGCCAGTAGCAGTGCTAGCGCCAGCGTGCATTTGCTCCATCTACCTCAGCAGCTTAGCGTCTGACATCGCGCCTGGTTACCTGCGGTGTCACTAGGTGGCACTCCACGCCACGCTGCAGTAGCAGCTTATTAGCGCGTTTGCGGTTGCAACGCTGTGCGCACTTGTCACCACAGTAGGTCTCTGCGGGTGTAGTGCTGTCATATTTTAACTACTCCGGTGACCATTTATCGTCTGTGTGCTGCTGAATTCCTGTGCACCTAACAGGTTCAGCATACTTATGTTTATTATTTGTCTATACGACTCTGTGACTTTAACAGAGTCTGTGCTGTGCACTTTGGGTGGAGTCCACACTACCGCCAGATTGCTCTGTCGTCACTTAGCTGCGGTTTTCCATCCTCCGCACGGTTGACCCCGAGTGGCGAAGGCACTTTATTTATATTTTTATTTAGTGCCTTCCGCCACTCCTTTACACCTGGAGCACCCGACCCATTGTCCTCACCAGGAAGTCCAGGTGCTAATGCCCTATATCAGACCGCCCCTTCCTATGGTCGGGCCTGATTACCATGTTTGCTTCCCTGCTAGGGCTGCATGGTCTCTACTCGGTCGTTCCCTGTATTCAGCGCCCCTGCACCCTGCACTGTTGTGCTTCTCTGCACACGCTCTGTGCTTGTACTCTGTCTATTGTCCTGTGTCACGTCTTGTGTTGTCTTTTGTGTCATGTCTTGTCTTTTCTATACTCAGCTTTGTCTTGCTTTCCATGTGCTTTGTCTGAACCCGGCTCTGGGCTCTAGCATTAGTTCCGCTTCTTTCTCTTGTACCCGGCTCTGTGCTTCAGCCTACGTTCCGCTCTTTAACTTTTTCCGCTCTCAAGCTTTTGTACCTTTTCTGTGCTCCTAGCGCACGTCCTGACTAGTACCGTTTTCGTGCGCACTAGCACATTCTCCTTTTGTACCATATACCCATCATACATATTCGCCATCCCATAGGCACGTGCCCATATACCCATCATACATATCCACCATCCCATAGTCGAGTGCCCATATACTCATCACACATCCTACATCCCATAGTCCCATGCCCATATACCCATCACACACACATGCTCCATCCCATAGTCCAGTGCCCATATACCCATCACACATCCTCCATCCCATAGTCCCGTGCCCATATACCCATCATACATATCCACGATCCCATAGGCCCGTGCCCATATACCCATCATACATTTCCTCCATCCCATAGTCCCATGCCCATATACCCATCACACATCCTCCATCCCATAGTCCCATGCCCATATACCCATCATACATATTCGTCATCCCATAGTCGAGTGCCCATATACCCATCACACATCCTCCATCCCATAGTCCCATGCCCATATACCCATCATACATATTCGTCATCCCATAGTCGAGTGCCCATATACCCATCACACATCCTCCATCCCATAGTCCCATGCCCATATACCCATCACACATCCTCCATCCCATAGTCCCATGCCCATATACCCATCATACATATTCGTCATCCCATAGTCGAGTGCCCATATACCCATCACACACACATGCTCCATCCCATAGTCCAGTGCCCATATACCCATCACACATCCTCCATCCCATAGTCCAGTGCCCATATACCCATCATACATATCCACCATCCCATAGTCGAGTGCCCATATACCCATCACACATCCATCATCTCATAGTCCAATGCCCATATACCCGTCATACATATCCTCCATCCCATAGTCCAGTGCCCATATATACCCATCACACATCCTCCATCCCATAGTCAACCATTATGACACCATAATGAGCGGCGGGGGTTGCAACCTATGATGACATCAGCGTCGCCATGGCAACCATTGTGACATCATAATGAGGGGCGGGGCTTGATGCGCACACTCTTTTTCCCCATTATGTTAATAGGGGCAAAATTGTTTGGTGAATTGGAACGCGCAGGGTTAAAATTTCACCTCACAACATAGCCTAGGACGCTCTCGGGGTCCAGACGTGTGATGGTGCCAAATTTTGTGGCTGTAGTTGCGACGGTGCGGATGCCAATCCCAGACATACACACATACATACATACATACACACACTTGAGCTTTATATATTAGATATGTTTTTTTTTATCAGGTAGTAAAATAGAGACTGAATCACCTGATGATTTTCTCTTATTGTAATAATATTCAGAAGTGAATGCCTGCAGATAATTCTCATTCCTATTATGAGTTACAACCCATTAAATATGACCCGATAAACCTCAGCGACGGCTTCATTATGAACTTGACGCGTCAATGTGTCATATCAAGATAAAGCATGAAGGATACAAAGTGTAATAAAATGTCATTTTCGGAGTGATGAATTATGCAAAAATATGCATTTAATATGTGACTCTCGTTCATGAACGTCAACCTCGATGTCTCCTGCTGGAAAATACAGTATATTTTACTAACATGAAAACTCTTAAATCTGTCTCCACCTTGACGTATGACCAAACCATATGCTTTCCAATGATCTGTCATCTGGGTTTTTATTGTGGGTTTGGAGACGTAAGAGCTCTTTTTTATTCTATCAGTGGGTCTCCCTTATTCTTCGAGTTTATAGATTATTTATCACTTTTATTAAAAATAAATATGGGATGAATGCTACGAATGGTGCAGGCACTAAATAACGTAAAATAACAGGGTCTCCTCCTTGATGAGGTTTTAGGAAGAGGCCCAAGTGAAGAACATCATTTTATTACCTACTAATTAAAGACATTTGATTAGGATGAATAATTTTCTGGTTTATGTGATACCCAGGAAAAAGAACCAACCCCCGAAAGCACAATTCACTTTTAGTACCCTCCTTTTGAATTAGGTTCTTAGCCATCTCCAGGTCTTAAAGGGGTTTTTACAGATTTGAAAAAAGATAGCAAAGAACAAGTACAACTCATCTCTTTAGTCCCATGCTGCTTCAGCATCGGTGGTCCCTACTGTTCAATGATAACATCCTGCAGAAATCACTTGCCATGACTGCCACACCCAATCATTGGCTTCAGCAGTCATGTGTCATACATGGCATCACAAGAAGGATAGAGATTGGCTGCAGTGGTCACAATAATGATGTTTGGCATGTGATAACTGCCAGAGGTGTAATTATAGTGGCTGTAGGCGCTGAAGTTGCGCTCAGGCACTAGCGACTCCAGTAAATGAGGCCCAGAAAGGTCCCTTTGGCCCACAAGGGAAGACCACTGCTAATAAGGGCCCATGATAACTCAGATCCCTGTTACAGTTTTTGAATCTTGCGTTGGTCCCACGAACTTCAAGTTACATCATTTATTAGTCTAGAAAGAAAGCTTGAACCAGTGAGGTTTAACTCTAATGGTGGCGCTGAACCAATCGAGGATTGAAAAGCAGTCTATAAACATATCTACTATATAATCGTCTAATTCTGTCTGTCTGTTTGTAATGGAAATCCCGCGTCACTGATTGGTCGCATGCCACCCCTACCGTTGGGAGAGCTGCGTCGCTGGCCGCTGATCTCCCGACGGGTGCCGCAGTTCATCTCCTGCCACACGGAGGTCAGCGGCAACGCAGCCGGGAGATGACCGGCGCTATCCTGATTGGTCACGGTCGGCCGGGCACGACCAATCAGCGACAGGTGCTGTCCGCACGCAAATTGCCGCGGGATTTGAACCACGCTTACCGTATTGGTCGCGCCCGGCGACCAATCAGCGATATTGGCGTGGAATTTAACCCTCACTCACAGCGCGACGTAGTTCACTCATCTATACTGAACAAGTTCTGTCTTAAATCTTCATAAATAAATTACATATTCTAGAATAACAGATGCGTTAGAATCGGGCCACCAACTAGTATATATATAGGTTTAATTTATGCCACTATTGGCTCTTTGTCAAATGCTTACATATTCTAGAAAACTCCTTTTAAGGGCTGGTCTGGTACCTATAATGTCCTTTGTAAATATCTATCCGTACACATTAACCACTTTTGTAATTAGCTTCATTATACAATATCCTACACTTCTCCCTATTTAAAGGGGTTGTCCAGTCCAAATCAATAGGTCTGACTGCAGTCACTCTGTGCATATAAATATCAAAAGACTGACCGTCACTTTCATACAGAAAACAGGTGTGTACAGGTGCTTACTAAGAGTATCCATCTCCATATATAACTATCAAATAAAGTAGCACATACTCCCAGCCAGAGCCCTTTTAGTGGGCATGGCATCAATCTATACACTCGTATTGAGCGAGGTCGCACCCTCACTAGTGGTGCGGCCATCCAGTCAGCATGGCCGACAAGGGATCATGGCCTCACTCTATACAATTGTATGGAAGCAAAGCCCGCCTACAGGCTGGGAGTATGTATAACTCATACATACCCTGTGGTCCTGGCTCAGAAACCAGCAAATCACCACAGCTCACAGCATGTGCACTGGGTGGGAATCATAAGTCTTCTGTCACACAGACTTATTGATTTGGGCAGGACAACCCCTTTAACTGACTCCTAAATTTGTGTAAGGAGTCTCAAATAGGACATAGGATTCTGGCGCTGCACTCACTTCCTACAGCGCCTATCATCTTTCCTTAAACAGGACGTCATCAGGAAGCAGCTCTGCAGTTACTCACTAGCTTCTTACATAACTGCCCCTTCTGAAATCTTCCTGGATCCATGATGATGAATGTTGTGGGAGATGTGAGTGCAGCGTTGGCTCTCTGCTTCTGTCATCACCGCTGTAGCTTCTGAAAGTTGTCAGGAGACAGACATAGATCATTACGGCATGACGTGCACATGATGCTGCGCCAGCACAGCTAAGTAAAAGTAAAGCCCAGAAGGTAAGCAAAAATTTGAAGGTTTCACATCCAGTAGTCACAGATTACTGACATAGCCAATGAACCAAAATCCTGCAAATAAGTTTACACAGAAACATACCGGTGAGTGGGGCGCTGAATAGTCTGAATATACGCTTCAAGTTATATACAATATCTCAACTGCTATAGAGTATTCCCACTGTATTATGCTTAGTTCCTTACAGATTTTGTACTAATATTGAGATGAACAATTAGAGAAAATATCTCCTAAGTGCCTACAGAAAATCCAAACATTGTGTATAACCAATTACGTAAGGAGGTATTTAACGCTTTAATTTGATTAAACGCTATGTAAATATTGGCAGCAAGATTTGGGCTCCTTCAGGGAGATTCACGACATTGTAAACGTTCAGGGTGGGCAAAAATATTATTAATCTAATGAATTCTGCTTCTGTTTTATGTTAATGATGACCTTGTCGAGACTAGTTTAAATTATACATCCATATGATACTCCCCAGTGACATAACCTGACAAGTTAACGTAAGACATTATATTCTATGTTCTACCTACTTCTAATAGGAAGTTATATAGGCTTCGGGCATTGCTAAACTGAAGGTTTGTTAAAATCTAAATGTAGACTATACTGTATAGTACTCTGCAAAATGTTTTAGGCAAAGGTAGAAAAAAGTGCCACAGACTAAGAATGGTTTAAAAAATACAAACGTTATTAGTTTGCTTTTTATCAATTTACAAAATGAAAAGTGAATGAACAAAAGAGAAATCTAAATCAGATCAGTATATTTGGTTCAACAGCACTTTGCCTTCCAAACAGCATCAATTTTTTTCTGTACTTGCCTCCAGTTTTTGAAGGAACTTGGTAGGAGGTTGTTCCAACCACCTTGGAGAACTAAACACAGATCTCTGTGGATGTCGCATATGCAAATCCTTCTGTCTTTTCATGCAATCCCACACAGACAGGATGATGTTGGATCAGGGTTCTGTGGGGTCATACCATCACTTCCAGGACTCTTTGTTCTTCTTTCATTTCACAGGTCATACACCATAACAAGACTGAGCACAGCAACAATACACAAGGTAGTTATACTGCATAAGCAAGGTCTCTCCAGGCAAACATTTCAAAACAGTCTTGGATGTGAAGATATGCTATTCAAGCTTTTTTGAAGTAGCACCAAGAAATGGGCAACGTTAAGGACCATAGACACAGTGGTTGGACAGTGAAACATAGTGCACCAAATAAAAGACATAACGTGCATACTTCCTTCAAAATTGAAAGATGGGGTTGTTGTCCTGCTGCAGAATAAATTCAGAGCCAATCAGTTACCTAACTGATGGTATTGCATGATGGATAAGTATCTGTCTGTATTTCTCATCTTGGAGGACACCATTAAACTTCACCAATTTCTCATGCGGTTCATGCGTCGAAATGTGTAGAGTCATTACAAATTTTCTAATCTACCATATCAAGATATATTATTCCACCAGCACAGCCCATCTTAACCCCTTACCTACAAAGGACGTAATATTCCGTCCATGTGACCCTGGACCTAATTACCATGGACGGAATATTACGTCCCAGCGATCAGCGGCCGGGTGTCAGCTGATTATCACAGCTGACACCCGGCACAATGTGTCAGGGGCGGTCACGGACTGCCCCCGACACGTTAACCCCTTGTACACCGCGATCAAACGTGATCGTGGTGTACCGGGGGTTAAAGGCAAGCATCGGCAGGGAGGGTGCTCCCTCCTTGCTTCCCTGAGCCCCCCACGGCAGCGCAATGTGCAGCGCTGCTGCAGGGGTCTCTTTCCCTACAGGCCCCCGGATCCAAGATGGCGACGGGGGCCTTCGGGGGCCTGTAGGGAGCTGACTTCCTCACTGCCTGCAAAGCGCAGGCATGAGGAAGTCTGCAGAACTGCCTGTGACAGATTGCTGATCTGTCACAGTGATCTGTGATGTGACAGATCAGCGATCTGTCACAGGACAGTGATGTCCCACCTGGGACAAGGTAATAAAGTAAAAAAAAAAAAAAAAAAGTGTTAAAAATAATTTTAAAAAAATCGCTAAATAAATTAGTAAAAAAAAAAATATTCCCCAATAAATCCATTTTTTCAAAATAAAAAAAACAAAACAATAAAAGTACAAATATTTGGTATCGTCGCGTCCGTAGCAACCCGCCCTATAAAACTGTCCCATTAGTTAACCCCTTTAGCGAACCCCTTAAAAAATAAAAATGAAAAACGAAGCAAAAAATAATGATTTATTATCATACCACCGAACAAAAAGTGCAATAATGCGCGATCAAAAAGACGCATATAAATATCCATGGTACCGCTGAAAACGTCATCTTGTCCCGCAAAAAACGAGCTGCCATACAGCGTCATCCGCAAAAAAATAAAAAAGTTATAGCTCGCAGAATAAAGCGATACAAAAATAATTATTTTTTATATAAAATTGTTTTCATTGCAAAAAAACGACAAAACATAAAAAAACGACCTAAATGAGGTAACACTGTAACCGTACTGACCCGAAGAATAAAACCGCTTTATCAATTTTATTGCACGCGGAACGGCGTAAACGCAACCCCAAAAGAAATTAATGAAATGCTGGTTTTTGTTCATTCTGCGTCCCAAAAATCGGAATAAAAAGCGATCAAAAAATGTCACGCGCCCGAAAATGGTACCAATGAAAACGTCAACTCGTCCCACAAAAAATAAGACCTCACATGACTCGGTGGGTCAAAATACGGAAAAATTATAGCTCACAATATGTGGTGATGCAAAAACTATTTTTACAATAAAAAGCGTCTTTTAGCGTCTGACAGCCGCCAAACATAAAAACCCGCCATAAATAGTAAATCAAACCCCCCGATATCACCCCCTTAGTTAGGGAAAAGTAATAAAACTAAAAGAAAATGTATTTATTTCCATTTTCCCATTAGGGTTAGGGCTAGGGTTAGGGTTAGGGCTAGGGTTAGGGCTAGGGTTAGGGCTAGGGTTAGGGTTAGGGCTCAGATTAGGGTTGGGAGTGTGTTGGGGTTAGGATTGGAGTTATAATTGGGGGTTTTCCACTGTTTGGGCACATCAGGTGCTCTCCAAAGGCAACATGGCGTCTGATCTCAATTCCAGCCAATTCTGCGTTGAAAAAGTCAAATGGTGCTCCTTCCCTTCCAAGCTCTGCCATGCGCCCAAACAGTGTTTTACCCCCAAATATGGGGTATCAGCCTACTCAGGACAAATTACAAAACAACTTTTTGGGTCCAATTTCTCCTGTTACCCTTAGGAAAATAAAAAATTGGGGGCAAAAATATCATTTTTGCGGAAAAAAATGATTTTTTTATTTTCACGCCCAGGCGTTATAAACTTCTGTGTAGCACTTGGGGGTTCAAAGTGCTCACCACACATCTAGATAAGTTCCGTGGGGGGTCTAGTTTCCAAAATGGGGTCCCTTGTGGGGAGTTTCAATAGTTTAGGTACATCAGGGGCTCTCCAAACGCACTTGACACCCGCAGACCAATCCATCAAAGTCTGCATTCCAAAACGTCACTACTTCCCTTCCGAGCCCTGACGTGTGCCCATACAGTAGTTTTCTCCCACATATGAGGAATCAGCGTACTCAGGACAAATTGGACAACAACTTTTGGGGTCCAATTTCTCCTGTTACCCTTGGGAAAATAAAAAAAATGGGGACTAAAAGATGATGTTTGTTGAAAAAATACGATATTTTTATTTTCACGCCCGGTCGTTATAAACTTCTGTGAAGCACTGGGGGGGTTCAAAGTGCTCACCACACATCTAGATAAGTTCATTAGGGGGTCTAGTTTCCAAAATGGGGTCACTTGTGGGGGGTTTCCACTGTTTAGGTACATCAGGGGCTCTCCAAATGCAACATGACACCCGCAGACCATGCCATCAAAGTCTGCATTCCAAAACGTCACTACTTCCCTTCCGAGCCCCGACGTGTGCCCATACAGTAGTTTTCTCCCACATATGAGGTATCAGCGTACTCAGGACAAATTGGACAACAACTTTTGGGGTCCAATTTCTCCTGTTAGCCTTGGGAAAATAAAAAAATTGGAGAATAATTGATCATGTTTGTGGAAAAAATACGATTTTCTTATTTTCATGCCTGGGCATTATAAACTTCTGTGAAGCCCTTGGGGGTTCAAAGTGCTCACCACACATCTAGATAAGTTCCTCAGGGGGTCTAGTTTCCAAAATGGGGTCATTTGTGGGGGGTTTCCACTGTTTAGGTACATTAGGGGCTCTCCAAAGGCAACATGACACCCGCAGACCATTCCATCAAAGTCTGCATTCCAAAACGTCACTACTTCCCTTCCGAGCCCCGACGTGTCCCCATACAGTAGTTTTCTCCCACATATGGGGTGTCATTGTACTCAGGACAAATTGGACAACAACTTTTGGGGTCCAATTTCTCCTGTTACCCTTGGGAAAATAAAAAAAATGGGGACTAAAAGATGATGTTTGTGGAAAAAATATGATTTTTTTATTTTCACGCCCGGGCGTTATAAACTTCTGTGAAGCACTGGGGGGTTCGAAGTGCTCACCACACATCTAGATAAGTTCCTTGGGGGGTCTAGTTTCCAACATGTTGTCAGTTGTGGGGGGTTTCTACTGTTTTGGTACATCAGGGGCTTTCCAAACGCGACATGGTGTCCGATCTCAATTCCAGCCAAAAATGTCAAATGGTGCTGCTTCCCTTCCGAGCTCTGCCATGCGCCCAAATAGTGGTTTACCCCCACATGTAGGGTATCAGCGCACTCAGGATAAATTGCACAATATCTTTTAGGGTCCTGTTACTCTTGGAAAAATAAGAATTGAGGGTGAAAAGATCATTTTTGTGGAAAAAATATGATTTTTTAATTGTACGGCTGTATGTTATAAACTTCTGTGAAGCCCTTGGGGGTTCAAAGGTCTCACCACATATCTAGATAAGTTCCTTGGGGGGTCTAGTTTCCAAAATGGGGTCACTTGGGGGGGTTTCCACTGTTTAGGTACATCAGGGCTCTCCAAACGCGACATGGCGTCCGATCTGAATTCCAGCCAATTTTGCATTGAAAAAGTCAAACGGTGCTCCTTCCCTACTGAGGTCTGCCATGCGCCGAAACAGTGGTTCCCCCTACATATCAGGTATCAGCGTACTCAGGACAAATTGCACAATAACTTTTGCAGTCCAATTTCTCCTGTTACCCTTGGTAAAAAAAAGAAAATTGAACCTGAAGTATTTTTTTGTGAAAAAAAGTTAAATGTTCATTTTTTTTTTAAATATTCAAAAAATTCCTGTGACGCACCTAAAGGGTTAATAAACTTCTTGAATGTGGTTTTAAGCACCTTAAGGGGTACAGTTTTTAGAATAGTGTCTCTTTTGGGTATTTTCTATCATATAGACCCCTCAAAGTGGCTTCAAATGTGATGTGGTCCCTAAAAATAAAATGGTGTTGCAAAAATGAGAAATCGCTGGTCAATTTTTAACCCTTATAACTTCCTAACAAAAAAAAATTTGGGTTCCAAAATTGTGATGATGTAAAGTAAACATGTGGAAAATGTTATTTATTAAGTTTTTTGTGTGCTGTATCGCTGTGATTTAAGGGCATAAAAATTCAAAGTTGGAAAATTGCAAAATTTTCGCCAAATTTCCGTTTTTTTCACAAATAAACGCAAGTTATTTGAATGAAATTTTACCACTAACATGAAGTACAATATGTCTCGAAAAAACAATGTCAGAATCACCGGGATCCATGGAAGCGTTTCAGAGTTATGACCTCATAAAGGGACAGTGGTCAGAATTGTAAAAATTGGCCCGGGAGTTAACGCGCAAACCACCCTTGGTAGTGAAGGGTTTAATGTGTTTCATCCACTTTGGTCAATTTCTTTTGGTGGTTTTCCCCCCAAGCCACAGGATAGCTTGTCTCACACAACCACCCCATACTAGCACCACAGATTTTCTTTTTATTCGCCTCCATTAGGGTTTTTCCCTAACATTTAGGCGCTCTGTTCTCTATAGAACCCCATTCTAAAGCCCCCGTCACACACAGCGAGATCGCTAGCGAGATCGCTGCTGAGTCACAAGTTTTGTGACGCAATAGCGATCTCACCAGCGAACTCGCTGTGTGTGACAGGTATCAGCGACTGGCCCCCCCACTGGGTATCGCGGATCGTTTAGTAATGTCCAGGACATTTTTTTGATCGTTTGTCTTCCGCTGGCCAGTGCACATCGCTGCGTGTGGCAGCGAGAGAGCAATGATCAGCGTGTAAATAGCGGGTTTCTAAGCGCCGCGCTTAGAAACCGACTGTGTACCTTGGTTACCAGCATGCTGGTGCTGGGAGCTGGTATCCAAGGTACACAGCGGGTATCTAAGCGATGTGCGCGCTTGTTACCCGCACTGTCACTGGTCCTGATCGCTGGTGAGATCTGCCTGTTTGGCAGCTCACTAGCGATCATGTAGCGACACACCAGCGATCCTGACCAGGTCATATCGTTGTCAGGATCGCTGGTGCGTCGCTATGTGTGACGGGAGCTTAAGTGTGAGTACAAAATAGAGATGGCTTTCTTCAAGATAAAATAGCTGCTAAGTATCTTTCATTGAGGCCGAGCATGCACCATCATTTCACAAAATGTAGAACAATCCAGGTGGTATGACATCGATATCTCACAGTGAGCTCCACAAACTCTAAGTAATGTTCCTGCACATTCGACTGACAATGGAGGACCCCAGCAGCATGCTCCAAATGTCAGGGCAGGTGTAAACACATTGTGGGTGCAAGCACGTTCTGATGTCAGATTCCTGCCAGTCTATGCCGACCATTTGATACGCCCACAAAAGTAGTGAGTGGCTTCAGAAAAGAGCCAGAAATCAGAGCATGGCAATACCCACATTCTATGCACATGCTATGACATTGTGATTGCGTAGCTGGACTCCTTCAGTGACGGCATGCAGAAATAGGCGATTGAGTTTAGGGAGCATTTGCTATGAGAAAACGAATGTTGGCAATCAAGCAAAGGAATAGTTTCGGATATGGAAGTTGGAGGCCAAAAGGGTGAAGCCAGCCATTGGTTCAAGGTGCACCTAAGCTCTGTCATTTCCATATGGATTAAAAGTGAATTTAGCTGAAACTACACCCCTAAAATGTGTATTGCTTGTATTTTACTTATATCCCCTATGTAAATGTTTAAGTAACTAAATTAACTCATTACAAGCAAACAGGTCGCAGGTGAGGATGTTACCAAGGCCAAGAAATCAAAAAATTCAGTTGGGGTATGTAATCTTTTGAGGACAACTGTATGTTCCTGCTTGCGAATTTTTAGTTCACGTTAAGTCAGTCCGACATAGATTTTGTGACACGGACATGTGGCATAGTACTCCTCAGTAGAAGTGATGCATGAAATATATTCCTTGATTTGGAATGTCTGGGTCCCGTCAGAGAAGGTAAAGGAAGTGGATCTATAAATAGAGTTGAGTGAAACGGGTCGGTCAAATTCATAAGTCGTCGACATTCGCTAAAGTCGGGCTTCATGAAATGAAACCCGACCATAGCGTGAGGTTGGCCATGAGGTCGGCAACCAGAGCGCCAAAGTCGCGTTTCAAATGATGCTTCCAGCGCCCTTTTTCAGCCAATGATGGAGGACGCACACTGTGGGCAACGCGATGACATAGGCAGCAGTCACCACCATCTTTGAGAAGGGAATGCAAGTGATTGGCTTGCTTTGTGTGGCGTCACAGGGGCTATAAAAGGGCGTGCATGTCGACCGCCATCTTACTTCTGCCGATCTTAGCAAAGGGAGAGGTTGCTGCTGCTGATTCTGAATAAGGGAGAGCGTTAGGCAGGGAAGAAGAACAAAAAAAACTGCTTCTGCTGGTAGCGATTTTCACTGTACAACACAACAGATTGTGTGCAGTGACAGGGGAGGATATATTTGTGTGCCTCAGCTCTGTTGGTTATTAGGCTGCCTTATAAGGCTCCCTGATAGCTGCATTGCTGTTTGCACACTGCTGTGCAAACTGCTTTTTTAAAAGCAAAAATACTTTTCTTCCTCTTTTCTGCACAGTTACCAAGCGTTGATTTTTCCACACTTTTGTGTGCAGCAGTCCTGTTAAGGCTACTTTCACACATCAGGTTTTAGGCGTCAGGCGCGATCCGGCGTCGTGCCGGAACGCCGGATCCGGCAAATGTTTTGTAAAACCTGATGTGCCGGATCCGTTTTTCTGCCGGATCCATCTTGTTCTTGACAGACAAAACCGGATCCGTCTCATCCGGTTCATCCGTTTTTCTATCCATTTTTCGACGGATTACGCCGGATCCGGTTTTTAAAATTGACCCTTGTGGCCTTCCGAACGGGATTGGCTACTGGAAAACTATATATAGCGTGTTCCTACAGCCCTTCTTTGACAGGTTGTAGAGGAGAAAGTGCAGGTTGGAGAGAAGAGCAAGTTACTGGCGAAGATGGATGTTGTGATTGGAAATATTTTGAAGAATTTGGCGGATTTTATAGCGGAGGCGAATCGTTTGAGGGTGATTGTTCTGGAGAAGGAGAGAGCGAGACAGCAGCGCATCAGGCATCGTAGACGACGTTTGTGGATCCACCCCATCACAGCCAAGAGAATGACGCGTGGGGTCTATTCTACACTCTGCATGGACCTTCGACGAAACACGGATACATTTTTTGGATATGTTCGGATGAAAATGGAGAATTTTGATTACTTGGTGGAGCGCATTGCACACCTCATAAGAAAAGCGGACACCTATTGCCGCTTCTCTGTTTCATCCGCACAGCGTCTGATGGTGACTTTAAGGTAAGCCACATTTATTGGATGTGATCGCATCAGAGCACACTTTCACTGCAATCTTGTTGGTGGTAGTTTGTATCTCCAAGTGTTATAGCTGAGTTTTGGTATGTAATGCTGTGATTTAAAACTAATTGATTGTTTTTTAATTCCCCACAGATTTCTTGCAACTGGAGAATCCCTTTCGTCACTGCATTTCCAGTACAGACTCGGGATTTCCACCATATCTGGAATAGTGAAGTACACATGCCGTGCACTGTGGGACTCCTTAGCTGAAGAGTTTTTACCAGAGCCCACAACAGAGAAGTGGATTGAAATTGCTGACAAGTTTCAACAGATATGTCAGTTTCCCAACTGCTTGGGCGCTGTGGACGGGAAACATATCCGCATTGTAAAGCCAGCCGAATCAGGATCGGAATATTTCAATTACAAGAAATATTTTTCAATTGTCCTCATGGCCATCGCTGACGCGGAATACAAATTTATTGCTGTTGATATTGGGGCCTATGGCCGCTCCAATGACTCTCAAGTTTTCAAACTGTCTGCCATGGGGCGTAAACTGTATGGAAACACCTTCCAGTTCCCACCACCTAGACCGCTGCCGCAAACATCTGGTCCACCTATGCCATTTGTCTGTGTAGGGGATGAAGCCTTCCAGCTGTCAGAACACCTTTTGAAACCGTACTCTAGCAGAGGATTGACAAGACCAAAACGCATTTTTAATTACCGCCTCACAAGAGCAAGAAGAATGGTTGAATGTACCTTTGGTATTCTGACAGCCAAATGGCGGGTCCTATTGACTGCGATCAACCTCAAGACAGAAACTGTTGACGAGGTGATCAAAGCTTGCGTGGTACTCCACAATTTTGTTATCTGCAAGGAACCCATTTCCATTGAGGACACCTCTGAAGAAACCACCTTGCAAGATCACCATGACATTACCACTAGAAGTTCTGTGACGGTTTCAGTAATGAGGGACAATTTTGCACTATACTTTATGTCACCTCAAGGCAGAGTACACTGGCAGGATGACAGTGTGAAAGATTTGTGCCCTAACCAAACTTGTGTACCTTCTGTACCAACAGTATATACCTTTGCCAACCAAAGTTGGCTATCTTGTCATGGTCTCTATTTTTAGCTTTAGGCCACAGGTGTGTACCTGGTTGTGTTTTATGCAAAGTATTTCACCTTTTAACAAAAGTTGTGTACATTGTTAGGAAATCACCAACAATAAACACAACTTTTTAGGTGAAATACTTTGCTTCAAACACAACCAGGAACACAACTGTGGCAAAAAGCTAAAATTTACCCACAGTTACAGTGGGGAAAAAAAGTATTTAGTCAGTCAGCAATAGTGCAAGTTCCACCACTTAAAAAGATGAGAGGCGTCTGTAATTTACATCATAGGTAGACCTCAACTATGGGAGACAAACTGAGAAAAAAAAATCCAGAAAATCACATTGTCTGTTTTTTTTTCATTTTATTTGCATATTATGGTGGAAAATAAGTATTTGGTCAGAAACAAGCAATCAAGATTTCTGGCTCTCACAGACCTGTAACTTCTTCTTTAAGAGTCATCTTGTCCCGCAAAAAACGAGCTGCCATACAGCGTCATCCGCAAAAAAATAAAAAAGTTATAGCTCGCAGAATAAAGCGATACAAAAATAATTATTTTTTATATAAAATTGTTTTCATTGCAAAAAAACGACAAAACATAAAAAAACGACCTAAATGAGGTAACACTGTAACCGTACTGACCCGAAGAATAAAACCGCTTTATCAATTTTATTGCACGCGGAACGGCGTAAACGCAACCCCAAAAGAAATTAATGAAATGCTGGTTTTTGTTCATTCTGCGTCCCAAAAATCGGAATAAAAAGCGATCAAAAAATGTCACGCGCCCGAAAATGGTACCAATGAAAACGTCAACTCGTCCCACAAAAAATAAGACCTCACATGACTCGGTGGGTCAAAATACGGAAAAATTATAGCTCACAATATGTGGTGATGCAAAAACTATTTTTACAATAAAAAGCGTCTTTTAGCGTCTGACAGCCGCCAAACATAAAAACCCGCCATAAATAGTAAATCAAACCCCCCGATATCACCCCCTTAGTTAGGGAAAAGTAATAAAACTAAAAGAAAATGTATTTATTTCCATTTTCCCATTAGGGTTAGGGCTAGGGTTAGGGTTAGAGCTAGGGTTAGGGCTAGGGTTAGGGCTAGGGTTAGGGTTAGGGCTCAGATTAGGGTTGGGAGTGTGTTGGGGTTAGGATTGGAGTTATAATTGGGGGTTTTCCACTGTTTGGGCACATCAGGTGCTCTCCAAAGGCAACATGGCGTCTGATCTCAATTCCAGCCAATTCTGCGTTGAAAAAGTCAAATGGTGCTCCTTCCCTTCCAAGCTCTGCCATGCGCCCAAACAGTGTTTTACCCCCAAATATGGGGTATCAGCCTACTCAGGACAAATTACAAAACAACTTTTTGGGTCCAATTTCTCCTGTTACCCTTAGGAAAATAAAAAATTGGGGGCAAAAATATCATTTTTGCGGAAAAAAATGATTTTTTTATTTTCACGCCCAGGCGTTATAAACTTCTGTGTAGCACTTGGGGGTTCAAAGTGCTCACCACACATCTAGATAAGTTCCGTGGGGGGTCTAGTTTCCAAAATGGGGTCCCTTGTGGGGAGTTTCAATAGTTTAGGTACATCAGGGGCTCTCCAAACGCACTTGACACCCGCAGACCAATCCATCAAAGTCTGCATTCCAAAACGTCACTACTTCCCTTCCGAGCCCTGACGTGTGCCCATACAGTAGTTTTCTCCCACATATGAGGAATCAGCGTACTCAGGACAAATTGGACAACAACTTTTGGGGTCCAATTTCTCCTGTTACCCTTGGGAAAATAAAAAAAATGGGGACTAAAAGATGATGTTTGTTGAAAAAATACGATATTTTTATTTTCACGCCCGGTCGTTATAAACTTCTGTGAAGCACTGGGGGGGTTCAAAGTGCTCACCACACATCTAGATAAGTTCATTAGGGGGTCTAGTTTCCAAAATGGGGTCACTTGTGGGGGGTTTCCACTGTTTAGGTACATCAGGGGCTCTCCAAATGCAACATGACACCCGCAGACCATGCCATCAAAGTCTGCATTCCAAAACGTCACTACTTCCCTTCCGAGCCCCGACGTGTGCCCATACAGTAGTTTTCTCCCACATATGAGGTATCAGCGTACTCAGGACAAATTGGACAACAACTTTTGGGGTCCAATTTCTCCTGTTAGCCTTGGGAAAATAAAAAAATTGGAGAATAATTGATCATGTTTGTGGAAAAAATACGATTTTCTTATTTTCATGCCTGGGCATTATAAACTTCTGTGAAGCCCTTGGGGGTTCAAAGTGCTCACCACACATCTAGATAAGTTCCTCAGGGGGTCTAGTTTCCAAAATGGGGTCATTTGTGGGGGGTTTCCACTGTTTAGGTACATTAGGGGCTCTCCAAAGGCAACATGACACCCGCAGACCATTCCATCAAAGTCTGCATTCCAAAACGTCACTACTTCCCTTCCGAGCCCCGACGTGTCCCCATACAGTAGTTTTCTCCCACATATGGGGTGTCATTGTACTCAGGACAAATTGGACAACAACTTTTGGGGTCCAATTTCTCCTGTTACCCTTGGGAAAATAAAAAAAATGGGGACTAAAAGATGATGTTTGTGGAAAAAATATGATTTTTTTATTTTCACGCCCGGGCGTTATAAACTTCTGTGAAGCACTGGGGGGTTCGAAGTGCTCACCACACATCTAGATAAGTTCCTTGGGGGGTCTAGTTTCCAACATGTTGTCAGTTGTGGGGGGTTTCTACTGTTTTGGTACATCAGGGGCTTTCCAAACGCGACATGGTGTCCGATCTCAATTCCAGCCAAAAATGTCAAATGGTGCTGCTTCCCTTCCGAGCTCTGCCATGCGCCCAAATAGTGGTTTACCCCCACATGTAGGGTATCAGCGCACTCAGGATAAATTGCACAATATCTTTTAGGGTCCTGTTACTCTTGGAAAAATAAGAATTGAGGGTGAAAAGATCATTTTTGTGGAAAAAATATGATTTTTTAATTGTACGGCTGTATGTTATAAACTTCTGTGAAGCCCTTGGGGGTTCAAAGGTCTCACCACATATCTAGATAAGTTCCTTGGGGGGTCTAGTTTCCAAAATGGGGTCACTTGGGGGGGTTTCCACTGTTTAGGTACATCAGGGCTCTCCAAACGCGACATGGCGTCCGATCTGAATTCCAGCCAATTTTGCATTGAAAAAGTCAAACGGTGCTCCTTCCCTACTGAGGTCTGCCATGCGCCGAAACAGTGGTTCCCCCTACATATCAGGTATCAGCGTACTCAGGACAAATTGCACAATAACTTTTGCAGTCCAATTTCTCCTGTTACCCTTGGTAAAAAAAAGAAAATTGAACCTGAAGTATTTTTTTGTGAAAAAAAGTTAAATGTTCATTTTTTTTTTAAATATTCAAAAAATTCCTGTGACGCACCTAAAGGGTTAATAAACTTCTTGAATGTGGTTTTAAGCACCTTAAGGGGTACAGTTTTTAGAATAGTGTCTCTTTTGGGTATTTTCTATCATATAGACCCCTCAAAGTGGCTTCAAATGTGATGTGGTCCCTAAAAATAAAATGGTGTTGCAAAAATGAGAAATCGCTGGTCAATTTTTAACCCTTATAACTTCCTAACAAAAAAAAATTTGGGTTCCAAAATTGTGATGATGTAAAGTAAACATGTGGAAAATGTTATTTATTAAGTTTTTTGTGTGCTGTATCGCTGTGATTTAAGGGCATAAAAATTCAAAGTTGGAAAATTGCAAAATTTTCGCCAAATTTCCGTTTTTTTCACAAATAAACGCAAGTTATTTGAATGAAATTTTACCACTAACATGAAGTACAATATGTCTCGAAAAAACAATGTCAGAATCACCGGGATCCATGGAAGCGTTTCAGAGTTATGACCTCATAAAGGGACAGTGGTCAGAATTGTAAAAATTGGCCCGGGAGTTAACGCGCAAACCACCCTTGGTAGTGAAGGGTTTAATGTGTTTCATCCACTTTGGTCAATTTCTTTTGGTGGTTTTCCCCCCAAGCCACAGGATAGCTTGTCTCACACAACCACCCCATACTAGCACCACAGATTTTCTTTTTATTCGCCTCCATTAGGGTTTTTCCCTAACATTTAGGCGCTCTGTTCTCTATAGAACCCCATTCTAAAGCCCCCGTCACACACAGCGAGATCGCTAGCGAGATCGCTGCTGAGTCACAAGTTTTGTGACGCAATAGCGATCTCACCAGCGAACTCGCTGTGTGTGACAGGTATCAGCGACTGGCCCCCCCACTGGGTATCGCGGATCGTTTAGTAATGTCCAGGACATTTTTTTGATCGTTTGTCTTCCGCTGGCCAGTGCACATCGCTGCGTGTGGCAGCGAGAGAGCAATGATCAGCGTGTAAATAGCGGGTTTCTAAGCGCCGCGCTTAGAAACCGACTGTGTACCTTGGTTACCAGCATGCTGGTGCTGGGAGCTGGTATCCAAGGTACACAGCGGGTATCTAAGCGATGTGCGCGCTTGTTACCCGCACTGTCACTGGTCCTGATCGCTGGTGAGATCTGCCTGTTTGGCAGCTCACTAGCGATCATGTAGCGACACACCAGCGATCCTGACCAGGTCATATCGTTGTCAGGATCGCTGGTGCGTCGCTATGTGTGACGGGAGCTTAAGTGTGAGTACAAAATAGAGATGGCTTTCTTCAAGATAAAATAGCTGCTAAGTATCTTTCATTGAGGCCGAGCATGCACCATCATTTCACAAAATGTAGAACAATCCAGGTGGTATGACATCGATATCTCACAGTGAGCTCCACAAACTCTAAGTAATGTTCCTGCACATTCGACTGACAATGGAGGACCCCAGCAGCATGCTCCAAATGTCAGGGCAGGTGTAAACACATTGTGGGTGCAAGCACGTTCTGATGTCAGATTCCTGCCAGTCTATGGCGACCATTTGATACGCCCACAAAAGTAGTGAGTGGCTTCAGAAAAGAGCCAGAAATCAGAGCATGGCAATACCCACATTCTATGCACATGCTATGACATTGTGATTGCGTAGCTGGACTCCTTCAGTGACGGCATGCAGAAATAGGCGATTGAGTTTAGGGAGCATTTGCTATGAGAAAACGAATGTTGGCAATCAAGCAAAGGAATAGTTTCGGATATGGAAGTTGGAGGCCAAAAGGGTGAAGCCAGCCATTGGTTCAAGGTGCACCTAAGCTCTGTCATTTCCATATGGATTAAAAGTGAATTTAGCTGAAACTACACCCCTAAAATGTGTATTGCTTGTATTTTACTTATATCCCCTATGTAAATGTTTAAGTAACTAAATTAACTCATTACAAGCAAACAGGTCGCAGGTGAGGATGTTACCAAGGCCAAGAAATCAAAAAATTCAGTTGGGGTATGTAATCTTTTGAGGACAACTGTATGTTCCTGCTTGCGAATTTTTAGTTCACGTTAAGTCAGTCCGACATAGATTTTGTGACACGGACATGTGGCATAGTACTCCTCAGTAGAAGTGATGCATGAAATATATTCCTTGATTTGGAATGTCTGGGTCCCGTCAGAGAAGGTAAAGGAAGTGGATCTATAAATAGAGTTGAGTGAAACGGGTCGGTCAAATTCATAAGTCGTCGACATTCGCTAAAGTCGGGCTTCATGAAATGAAACCCGACCATAGCGTGAGGTTGGCCATGAGGTCGGCAACCAGAGCGCCAAAGTCGCGTTTCAAATGATGCTTCCAGCGCCCTTTTTCAGCCAATGATGGAGGACGCACACTGTGGGCAACGCGATGACATAGGCAGCAGTCACCACCATCTTTGAGAAGGGAATGCAAGTGATTGGCTTGCTTTGTGTGGCGTCACAGGGGCTATAAAAGGGCGTGCATGTCGACCGCCATCTTACTTCTGCCGATCTTAGCAAAGGGAGAGGTTGCTGCTGCTGATTCTGAATAAGGGAGAGCGTTAGGCAGGGAAGAAGAACAAAAAAAACTGCTTCTGCT
The DNA here is from genome assembly GCF_039654945.1 of Dendrobates tinctorius. NCBI lineage: Eukaryota > Metazoa > Chordata > Amphibia > Anura > Dendrobatidae > Dendrobates > Dendrobates tinctorius. Next base: position 35,882,016 of record NW_027361752.1, on the reverse strand, counting down.
GGTAGCGATTTTCACTGTACAACACAACAGATTGTGTGCAGTGACAGGGGAGGATATATTTGTGTGCCTCAGCTCTGTTGGTTATTAGGCTGCCTTATAAGGCTCCCTGATAGCTGCATTGCTGTTTGCACACTGCTGTGCAAACTGCTTTTTTAAAAGCAAAAATACTTTTCTTCCTCTTTTCTGCACAGTTACCAAGCGTTGATTTTTCCACACTTTTGTGTGCAGCAGTCCTGTTAAGGCTACTTTCACACATCAGGTTTTAGGCGTCAGGCGCGATCCGGCGTCGTGCCGGAACGCCGGATCCGGCAAATGTTTTGTAAAACCTGATGTGCCGGATCCGTTTTTCTGCCGGATCCATCTTGTTCTTGACAGACAAAACCGGATCCGTCTCATCCGGTTCATCCGTTTTTCTATCCATTTTTCGACGGATTACGCCGGATCCGGTTTTTAAAATTGACCCTTGTGGCCTTCCGAACGGGATTGGCTACTGGAAAACTATATATAGCGTGTTCCTACAGCCCTTCTTTGACAGGTTGTAGAGGAGAAAGTGCAGGTTGGAGAGAAGAGCAAGTTACTGGCGAAGATGGATGTTGTGATTGGAAATATTTTGAAGAATTTGGCGGATTTTATAGCGGAGGCGAATCGTTTGAGGGTGATTGTTCTGGAGAAGGAGAGAGCGAGACAGCAGCGCATCAGGCATCGTAGACGACGTTTGTGGATCCACCCCATCACAGCCAAGAGAATGACGCGTGGGGTCTATTCTACACTCTGCATGGACCTTCGACGAAACACGGATACATTTTTTGGATATGTTCGGATGAAAATGGAGAATTTTGATTACTTGGTGGAGCGCATTGCACACCTCATAAGAAAAGCGGACACCTATTGCCGCTTCTCTGTTTCATCCGCACAGCGTCTGATGGTGACTTTAAGGTAAGCCACATTTATTGGATGTGATCGCATCAGAGCACACTTTCACTGCAATCTTGTTGGTGGTAGTTTGTATCTCCAAGTGTTATAGCTGAGTTTTGGTATGTAATGCTGTGATTTAAAACTAATTGATTGTTTTTTAATTCCCCACAGATTTCTTGCAACTGGAGAATCCCTTTCGTCACTGCATTTCCAGTACAGACTCGGGATTTCCACCATATCTGGAATAGTGAAGTACACATGCCGTGCACTGTGGGACTCCTTAGCTGAAGAGTTTTTACCAGAGCCCACAACAGAGAAGTGGATTGAAATTGCTGACAAGTTTCAACAGATATGTCAGTTTCCCAACTGCTTGGGCGCTGTGGACGGGAAACATATCCGCATTGTAAAGCCAGCCGAATCAGGATCGGAATATTTCAATTACAAGAAATATTTTTCAATTGTCCTCATGGCCATCGCTGACGCGGAATACAAATTTATTGCTGTTGATATTGGGGCCTATGGCCGCTCCAATGACTCTCAAGTTTTCAAACTGTCTGCCATGGGGCGTAAACTGTATGGAAACACCTTCCAGTTCCCACCACCTAGACCGCTGCCGCAAACATCTGGTCCACCTATGCCATTTGTCTGTGTAGGGGATGAAGCCTTCCAGCTGTCAGAACACCTTTTGAAACCGTACTCTAGCAGAGGATTGACAAGACCAAAACGCATTTTTAATTACCGCCTCACAAGAGCAAGAAGAATGGTTGAATGTACCTTTGGTATTCTGACAGCCAAATGGCGGGTCCTATTGACTGCGATCAACCTCAAGACAGAAACTGTTGACGAGGTGATCAAAGCTTGCGTGGTACTCCACAATTTTGTTATCTGCAAGGAACCCATTTCCATTGAGGACACCTCTGAAGAAACCACCTTGCAAGATCACCATGACATTACCACTAGAAGTTCTGTGACGGTTTCAGTAATGAGGGACAATTTTGCACTATACTTTATGTCACCTCAAGGCAGAGTACACTGGCAGGATGACAGTGTGAAAGATTTGTGCCCTAACCAAACTTGTGTACCTTCTGTACCAACAGTATATACCTTTGCCAACCAAAGTTGGCTATCTTGTCATGGTCTCTATTTTTAGCTTTAGGCCACAGGTGTGTACCTGGTTGTGTTTTATGCAAAGTATTTCACCTTTTAACAAAAGTTGTGTACATTGTTAGGAAATCACCAACAATAAACACAACTTTTTAGGTGAAATACTTTGCTTCAAACACAACCAGGAACACAACTGTGGCAAAAAGCTAAAATTTACCCACAGTTACAGTGGGGAAAAAAAGTATTTAGTCAGTCAGCAATAGTGCAAGTTCCACCACTTAAAAAGATGAGAGGCGTCTGTAATTTACATCATAGGTAGACCTCAACTATGGGAGACAAACTGAGAAAAAAAAATCCAGAAAATCACATTGTCTGTTTTTTTTTCATTTTATTTGCATATTATGGTGGAAAATAAGTATTTGGTCAGAAACAAGCAATCAAGATTTCTGGCTCTCACAGACCTGTAACTTCTTCTTTAAGAGTCTCCTCTTTCCTCCACTCATTACCTGTAGTAATGGCACCTGTTTAAACTTGTTATCAGTATAAAAAGACACCTGTGCACACCCTCAAACAGTCTGACTCCAAACTCCACTATGGTGAAGACCAAAGAGCTGTCAAAGGACACCAGAAACAAAATTGTAGCCCTGCACCAGACTGGGAAGACTGAATCTGCAATAGCCAACCAGCTTGGAGTGAAGAAATCAACTGTGGGAGCAATAATTAGAAAATGGAAGACATACAAGACCACTGATAATCTCCCTCGATCTGGTGCTCCACGCAAAATCCCACCCCGTGGGGTCAGAATGATCACAAGAACGGTGAGCAAAAATCCCAGAACCATGCGGGGGGACCTAGTGAATGAACTGCAGAGAGCTGGGACCAATTTAACAAGGCCTACCATAAGTAACACACTACGCCACCATGGACTCAGATCCTGCAGTGCCAGACGTGTCCCACTGCTTAAGCCTGTACATGTCCGGGCCCGTCTGAAGTTTGCTAGAGAGCATTTGGATGATCCAGAGGAGTTTTGGGAGAATGTCCTATGGTCTGATGAAACCAAACTGGAACTGTTTGGTAGAAACACAACTTGTCGTGTTTGGAGGAAAAAGAATACTGAGTTGCATCCATCAAACACCATACCTACTGTAAAACATGGTGGTGGAAACATCATGCTTTGGGGCTGTTTCTCTGCAAAGGGGCCAGGACGACTGATCCGGGTACATGAACGAATGAATGGGGCCATGTATCGTGAGATTTTGAGTGCAAACCTCCTTCCATCAGCAAGGGCATTGAAGATGAAACGTGGCTGGGTCTTTCAACATGACAATGATCCAAAGCACACCGCCAGGGCAACGAAGGAGTGGCTTCGTAAGAAGCATTTCAAGGTCCTGGAGTGGCCTAGCCAGTCTCCAGATCTCAACCCTATAGAAAACCTTTGGAGGGAGTTGAAAGTCCATGTTGCCAAGCGAAAAGCCAAAAACATCACTGCTCTAGAGGAGATCTGCATGGAGGAATGGGCCAACATACCAACAACAGTGTGTGGCAACCTTGTGAAGACTTACAGAAAACGTTTGACCTCTGTCATTGCCAACAAAGGATATATCACAAAGTATTGAGATGAAATTTTGTTTCTGACCAAATACTTATTTTCCACCATAATATGCAAATAAAATGAAAAAAAAACAGACAATGTGATTTTCTGGATTTTTTTTTCTCAGTTTGTCTCCCATAGTTGAGGTCTACCTATGATGTAAATTATAGACGCCTCTCATCTTTTTAAGTGGTGGAACTTGCACTATTGCTGACTGACTAAATACTTTTTTTCCCCACTGTATATACCTGGTTTTGAATACCTTTTTACCTTTTAAATACCCTTTATTTAACCTTTTTTTTAAACATATTTCGCCGCAAAAAGACAGACAACCAGTGTAAACAATAATTTAACTTTTATTTAAAATATTTTTTTTTTTGTAAACTGTTTTTAAAGTTAAAAAAAACTTTTTTAATAAAGGTTTGAAAAAAAACTGGGCATTTTTATTACAAAACACACATTACAAATCTGTGTACTGTGGGGTGGAAATACTGCTGGAGGGGCTGCGGGACACTTCGACAATGGGAGTGTGGAGAGAGGACTGGGATCGTGGTGGGGAAGGAACAGTTAGAGGTGATGGTGTGGAAAAAGCTACAGAATGGGTGGACATGTGGGAGGCAGAAGAGGTGGTGGGCGGTGGAGTGGAGGGTTGGGCAGGGACTGTAGGAGCAGATGATGTTGATGGAAAGTTGTATGGGGAAGGAGTTTGGTACGGGGCAGGTTGCTGGAAGTGGGGAGATGTCTGGTACTGGGGAGGTTGCTGGTACTGGGGAGGTTGCTGGTACTGGCCAGGTTGCTGGTATGTAATAGGAGGGGGAGGATGGAAAGTGGCTGGAGGGGGTGCAGATGTAATAGGAGGGGGAGGATGGAAAGTGGCTGGAGGGGGTGCAGGTGGAGGAACTACAGTGGTGGAAGGTGGAGGTTGGGAGGTAACCTGCTGTAGAGCACCGTGGCACGAATGCATTACATGCATCTGCTGGGTAGGAGATAGTGTTGCCATGTGCTCCACAACAGACCTGAAAAAGGTGTGGTTTGGCGAAGATCTTGCTTCTGAATGCATGGTTTGCAGAAGTGTCTTCACCTCCAGAATGTTGGAGTTGATCTGCTGAAAGCCTGCGGAGATTTGCTCTGACAAGACTTTTAGACAGTTCTGGAAAGATGCATTCAGATGCAAGAACTCTGGCGCATAACTCTTTTCCTGACCCCTCTGCCGCTGCCGCCCAGTACCCGCAGGTGTACTAGAGGTGGCAGGGGCAGAAGGGTGGGGTAAAGGGAAAGCGATCTCCTCACCCGCAGCTTCATGTAATGTAGGCGGCCACGATGCTCCTGTGCTGGTGGATGGGACAGATGGGTCGAATGTGTGGGAAGGCTGGGAAGGTGCAGATGTAACGGGGCGGTCGAAGTGTCCCTCGGTGCCGGTCTCCTCAGGGATCGCCTCAGAAGGGTCCAATCGTGCAGGCTCCCGAGTGCTGCTCACCGTGCTGTGGAATAAAGAGAAAAAAAAACAATTAAAATAGTGACATGGTATGGCCCTGGCTGAAAAAAAAAAGTTACATCTAAACATTTTTTTGTCACATGTGGTGTGTAATATTTACCTTCTGGTGAGCATTGTCTCCCGGAGGAACGACAGGGCTCGTGCGTACTTGTACTTGCTCCTGCGTCCTCCAGATCCACTCGGGGCCCGCATCTCTTTATTGAACTCCTTCTTGAAACGATCCCTCACAGACCGCCACCGCTTCACAATTCTCTCCCCTGAAACGAGAAAGGACAAAGTGGTTAGTATACAACATCAGTGTTTCCCAAACTCCAGTCCTCATGGTCCCCAGGGGTCATGTTTTCAGGATTTCCAAAGTAAATAGAAATCCTGAACACATGATCCGTGGGGACCACGAGGACTGGAGTTCGGGAAACACTGGTTTAAATCAAGCAACCGGTACTGTATATACTTACGCTCTTTAATCTGGGCCCGAGCTTCGAGGTCCTCCCAGCGGTCCACAAGGAGCGAACAGATTTCCTCCCAGAGTCGTCGGGTAACGAAAAGGTCAGCGTGGCGGCGGTCAGCCATATTCCAGAGCGGCTCCCTTTCTCTGACTAGATCGATGAGGCGGTCCACATCAATCCCTCCATCCTCACCGTCAGAGTCGGGAGCACGCTGTGAAGGCTGTTAAAGAAAAAGACAAAAATAACATAATTAGCCTCCATAAAAGAAATGAAATAAAAAGTGCAAAAAAAACAAAGCAAAAATATTTATACTTACACGCTGGTGACCACCGCGTTGCTGTCGCCGACGACCCCGGGAGGCACTGCGAGGACCTCTTGGCCGAGCACCAGATTGGGAAGACTAGAGAAGAAAACAAAAAATGTTATGTCTTTGGATGTAGGCATTTGTTTGCTGTGTGTGGTCTGCAGAACATTGTTTTCTATGTGTTGTGTGTAGTGTGATGTTGTGTTTCTGCGTTTGATGCAAAAAACTTACCAATTGTGAGCCCACTCCAAGTGTCTGTCCACCCCTTCCTTCTTTTTCTGGGAGCTCCTCTTCATCTTGTGATTCCTGTTTTGAAATAAAAGGCAATGAATAGACATATATTACAGAGATGATGGATTTTGGAAATAAAAACTTACCGTCAAACGCTGACGATGCGAGGGAGGGCTCCCAGAAGAAGATGTGCTGTCTTCCTCATGGCCAGACGCCATGGCTGTGGGTGGTGTTCCTGCTGCTGCCATTGCTGCTGCTGCTGCTGCATCTATTGGGCGGCTGTTGAATAAAGAGAAACAAAGGGCCAATGAATATCTTGATATTCCATAGCCCTAGTTTGGAGGAATGGGGGATTTGATAATTACCGTCTCTCATCTGCTGCTGGACTCCCCTCCCGTTGTTCAGCATGCTGCTCCATTTGGGGTGGTGCTGATGGTGCTGCTGCAGATGTCTGCTGCCTTCTCCTGCTCCTGGTTCTTGGCTTGGGTGACATGTTGGGTGTGGCTGAGGGTCCTACTGTCTTGCTTTTATATATGTCTTGTGGGCAGAGCTACTGAGCATGCTCAGACCAAAAAAACCGGATCCGGCCACCGGATCCGGCTGTCGCCGGATCAGGCGCATTGCGGCGCTCATAGGCTTTCATTGTATGAAAAAGCCGGACACGCCGGATCCGGCGTGTCCGGCTTTTTCGCCGGAGACAAAAAACGTTACAGTAGCCGTTTTTTCCAGACGCTGGATCGCGTCACATTGCCGGATCCGGCGAAAATCGGATGAAACGCATGGCCATCCGGCTCGATCCGGCTCTAATGCAAGTCAATGGGGGGGAAACCGGATCCGGCATTGCATTTCGCCGGATCCGGTTTTTGTCAAAAGCGCCGGATCGCGCCTGACGGCGAAAACCTGATGTGTGAAAGAGGCCTTATTAGGCTGCCTGCTGCCATACTTGGACTGAGAGCATCATTGTCAGCCTCTTAAAATCTCTAGGGAGATTCAAATTCTCCCCAATACTATATGCACCTTGTACCTTGTCATACACCAGCCAATTTCAGCCTGTTAAATTGAGGTGTAATCTATAGTGGGCCTGAGATAGTTGTTCAGCCTCCTAAAATCTCTAGGGAGATTCAAATTCTCCCCAATACTATATACACCATGTAACTTGTCATACATCAGCCTATTTCAGCCTGTTAAATTGAGGTGTAATCTCTAGTGGGCCTAAGATAATAGTTCAGCCTCCTAAAATCTCTATGGAGATTCAAATTCTCCCCAATACTATATACACCTTGTACCTTGTCATACACCAGCCTATTTCAGCCTGTTAAATTGAGGTGTAATCTATTGTGGGCCTGAGATAATAGTTCAGCCTCCTAAAATCTCTAGGGAGATTCAAATTCTCCCCAACACTATATACACCTTGTACCTTGTCATACACCAGACAATTTCAGCCTGTTAAATTGAGGTGTAATCTATAGTGGGCCTGAGATAATAGTTTAGCCTCCTAAAATCTCTAGGGGGATTCAAATTCTCCCCAATACTATATACACCATGTAACTTGTCAAACATCAACCTATTTTAGCCTGTTAAATTGAGGTGTAATCTCTAGTGGGCCTGAGATAATAGTTCAGCCTCCTAAAATCTCTAGGGAGATTCAAATTCTCCCCAATACTATATACACCTTGTACCTTGTCATACACCAGCCTATTTCAGCCTGGTAAATTGAGGTGTAATCTATTGTGGGCCTGAGATAATTGTTCAGCCTCCTAAAATCTCAAGGGAGATTCAAATTCTTCCCAATACTATATACACCTTGTACCTTGTTTTACAGTACCATATAGCTGGTGGTATTTTTGGTACATTTTCCCAAAAATGAGGAAGTATGGTGGAAGAGACCATGGACGTGGGCGGGGGTTGCCAGCTGGTACTGATGGTGGTGGTGGTGCATCTGCTGGTAGTGGCAAAAGCACAATAGCACCTAAGGCAGGAGGTGTTGAGCCTGCGTCATCGTCTGGCTCCACAAAGCCTCGAAGGCTCCCTTTTCTGGGAGTAGGTAAACCACTTTTAAAGCCGGAGCTTCAGGAACTGGTTTTGGCTTACATTGCCGAAACAGACTCCAGCTAATATGCCCTCCTCTTCTGAAGTTTCAAAAAATGCAAGCACTGAGTCGTCAAGTGCTGCCTCCTGGTCAGGAAGAACCCCTTTCCTTGTGTTCTTCACCCCCACCAAAAGTGAATGATGCAGGAGGCCACACTTCACATTAGTCCATGTAGCTCTTTCTCAATACCATTCCTGGGTTATCAAGTCAAATCGTGAATTCCCCAGTCCAAGATGAATCTGACATGGAGTGTGGGTCGCCTGCCAGGGCAGTGGGGTTAATCGGTACTGGGTCGATGTCTCAGAGGGATGTGTCACGGTGGTGGTGGCCCTGGGCATCCATGCAAAGGGGTGAATAACGTTTATAGGTGAATGATACGTGACGCCACCTGTGGTTTCTGATCAGATTGACCAGTGCTGCAGTGTCACTTCTCTGGGACAGATGTTGTGGTGCAGCTAAGATATAGAAGCACTGCACAGGTAGGGCCGTAGTCGCAGGGCAGATGAAAGAGTTGGTAGATGGTGTGCAGTTCAGGATGTAGCAGAGCCGTGCGCCAGGCGCAGGAGAAAAATGACAGACACAGTTGTGCAGTTCCTTTACCTGTACTTGGTAAGTGCCGTCCAGGACCCAGAGTACAGATGGAGAAGGAGTTGGTCAGCCTGGAAGCAAATTAGGAATTCTCTCTCTGCAGATAGGTAGTGTGGCCTCCGTTCTAGCGCTTATCTGAGGTACTCGCAGTACTGAGTTCACTGAAGTTCCCCCTGTTGACTCTCTTTTGGAACTTTCTCGTATGGTAGGCAGCTGTAGCCTGTTCGTTTTGGCTCACACACATCGCTGCTGGGGCCTCCGAGCCTTAGTTGGGAACAGAGCATTTACAGCTACTACTTCCTCCGGTTTCTGCTGCAGGACGGTCAGTGTCCCTACAAACTCGGAGACCGGAATCCGGACCATGTGCTCCAGCTAGGAGTGAGCCTTAACTCTGCTCATCCTTCAGCTCCCCTTCTCACTTCCACACACTTCTCCTTCCCTTCACAGACTGCCCTAACTTCCCTCCTCCCGACCACAGAGAGCAGCTCCTCAGCAGTCAGGTTCAGAGCTCTCCCTGCTGGCCTGGAGTGGGAACTGTGTTGTGTGTTGGTTTAACTGCTAGAGAGATCCTTCGTTGTTCCCAAGCATGACATCACACTCCCTAGGAGTAAGGTAATGCCACTGTGGTGACCGTACTCCTGGGGGCACCACAAGTGCACTGATGCCCAGCCACTGCTAGATGATTCTGCTGGTACATTGACCCAGACCACTACATTCCCCTCACACTCTACACAGCCAGAATCTGACCCTGATGAAACTCAGGTTCCCCTTCCCGCATACTATACCACCTTACAGGGTGACAAAGAGGAATGTGCAGATGAAAGTGCAGGTTCCTTGAGCGGGGGGGCATACTCATGGGCGACGGCACTGGCACAGGGCTCCTCATAATACGCAAAAGTGTCTCTGCCGGTGGGAGGGCCCACCTGCCGTCAGACACACCGCCATACTATGAGTGGCCCTGTGCCAATGAGTGGGCCCACCTGCTTGCTCTGGATCACAGCACTTGCAAAGTTGAAATAATTACCTCTCCCTGCTCCACCGCCGGGATGTCTTCTGCGTTTCCTGACAGTGACATTCTGGTCATTGAGCGCGATGACATCACGTCTGTACGCCCTCTGCCTAAACAGTCCAAAAGGCAGAGAGATGGAAGATGGGGATGACGAGGAGTCCAGAGTAAGGGGATTCCCTAGCGAGGAGACTTATGTAATTGTTTTAAAGGTTGCGAGCAATTTTTGTGGCGCACTATACTCTGGAGAATGATATATGAGGCCCACCATACACTGGAGCATTCCAAAGGTGGACATCAGACACTGGAGCAGCATTTTCAGGGCCCATTATACACTGGAGCTTTAGAAATGGGGCCCATTATATATGAAGCATTATTTGGGCCCATAAGACACTGGAGCATCATCCATGGGGCCCATCATATACTGGAGCATTGTAAATGGGGCAGATTATATATGGAGCATTATTTGGACCAATCGTACACTAGAGAATCATCCGTGAGGCCCATCATATGCTGGAGCTTTCCAAATGGGGGCATCAGACACTGGAGCAGCATTTACATGGGCCATTATACACTGGAGCTTTAGAAATGGGGCCCATTATATATGGAGCATTATTTGGGCCCATAACACAGTGGAGATTCATCCATGGGGACCAACATATACTGTAGCATTATGTGGAGTTCATCATATACTGTATCGAACATTATATGGGACCAATGATTCTGTATGGAGAAATATATGGGCCTCATTACTCTGTATGGTGCACTATGTGGTGGCCATAATACTGTATGGAGTAATATACTGTCCATTTTTGGAACTATTGGAGAATTTAAAATGGATATCAGTCATGTGATGTAAGAAGTGAAGTATTTTTCATTGTACTATACCGCTATTTCTCTGCCATATCAGAGGATCATGAATTATGGCATGTGTTATTGGAGCCCAGTGACACTCTTTGACCCTGGGCCCACGAAAATCTGGAGCCAGCCCTACCCTCTAACACGACTTTAGCCAAATAACCCCCAGTTTTCAATGCCTAACTATTATTATAAAGTAAATTAAGGTTGACAAGCTTAAGTAATAAGAATTGATGTTTTTGGCATTAAATGGGCACTGTAGGTGTGTTTCCTGTCCTCCACTCACTGCCGACTTTTCTTCCCCATTGACTTGCATTGGGTTTCGTGTTTCAGTCGGCCTTCGACTTTTCACGATAATCGGCCCGATTGCGTTCGACTCGACTTTTGCGAAAGTTGGGTGGTACGAACCCGACTCGACCCGAAAAAAGGGAAAGTCGCTCATCTCTATCTATAAATATTAGGACATGTGACACATTTACCGCACGGGAAACAACCCGCCATTTGGGCAGAATTCGAGAAGAGAACACACAGTTTTGGTATGTATTGACTCCTAATCAAATGATCTTTAAAGTTCTTACTGCATCAAGGTGCAATTCTGGGAGTTTGAGGCAGGTAAGCTGCCAGGGCATTATCTGTATGTATAATTGGCCAGTATTTTGACAAAATGTCCCCCACTGGCAGTTGGAAGTGGACACAAAAGAGGTCACATGGTCTTCTTTTACCTTTTTAACTGGTTTGGCTAAAATTTCATCCCAAGAGATCTCCTTGGCTCTATGGTATCCATTCTTAATGCACCTGTTGCTGCATCCCCTACATCTAAACCTCTGTTTCAGATAATTGGATGGTTACACGAATCAAGTGTTAGTGGAACAGATGCGATGGGTTCTAAGGAACTGACCAACTGGGATGGCCCTGATGACTTGTTGGAAATGTGCTGAAGAGGCATGGAGGAGAGAGTTTACAGATGTATCTTTACAATATAATTCAGTTTGTAAAGCAATATAATAAAGGTAGATATATAGCTGAGAGTCAATAGGGAAAGAGGAGAGGCAAGGGGAGAGAAGAGGAGTGGGAGGAACCGGGGAGGAAGGCCACACATAAAGGGGAAATCAAAGTGGAGACACAGAGGAGAGTAAAAGTCCTATCAAGTGCTGCAGTAAGACATGTAAGTAAGCCGGCGGCTCCCAGGAGTAATGAAGTTCATTTTCTCCCATGTTCCCCTCTTTCAATGCTGCAGCCAGGCACCTTTATAATGGTAATAACCTGCAGATTAACTGTATATTTGCAGGTTAGTTGTGCTAAAGAACCTGACAGATTCCCATTAAATTTGATATTGTATATGAGTTAATATCAGTTTCTCTACACCAGACTGTTGGTAGATCCCATCTGCGAACCACTCACACTGTCTTCTTGATTATATTTTCGGTCATGAACTGAATGATTGGGATTCTGTCCTAAGTGACTTTAAAAGTTTAGTGCAAAAGAACTTGGAGAGCGTTCCATATCCATGTGGTCGTCAGACAAGAGTGAAGTGGGCATGTTCCCTAAGGAAGCAAAAAGTTTGCAGACTTATAGTGTTCACTTCATTCCTTTGAATAGTTTTGCCTGTTACAGGCAGCTACATTTTATTAACAGATAATTTGTGGTAATTCTATTGGGAAGCTCATAAAGTTCTGCATTCAAGCTTGTAGCAGCAAATCCAATCTGGCCATGTCTGTCCACAGGTGGTTTATACATATTCCTCAGCCAGTCGTGACAATACTCTATTACAGGGATCAATGAGGAATTTAAATTTTCAAAATTCTAATTTCAATCTGTTAAGGCCATCACTACACAGCAAATCAACCGGGATGAAGACTTTGGAGGTGGAAAACTCAGCAGAAAAATGAACTGTCTTCAGAATGCCATCATGCAATACTTTTCCAGATCATATTTGTAAGGCGGGAGTCTTAGAGCTTGTACTTTGGTGATTTGATTCTTTTATTCTGCTAAAGCTATTGTTAGTAATTCCTATTAAATTAGACTCTTATGTGTTTATAACATATAATTAGCTGCTCAAATATGAAAAATAGTTTAATGTAGGTCTACTTATGTAGAACACCAATTACCAAAAGGATAGAATTGGAAAACCTTGGAAGATGCTCAACAACTAAAGCCTCACCCAAGCAGGAGCTTTGAAGATGAAACTTTGGCATTCGATTGATGCTATATTAGCTATCCCATCTTGCCTCTCCTGTAAGATCTCATGCTGTCAGACCTTTCAGCGGCAGGGGAGGCACTCTTAAAGCCCCAATACAAATTAGACCAAAGTTGGACTAAATATAAGATTTCAACCAAGTCAATCATTCATTGTATGGTTTTTAAGTGACAAGTGATCGACGTTTGGGTGACAAGCGATTGTTCGAAAGATCGATTTGGCATGTCTGATGTTTTCGGATGACTATAGTGCATGGCATAATGTGAATGTACTGATCATTAGCTCCATCCCACTGATTTTTGAATGTTTTTGTGCGCTATTCATGGGAAATATATAAATGAATCTAAAAGATATTTGTACAAAGTAATTTGACATTTGCATGTCGCTGTTGTACAAATGGTGATTTATCATTAATTGTTCAATTGTCATTTCATGTGTATGGCCTGCCTCAGAATATGGGACTACATTTTTACTTTTCAAAAATGAAACAGTATATACAGTTGTGGCCAAAAGTATTGACACCCCTGCAATTTTGTCAAATAATACTCAGTTTCTTCCTGAAAATGATTGCAATCACAAATTCTTTGGTATTATTATCTTCATATAATTTGTCTTAAAAGAAAAAACACAAAAGAGAATGAAGCAAAAAGCAAAACATTGATCATTTCACACAAAACTCCAAAAATGGGCCAGACAAAAATATTGGCACCCTCAGCCTAATAATTGGTTGCACAACCTTTAGCCAAAATAACTGCGACCAACCGCTTCCGGTAACCATCAATGAGTTTCTTACAATGCTCTGCTGGAATTTTAGACCATTCTTCTTTGGCAAACTGCTCCAGGTCCCTGATATCTGAAGGGTGCCTTCTCCAAACTGCCATTTTTAGATCTCTCCACAGGTGTTCTATGGGATTCAGGTCTTGACTCATTGCTGGCCACCTTAGAAGTCTCCAGTGCTTTCTCTCAAACCATTTTCTAGTGCTTTTTGAAGTGTGTTTTGGGTCATTGTCCTGCTGGAAGACCCATGACCTATGAGGGAGATCCAGCTTTCTCACACTGGGCCCTACATTATGCTGCAAAATTTGTTGGTAGTCTTCAGACTTCATAATACCATGCACATTTTCAAGCAGTCCAGTGTTGTGAGTTCATTTTCCCCTTCGTCACTGAGGTCTGGTGAACTCCCTATTCTGGTAAAGGAAGGTAATGAGCCTGATTATCAGGCACCTGAGCCTAATGATGATGACTGGCTGAGTGGAGTCACGGACTGGATATAAGGCTGCCGACGCCCTTCTGCCCTGCGGGTGATTTCTCTGTGGACTTCTTTGAGACCAGTCTGATTCCTGCTCCTCTAAAGCTAAGTTTTCTGCTTTGCCTGTTAGCATTTGTGTTTTGTTTTTGTTTTCCTTGCTTTTCTGGATTCTGCCATTCCCTGCTGGGGTGAGCTGAATCTCCTTTTGCCGGTTGCTCTGTCTTCAGAATATTCCTGAGTACTGACTGTCATGATCTGAAGTGATCTGACAGTTTTAAATTGCACTGGGTGAACTTTTTTTACTTTGGAAAGTTCCAAGGTGTCTTGACTGTGCCCGGTGGTGGTTAGTGGTATTGCACTTTAGGTTTTTGTGCACGTAATTATGTATCAGGTGTGACACCCTATAAAGGTGTGCTAGGGGTGTGTAATCACTGCCTGTAATATTGTGAGATTGTTTTCACTCTGGGGGAGAGCCTGAAGGAAGGATGGAGCTGTGAGGAGTCCTGCGCAGCTTAGCCAGGGGGGACGTGTTTCAGCTATGGTGTCTGGACGAAGGGCTGGCATGGCGTGGTGGGGTCGCAGTGATGGTGTCAGCGGGAAGTGTCTGCATGGACTGGTGGAGTGGCGACTATGGAGAGTGGCACTCCCCATGTGGGACTTGGCTGCTGAGCTGGACTCAAGCATGCTTGACTTCGTGTCAGAAGCTGAACTCATCCTTGGGACTCTGGTACTAAGCAGCTGCAACTGGTGGTGGACTCTGCTCCGAGGCTGCACTAAGGTGAAGGATCCTGTTATGGTGATGGATCCAGGTGGAGGAGAAGATGCATGCAGGTGGTGGGCTCTGTTGCTAGGAGCGTACGCAACAGAGCAAAGCTAAGTGGTGTTTCCCCTGTATTGTCTCTTTCCCTCATGTGTGTTATTAGTGCAGTGGTGGGATTAGTTTCCGCACCGATCTATTCCCTAGTGAGGGTTTAGGTTCAGGGCGAGCTAGGGAGTTGAGGTACGCGTGCGGCGCCCGGTGCGAAACCGGCATAGGGAACGTTAGGAGTGCAGGGACACCTGCTCAGGGGAGCTTAGGAGGTCTCCACGTCCCCCATTCCCTATTGCAGGGCCCACTATTGTTGATGTTTCCCAGGTCCCCCTTATTATTTAAATTCGCCGTACTGGAGGCAGGGTTTCCAGATTTTATGTATAACGTGTAATTCCCAAATTCGCCAGGTGGAGGCGGCGTATCCACCTGCACGTTTTATTATTTAAATGCGCCCCACTGGAGGCGGTGATTCCAGGGTCACGTGTGTTATGGGTTCGCCTTGCGGAAACATCTGCGTCCAGACACACGTGACCATGACACTGACATAGCTTTTTGAAGCTTAGCGTCTTCAGGGCCTTTTTTCACTGTCAGTTTGTTGTCTCTTATTTTCATAGGGTTTTTCACGGATTGCAGACAGCAGCCTTCCTGTCCTTTCCTATCTAGTTAGCTTGGGCCCCGTCTTTGCTCAGTCTATCTTTCTGTCTGTGTTAGTGTTCTTTCTTCTTGCCTCACCGTCATTATATGTTGGGGGGCTGCCTTTTGCTTTGGGGTCTGCTCTGGGGCAGTTTAGATTTCCCTTTCTGTCTTTAGGCTATATAGTCCTCCGGCTGTGATCGAGGGGTCTAGGGCATCGTAGGAACCCCCCACGGCTACTGCTAGTTGTGTTGATAGGTTCAGGGGTCTGCAATCCGATAGCTGCCAACTTCTCTGGTTTTCTGGACTTAGCTAGCATTTCTTTTTTTGCCTCCTACGGTGACTCATTCATAACAGTCCAGTGCCAGAGGCAGCAAAGCAACCCCAAAACATCAGGGAACCTCCGCCATGTTTGACTGTAGGGACCGTGTTTTTTTCTTTGAATGCCTCTTTTTTTCTCCTGTAAACTCTATGTTGATGCCTTTTCCCAAAAAGCTCTACTTTTGTCTCATCTGACCAGAGAACATTCTTCCAAAACGTTTTAGGCTTTTTCAAGTAAGTTTTGGCAAACTCCAGCCTGGCTTTTTTATGTCTCGGGGTAAAAAGTGGGGTCTTCCTGGGTCTCCTACCATACATTCCCTTTTCATTCAGACGCCGACGGATAGCACGGGTTGACATTGTTGTACCCTTGGACTGCAGGGCAGCTTGAACTTGTTTGGATGTTAGTCGAGGTTCTTTATTCAACATCCGCACAATCTTGCGTTGAAATCTCTTGGCAATTTTTCTTTTCCATCCACATCTAGGGAGGTTAGCCACAGTGCCATGGGCTTTAAACTTCTTGATGACACTGCGCACGGTAGGCACAGGAACATTCAGGTCTTTGGAGATGGACTTGTAGCCTAGAGATTGCTCATGCTTCCTCACAATTTGGTTTCTCAAGTCCTCAGACAGTTCTTTGGTCGTCTTTCTTTTCTCCATGCTCAATGTGGTACATACAAGGACACAGGACAGAGGTTGAGTCAACTTTAATCCATGTCAACTTGCTGCAAGTGTGATTTAGTTATTGCCAACACCTATTAGGTGCCACAGGTAAGTTACAGGTGCTGTTAATTACACAAATCAGAGAAGCATCTCATGATTTTTCGAACAGTGCCAAAACTTTGTCCACCCTCTTTTTATGTTTGGTGTGGAATTATATCCAATTTGGCTTTAGGACAATTCTTTTTGTGTTTTTTCATTTAAGACAAATTAAATGAAGATAATAATAGCAAAGAATTTGTGTTTGCAATCATTTTCAGGAAGAAGCTGAGTATTATCTGACAGAATTGCAGGAGTGTCAATACTTTTGGCCACAACTATAGGACTTTGGCAGGATGAGGCCACTTTGTTTATCAATGTAGTTGTGATTTAGTCCTAACCTTTTGGGAAATACTACTGATACAAATGCAAGCAAGTGCAGGTATTTTGAAAATGTTCAAAACCTTAATTCTGCAAAATAAGTGTGTCACTCAGTTGAACAGAGAGGAAGGGGATGCAGAAGCAGTTTCTCTATCTTAGAGTTTCAGTAAAATAGTGTAAGGAGGAAAGGAAACTACAGGAGAAGACATTTCTTTTGCTTTGAGTGCTGAGTACTTTGCTAGGAGCAAATTAAGAGCTTACATATTCAACAAGAGGAAAAGGACACAAACACAAGACATGTAACATCTTGCTGCATTATGAATAATATACACACATGATCAAAATTGTTGGTACCCCTCGTTTAATGACAGATAAACCCACAATGGTCACAGAAATAACTTAAATCTGACAAAAGTTATAATAAATCAAAAATCTATGAAAATGAACAAATGAAAGTCAGACATTTCTCTTCAACCATGCTTCTACAGAATTAAAAAAAAAAATAAAACTCATGAAATAGGCCTAGACAGAAATGATGGTACCCCTGAAAATAATGTGACAAAAGGGACATGTTAAATCGCGGTGTGTCCACTGATTAGCATCACAGGTGTCTACAATATTGGAATCAGTGAGTGGCCTGTATAGAGGCTACAGATACTCACTGTGCTGTGTGTGGTGACATGGTGTGTATCACACTCAAACATGGACCAGAGGAAGCAAAGGAACGAGTTGTCTCAGGATAATAGAAAGGAAATTATAGACAAACATGTTAAAGGTAAAAGTTATAAGACCATCTCCAAGCAGCTTGATGTGACTACAGTTGCACATATTATTCAGAAATTTAAGCTCCATGGGACTGTAGCCAACCTCCCTGGATGTGGCCGCAGGTGGAAAATTGATGACAAATCAAAGATACCGATAATATGAATGGTAACAAAAGAGCTCAGAAAATTTTTTAAACAGGTTAAAGGTGAACTTCAAGCTCAAGGAACATCAGTGTCAGATCACACCATCCGCCATTGTATGAGCCAAAGTGGACTTCATGGGAGACGACCAAGGAGGACACCATTGTTGAAAAAAAATCATAAAAAAGCCAGACTGAAATTTGTCAAACTGCATGTTGACAAGCCACAATGCTTCTGGGAGAATTTCCTATGGACAGATGAGATAAAAATGGAACTTTTTGACAAGGCACATCAGTTCTATGTTCACAGAACACTGTCCCTACTGTGAAACATGGAGGAGGCTCTGTTATGTTCTGGGGCTGTTTTGCTGCATCTGGCACAGGGTGTCTAGAATCTATGCAGGGTGCAATGAAATCTTTAGACTATCAAGGGATTCTAGAGAGAAATGTGATGCCCAGTGTCAGAAAGCTTGGTCTCAGTTGCAGGTCATGGGTCTTGCAACAGTATAATGACCCAAAACACACAGCTAAAAACATCCAAGAATGGATAAGAGGAAAACATTGGACTATTCTGAAGAGCCTTTTTTGAGCCTTGACCTAAATCCTATTGTGCATCTTTGGAAAGAGCTGAAACATGCCGTCTGGAAAAGGCAACCTTCAAACACGTTGTCTGACCCACTGCCAAACTGGTCATGCTGAAGGATGTTGCAGGCAGCAGATCGCTCTCCACGGCGTCTCCAGACTCTGTCACGTCTGTCACATGTGATGATTGTGAACCTGCTGCCTGCAACATCCTTCAGCATGACAAGTTTGGCAGTGGGTCAGTAATGGTGTGGGGTAGCATTTCTTTGGAGGGCCACACAGCCCTCCATGTGCTTGCCAGGGGTAGCCTGACTGCCATTAGGTACCGAGATGAGCCCTTGTGAGACCATATGCTGATGCGGTTGGCCCTGGGTTCCTCCTAATGCAGGACAATGCCAGACCTCATGTGGCTGGAGTGTGTCAGCAGAACCTGCAAGATGAAGGCATTGAAACTATGGACTGGCCTGCCCATTCCCCAGACCTGAATCCGATTGAGCACATCTGGGACAGCATGTCTCGCTCCATCCACCAACGTCACGTTGCACCACAGACTGTCCAGGAGTTGACAGATGCTTTAGTCCAGGTCTGGGAGGAGATCCCTCAGGAGAACATCCGCAAGCTCATCAGGAGCATGACCAAACATTGTAGGGAGGTCATACAGGCACAGGCTCAGACTGGCCCACCAGAGAACCAGAGGATTCTCCGGTGGGTCCAGGCACTGACACCGGCTGGCATACTGGCCAGCAAGTGCCTAGGGCCCCCACTGCTCCAAGGGCACCCACTGCTCAAGGTGCCCCCAAGTAAGTGAGCATGGGGCCCCTGAGTCAAGGGGGCCCGCCCTGTGCCAGCTAGCAGCAGTGGGAGACAAGTTCCTGTCCCCGCTGCTAAAGCGAAATGAATATTCACGCTTCTCCACACCCCTATTGGCGTGGAGAGGCGTGAATACCATTCCTCTTTAATAGTGGGCAGCCCATCCCCACCACCGCATCCACACAACACACACACACCGCATCACTCTCTCACACTCACACACACAGCACCACATACACAGCACAACTCACCTCCCTGCAGCCGCAGGACATCCTGGCTTCCTGCTTTCTGGGCGTTTCCTGTCTGTGACAGCCCAGCTGGATGACGTCATCATCCAGCATGCTGTATTAGAGGGAAAGCTGCCGGAGAGAAAGAGGCTTTCGGGAAGTGCTGTGGCTGCAGGGAGGTGAGTTGTGCTGTGTGCCTGTGTGTATGCGGTGCTGTGTGTGTGTGAGAGTGATGCGGTGCTGTGTGTGAGTGTGAGAGATGTGATGCGGTGCTGTGTGTGTGTGATGAGTTGCTATGTGAGTGAGTGATGCGGACCAGTGCTGTGTGTGTGTGTGAGTGTGAGAGGGGTGGTGGGAGGCAATGATGGCAGTGGGGGAGGCAATGATGGAGGTGATGGGCAATGATATTGGTGGGGGAAGCAATGATGGAGGTGATGGGCAATGATGACAGTGGTGGAGACAATGATGGAGGTGATGGGCAATGATATTGGTGGGAGGAGGCAATAATGGAGGTTATGGTGGTCAATGATGTTGGTGGGGGAGGCAATAATGGAGGTGATGGGCGATGATGGCAGTGGGGGAGGCAATGAAGGAGGTGATGGACAATGATGGAGGTGTTAGGTAATGATGGAGGTGATGGACAATGATGGAGGTAATGGGCAATGATGGCGGTGGGGGAGGCAATGATGGAGGTGATGGACAATCATGGTGGTGGGGGAGGCAAAGATGGAGGTGATGGACAATGATTGGTGGGGAGGCAATGATGGAGGTGGGGGAGGCAATAATGGAGGTGATGGGCAATGATGGTGGTGGGGAGAGGCAATAATGAAGGTGATGGGCAATGATGGCAGTGGGGAGGCAAACATGGATGTGATGGGCAATGATGGTGGTGGGGGGAGGCAATGATGGAGGTGATGAAATGGACAATGATGGTGGGGAGGAGGTAATGTTTGAGGTGATGGAATGGGCAGTGATGGAGTGGTGGGGGTGAATGATAGGGGTGCTGGGGGAGAAGGCAATGATGGAGGGGGTGATGAGGACAATGATGGGGGAGTAGAGGGGCTGCATTATACTTTATGAGGGGGCTACATTATATTCTGATGGGGACTGCATTATTCTCAGGGGGCTACATTATATTCTGGGGGGGCTGCATCATACTATATGAGGGGGCTACAGTATACTCTGTGGGTGGCTGCATTATATTCTGTGGTGGGGCTGCATTATTCTCTCAGGGGACTACATTATATTCTGGGGGGCTACATCATACTATATGAGGGGGCAGCATTATGCCCTATTAGGAGGCTACAGTATACTCTATGGGGAGGCTTCATTATATTCTGTGTTGGTGCTGCATTATACTATATGAGGGGGGCTGCATTATGCCCTATGAGTGTGCTACATTATATTCTATGAGGGAGGCTACATTATAATCTATGAGAGAGGCTACATTATAATATTATATGAGGGGGCTACCCCTCTATGATTCTACCCCAACCCCTGCTACATAAATAAGACGTGTACTACCTTAGATTATACCCTGATATTAGTGTGTTTTACCACACAATTGGTTGTCTTGTACTTATTTCTATGTAGCTACATAGTGGGCCCCAAGGATGATTTTCTCTGGTGGGCCCAAGGTGCTCCAGTCCGACGCTGTACAGGCAAGTGGAGGCCACACACAATACTGAGCATCATTTTGACTTGTTTCCACTTTAATTTTGTCTTGTTTTGATTTTTATTTTGACTTGTTTCCACTTTCATTTTGGAAGTCTATCAAAATCCAGGCCTCCATTGGTTCAAAAATTTGATTTCCATTGATGATTATTGTGTGATTATGTTGACAGCACATTCAGCTTTGTACAGAACAAAGCATTCAATGAGAATATTTCACTCATTTAGATCTAGGATGTGTTATTTGAGCAGTGTATAATATACTGTATACATCTTCTCTTCAACCATCTGTTCATTATGTTCTAGGCTACTGGTTCTGATTGAAAATCAAATAAACATTCATCTCTCATGATTAGTGTTGAGCGATACCGTCCGATACTTAAAAGTATCGTATCGGATGGTATCGGCCGATCTAAAAAAAATATCGGGTATCGCCGATTCCGATACCGGAAGTCCCATTCAAGTCTATGGGACATCCGGTATCGGAATAAGAAAAACCCTATTTTTGCCTTGTACAGCCTCTCTGGGGTCTGTACAGGCCTTTCGGGGGGCTGTGCTGGCCTGCCGGGGGGTCTGTGCAGGCTCCGGTGGTCTGTGCAGGCCTGCCGGTGGTCTGTGCAGGCTCCGGTGGTCTGTGCAGGCCTGCCGGGGGGGCTGTGCCGGCCTGCCGGTGGTCTGTGCAGGCCTGCCGGGGGGGCTGTGCCGGCCTGCCGGTGGTCTGTGCAGGCTCCGGTGGTCTGTGCTGGCCTGCCGGGGAGCTGTGCAGGCTCCGGTGGTCTGTGCCGGCCTGCCGGGGGGCTGTGCCGGCCTGCCGGTGGGCTGTGCAGGCTCCGGGGGTCTGTGCAGGCATCGTCCGATGGGACTACAAGTCCCATCGGGCGATGCCTGCTACCATGACAGTGATTGACACATTAGCCAATGATGGAACAGTAGTAGTCCCATCATCCGGCTAATGTGTTGAATGTAAAAAAAAAAAATAAAAAAAAAAAAATTACATGCTACATACATACAACATGCATACTACATATATACTACATGTAACATACATACTACATATATACTACATGCAACATGCATACTACATACATGCTACATACTACATGCATGCTACATACATGCTACATACTACATACATAATGCATATATACTACATGCATGCAGCATACATACAACATATATACTACATGCATGCAACATGCATACTACATATATACTACATGTAACATACTTACTACATATATACTACATGCTACATACATGCAACATACATACTACATACATGCTACATACATACCTCATACATAATACATATATACTACATGCATGCAACATACATACATACTACATACATAATACATATATACTACATGCATGCAACATACATACAACATATATACTACATGCATGCAACATGCATACTACATATATACTATATATACTACATGTAACATACATACTACATATATACTACATGCTACATACATGCAACATACACACTACATGCTACATACATGCAACATACATACTACATACATGCTACATACATACACACTACATGCTACATACATGCAACATACATGCTACATACATGCTACATACTACTTACATGCTACATACATACTACATATATACCACATGCATGCAACATTCATACTACATATATACTGCATATATACTACATGCATGCAACATACATATATACTACATACAATACATACATATAGACATACAGTACATATAACATAGAGTACATACTCACCGTCACTTGTCACTTTGATCCCCGAAGCCATTGTCCCCTTGAGGAATAAATATCAAAATAAAAAAACACCAATATACTTACCCCGATCCGCAGAAGTCCACGAGGGTCCCACGTCCATCTTGCGTGGAGAACAGCAGCATCAGCTGATGCTACCGTTCTCTACCAGCTCCAGGAATACAATGACAGAAGGTAGGTATCTTTCCGCACTGTATTCCTCCACCACTGTAAAAAATTTCCCACGCAGCAATGGCATGAAGTGAGACTAGGGACATTTTTTTTTTTTAAAGTGGTGGAGTAATACATAGCGGAAGGATACCTACCTTCCGTCATTGTATTCCTGGAGCTGGTAGAGAACGGTAGCATCAGCTGATGCTGCTGTTCTCCACGCAAGATGGACGTGGGACCCTCGTGGACTTCTGCGGATCGGGGTAAGTATATTGGTGTTTTTTTATTTTGATATTTATTCCTCAAGGGGACAATGGCTTCGGGGATCAAAGTGACAAGTGACGGTGAGTATGTACTCTATGTTATATGTACTGTATGTCTATATGTATGTATTGTATGTAGTATATATGTATGTTGCATGCATGTAGTATATATGTATTATGTATGTAGTATGTATGTTGCATGTATGTAGCATGTAGTATATATGTAGTATGTATGTTACATGTAGTATATATAGTATATATGTAGTATGCATGTAGTATATATGTTGTATGTATGTTGCATGCATGTAGTATATATGTATTATGTATTATGTATGTAGCATGTATGTAGTATGTAGCATGTATGTAGCATGTAGTATATATGTAGTATGTATGTTACATGTAGTATATATAGTATATATGTAGTATGCATGTTGCATGCATGTAGTATATATGTTGTATGTATGTTGCATGCATGTAGTATATATGTATTATGTATGTAGTATGTAGCATGTATGTAGCATGCATGTAGTATCTAGCATGTATGTAGTATGCATGTTGCATGTAGTATGTATGTTACATGTAGTATATATGTAGTATGCATGTTGTATGTATGTAGCATGTATGTAGCATGTAATTTTTTTTTTTTTTTACATTCAACACATTAGCCGGATGATGGGACTACTACTGTCCCATCATTGGCTAATGTGTCAATCACTGTCATGGTAGCAGGCATCACCCGATGGGACTTGTAGTCCCATCGGACGATGCCTGCACAGACCCCCGGAGCCTGCACAGACCACCGGCAGGCCGGCACAGCCCCCCGGAGCCTGCACAGACCACCGGCAGGCCGGCACAGCCCCCCGGCAGGCCGGCACAGACCACCGGAGCCTGCACAGACCACCGGCAGGCCGGCACAGCCCCCCGGCAGGCCGGCACAGCCCCCCGGAGCCTGCACAGACCACCGGCCGGCCGGCACAGCCCCCCCGGCAGGCCGGCACAGACCCCCGGAGCCTGCACAGACCACCGGCAGGCCGGCACAGCCCCCCGGCAGGCCGGCACAGACCCCCGGAGCCTGCACAGACCACCGGCAGGCCGGCACAGACCCCCGGACAGTCGGCACAGCCCCCCCGAAGGCCCGAACTGACGGCGCATCATGATGCACACAGACAGCACATCATGATGACGTCATTTCGGCAGCCAATCAGAGCCACAAAAGTGGCTCATTGCATTTTGGACTTCCGATTCCGGTATCCGATACGAAAAAAGTATCGGTACTCGGTATCGGAATTCCGATACGGCAAATATCGGCCGATACCCGATACTTGCGGTATCGGAAAGCTCAACACTACTCATGATTCATAAAATCAAAATGGCTTTATAAAGTACTCCATGAAGATATGAACAAGACACCAGTGCAGAAGAACAACGGGTTTCGGATTACTCATGGTCCTTCTTCATAGCCCTAAATACCCATGCTTTTTCACGCTGGGCTAGGATTACTAAATCTTATTAGGCCAGGGATGGTTGGATAGTGGTCACATACTGTATGTGTGCAAGGTTATAGCACATGTTGTGACATCATGCCCTTACGTGTACTTGCATAAAAAGGTCCGGGGATTCAGCCAGAGAGACAAAGATAAAATGCGACAAGGACTGGACAGGTGATGGTGAGAGACCCCAAAGCATAATAAAGGGAGTTCGATTTGCAGAAAATAACTTGTCTACAAAATTCTTGTTTGATCCGCTTATCGCTAATTAGCAGTATATCCACCAGATTTTATTTATATGTTTTTTTTTGCAGCACCTAAAGAGTTACTAACTAGAGGGCTAGAACTCATCTGGCCAAGTCATTCAAGAAAAAAAAAAGTTTAGTTTTAAAGAGCGGACCACATTCACTGTACTTATTGGAGTATGTTATCGACAAAGAGCAGACGTAGACCTCAGGGGCACCCCTGTTAATGTCTGCTGATCTTGCACTCACTCTTAAATTTCTCTAGAGGCAGGTAGGTGCTTAACTGAATTGGCAACGCTATGAAATCCAATGTCAAAGGAAAGTTTTAAAAAACTGGTCACGCAGGGTTGAATATTTAGTATAATTGATCCCAGCTGGACCAGGAAAAGATTTTGGCTAAAAGGGTAAACGTCTTTGCCAATATCCTGTCACTTTTGATAGCTCACACAACTATGAACTTGGCTGATACAGGCCGGTCACATAGCAAAAGTTAAGTATCTTCTGTAGCCAAGAGAAGTTAACAATGCAGAAACATAGCCAGCTGCCTCACTAACTATTCTTCTTTCAAAATTTTGCTTTAAATGTTTGAATTTATTAGAAAAAAAAGGAAGAATAATATGTTGCCTGGTTACAAGATGTTCCACAGGTGAAACTTCACTTAGATCTGCAGACTCATATGAGCTGTACATTAGAGGTGATACTAAAATGTTATATCTGATACATAAAGAAATACATATGGCTTGTATTGTGGATTTTTCAGGCTATCTATATTACTACTTTAATTTGGCATAATTATTAACGCTAAGGCCTTGTTCCAAGGTCATTTCAGGCATATTGGGCATCTAGAGAGGTCCATGAAGTCTTTATTGTATTTCTGTGTTGACTTACATTGCCCACAGACAAGTTTTTTCATTAATATGATAGAAAGAAAATTGTAGCATGCTCCAATATATGCAAAAAAATCTCCCTTAGAAGCTTACAAAAGAACTAGTAGTTGAGGATGGATTTTTTCGACAGAAAAGAAGGTGGTCTAGAGGTGGCCAATGCCATACATGTCCAATATCATTCATCCAATAGCTGATCCTTCCATCCCTCCATACAATAATGCTTGGTTTGGTTTTGCATTCATGTGCTCTCTTGGGAGAGGAGAACAAGCCACTCTCAAATAATCATCTGGTGTCATGGAAAGATGGCATGAACTGTAGATAATTAGCTGTTCCCACACATACTGGGGTTTTCCTATGACTTTGCTCTTAATCATATTGGCATCCTTAAAATTAGGGTTCAAAAACTAATTTTTTGGCTCAAATCCCCTTCTGACTATATCCTCCTTTGCCTGAGCTCTGCAACAAAATAATTTTAGTAGCATTTATCTGCTGTATTTCTTGTTTCTTTTGTTGTTGCCCATATTCTTTATTTAGACCTTTAGACTGGAGTGCAACTGACTCGGGCTTTGGGCATCCTTTTCTACCCTTGATGCTTTTGCAATGCCTTAATGCTGAATAGTCTGTTCAGTCTTTCATGCAAGTCTGCAAGTAACTAAGCCATCAGGAGTTTTCATAAATTGTCCACAACGAGCACCAACCAGTGATTTCAACCGGTCCTTGCCTAATAATGTTTCCATGTTGCAACTCTCTTAAGGCGTTATTGATTGCAAATTAATTTATGGGCATATTTCAAGATTCAAGCCTTGGCCAATAGTCTAATATTTATGGGACCTCCGGATTCTTTCCTGACAGATGATGTTTGGGAAGAGATGGTTCTGGCCGGTTTAATCTCATTGGCCTATCCAGTTGTTCTCCTTGGAAGTAAGGAAGAATCAAGCAGTGGCTCTCTCATAAGGAACACAGAGGCCAATTATTACAGTGTATGTCAGAAGAGATAACTGTCAGATGAATCTAATTTATATGAGGGCTTTTACACTACATGATTATTTGGGTGATCATTGTGCCATTTTGCCCCACAGGAGCAAAACATTTTTTAGATAAGTTAATTTAAATTACCAGAGTTCGAAAACTTGCCGCTACAATGGTAGTTACATCAACCTTACTATTTACTGGAGTTATAATCCTACAAAAGAAAAGGGAGTGATAGCCCTTAAAAAGAAATATATAAAGTGAGATGAGACAAAATAGTTTGAATAAAGTGCAAGAATCTTTATTAATACAACTCACTCACAAAAATAGTACAGGCATAATAGCCCAATATACAAAATACAAGATGAGTGTTAAAATAAGGGAGGGAAACAAAGAACCAGGTGGCACTATTCATAATGGACCTCCAATAGACATATGCTAGTCATAATATGCACTGAGCACAGAGCAAATTGCATGGGCAATTCTCCAAAGAGAAAGGTACCAATAAGTATCTCAAGTCACAAAACAGTCTGTGTACAGACTGGCTAGCATTAGCTTTTTATGACAAAACAAGTGGAGCTCATAGTGCAATAAACAACAAATTGCTTACCCATGTGGGGAGGAGGGACACAGATGAAATGTGCACGCACTAGCCCCGACGCGCGTTTCACGTAGTTAGCTTCCTTGTGGGGCTGACAGTGAAGTTATTAGACTCCTGTGAATGCAAAGAAAAAACATTTATATTTGAGTGAAAGTAGGAAAGTCCCTTGTATAGATGGTGAACTCGTGAGACACATAAATATTATGCTGGTAAAGGACAACCATACAAGTAACCTACTTGGAAAAAATATGAACAATTGAAAATCAATGAAAATATTATCTAAAGCCTAAATGTCCCATCCAATTTCAGATTTTTCAACTGCAGCATGTGAGAGGAGATAACTAAAATTGATTTTGTGAGTACACAAGAATTACAAATAAATGCTCCTAAAGCCGTCATACACATTAATGTTGATGAAAATAAGCAGCTTGAAAAACAATAATTGCACTTTGGTTAAATAATTATGTGACCATAGTAAAGAAGGACATCATGATTGAAAGAATAGAAGGAACAAGATGAAGTGGAAGACCAGCAACCCGATTGCTTGATACTATCAAAATAACGGCAAAAAAGACCCTGGTGGACCTATTTAGGCTTACGCAAGATTCATCTTCCTACAGATCATTCATCTATCAAATTACCAACACAGGAGATCGAGCCAAAGGCTGTTAAAATAATAATAATAATAATAATGCCGTAATTTATCTGACGGATCAAAGACCTTAGACCTGCCATTTTTGACATTTTTCACACCAAAGTCAGACAAAAGATCTTTAATTTAAAAAAAGATCATTCATTCATGAAGACTATTCCCAAAATATTGTTCATTCATTGCAAAAGGTTATTGAACTACTATGGCCATGTTAAACAACTATAATGGGCAAGATGGACTAAAATGCGTATGGCTTTGTTGACATTCTGATCATTCGTTAAACTTTTCTTTCGTTAAATGATCATTAAACAAGCAACAAACTTTTAATGTAAGATGTATGGGGTTTAATGTCTAAAATTATCCTTTGTATGTGTTTAATGGCTTTTTCCATTGCGGATTAACTTTCTCCAGGACGGTTGGGTTATCTTTCAACTTACTATGTCTAAAGAAAATTTGAGGAGTCATCCAGTGTTTGAGAAGCATCGCGTCTGTGTTTGTAGTTTAGAAAATTGAAGGCTACTTTGAAATTAAGTAGGAGTTTATTTGGAAATAGTGCTAACTAACAACTGTAATATCATGAAGGACTTGAAAATATCTTCTACATCCCTCAAGAAAACACTGCATTCTTAGAAAAAGAACTCTTACGCTTATACAGTTGTGGCCAAAAGTATTGACACCCCTGCAATTCTGTCAGATAATACTCAGTTTCTTCCTGAAAATGATTGCAAACACAAATTCTTTGGTATTATTATCTTCATTTAATTTGTCTTAAATGAAAAAACACAAAAATAATTGTCCTAAAGCCAAATTGGATATAATTCCACACCAAACATAAAAAAGAGGGTGGACAAAAGTATTGGCACTGTTCGAAACATCATGTGATGCTTCTCTAATTTGTGTAATTAACAGCACCTGTAACTTACCTGAGGCACCTAACAGGTGTTGGCAATAACTAAATCACACTTGCAGCCAGTTGACATGGATTAAAGTTGAGTCAACCTCTGTCCTGTGTCCTTGTGTGTACCACATTGAGCATGGAGAAAAGAAAGAAGACCAAAGAACTGTCTGAGGACTTGAGAAACCAAATTGTGAGGAAGCATGAGCAATCTCAAGGCTACAAGTCCATCTCCAAAGACATGAATGTTTCTGTGTCTACTGTGCACAGTGTCATCAAGAAGTTTAAAGCCCATGGCACTGTGGCTAACCTCCCTAGATGTGGACGGAAAATAAAAATTGACAAGAGACTTCAATGCAAGATTGAGCGGATGTTGGATAAAGAACCTTGACTAACATCCAAACAAGTTCAAGCTGCCCTGCAGTCCAAGGGTACAACAGTGTCAACCCGTACTATCCGTCGATGTCTGAATGAAAAGGGACTGTATGGTAGGAGACCCAGGAAGACCCCACTTCTTACCCCGAGACAAAAAAAAGCCAGGCTGAAGTTTGCCAAAACTTACCTGAAAAAGCCTAAAATGTTTTGTAAGAATGTTCTCTGGTCAGATGAGACAAAAGTAGAGCTTTTTGGGCAAAGGCATCAACATAGAGTTTACAGGAGAAAAATAGAGGCATTCAAAGAAAAGAACACGGTCCCTACAGTCAAACATGGCAGAGGTTCCCTGATGTTTTGTGGTTGCTTTGCTGCCTCTGGCACTGGACTGCTTGACCGTGTGCATGGCATTATGAAGGCTGAAGACTACCAACAAATTTTGCAGCATAATGTAGGGCCCAGTGTGAGAAAGCTGGGTCTCCCTCAGAGGTCATGGGTCTTCCAGCAGGACAATGACCCAAAACACACTTCAAAAGCACTAGAAAATGGTTTGAGAGAAAGCACTGGAGACTTCTAAGGTGGCCAGCAATGAGTCCAGATCTGAATCCCATAGAACACCTGTGGAGAGATCTAAAAATGACAGTTTGGAGAAGGAAATCTTCAAATATCAGGGACCTGGAGCAGTTTGCCAAAAAAGAATGGTCTAAAATTCCAGCAGAGCATTGTAAGAAACTCATTGATGGTTACTGGAAGCGGTTGGTCGCAGTTATTTTGGCTAAAGGTTGTGCAACCAAGTATTAGGCTGAGGGTGCCAATACTTTTGTCTGGCCCATTTTTGGAGTTTTGTGTGAAATGATCAAAGTTTTTCTTTTTGCTTCAGTCTCTTTTGTGTTTTTTTCATTTAAGACAAATTAAATGAAGATAATAATATCAAAGAATTTGTGTTTGCAATCATTTTCAGGAAGAAACTGAGTATTATCTGACAGAATTGCAGGGGTGTCAATACTTTTGGCCACAACTGTAGCTCCATTTCCAGGATCGAGTATTTGGGTCCTTCAGATTATGTTTTACTTACGCACATTATGAATATGCAGAATGCTGAATAATGATAACATTTTGAAATTAAAAGTTTGCAGATGTTTTTGTTGGCTTCGACTAGAGTTACATAATAATGTTGTAGCAATACCATATAATGAGTAATTTATACATTGTTGGCCTCAGAGAGCTCCAGACATTAAAATGACGTCAGAGCTCATCTTGCTACATTGGACATTTAGAAATCTCTATCTCAATTTCATAAAAATTGGATCAGATTATTGAAACTAATCAATTAATGGTAAGAAGAAAGAAGGACGAGGCTTAAAAGCCCGATTACTGCTTGAGATGAATTTAAAGGTCAAAAACATTTCCATCTGGAGATTTTAACAAGATAATGCTGAAGTGGATAGCAACTTTTTTGAAGTTTCGACTACGATTTATATTAGTTCTCAAAATCTGAATTCACCACTATTTCTGCATTGTTTTCTGAGGAATTATATAAAATGAGTATTGTCAGATAACGAATGGATTGAAGGCTTTACATAGAAAATTATGGTAGATAATAAGGTTGAAAAAAGAAAAAAGTCCATACCATTCAACACACTGTGTGATCCAAGCATGTTGATCCAGAAGAAAAAAGAAAGGAAAACTTTAGGGTAATTGATTATCAATTCCTTTCTACCTTAGACAAAGAACAAGCAGTGGATAGTAGATCTCTATCCATTGATATATGGCACACAGATTGTCTAGCTGCAAACAGAGCCCGTACTGTTCCATACAATGGCGTTTTAGACACCCAATATGTCTCTACATTGGACCCCAATACAGCATATTATGCAATCTTATTTCTCTTGAAAAGTTATCAAGATGTTGCGTTGTAAAGTAAAACGTTGCAACATATGTATTACATCCTCATACAATTCAAACTTTTCTGAGTAATTTTAGGATTAGTGTTTCAAGTCAACCTATCATTTGAAAAAACTTTTTATATTTAAAAGGGCTGCATAGTGCTGCAAATCAATGGGGATCTGGCTCCTGAGCCCCCTCCATCAGTCAAAACATCTTGAAGTGAGCAGCTCCTTCATAAGCCGCACGGACAGAGCAGCGAGAGGCTCAATAGTAAGGATATAGGTTCCTCCAATGCTCTATGAAAGAACTGGACACATAAACACACTACTAAGCCCACACATTGTTCTCTGCATGCAGACCATGTAGGAGTTGTGCACTTCAGAATAGTGGTTTGACAAATAAGTGAGGGCTTTAGGACACAAAACACAAGATTTATCAGCTCCCGTAGATTGGCAATGGAAATACTAGGCACAGAAGAAGAATGCCTCTGCTTGGCTTGCAATGCAATGAAACAATGAAGGTGCCCATCCATATTGGACATAAAACTTCACCAATTTATTAGTAACAGATTCAACAGGTTCAAGGTAAATTAAAACTATAACATCAAGGCACACACCTACGCATTTCGGAATTTCGGACATAGTACTTTTCTTACTCATGGTATAATTACAATGTCACAAACATGATTTAAATATAGAAACCATCTAAAACAAAATTCATCCATTTAAATGAGCGGAAAGGAATAACAGCAAGACATGTAGAACTATTGGCCAAAGAATGAGCAAATGCCCCTTGACTTCATTTATCTACATAGGTTTTAGGTCAACAGTTCAAATGTTGTGGTTTCTTAAAGAAGAAAAAACCTAGCTCCTCACCATTCGGCAACATTATACATCCTCTTTAATATTTAAACTTTTTTTTCAATATAGGGTCAATGATAGGCTCACTTTAAGTTTTAGATGTTTAGAGCTGTCTATTAAATTCCTGGACAGACTTAAAGGGAACCGCCTTTCAGGGCTTATCCACAGCATTCTATACCCGACAAGCCTACCGCCTGCAATGATCCTCCGTCTACTGAACCACCGCACGACTTGCCCTACCCTCTCCTACTGTATCCTCATCCATCCCTGTAGACTGTGAGCCCTCGCGGGCAGGGTCCCCTCTCCTTATGTACTTGTGTGTCCCTTGTCCCTTGTCTTACACTTGTATATTACTCTTGTATATCTTACACTTGTCTATATTTCCCCTTTTCACATGTAAAGCGCCATAGAATAAATGGTGCTATATAAATGCATAATAATAATAATAAGCTCCCAATCCGACCTGTAAGAAAAGAAAAATAAGTTTTATTATAATTAGAGTTGAGCGATACCGTCCGATACTTCAAAGTATCGTATCGGATGGTATCGGCCGATCTTTAAAAAAAGTATCGGTATCGCCGATTCCGATACCGGAAGTCCCATTCAAGTCTATAGGACTTCCGGTATCGGAATAAGAAAAACCCTTTCCTGCCCTTGTACAGCCTCTCTGGGGACTGTACGGGCCTTTCGGGGGGCTGTGCCGGCCTGCCAGGGGGTCTGTGCAGGCTCCGGTGGTCTGTGCCGGCCTGCCGGGGGGCTGTGCAGGCTCCGGGGGGCTGTGCCGGCCTGCCGGGGGGCTGTGCCGGCCTGCCGGGGGGCTGTGCCGGCCTGCCGGGGGGCTGTGCCGGCCTGCCGGTGGTCTGTGCAGGCATCGTCCGATGGGACTACAAGTCCCATCGGGCGATGCCTGCTACCATGACAGTGATTGACACATTAGCCAATGATGGGACAGTAGTAGTCCCATCATCCGGCTAATGTGTTAAATGTAAAAAAAAAAAAAAAAAAAAAAAAAATTACATGCTACATATATACAACATGCATACTACATACATGCTACATTCATACTACATAAATACTACATGCAACATACATACTACATATATACTACATGCATGCTACATACATACTGCATGCTACATACATACCACATATATACTACATACATACTACATGCATGCTACATGCATGCTACATGCTACATACATAACACATATATACTACATGCATGCTACATACATACTACATGCTACATACTACATATATACTACATGCATGCTACATACATACTACATGCTACATACTACATATATACTACATGCATGCTACATACATACTACATGCTACATACATACTACATATATACTACATGCATGCTACATACATACTACATGCTACATACATACTACATATATACTACATACATACTACATACATACTACATGCATGCTACATGCATGCTGCATACATACCACATACATAACACATATACACTCACTGGCCACTTTATTAGGTACACCTGTCCAACTGTGTGTTAAGACTTAATTTCTAATCAGCCAATCACATGCCGGCAACTCAGTGCATTTAGGCATGTAGACATGGTCAAGACAATCTCCTGCAGTTCAAACCGAGCATCAGTATGGGGAAAAAAGGTGATTTGAGTGCCTTTGAACGTGGCATGATTGTTGGTGCCAGAAGGGCTGGTCTGAGAATTTCAGAAACTGCTGATCTACTGGGATTTTCACGCACAACCATCTCTAGGGTTTACAGAGAATGGTCCGAAAAAGAAAAAAAATCCAGTGAGCGGCAGTTCTGTGGCCGGAAATGCCATGTTGATGCCAGAGGTGAGAGGAGAATGGGCAGACTGGTTCGAGCTGATAGAAAGGCAACAGTGACTCAAATTGCCACCCGTTACAACCAAGGTAGGCAGAAGAGCATCTCTGAACGCACAGTGCGTCGAACTTTGAGGCAGATGGGCTACAGCAGCAGAAGACCACACTGGGTACCACTCCTCTCAGCTAAGAACAGGAAACTGAGGCTACAATTTGCACAAGCTCATCGAAATTGGACAGTAGAAGATTGGAAAAACGTTGCCTGGTCTGATGAGTCTCGATTTCTGCTGCGACATTCGGATGGTAGGGTCAGAATTTGGCGTAAACAACATGAAAGCATGGATCCATCCTGCCTTGTATGAACGGTTCAGGCTGGTGGTGGTGGTGTCATGGTGTGGGGAATTTTTTCTGGGCACTCTTTGGGCCCCTTGGTACCAATTGAGCATCGTTGCAACGACACAGCCTACCTGAGTATTGTTGCTGACCATGTCCATCCCTTTATGACCACAATGTACCCAACATCTGATGGCTACTTTCAGCAGGATAATGCGCCATGTCATAAAGCTCGAATCATCTCAGATTGGTTTCTTGAACATGACAATGAGTTTACTGTACTCAAATGGCCTCCTCAGTCACCAGATCTCAATCCAATAGAGCATCTTTGGGATGTGGTGGAACGGGAGATTCGCATCAGGGATGTGCAGCCGACAAATCTGCGCCAACTGTGTGATGCCATCATGTCAATATGGTCCAAAATCTCTGAGGAATGCTTCCAGCACCTTGTTGAATCTCTGCCACGAAGAATTGAGGCAGTTCTGAAGGCAAAAGGGGGTCCAACCCCTTACTAGCATGGTGTACCTAATAAAGTGGCCAGTGAGTGTATACTACATGTATGCTACATACATACTACATGCTACATACATACCATATACATACTACATGCATGCTACATACATACTACATGCATGCTACATACATACTACATGCTACATACATACTACATATATACTACATGCATGCTACATACTACATGCTACATACATACTACATATATACTACATGCATGCTACATACATACTACATGCATGCTACATACATACTACATGCTACATACATACCACATACATACTACATATATACTACATGCATGCTACATACATACTGCATGCTACATGCATGCTACATACATACCACATATATACTACATACATACAATACATTCATACAATACATACATAGACATACAGTACATATAACATAGAGTAACATACTTACCAATACTTGTCACATTGTTCCCCGAAGCCATTGTCTTTTCCGGAATAAATATTAACATAACAAACCACAAAAATACTCACCCACGATCCGAAGCAGTCCACGAGTGTGTCCCACGACGATCTTGGGTAGAGAACTGCAGCATCAGCTGTTGCTGCCGTTCTCTACGGGCTGCAGGAATCCAATGACGGAAGGTAGGTATCCTTCCGCACTGTATTCCTCCGCCACTTAAAAAAAAAAAGTCCCTAGTCTCACTTTATGCCATTGCTGTGTGGGAATTTCCCACGCAGCAATGGCATAAAGTGAGACTAGGGACTTTTTTTTTTTTTAAGTGGCGGAGGAATACAGTGCGGAAGGATACCTACCTTCCGTCATTGGATTCCTGCAGCCCGTAGAGAACGGCAGCATCATCTGATGCTGCCGTTCTCTACCCAAGATCGTCGTGGGAAACACTCGTGGACTGCTTCGGATCGTGGGTGAGTATTTTTGTGGTTTGTTATGTTAATATTTATTCCGGAAAAGACAATGGCTTCGGGGAACAATGTGACAAGTATTGGTAAGTATGTTACTCTATGTTATATGTACTGTATGTCTATGTATGTATTGTATGAATGTATTGTATGTATGTAGTATGTATGTAGCATGTAGTATGTATGTAGTATGTATGTAGCATGCATGTAGCATGTAGTATGTATGTAGCATGCATGTAGTATATATGTAGTATGTATGTAGCATGCATGTAGTATGTATGTGGTATGTATGTAGCATGTAGTATGTATGTAGTATGTATGTAGCATGTGGTATGTATGTGGCATGTAGTATGTATGTAGCATGCATGTAGTATGTATGTAGCATGCATGTAGTATGTATGTAGTATGTAGCATGTATGTAGTATGTATGTGGTATGTATGTAGCATGTAGTATGTATGTAGCATGCATGTAGTATATATGTAGTATGTAGTATGTATGTAGTATGTATGTGGTATGTATGTAGCATGTAGTATGTATGTAGCATGCATGTAGCATGCATGTAGTATGTATGTAGCATGCATGTAGTATGTATGTAGCATGCATGTAGTATGTATGTAGTATGTATGTAGCATGCAGTATGTATGTAGTATGTATGTAGTATATATGTAGTATGTATGTAGTATATATGTAGTATGTATGTAGCATGTAGTATGTATGTAGCATGCATGTAGTATGTATGTAACATGTAGTATGTATGTAGCATGCATGTAGTATGTATGTAGCATGCATGTAGTATGTATGTAGTATATATGTAGTATGTATGTAGCATGTAGTATGTATGTAGCATGTAGTATGTATGTAGCATGTAGTATGTATGTAGTATTTTTTTTTTTTTTTTTTTTTTTAACATTTAACACATTAGCCGGATGATGGGACTACTACTGTCCCATCATTGGCTAATGTGTCAATCACTGTCATGGTAGCAGGCATCGCCAGATGGGACTTGTAGTCCCATCGGACGATGCTTGCACAGACCCCCGGACATCAGCACATCCCCCCGGCAGGCCAGCACAGCCCCCCGGCAGGCCGGTACAGACCACCGGCAGGCCGGCACAGCCCCCCGGCAGGCCGGTACAGACCCCGGGCAGTCCACACAGCCCCCCGGCAGGCCGGCACAGCCCCCCGGCAGGCCGGCAGAGACCCCCGGAAGGCCCGAAATGACGGCGCATCATGATGCGCACACACCGCGCATCATGATGACGTCAGTCTGTCAATCAACTTTGAACTTCCGATTCCGATGCCGAATTCCGATATTGAAAAAATATCGGAAGTCGGTATCGGAATTCCGATACAGCAAGTATCGGCCGATACCCGATACTTGCGGTATCGGAATGCTCAACACTAATTATAATCACCTGCAGGTGGTCCGGCCCGAAGGGTGTCACAGGTCCTGATCCAGCGCCTCCCATCTTCTTGCAATGCTACCCTCCTGCTTGCTTCACAGGCTCCCCGGCTTCACGCGCCTGTGCCTGTGTACTTATCTGTCGTGTTGAGGGAAAAGCAAATTCCTGCAGTGCGCAGGCGCAGGGTCTGTCTGCCCTTTCTCTGCAACTGCGCACTGTAGTACTTTGCTCTGCCATCAACAGGACAGATAAGTACGCCTGTGCAGGAGTGCGATGTCAGGGAGCCTACGTGGATGATGCAGGGCCGCGTCATCCACATGAATCAAGCAGGAGGGCGGCATCGCAAGAAGACGGGAAGCGCTGGACCAGGACCTGTGACACCCATCAGACTGGACTGCTCACAGGTGAGTATGATAAAACGGCAGCACTGTGGCTCAGTGGTTAGTACTGCAGCTTTGCATTGCTGGGGTCCTGGGTTCAAATCCCACCAAGGACAAAATCTGCAAGGAGTTTGTATGCTCTCCCCGTGTTTGCGTGGGTTTCCTCCAGGATTTCCCATTTCCTATCACATTCCAAAGACACACTGATAGGGAATCTAGATTGTGAGCCCCAATGATAATTTGTGCAAACTGTAAAACGCTGCGAAATATGATAGCGCTATATAAAAATAAAGATTACTTATTATTTATTCCTCTCTTGCAGGTCAGATTGGAGGCTTATCTACAGCATTATATGTCCCCCATAGTTAACATAGATTAAACAGACAGCTGTGAACTGATATTAATAGCCAGGGCAGGGGCAGGGAAATTTTCCTCCCTACCAAGCTAAGAACACCAGCCTTCAGCTGCCCCAAAAATGGCGCATCAATAAGATGCAACAATTCTGGCATTTTGCCTTGTTCTTCCCACTTTGCCTGGTGCAGTGGCAAGTGGAGTAATAGCTGTGGAGTTGATGTCAACTTTGTTTTGGTAGCTGACATCAAGCTCAGGGGTTTGTGATGGAGAGGAATCTATAAGATGCCCCCAAAAATAATGCCACAGTTAAATTGTAAAAAAGACACTGCCAGAATAGAATCCTTAAATTGAAAGAAAGACACTGACACCTTTACGTGAAATAAGAATAGAAAAGCACAGTTATACTCACCTTTACACCTAATCCGTTGAAAATAATAAACAACCGTATACTCACTTATACGCCAAATCCACCTATGCCCATGTCCCCTGGAAAAGAAGAAAAACAATTAATATCCATGTCCAATGTGAAGATAATCCCTACTGCCCCATGACGATCTAAATTATTTGGATAGCGGTCACATCAGTAATGCAACCACTATTCATGCCAGCCAGCTCACACTGACGAAAGTTCTCACATAGTGAGCGGTGCCAAAAGTGAGGTCACCGGGATTCATCAGCTTTGAACTCCGGTGAACTTTCTCATGGCAGCTCAGTGCTAGACACTGCAAGAGCGATTACTCTCCTATCAGTGTGAGCCAGCTGACGGGGAGAGTAGTCACTGATGTGATTGCTCTCCAAATCACCTGGATCATCGTGGGACTGCATGGATTATCTGCACATCGGAAAGGTGATAGATATGGTTGTTTATTATTTTTCTTCTTTTCCATGGGACATGGGAATTGGTAGAATAGGCATAAAGGTAAGTATTTGGTTGTTTATTGTTTTCTGTCTTTTACAGGCTTCAATTGATTAGGCGTAAGGTGTAAAGGTGACTATACTGTAATTGTTCTTTTTTATTTTTATTTCAAATAAAGGAATCTGTGTCATTATTTAAATTGTCTTTTTCACAATCTAACTATGGGGTTAGTAATGGGGTTGTCTTATAGATGCCTCTCGATTACTAACCTGTGGGCTTGATGTCAGCAGCCATAAAACAGCTGACATCATCTCCACAAACATTAGACCATTTGCCAGTGAACCAGGGCAAGTGGGAAGAGCCAGAAAAAGCACCAGAATTGGCACATCTAATAAATGCACCATTTCTGGGGTGGCTGCGGACTGCTATTTTTGTCTGGGGGGGCAATAACCATGGCTCCTTACCAGAGAATACCAGCCCCTCAAATGTTAGCTTTAGCTTGGATGGTTGTCAAGCCATTTTTAAAAACCAGCCATGATAAAGCTGACAGCTGAGGGTTGCAGCCCACAGCTGTCAATTTTGCTTACTCTGGTTATTAAAAATAGAAGAGACTCCATGTCACTTTTAAAATGTATTTATTTATAGCAGAAGCTCTGACTTATGAATACTCTCCTTAGCGGCGCCTCTTCTTGCTGTTTTCAGTGAAAGCAGGCTGGGAGTAGTACTCGGTCATCAGCCGACGCCTGTGACTGGAGATAACTTTTTTATCACTGGTCACAGCTGCTGGCTCATGCTGTTAATTGTCCATGTGAGAATCGCAGCTATCTGACCGATGATAATGATCTTTCCAACAGTCAGAGCCACCTGTGTTTCTTGCAGTATCAAGCCCATGACAACGTGGGAAACACCCAATGTTTACGGTGCTGAAACCAAACAGTAACACGGACTTCGTGGAGAAGTCCATGTTCAGGGTCCATGCGCGAACACTAGGAATTTAGTAAACAGTATTTTTGATTTAAAGAAAAAAAGTGTAAAATCCATCCCACCAGCATCAAGGTGACCCAAATCGAGATAGTTCTAAACTCTAGTATTGAAACGTTACCATGTGTCAAAGTGACGGCTGTATTATTTATACAGTAGTGTTCAAAATTGTTGCAGAGTGTTTAAAAATATGAGTTAATCACAAAATCTTTATAGTAGTTTTTGTTTCCAGCATGGGGAACATTGCACGGTTTTCTAATTCAGAACATGAAGAGAAATATTTTAACTACTTTACAGAGAATAACAAAAAATTAACATTGGGCTGTTCAAAAAAATAGCCGTGTCTGCACTTGCCTTTCCAAACTCACAATATGTACTATTTTTTATGACGATTTAGCATTCCTGTGATTTACTAACCTAATATTTAGTTGTATACCCACAGTTTTTTAGAACTGCATCACATCTATGTTGCATAGAGTCGGGCACTTGTCCAGCCCAGGATGCTTTGACTACATTCCTCAATTTTGGGGTCTTTGGTGGCTTTGCCTCAGAAACTGCATTTTTGATGTCACCCCACAAGTGTTCTATCAGATTAAGGTCCGGGGATTGGGCTGGCCACTCCATAACTTTAATTCTGTTGGACTGGAACCAAGATTTTGCTCGTTTACTGGTGTGTTTATGGTCGTTGTCTTGTTGAAACACCCATTTCAGGGGCATATCTTCTTAAGTGTAACACAACATGACCTCTTCAGGTATTTTAATATATGCAGATTGGTCCTTGATCCTGGTATACGATAAATAAGACCAGCACCATTGCAAGAGAAAAATGCCCATATCATGATGCTTGTACCACCATGCTTCACTGACTTCAGAGTGTACTATGTTTCTCCATTTCTCTTTAGGCCAGTTGATTTGTTCTTGGACAAACTGTATCCACTTCAGTACATCTCTTTATTTAACAGTGGGACTTTGTGGGGACTTCTTGCGTAGCGATTAGCTTCTGTCACAGTACTCACAGGTAACTTGTGACTGTCTTTGATCATCTTTGAGCTGATCATTGGCTGAGCCTTTGCTATTCTGGCTATTCTTCCATCCATTAGAATGGTAGTCTTCCGTTTTCTTCCGCGTCTCTCTGGTTTGGCTTTCCATTTTAAAGCATTGGAGATCATTTTAGCTTAACAGCCCATCATTGCCTCCACTTCTTTAGACTTTTTACCCTCTTCAATCAACTTTTAATCAAAGTCCGCTGTTCTTCTGAACAATCTCACGAAGAAAGACCCATATTTCTCAGGCTTTCAAGGAGAAATGCATGTACAACATATTCTGGCTTCACCCTTAAGTAAAGGCCACCTGATTCACACCTGTTTCTTCACAGAATGATTGACCTCACTAATTGATCTCCACACTGCTATTATTTTGAACACACCCCTTTTCAATTATTTATTCTAATACACAGACTCAAAAGCCTGCGGATCATGAATGCCGAGTCTGTTGGTTTTCTTAGAATCTACTGCACCAAGAATGAAGAGTCATTTAGTGATGACCTCAAAGCTACTTCACTGGCCTCACAAAAACTAATAAAAAATATTCCTCAATATTAACTCACCAGATTTGTGTTTTCAAAAAAGGATTTGTCGTTACTTATAAGACATTTTTTTTAAACAATGTACAGAAAAAAAGCATACGAATGTAAAGAAAATATTTGGGGAAACCTTAGGATTCAAGACACCGTATATGAAACCTTCTGTGGCAGATAAGTAAATTCTTTCTCTGACCTAATGCTCTACATTAAAATGTATTCTGGTAGAACAGATACAGTGTAAATTAGCTGAAAAATCGTTTTCAGATAACTCATGTTTCCTTAATCCCAACCACCCATGGTGTAACGTCAAAATATGCCATGTTATTCTTGGATAAGAAGGAAAATCTGTCAACACGGCAAGAAAGTCAGAAGAAATGGATTATTACATTGGTATTATAGGGGAGGAATTTAGGAGATAAAGCATTTTTATGTTATTTTTGTGAATATATAGTAATAGTTTTCCGCTTTGCACAGTCCCTATGCTAGATCAGTTGCTTGACATCATGTTAATCACAAAAGGTCTCCTTTCTGGGATCACCAGTGAACAGATTTCATCTTTCAGGAAACCTCTCAATAAGTGTTAATTTTTCTTGCAGTGACACCACAGGAAATATAGAGCATTACACTACACCTATTCCAGTTAATGGGTTATCTATGTAATGCAGGACATGACAGGTCCTCCAGGGTGAGACACAATCTTTATAACTTGGTCTACGTTCTGGTGAAACTCCTAAATCAAGAACCCACTCTATTAACTTAATTGCCGTATATACTCGAGTATAAGCCGATCTGAGTATAAGCCGACCCCCCTAATTTTGCCACGAAAAACTGGGAAAACTTATTGACTCGAGTATAAGCCTAGGGTGGAAAATGCAGCCGCTACTGGTAAATTAAAAAAAAAATAGATACCAATAAAAGTAAAATTAATTGAGACATCAGTAGGTTAAATGTTTTTGAATATCCAACACCTATCCCCTGTAAGAAGAAGCTAACACGAAACGTGCGTCCAGGGAGCACTCCTGCACCCAGGTCATGTATACCCTCTCTAATTAGAATATAATTTATCCTCCTCCCTTCTGCACAATGCTGTTTCACTATTTATAGTATTGAGTAGCATACTTGCACATTTATCATTATATACTATGGTTTTATCATAGCATTATCTTTTAAGCATACTGTATATATAAATATATATATATATATATTTTTTTTTTTGTTTGTGTCAGGAATACACTAAGACACTTTGAGCACTATGTATTGCATTTTATTAATTTGTTTATCTGTTATTTTTTCTGTAACTTATTTGAGGAGTGGTATATATAAATACATTATTCTATTTTCTACGTTGTTATGAGCTCTGTATAACAAAAATTATAGCTTTCATGAGAAAATAAATTTATCATCCTTATGGTTCATTTAAGTATCTATAGTGTAATTTAGCATTAGTGCTCATATATTATGGCTATAATGTCCTGAAATTTTATAGATGCTTTCTAGTTCAGTTTGAACGTTAGGATTGATCCATTATTCACACATTGATTGGAAAATAACTGTTTTCATATCCATTGAACCATATAAGCACCAATTGTACCAGATAGTACTTTTTTGTATTAGTATTTATTGTTTCATGTTTTTTCTCTTTTTTTATTTACTTTGATCATTAGCTCATTAATTGGGTATTACTGATCCTGTGCTTTCAGGTCCATTTGTGTGTCTACCCACTAAATTAATAGAATTAATTTTTACCAATTGTTTGTCAATAATGTTACTAAAGATTGAATTTTAAATTTATTTGGCATATACGTCTTGTAATCTATAGGTTTAAAAGTAAAATTAATTGAGACATCAGTAGGTTAAATGTTTTTGAATATCCATATTGTATCAGAAGCCCCATATAATGCTCCATACAGTTCCTGATGGCCCCATAAGATGCTCCATACAAAATACACCCCATATAATACTGAACAAAGGTTAATAATGGCCCCATAAGATTCTCCATAGGATAATATGCCCCATATGCTGCTTTATAAAGGTTATGGCCCCATAAGATGCTTCATAAAATATGCCCCATATGAAGCTCCATAAAGGTTATGGCCCCATAACATGCTCCATAGATTATGCCCCATATGCTGCTCCATAAAGGTTAATAATGGCCCCATAAGATTCTCCATAGAATATGCCCCATATGCTGCTCCATAAAGGTTATGGCCCCATAAGATTCTCCATAGAATATGCCCCATATGCTGCTCCATCAAGGCTATGGCCCCATAAGATGCTCCATAAATTATGCCCCATATGCTGCTCCATAAAGGTTAATAATTGCCCCATAAGAT
Source organism: Dendrobates tinctorius (assembly GCF_039654945.1). NCBI lineage: Eukaryota > Metazoa > Chordata > Amphibia > Anura > Dendrobatidae > Dendrobates > Dendrobates tinctorius. The sequence goes on along the minus strand of NW_027361752.1, from coordinate 35,838,404 downwards.
GTTTCATAGAATAGGCCGCTCCATAAAGGTTATGGCCCCATAAGATGCTCCATAGAATATGCCCCATGTGCTGCTTCATAAAGGTTATTGCCCCATAAAATGCTCCATAAAGGTTGATGGCCCCATAAGATGCTCCATAGAATAGGCCACATATGCAGCAGCTGCGAATAAGAAAAAGCACATACTCACCTCTCATCACTGGGGGTCAGGTGCCAGTGTACTGAGCAGGCGGGGACACCGGCATGCTATGGGGGACAGGTGCCGGTGTCACCGCTGGCTCAGGGCCCCGGCATCTGCGATATTCACCTGTCCCCGAGTGCCGCTCTCTCTTCCGGGTCCTCTGTCAGTGACTGTTCAGGCAGAGGGAGCGCACTAACTACATCATCGCGCCCTCTGACTTGAACATCACAGCCAGAGGACACAGAGGACAGAGTGGCACATGACGGTGAAATTGGGACAGGTGATTATAGCATGGTTCCCCCCATCCTCCCCATCATACTCACCCCCTCCTGACGCGTTTCTACAGCCGCTGCTTCTCCCATGGTCTCTGGTGCCGCAGCTCTTCCTTCCTTCAGCGGTCACGTGGTACCGCTCATTAAAGTCATGAATATGCGCATATTCATGACTTTAATGAGTGGTACCATGTGACCGCTGAACACAGGCGCCGGAGACCATGGGAAAAGCAGGGGGGCTGCAGAGACCATGCCAGGAGGGAGTGAGTATGATCTGACACCTGCGCTCCCCCTCCCCCGTCGACCTCCTGGTATATGACTCGAGTATAAGCCGAGAGGGGCACTTTCAGTCTTAAACAATGGGCTTAAAATCTCAGCTTATACTTGAGTATATACAGTATATAAAAGTGTTTATGAAAATGAGTTTTCTAAACCCTTTAAATCTGGTGCTGAAAAGCTTATAGTGTAAATGAGGTCAATTTATTGTCATGATTCATTATGGGATTGGTGGCAGCTCTGGTACTGCTGTAATTTAAATGTTGCTTTTTCCTTTTAGTCCAGCAATTAATAATGTCAGTATCTTGCTGGCAGCTGCTTTTAGGCTGGTCAGCTGATGTTGGTTGGTAGCCTCTCCCACAATACTTTAAATAGTCAAATGACTCAGCTGACTGTTGGTAATAGAGTTATTCTTTGCAGACCAGTCTGGAGTGAGGCGCTGTCTTGTGTCAGTGGTGTAGCTGCTGCTGCTTTCGAAATTTGGATTCTTGGTGTCATATTCTCTGCTGATTTGGAGCTGGGCAGCAGAGCCTGAAGCTGAGTATTTATTCCTTTATCTTTGTCTGTCCCGTGTGTGTCGCTTTCCCTGTTTTTACCATCTGCAGTGGTCAGGCTGACATCCTTATGTATGTTAAGGTGACAAACAGGGACTATGCACATGACGACGGCAGGGGGAAGGACCCGCATAGGGAATTAGGGGAGCATAGAAACAGAAATCGATTGGTGTCAGGAGGAGTCCCATCCCTTTCTCCCTACTTGTTAGGGCCTTCCTCTCCCTTTTCCATCCTGTCGTATTTGTATGCTGTTTCATCTGCTGGACTTACCTGTGTCCAAGCATGACATTATTACCCACCAAACCCTTTTTCCAATAACCCTTTGGCTCAAGTGGAGGCTTTTGCACTCCTGATCCAGACCCTCATGGATGAGGTTACGGTGCTGCGGTCTCAGGTGGTGCAGCAGTTTCAGCTTGTGTCTGGATTTTTGGTCTCGGCACATGCCCAGTGTTACGCCGTCCCTGCGTACTCACCCGGCCATCGCTTCCACGCCACAGCCTCCCGCCTCCCGACATCCACAGAGGTCACCTCTGGCAGGTGCGCGGCCGGCGGCGTCCCTGCATGCAATGCGCATGCGCCATAGGCCGCCACCGCGCCTCCGTCCTGCTTCTTGTGCTCCGGCTATGCCCTGACCCGGAAGCACCTCCCTGACCAATGGCAGACCAGACAGGAGCATATCAGGCGCTTCCCCCTGAGGGAGGTGCCTGATTGTTGTGTTTCCTAGCACACTGGCCTCGCTGCATCGTGTGCTCTCGGCTCCTGCAGTTCCGTTCTTGCCTGCTCTCCGCAGCAGCCTCTCAGTCCTGCTACTCGGGTTCCTTGATCTCTTCCGCAGTCCTGCCTCCTGTGTTCCTGTTCCATCCTACTCCAGTCCTGCCGTCCTACTCCAATCCTGCCTCCAGTGTTCCTGTTCCGTCCTACTCCAGTCCTGCCGTCCTACTCCAGTCCAGCCTCCAGTGTTCCTGTTCCGTCCTACTCCAGTCCTGCCGTCCTACTCCAGTTCTGCCTCCAGTGTTCCTGTTCCTTCCTGCTCCAGTCCTGCCATCCTACTCCAGTCCTGCCTCCAGTGTTTCAGTTCTGTCATCTATACTTCAGTCCCACAGTCCTACTCCGGTCCATCCTGAGCCGCCCCTCTCGGTACCGGCTACTGTGGTACTCGAACCCCTGGGCCTGCTCCTAACGGTCCCTGTATAGGGGTTGGTTCCACCTGGCAGCTCCTGGAGTTTCCGGCTCCAGACTACCCACGCTAACACCCAGGATCAACAAGAATCCAAAATATCTCTCCCTGACAGGTTTTCTGGAGGTAGAGATACATTTTATGGCTTTCACGGAAGCCTGTAAATTGTATTTCAGGTTCGTTCCTCAGGGAGTGAAGAACAATTGTAGTCTCCCTTCTTAAGTGTGAAGCACCGTCCTGGAACTTCTACTTGCCAACCATCTCACCCTTTTTGCGGTCAGTGGATGAGTTTTTTGCAGCTTTGGCGCTGGTATATGGGGATCCTGATGGCGTGACCTTGAGGATCAGGTGACTGCGAAAGTGTATACTAGTGGGTTGATGTGTCCTTACCGTATGTCAAATCCAGTAGTCTGGTCTTAAGGATCCAGAGGCCCCTCATTGAAAGGGTGGTACTATCAAGATTCATTATGGGATTCTTGGCAGCTCTGGTTCTTCTGTAATTTAAATGTTGCTTTTTCCTTTTCGTCCAGCAAGAGTTAATGTCAGTATCTTGCTGGCAGCTGCTTTTAGGCTGGTCAGCTAATGCTGGTTGATAACCACTCCCACAATACTTTAAATAGTCACATGACCCATCAGCTGATTGTCGGTAATGGAGTTGTTCTTTGCAGACCAGCCTGGAGTGAGAACTTCTCTTGTGTCAGTTGTGTAGCTGCTGCTGCTGTGGGAGTTTGGATTCTTGGTGCCGTATTCTCTGCTGCTTTGGAGTTTAGCAGCAGAGCCTGAAGTTGGGTATTTATTCCTTTATCTTTGTCTGTCCCACGTTTGTCACTTCCCCTGTGTTCTTACCATCTGCAGTGGTGAGGCTAGCGTCCTAGCTAGCCATTGTTCTAGCCAAGGTATACTGAGGTGACAATCATGGACTAGACATGTGATGGCGGTGGGGGGGAAGGACCTGCATAGGGCATTTGTGGAGCATGTGGACAGGCACAGGTTGGTGTCAGTAGGGGTTCCTTCTCCCGCTCATGTCCATTTTTTATTGTTTTTGACATTTTTTGCATTTTTTTAGGTTTTGTATTACATTTTGTCTACAACATATATACAAAGCTACTTTTAGGCCATTTGCATGCAATCAGTATTCGGTCAGTATTTTTAATCAATATCTGTTAGCCAAAATCAGGAATGGAACAATCAGAGGAAAAGTGAAATAGAAACACGTCACCACTTCTGTATTTATTAGCCACTCCTGGTTTTGGCTTGCAAATACTGATGTAAAATACTGACCAAAATACTGAACATGTGAATGTGGTTTTATTTGGCAAAACACTTAAAAGCTATGCAAAAATGTCAAGAAAAACGTTGTTGCATTTTTGCACTTTCTCAATGTTTTGTATCAGTGAAAAACGCTCCAAAAATGGTAAAAGAATTGACATGCTGCAGATGTAAAAAAAAAAGCGCAGCAGTTTTCAAATTCAATCAGGGGAAAAATACAAGGTTGTGGATCCGATATCTGAAGTCTGAGAGTTTTTGCTGCTACTGAGAAACAGCTTCTAATTAGCATATAAAACGCAGCAGGAGAAAAAAGCTGCATAAACGCAATGTGTGAACACAGCCTTTGGGTGAAAGTCTCAGCCGCCCTTGACTGACTGCTGTGCATAAGTGACCTCCAACTGAAGAGACTAGATAACCAGTAACTACAGCAGATTAGGTGATCGCTGTATGTATAAAGCAGAGAGGAGCGAATATATTTGAGAAGAATTGAATTCTACTGGAATTCTACAATAACTGTAATCATTTTCCTACACAATTGGATGACAAGTCCATTGTTTTATTTTGAATAACGTTACATTTCTTTTGCAAATTTTCGAAGATCAGAGAGACCACCCTGGTAATCCTTTAAGAGTCAATCAAAATTGCAAAGTAATGGAAATATGGAAAATTCATAGTTAAACTCAACTTTACAACTATCGCACACAATTTGTAATAATAATAAACCAACAAAGACATTACTGTCCGTCTAAGATCTGTCTTCTGCATCGCACTTTATGTCTCTCAGTTTATAAATCAGGTAGACCTGGAAAAATTCGTCCAGGAGTTTTGCAGGATGGGACGCAAAGCCTACAGTTCCTGCAGCTGCGGCTTCTGTCGAAAGAAATGATGTGTTGGAAATGGAAATGGGGGAAAAGATAAAGTTACTTTACATTTTGCAGACATGTTATAAACAATAGCCTTGTAGATGGATAAGGTGCTGTGGGAGAACTACAGATACAACATCATAAAATTAATCTCGGGGACTCTGTCAGGTTTGTCTAGAAAATAATAACATTGTTTTTTAAATAATAAAAATAAATTTAGGTAAATAATTGTGACTTAAAGTAAATTTATCTAGGATCTATCCTCCTCAGCCGTCTATATGGGCATGGAGGTTATAGGAAGCTGAATAATATGATACAGTGCCTTGCGAACGTATTCTGCACCCTGGAACTTTTCAACCTTTTCCCACATATCATGCTTCAAACATAAAGATACCAAATGTAAATTTTTGGTGAAGAATCAACAACAAGTGGGACACAATTGTGAAGTTGAACGAAATGTATTGGTTATTTTAAATTTTTGTGGAAATACAAAAACTGAAAAGTGGGGCGTGCAATATTATTCGGCCCCTTTAACTTAATACTTTTTTGCGCCACCTTTTGCTGCGACTACAGCTGCAGTCACTTGGGGTATGTCTCTATCAGTTTTGTACATCGAGAGACTGAAATTCTTGCCCATTCTTCCTTGGCAAACAGCTCGAGCTCAGTGAGGTTGGATGGAGATCGTTTGTGAACAGCAGTTTTCAGCTCTTTCCACAGATTCTCAATTGGATTCAGGTCTGGACTTTGACTTGGCCATTCTAACACCTGGATACGTTTATTTGTGAGCCATTCCATTGTAGATTTTGCTTTATGTTTGGGATCATTGTCTTGTTGGAAGACAAATCTCCGTCCCAGTCTCAGGTCTTTTGCAGACTCCAACAGGTTTTCTTCAAGAATGGTCCTGTATTTGGCGCCATCCATCTTCCCATCAATTTTATCCATCTTCCCTGTCCCTGCTGAAGAAAAGCAGGCCCCAACCATGATTCTGCCACCACCATGTTTGACAATGGGGATGGTGTGTTCAGGGTGATGAGCCGTGTTGCGTTTATGCCAAACATAACGTTTGGCATTGTTGCCAAAAAGTTCGATTTTGGTTTCATCTGACCAGAGCACCTTCTTCCACATGTTTGGTGTGTCTCCCAGGTGGCTTGTTGAAAACTTTAAACAACACTTTTTATGGATATCTTTGAGAAATGGCTTTCTTCTTGCCACTCTTCCATAAAGGCCAGATTTGTTTGTTGTCCTATGGACAGACTGTCCCACCTCAGCTGTAGATCTCTGCAGTTCATCCAGAGTGATCAGGGGCCTCTTAGCTGCATCTCTGATCAGTCTTCTCCTTGTTTGAGATGAAAGTTTAGAGGGATGGCCGGGTCTTGGTAGATTTGCAGTGGTATGATACTCCTTCCATTTCAATATGATCGCTTTCACAGTGCTCCTTGGGATGTTTAAAGTTTTGGAAATCATTTTGTATCCAAATCTGGCTTTAAACTTCTCCACAACAGTATTACAGACCTGCCTGTTGTGTTCCTTGGTCTTCATGATGCTCTCTGTGCTTCAAACAGAACCCTGAGACTATCACAAAGCAGGTGCATTTATACGGAGACTTGATTACACACAGGTGGATTATATTTATCATCATTAGTCATTTAGGACAACATTGGATCATTCAGAGATCCACAATGAACTTCTGGAGCGAGTTTGCTGTACTGAAAGTAAAGGTGCCGAATAATATTGCACGCCCCACTTTTCAATGTTTGAATTTCCACAAAAATTTAAAATAACCAATAAAATTTCGTTCAACTTCACAATTGTGTTCCACTTGTTGCTGATTCTTCACCATATTTACATTTGGTATCTTTATGTTTGAAGCATGATATGTGGGAAAAGGTTGAAAAGTTCCAGGGAGCCGAATACTTTCGCAAGGCACTGTACCTTGATATCTGCGATCCGGTGTCTTATTCCAGAAACATCCACATAACTTAATATGTAAATTAGCTATTAAGATCTATGGGCTGGACACAGATCTCCCCAAGAATCTGCTTCCAAAGTTAATTTTTAATGAAAGGGAGCATTACCAGTGTGAGACATGTAATGACTGACAGACTGCTCCACTAATCACACACAACTCTGCAGTGAGGTCAGAACTAACACAAAAACAACAGAGCTCACACTGTACAGTGAAAATGAACTTTGTGAACATTATCAGAAGCAGCTGTCCTCTGACAGTGTTTTAGTTTTCATCTCAGAGGCAGCCAGTATGGGTGGACAGACAGTACAGCAGAGTTGACATCACTGTCAGAGGAGAGCTGCAAATATGTTTATTGTGTTTGTAATGATACAGAGTTCAACTCTGCTGTACTGTGTTGGTTAGAATCGGGCACAAGTTTGTAGCAAAGCTGACAGAACTCTTAGTGGACAACTGTTGTTGCAAATCTGCTCTTAATGAAACAAAGTTTAACTCTGCTGTACTGGGTTAGCTCTGCTGTACTGGGTTAATTTTGATCTCACTTCAGTATTATGTATGATTATGAGAGCAGACTGTCGGTCATTTCCTATCACACTGGAAACACTCTGTTTCATTTATAAAAAGCGCTGAAGGCAGATTCTCTGCACGATCTCTGTTTGGCCCATATATCTTAACAGCTCATTTGCATATAAGAAAAGCATAAATTACTCTGGAATAAGACATTGGATCACAGATATTGAAGGAACTCTGTCAACACAGAATGATTGTTCAAACTAAGTCCCACCTTTAAGTGCTTTACTGGGGGGCAAACGATTTATGTACACATTCACACCTACTTGTTTTCCCTCTATCTATCTCCACCCTCCCTTCTTTATGTGATTGACAAAGTCCCTTTAAGGTATCACTTTATTCAGCTTTCTTAGACCTACATTCCCATGTAGATGAGACGGTTTAGGAGGGCTGATCCCACCGACAGATTCTGCTTAAGTGTGACCATGTGAAGCCTCCACAGCGGTGGTGCCCACCTAGAAGAGCCAACGGGAGGAAAAGATTAAAGAGCAAATTTGCTCTAATCAGTTGACCGGGCAGAGAGCTTTGGTGTCAGGAAAAGTATGAGGAGGGGCGAGGAGGGATGAGTTTTAATATATATTTTTTTTTATATACTTTTTTCAGACCAAATATTTTTCTTACAAATCGAGACTTTCACTTCAGGAGATTCACTCAACTCTAATCCTCATTCTAGTTCCTGCCAGGTACCTTCAATCCACCAAATAAATGAGTCCTAAGTCACCTTTAAACATGATGTGTGATTTTTTTTGCGTATAAGTGCATAACTATAAAATGCTCAATTATTACATGTTGATTATATTTTCAGATAATATTTAATTCGAGTTTTAGCACCAAAAATGGTTTTGTCAGCTACTTTGGAAACCTGTTTATGATCTTGGATCACATTCTCCTAACGAAGATTAATCATGCTGTAATTCTAAAATTACAAATTAACCTACCATATGCCTGGAGCACTAAACTCAGGAAAATCCCCAATTGGTATAAACGCTGTAATTTATATGCTATTGTGATTTTATTTGTCAGATTTAATAGACACTTTAGCCTTTATGACCCTGTATTATTGTACATTTTATTTTGCACTGAGCTTTAAGTAACTTTATTGAAAATAATTGCATTCGTATCTCCATTTTCTGAAAACCTAAATGGGTGCAGTATACTCAATTTTAATTAAATTAGGTAATTAAATTAATTAAATAAGACTAATTAAAATAATTTCCATCACTAATCATGATATTTAATGCAACAGCTGTCTCTTTTTGAGTAGTAATATATCAGAATAAAGTGCCCAGGCTGTTGAACAGTAACGCTATATGTACACAGAGTTTTTCAAGGCATTTTTGGAACAGAAACTGAGGGAAAATTCACCAAATCCTCCTCCAAATGTCAATACTCCTCATTTAGTTTCTGCTCACTTTTTGCTCTGAAAACTCAGCAAAATGACTCTATTTGCACATACCCTTAGACTAGATTCACACTGAGTCTTTTATGAGTTTTTGGGAGCAGATACTCTACCAAGTCATCCTTGAGCCCCAAAAATGCTTGGTATACTATATTAATTTCAATGGGAAAGCCACTATCTGATAAATACGAAGAGTTTTTTGCCATTTTTATATTACTGAAGAAATTTTGAAAACACCTGTTGGAAAAAAGATAGTCATGTAATTTCTCTGAAATAGATCTTCAAGGAAACCTCATCAAGCATTAGGCACTGTCACTTGAGAAGGCTCTTAAAAAGTCTTCGGTAGTAATAGGCAAACCCCTGGATGTTCGGATCCTGCTAGTTCGGCCGAACAGCGCTAAAAGCTTGGTTCAGGTATCAGAACAGTACCGAACCGATGTTCGGGCCCCCCATGTCAATTCTTTCAGTGTTTTTGCTGTTGATTTCACCCATAGTAATGAATGGCAAAGCAGATCAAAGACAAAATGCAAAAATGCATTTATTTTATGCTGCGCTTTTAATGGCAACTTATTAGTATTTGCAGCAGATTTTTAAAAATTTTTCTACTACTAATAATGAACTTGTGCATGTTACCTAATTGAGAACTCCTCAGTGTCCCTCCTCTTTGCTCCTGCTTAAATCTCACATTGCTCAGTACCAGCTACAGCCATCCATCAGTCTGTGTGAGCAGTGAAAGAATACACTTGGACTCCTGAGCTACAGGTGCACCTCACAAAATTAGAATATCATCAAAAAGTTAATTTATTTCAGTTCCTTAATACACAAAGTGAAACTCATATATTCTATAGAGTCATTACAGAGTGATTTATTTCAAGTGTTTATTTCTGTTAATGTTGATGATTATGGCTTACAGCCAATGAAAACCCAAAAGTCATTATCTCAGTAAATTAGAATACTTTATAACACCAGCTTGAAAAATGATTTTAAAATCCAAAATCTTGGCTTACTGAAATGTATGTTCAGTAAATGCACTCAATACTTGGTTGGGGCTCCTTTTGCATCAATTACTGCATCAATGCGGCGTGGCATGGAGGCGATCAGCCTGTGGCACTGATGAGGTGTTATGGAAGCCCAGGTTGCTTTGATAACAGCTTTCAGCTCATCTGCATTGTTGTGTCTGGTGTCTCTCATCTTCTTCTTGGCAATACTCCATAGATTCTTTATTGGGTTAAGGTCAGGCGAGTTTGCTGGCCAATCATGCATACTGCTGTTTGTAAACCAGGTATTGGTACTTTTGGCAGTGTGGACTGGTGCCAAGCCCTGCCAGAGAATGAAATTTCCATCTCCATAAAGCTTGTCAGCAGACGGAAACATGAAGTGCTCTAAAATTTCCTGGTGGATGACTGCGCTGACTTTGGTCTTGATAAAACACAGTGGACCTCCACCAGCACATGACATGGCTCCCCAAACCATCACTGATTGTAGAAACTTCCCACTAGACCTCAAGCAGCTTGGACTGTGGCCTCTCCACTCTTCCTACAGACTCTGGGACCTTAATTTCCAAATGAAATGCAAAATTTACTTTCATCTGAAAACAACACCTTGTACCACTGAGCAACAGTCCAGTTCTTTCTCCTTGGCTCAGGTAAGACGCTTCTGGCATTGTCTATTGGTCATGGATGGCTTGACACAAGGAATGCGACACTTGTAGCCCATGTCCTGGATACGTCTGTGTGTGGCGGCTCTTGAAGCAATGACTCCAGCAGCAGTCCACTCCTTGTGAATCTCCCCAAATATTTGAATGGCTTTTTCTTAAAAATCCTTTCAAGGCTGCTGTTATCCCGGTTGCTTGTGCACCTTTTTCTACCACACTTTTTCCTTCCACTCAACTTTCCATTAATATGCTTGGATACAGCACTGTGTGAACAGCCGGGTTCTTTAGCAATGACCTTTTGTGGCTTACCATCCTTGCGGAGTGTCAGTGACTGCCTTCTGGACATCTGTCAGGTCAGCAGACTTCCCCATGATTGTGGAGCCTACTGAAACAGACTAAGGGACCTTTTTACATGCTTAGGAAGCCTTTGCAGGTGATTTTTGTTAGTTATTCTAATTTACTAATTTAATGACTTTTGGGTTTTCATTGGCTGTAAGCCATAATCATCAACATTAACAGAAATAAACACCTGAAATAGATCACTCTGTGTGTAATGACTCTATATAATATACGAGTTTCACTTTTTGTTTTGAAGAATTCAAATATATTCACTTTTTGATGATATCCTAATTTTGTGAGACGCACCTGTATATCATTCTATCATTCTACAGCTGGAGCCAAAAAATGTTTTTTTTTTTACTATCTGGATTCTACTGTCATTGCTGTGCACATGTTTCATGTTTTGCTACATCTTTTAACTGCTTAATGAATAATCTCAGAAACTAAGAAAAAAACTAGGGAGGATGCACCAGTGTCACGTGCACATAGCCACTGAGCGGAAACTCTCCAAATCCTCCTCCGAATCTCAAAACTCATCACAATCTTTGAGTCTGCTCAATGTATGCTCCGAAAACTCAGCAAAAAGACTCCAAAGTGCACGCATCATAAGCCTGATATTATGTAAGCAGAACATTCAATTTCCTTTCATAAACCAGGAAAGATTTGAAAACAGGATAAATATGTATTTGACAAGTCCTCCAAGATTCAATGCTAAAGCAAATGAGACCTTCCTTCCAAATAAAACATGTATCATTTCCCTGACACCAAGCGCTTTAGGACGTTTAATAGTTTACTTTGTGCCACTTTATGGCTGAAAATAAGAATAAACGAAAATAAAAACCCAAAGAAAAATAATGAAATACAAAAAAAAATGTTATAATGTGTTATATAAGAGTCATCATAATCAAGAACAGGCATGACCAATTTTCAGGCAGAACTGAAGTACCCTAGGTGGTTGGGAGATTTAGTTACAATTCTGAGAATCTGTGCACCGTAACAAAAGACTTGCAGATGTGTCCACCCTTACCTTTTCTTGAATTTCTTTTTTTTGCTTACTTCAATTGCTCGTGATGCCAATTTGACCGGCTAGCAAAACTCTTGATATAGATCGCAACCATTGGTAGCTTCATGTAGTCACATACTGTTTACAAGAGACACCTCCTTGCAGAGTATCCCAAACTCATGTTCGTGGTTTAAGCCGGTCATTTCATGCCACTCATCTGATCAGTAATTACTCTGCTATTATTGAATCCCTCTTAAGCTAGGGTCACATGGCTATTTTTCTCTCATCCGAGAAAATCAGTTCTATTATGCTACTCACACTCTGATTAGAGTTCGATCAGAGGGGGATCAGAGTGTTGTCGGATTTTCTCAGAGGTGGTAAGAAATAAAATTTCTCCACTTTTTCCATTCAGTCTGTCCGTGTCATCCGAGTGTGGTCCAATATTTTCCATGGACCAATAGAATGGCTGAGTATGATCCAAATATCAGAGGCAATTCATGCTTGCAAGGCAAAGCAAAAAATTGGACGTGTGCACAGCCTCATCGAATAACATGGGAGTGAGTGCTATCTGTCAAAACCACGGTTAGCTGTCGTTGCATGCAAAATCATAGGACCATATTATATTATTATAGCATTTAAACCTTTTTTGTCTAACTGTCGCTGTTTTCACCTGTTTTTCATTTGTGCCTTATTGTGAAAGTGACTAAGAAATCCACAAATGATGAATCAGGTCCATAGATATGTCTCAATTTAGAGACCTTACAATGGATGTGTCCATTCATGCTTTGCGACGGGCTCAAAATATCCCAAATTGTGTTGGTGCAAATTTTACAAGGATTTTAGAAAAAAAACATGATTTTTTAAAGCCTTTTAAAAAAAATAACAAACAAGAACATGATTTTGTGATACCCTGTCACAAGTAGTCTATGTAATAGTGTATGTCACCTAGGGGTAATAATGGTAATTGTGAATAAGTCACGTTTATGATGTGTTAGAGGATTAAAGGAGATTGTGTCAAAGATTGGTCAAACTCAAGAACAAGGGGGGGGCAATATAAAATAGAGGGGAAGAAAGGGAATAAAACAATAGACAGACGAAGAAAAAAAGTAAGTAATTCAATACTTAAAGAAGAAAAGGTTGTAGGGGCAGTCACCGTCATTAACCCCTTTCCGTCTCCTAGACCAGTGCTGCTCCAGCACATTATGGAGAAATTTGTGTGGTTGTGCCGGATGCCATTAGCCCCCCACAGCCTGAGTCTTCAGTAGTTTGTGATATGGCACCTAGCTTTTTAATTTTATGCCAATATTCGTGAGTAGAAATGCAGAGCAATTGAGTTTGCAGGGAATTTCAGGAACTTCAAGCTCCTTTGCAGATCTATCCACTCATCTCTTCTGCCCAGAGCTTTTCTAAGGATTAAAGCCAACCTTTTTATAGGGAGCTAATGATACACAAGGAAGAAGGCTTGGTTAAAATTTCTGCTATCTACCTTTCTATTAGACTGTGTAAACCAACTGGCACTGGATTTCCCTTTAGAAAACCTCCTTCAACACACGGAAGAACCAACAAGGTATATGTGGAGACACAGCATTGTTTCTTAATTAGCCAGACGTCTATTTTTAGCAAACCAAGAAGAATAGACTGTTATCTGTATGTTGACTTTTGAATTTAAGCATTTTTTTCTGGCAGGTAAAGATAACAGACTTTTGTTTGTGTAAGCCTGTAATATTGACCTGTAAGTTGATAATTGATATACCATAGTATGCTTTTTTCCTTGATGACAAGTGATTGCTAATTATGCATTGGATAGCCCAGATAGTTTGTGGATTTTTAAAGAGGAGGAAAATCTATGCAAATAGATTACATAATCAAACACAGTGACTTGGTCGTCACCATTCTTCCCCTTGTCTGTGATGCTGAATTGAAGGACACTGGTTAAACATAAAAAGAGGTGATATGCCTCTGAGAGACAGAGACATAGAGACACAAAGAGAGAGCCAGAGATTCTGCCAAGACATCTAAACATCCAGGGGACTCTACAGGACGGCTGCCAACACATCATGGCCCCATCACGAGGGACACAATGCTATCAACAACCTAGGGGACTAAGGCCCCAATTGTAAGAATACAGCTCTGCTCCATTGATCATTGCTGAACCATGGATACATTTGGAGAAAGCCTGGCTCCATGGAGATGTCTGGAGAAGCCAGGTTGTGACCTTCGGGTCAACTGGCCTTGTACCTCAATGGACTGTCATCTTCCTAAGCTTGTCATTACTGTCACGGTCACGTGTGTCTGGACGCAGCGAGTACCGCAAGGCGAACCCATATGACACATGTGACCCTGGATGCACCGCCTCCAGTTGGGCGAATTTAAATAATACGACCTGCAGTTGGATACACCGCCTCCAACTGGCGAATTTAGGTATTACACGTATACATACAGTAGTCTGGAAACCCCGCCTCCAGTAAGGCAAATTTAAATAATAAAGGGGGAACCTGGGTAACATTAACAATGGTGGGCCCTGCAATAGGGACTAGGGAAGTGGAGACCTCCTGTACTCCCCTGAGCCAGTGTCCCTGCACTCCTAACGTTCCCTAAGCTGGTTCCGCACCGGGCGACGCACAGGAACCTAAAAACCCTAGCTCGTCCTGAATCTAAACCCTCACTAGGGAATTGGTCGGTGCGGAAACTAATCCCACCACTGCACTAAACACACATGAGGGAAAATGACAATACAGGGGAAACACCACTTAGCTTTGCTCTGTTGCGTACGCTCCTAGCAACAGAGCCCACCACCTGTGTGCATCACCATAACTGGATCCTTCACCACAGTGCAGCCTTGGAGCAGAGTCCACCACCAGTTTGCAGAAGTCCAGTAACAGAGTCCCAAAGATGAGTTCAGCTCCTTCCCAAAAAGTCAAGCATGCTTGAGTCCAGCTCTCAGCAACCAAGTCCCGCATGCTGAGTGCAACTCTCACCATCGTCGTCACTCCACCAAGCCATGCAAGCACCTCCTGCTGACACCGTAAACTGCGACTCCACTACGCCTTGTCAGCCCTTCCTGCAGACCACATAGCTGCCACTCGTCCCCTCTGGCTGGACTGCGCAGGACTCATGCTCAGCTCCTTCTTTTGCCCAGGCTTCCTTGTGAATGACTAACACACAATCACCAACCGTGATTGAACACACCTGACTCTCTTTTATAGAGCCTCACACCTGAATTACAATTACGTGCACTAAACCAAAGAAACTGAAGTGCACTACCACTCACCACCACCGGGGCAACTTAGAATGAACGACACCACATGTAATAATTCTAATGGCCACTGGGGGCAATCACATCACTTTGGCACCTAGCCAAAGGAAAAAAAGTTCACTTATCCATTTAATCTGTCAGATCCACGCTGGATCATGACAGTACCCCCTCCTTAAAAAGGGGCCTCTGGACCCTCAAGACCACTCCTCATTAGGGAAACACCTACAGTGGGGACGCCCAGATCCTGAGTAAACCCCACCACTACCTGACACTTCAGATTAATGACAAACGCACTGCTGGTATTGGCAATACATGTTCGTTTTGGAGGCACCACTCATCTCCACAGTGCCAACCTGGGGAACGAGGTTATGTATGTGGAAGTTTAGTATGCGCTGGTAACACTTTGCAACACACTTCCACTGAAGTTTTTTTTTTTTTGGTGGCCACCCATACACGCTCATTCACACACAGGTCCGGACCTGAACGTTTAATGCACACATTCGTTAGTCATAAATTTGGTGAACTCGTTCTGGACTCGACAACAGAGGCATCCCTCCGCTGTCACCACACTCACACCCCCGCTATTCACCAAGAGACACCACCCTCCAACCCTTTCACCATGAGGTCTCCGCCTCCCAGGGTTAGTTAATGGCGAGGGGTGAGATTTGTTCCTACTCCCCCGCAGCACACCTGCTGCTCACACCTGGAGGTGAAGGGAACAGGAATATGAAGGAAATATACACTCGCTGGTCGCCTTCCTCCAAACGACCAGGAGGGGGCGGCTTCTTCGGTGGTATTGAAGATTTGTCGTGAGCCCCGCGGGCTTTCATCAGTCTGCTCACTACAGGGACATACCCCTTCACCTCGGGGAACCCCAGACAGCACAATGGGGATCACCAACTCCACCCATTTGTCTGGGTACGTCCGCCTGTATGAACAAGTCCCGCTCCCCAGCAGCGACTCTAGCGGGCTTTTACCAAAGCCGCAGGGACATGGAGAAAAAATACACTCGCTGGTCGCCTTCCTCCACACGACCAGGAGGGGGCGGCTTCTTCGGCGGTATTGAAGATTTGGCGTGAGCTCCGCAAACTATCACCAGTCTGCTCACTACAGGGATGTACCTCTTCACCTCGGGGAACCCCAGACAGCACCATGGGGATCACCAACTCCACCCACTTGTCTGGTTAAGTCCACCTGTATGAACAAGTCCCGCTCACCAGCAGCGAGTCAAGGGGGCTTTTGCCAGACCCGCAATTTGCCAAAGCCGCCATTTTGATTTCCTGGTTGCCTGAGCAGAGGACCCAGACCCTGATAACTGCTGCAGTGACTCTAACACACCTTGCCGCTCCCCACTCACCTCAGTGAGGCCCAGCAACAATTACTCACAGGTCTCCACATGGCCAAAGCTCTCCAGAAAAAAAATGTGGGGTTGGTGATAATGTCACGGTCACGTGTGTCTGGATGCAGCGAGTACCGCAAGGCGAACCCATATGACACACGTGACCCTGGATACACCGCCTCCAGTTGGGCGAATTTAAATAATACGACGTGCAGCTGGATACACCGCCTCCAACTGGTGAATTTAGGTATTACACGTATACATACAGTAGTCTGGAAACCCCGCCTCCAGTAAGGTGAATCTAAATAATAAAGGGGGAACCTGGGTAACATTAACAATGGTGGGCCCTGCAATAGGGAATAGGGAAGTGGAGACCTCCTGTACTCCCCTGAGCCAGTGTCCCTGCACTCCTAACGTTCCCTAAGCTGGTTCCGCACCGGGCGACGCACAGAAACCTAAAAACCCTAGCTCATCCTGAACCTAAACCCTCACTAGGGAATTGGTCGGTGCGGAAACTAATCCCACCACTGCACTAAACATACATGAGGGAAAATGACAATACAGTGGAAACACCACTTAGCTTTGCTCTGTTCCGTACGCTCCTAGCAACAGAGCCCACCACCTGTGTGCATCTTCTCCTCCACCCGGATCCATCACCATAACTGGATCCTTCACCACAGTGCAGCCTTGGAGCAGAGTCCACCACCAGTTGCAGAAGTCCAGTAACAGAGTCCCAAAGATGAGTTCAGCTCCTGCCCAAAAAGTCAAGCATGCTTGAGTCCAGCTCTCAGCAACCAAGTCCCGCATGCTGAGTGCAACTCTCACCATCGTCGCCACTCCACCAAGCCATGCAAGCACCTCCTGCTGACACCGTAAAATGCAACTCCACCACGCCATTCCAGCCCTTCCTGCAGACCACATAGCTGCCACTCGTCCCCTCTGGCTGGGCTGCGCAGGACTCATGCTCAGCTCCTTCTTTTGCCCAGGCTTCCTTGTGAATGATTAACACACAATCACCAACCGTGATTGAACACACCTTGCTCTCTTTTATAGAGCCTCACACCTGAATTATAATTATGTGCACTAAACCAAAGAAACTAAAGTGCACTACCACTCACCACCACCGGGGCAACTTAGAATGAACGACACCACGTGTAATAATTCTAATGGCCACCGGGGGCAATCACATCACTTTGGCACCTAGCCAAAGGAAAAAAAGTTCACTTATCCATTTAATCTGTCAGATCCACGCTGGATCATGACAATTACCTACTCTCTGTGTGCGTGCCACAGGTAGGGTATATGACCCTGGGAGCTTTGAAGTAACTGCTGCCATTAATTTCCCAGCGAGTCAGTGGAAGTATGACATGAAAACACATGAAAAGAAGAAAGTATATGCACACAAATAGGGATCACCACAAAGATATGAAAAAAGTATCAATTTTATTAATGGACACAACAAACAAACACTTTGTGGTTAAAAACAATTAAAAAGTCTGAACAACCAGACATTAATAACAAAACAAAGACAATGGGTCATTTTGATAAATAGTTAAATGCTATGGGTCCCAAGACCAACCATACAGTATAATGCCAGGTATCTTCTAGTTACCATAACCTAGGGTCTATCAAATCAATTGTTATGACAATCATGACCTTAGATCAAAAAATACCATATTATCAATAACTACTATGGTTACATAGAAATTCTACATATACCATGGACAGAAAATTGAATGCTTATCATGTTGCCAACACAAATAAACATACATTAATAAGTCCCTTTCCCTAGCATGATATCACCTGGTTTCTGAGGATGAACAAGCTACCGGGTAGGTTACATGGGACCCCCAAACCCACGCGTATCAACACAGTGATGTGTCTTTCTCAAGGTCAGTGTGATGTTCTGTTGAAGTCCTTTATATACCTATCCAATTAGTAATCACTCTTACCAGCTGAGTTTCAGAGTGGGGGAGAAAGGTAGATCGGATCTGAGTTTAATGAAAGAGCGTCCTGCTCCCATCAGTGTGCAGGAGCTTATATTATGATCATATATCACATCAATACATTCAAGCACAGGCACCAAAACATAAGGTGACGCATAGTGTGAACAAGGCCACAATTTGATGTGTCAAAAAACAATCTGGACACTGGCACAACATAACAGTAATAATAGACTTTATCTGTGCACTCAATATAATGTGCTAAAAGCGCTACCATAAGTTGACGCATAATGGGAATAAGGCCACAATTTGATGTGTCAAAAAAATATAGTCTGGACACTGGCACAACATAACAGTAATAATAAACTTTATCTTTATCCCACATGCTTTATGCATCCATTAGCCCTCTGTGTCTGTACTGTTACACACTTAACATTATGGCTGGTCCATACAATCAGGGCAACTGTTACCACCCACCTTTCGTGTCTACCTCTTTCCTCATAGACTGTAAGCTTGCGAGCAGGGCCCTCATTCCTCTTGGTATTTGTTATAATCTACTGTGATTATTGTTATGCTGTAATGTCTATTGTCTGTACAAATCCCCTCTGAAATGTAAAGTGCTGCGGAATATGTCGGCGCTATAAAAATAAAATTTATTATTATTATTATTATTATTATTATTATTTATCTGTGCACTCAATATAATGCGCTAGAAGCGCTACCATAAGATGACGCATAGTGTGAATCCAGCCACAATGTAATGTGTCAAAAAAATGATCTTGACACTGACGCAGCATGACAGTAAAAATATATCTGTTCACTCAAAATAACGACCCCCAGATTTAATAGCCCTTGCTAGCACCACGGCTTAATGTGCTAAAAGCGCTACCATAAGATGACGCATAGTGTGAATACAGCCACAGTGCAATGTGTCAAAGAATGGTCTAGACACTGGCACAGCATGGCAGTAAAAATATATCTGTTCACTCAATGTTACGACACCCAGATTTAATAGCCCTTGCTAGCACCACGGCTTAATGCGCTATAAGCGCTACCATAAGATGACGCATAGTGTGAATGCAGCCGCAATATATTTAATAACCCTTGCTAGCACCACGGCTTAATGCGCTAAAAGCGCTACCATAAGATGACGCATAGTGTGAATACAGCCGCAATATAACATGAGTTATTTTAGTATCAAAGGTCCATCCATATGAAGTTCCAATATAATACAAGGACTAGACCACAACTTGTGTACCATCAATAAGAAACATAATCATCACAAGATAATTAGTCTTAAATGTCCAAATATTATCCAAGATGCGACGAATTGGTGGTTGTTCTATCCCAATCAACTTCATCATCACGTATCTTTCAGAAGGTATTCTCCCAGATTTGGATCCCAGTCCTAGAGCCCTACGAACAAAACAAAAGAAAAGAAAACGTCATGGGGCTGGGGGTTCAGGGAGGAATCAGTGTATCTAGATCAACTGTAAACTGGTCATCAAAGGAGATAAGAAGATAGTAAGTTAACTCTCTTTGTAGAACCCTGTATACAGCAGCTCTTCATTTAAACCCCCTGGAGCCAAGCTTTTGAGTTCAAAGATCCATCTGGCTTCACGCCTCAATAGCTCATTTGTAATTTTACCTCCCCTGATGTTTGTCTGAAGTCCTTCCAGCCCCATGACTCGAAGGGACTTTGGACTACCACCATGACATTCCAAAAAATGAGCTGCCACAGACGTGATCTGTTTTTCTTTAGTTTTATCAACTCTAGCCGTGGCTATATTAGAGAGATGTTGTTGAACTCTCCTGCGCAACTCTTGTGTGGTTTGACCCACATACACCTTATTACAACCACAAACCAGTGCATAGACCAAATTGCGCGAACGACAATTGAAATATGCCCTAGACTGGACCTGTATAGGTATACCTGGTATTGAAAGCCCCCTAGTCGCAATCATCAGTGGGCATACTGTACAATTACCACAAGGGAATGATCCCTTGTTGGAATTACCACATCTGATTTTAGTTTTGGAACGTCTGAAATGGCTATTCATAAGGTAGTCCTTAAGGTTTGTTGCTCTCCTTGCTATCATCCTAGGCCTCTCAGAGATAAAATTCTTTAGTTTATTCTCACTACAAAGAATATCCCAATTGTTGTTCAAAATTCTATAAATATCACCCCATTGGTTATTAAATTTGGTTATTAAATTTATTGTGCTTAGATTAGTTCTCACCCTAGGCCTCAGGGTGTCTTCTCTCGTACAGTTCCTTGAATATTCATACGCTCTAGACACCATATTTCGTGGATAACCACGTTCCAGGAAACGCTCCGTTAGAGCACGAGATTCTTTTTGGAAATCCTCCAGTCGACTACAGTTCCTCCTTAATCGTAAGAACTGTCCCTTCGGGATCCCATTACGCAAGTGGGCTGGGTGAAAACTCTTGTAATGAAGAAAGTTATTCATTGCTGTACTCTTCCGATGAAGTGTCGTGTTTATCTTATTATCTTGAATCATAACTTTCAAGTCAAGGAAATTCACCGTTGGAAACACAGGAGGTTAAACGTATATTCCAGCTGTTGTTATTAAGTTCCTCAACAAAAGAATCAAATTCTACCCTCGAGCCTGTCCATAGGATGAGGATATCGTCAATAAAGCGGTACCATCCATGCACATGGCACTGGAAGGCTGATTTTGTCCGCACTTGAGTATTTTCCCACCATCCCATGTACAGATTCGCATACGATGGTGCACATCTGGCACCCATAGCAGTACCCGAGACTTGCCTATAAAAAACTCTATAAAAAATGAAATAGTTTTTTTCAAGTACTTCCCTCAAAAGATCCAAAACAAAGGTATCATGTCCCCTGTGCCCTGTTTGTGAACTTTGGGCACCATGTAAAATGTTGGTACTACTGGATGTTTCACTGTTAGAAAGTCCTTCTCTGTCCCGAAGGGACAGTTCTTACGATTAAGGAGGAACTGTAGTCGGCTGGAGGATTTCCAAAAAGAATCTCGTGCTCTAACGGAGCGCTTCCTGGAACGTGGTTATCCACGAAATACGGTGTCTAGAGCGTATGAATATTAAAGGAACTGTACGAGAGAAGACACCCTGAGGCCTAGGGTGAGAACTAATCTAAGCACAATAAATTTAAAAACCAAATTTAATAACCAATGGGGTGATATTTATAGAATTTTGAACAACAATTGGGATATTCTTTGTAGTGAGAATAAACTAAAGAATTTTATCTCTGAGAGGCCTAGGATGATAGCAAGGAGAGCAACAATCCTTAAGGACTACCTTATGAATAGCCATTTCAGACGTTCCAAAACTAAAATCAGATGTGGTAATTCCAACAAGGGATCATTCCCTTGTGGTAATTGTACAGTATGCCCACTGATGATTGCGACTAGGGGGCTTTCAATACCAGGTATACCTATACAGGTCCAGTCTAGGGCATATTTCAATTGTCGTTCGCGCAATTTGGTCTATGCACTGGTTTGTGGTTGTAATAAGGTGTATGTGGGTCAAACCACACAAGAGTTGCGCAGGAGAGTTCAACAACATCTCTCTAATATAGCCACGGCTAGAGTTGATAAAACTAAAGAAAAACAGATCACGTCTGTGGCAGCTCATTTTTTGGAATGTCATGGTGGTAGTCCAAAGTCCCTTCGAGTCATGGGGCTGGAAGGACTTCAGACAAACATCAGGGGAGGTAAAATTACAAATGAGCTATTGAGGCGTGAAGCCAGATGGATCTTTGAACTCAAAAGCTTGGCTCCAGGGGGTTTAAATGAAGAGCTGCTGTATACAGGGTTCTACAAAGAGAGTTAACTTACTATCTTCTTATCTCCTTTGATGACCAGTTTACAGTTGATCTAGATACACTGATTCCTCCCTGAACCCCCAGCCCCATGACGTTTTCTTTTCTTTTGTTTTGTCTGTAGGGCTCTAGGACTGGGATCCAAATCTGGGAGAATACCTTCTGAAAGATACGTGATGATGAAGTTGATTGGGATAGAACAACCACCAATTCGTCGCATCTTGGATATTATTTGGACATTTAAGACTAATTATCTTGTGATGATTATGTTTCTTATTGATGGTACACAAGTTGTGGTCTAGTCCTTGTATTATATTGGAACTTCATATGGATGGACCTTTGATACTAAAATAACTCATGTTATATTGCGGCTGTATTCATACTATGCGTCATCTTATGGTAGCGCTTTTAGCGCATTAAGCCGTGGTGCTAGCAAGGGTTATTAAATATATTGCGGCTGCATTCACACTATGCGTCATCTTATGGTAGCGCTTTTAGCGCATTAAGCCATGGTGCTAGCAAGGGCTATTAAATCTGGGTGTCGTAACATTGAGTGAACAGATATATTTTTACTGCCATGCTGTGCCAGTGTCTAGACCATTCTTTGACACATTGCACTGTGGCTGTATTCACACTATGCGTCATCTTATGGTAGCGCTTTTAGCACATTAAGCCGTGGTGCTAGCAAGGGCTATTAAATCTGGGTGTCATGAACAGATATATTTTTACTGTCATTCTGTGCCAATATTTAGACCACTTTTTAACACATTAAATTGTGGCTGTATTCACACTATGCATCATTTTATGGTAGCGCTTTTAGCACATTAAGCTTTGGTGCCCGTGCTTGAATGTACTGATGTGATACATGATTTTTGTTATATCCCCATGATGCTTCCAGCAAGGATTTAATCTGGGCGCCGTGATATTGAGTGAACAGATAAAAGCTTATTATTACTGTCATGTTGTGCCAGCGTCTAGACCTTTTTTTTTTTTTTCTTTGGGCTTTATTCACACTATGCGTCATCTTATGGTAGCGCTTTCAGCACATTATATTGAGTGCACAGATAAAGTCTATTATTACTGTTATGTTGTGCCAGTGTCCAGATTGTTTTTTGACACATCAAATTGTGGCCTTGTTCACACTATGCGTCACCTTATGTTTTGGTGCCTGTGCTTGAATGTATTGATGTGATATATGATCGTAATATAAGCTCCTGCACACTGATGGGAGCAGGACGCTGTTTCATTAAACTCAGATCCGATCTACCTTTCTCCCCCACTCTGAAACTCAGCTGGTAAGAGTGATTACTAATTGGATAGGTATATAAAGGACTTCAACAGAACATCACACTGACCTTGAGAAAGACACATCACTGTGTTGATACACGTGGGTTTGGGGGTCCCATGTAACCTACCCGGTAGCTTGTTCATCTTCAGAAACCAGGTGATATCACGCTAGGGAAAGGGACTTGTTAATGTATGTTTATTTGTGTTGGCAACATGATAAGCATTCAATTTTCTGTCCATGGTATATGTAGAATTTCTATGTAACCATAGTAGTTATTGATAATATGGTATTTTTTGATCTAAGGTCATGATTGTCATAACAATTGATTTGATAGACCCTAGGTTATGGTAACTAGCAGATACCTGGCATTATACTGTATGGTTGGTCTTGGGACCCATAGCATTTAACTATTTATCAAAATGACCCATTGTCTTTGTTTTGTTATTAATGTCTGGTTGTTCAGACTTTTTCATTGTTTTTAACCACAAAGTGTTTGTTTGTTGTGTCCATTAATAAAATTGATACTTTTTTCATATCTTTGTGGTGATTCCTATTTGTGTGCATATACTTTCTTCTTTTCATGTGTTTTCATGTCAATCCATTTATATGCACTAGGTGATCCCACCCAAATTGATATTGTGGTTGGTGCCCGTTTATTCTATATCTTGTCAGTCAGTGGAAGTATGAGACTCTATGATGTGCACCATCTAAGGGTACTTTCTTGGGACTATTCTATGTGTTATCTGCCTGTATTGTGGTTCAATAAAGCTTTGCCACACTAGTTTACCCTCACTCTGTGTTTTCTGAGTAGCATTATGCCCACGTTAAAAGGAGAGTGGGCGTTCGATGGGATGATCACTGGTCCATGCAGTTTCAGCTAGCAGCCCAGGGAGCCCGCCGACCCCCATATCTCCACAATCTCCAATTTTGAATTTTGTTCTGAGGTTCCATCTGAATAGACCTCATTATTAATCTACTAGTCAATGAATTGGAGCTCTTCATAAAATCATCCAACTTTATTAAACTCATATTAAAATCTACATGAAGGCACATATGGTCTAGCTGATATGTTTTGGATAGTCAACCACGTGACTAGTATAAATACTGTGGCACCACATTGATAGTACAAACACATACATGTGAATTAAAAAAATTAACAATGAATAAATACATACATTGCTATATAATATAATATATCAAGAGATAAGAAAGTTCAACAGAATGTCCAGAATGAATTGAGATATAGTGTACATTATGGGCATTTGGGCATCATGGTGGTCTCACAAAGGACACATCTGCAAGCAGTTTGTATGTTCAACTGAGTTTTGCATGGGTTTCCTCCAGGTTCTCTGGTTTCATGTCAAAAATATATTGTAAAAAACATACAGTATTGTAGGGAATTTAGATTGTGAGCTCAAGTGTCGACAGTAATAATGATGTCTATAAAGCGCTGTGGAGTTAATGGCGCTATATGAATTAGGAAAACAAGTATGACTAATAAATAAATCGACATCAGAAGAAATAATACTTTAATATAGCGAGCATTTCAATAAGGAATAAATTCTTGGACTTTGAGTGCGCTGCCAGACAGATTCAATAACCACACAAGGTTAAAAAAGTTAACCCTTTAATCCCTACGCGTTTCGAAGCATAACGCTTCTTCTTCAGGGGTTGATACAGATGTATCAACCCCTGAAGAAGAAGCGTTATGCTTCGAAACGCGTAGGGATTAAAGGGTTAACTTTTTTAACCTTGTGTGGTTATTGAATCTGTCTGGCAGCGCACTCAAAGTCCAAGAATTTATTCCTTATTGAATTGTGGTACGGTTCCGCTGTGGACCGTTGGACGTGCAGCAGGCTGACTTACTATACAGGCTTTATTTTATCTTTGAGAAGGTGAGTCTAATACTTTCAGTATTTGAACATTTTACCCGGATAAGACCCTATTGCGCTTTTGTTTCAACCTTTTAGTGAAAATAATATAGCGAGCATAACAGGGCTCATTTAGACTTTAGAGTTTACTCATTATGTCATTTTTTACTATCAGAGTTTTTACAGAATTTCATCATGTTCTTTTGGATGAAAAAAGATCTGATGGAGGTTTCTCAAGCTTCTCCTATCACACCGTCCATGAAGAACAAACTGCATATGGGTTGTATCCGAGAGTTGTCCAATTTTCTTCACGGACCTATGGACTTACATTGGCAAGTTTGGGTCCAAGACTCGGATCGAGATTGGAGATGTCTTAGTGATTCTTTTTGGATCGCTCGGTTTGCAGAACTATATGTACATGTTTACATCTCATAGAATATGACTATGATATGTACGAGTTAAATCCATGAAAAACGTGACCAGAACTTGTTTGGGTAAAACTGACCTTAGGGTATGCGCGCACGGTAAGTATTTGGTGCAGAAATTTATGCACCATTTCTGATTCTCATGGTAGGAAAAACACAGAGGCAAAAACGTGCATTTTTGTGGTGTTATTGCACCTTTTTTTTACTTGTGTTTATAGTGCAGATTGTTCCCCACTCATTAGTATGGGTGAAATCGCTGAAAGAATTGACATTCTGCAAATATAAATCTGCGCCATAAATCTGCAAGTCACAAATAAGCAGCATGTGTATGAAACTTCAGGATTATCATTCACTCTGCTGGCTTCAGGAAACCCTTCAGGTGTTGTGACAAATATGCACTGAAAAAATGCAGCAAAAAGGCAACATGTGCACACAGCCTTACTGTTTCGAATGTTCCAGTACAATGAGAAAAAAAAATATACCTGTTCAGATAGCTGTTCTGGTGCATGAAGCATTGAAGCTGCTGACCTGTCACATGATTGCTGACGATGACTGGAGTGGTTGGATGCATATGCGGCCATAGCTCGATTACAAGGTGACATTTTGAAGCCCTGTTCTCTGGATAAGGCCAGCAATTCCTGAAAACAACTGATAACTTTGAGTGTTGGAAATAACCAGTTAAATTTTTTTTTTAATATGCACAATATGAACGAGAGTAAAGAATGTATTAATTACAACTATAAAATATTTTACGACATCTACTTTACAATCCATAAGCACTAATGAGTTGGTTCCTCCTTTTCAGCTATATCAAATCCCACTATTCCGCCTCTTTACAACATTTTGGAGGTGGGAATTGTTGCCGATTTATCCAAAAGAGCATTTGTGAGGTCAGATACTGATTTTGTGGAGAGGCCGGACTCACAATCCCTATTCTAGTTCATCCCAAAGGCATTGAATGGGACTGAGGTCCGGACTCTGTGTAGGCGGTCATGTTCTTCACCACCAAAATCACCCAGCTATGTCTGTATGAACTATGCTCAAATGGGGCAGCAAAAACCTGGTAACAGAATCTGTCATGCTGGAACAAAACAGGTCCTTCCCCAAACTGTTGCCAGAAAGTTGGAGGAATACAATTGTTCAAAATGTATTGCTATGTGAAAATATTAAGATTTGCCCTTTATTGGAGGAAAGGGGCCTATTCCAACCCTTGAAAAACATGCCCAAAGCATTATCCCTTCCCTATGATTCATTGCTCAACAGAACATATCTTCGCTTCATTGAAGCCCGGTGGCGGCGGCGGCGGCTTTACACCACTTTATCCGATGCTCATCATTGTGCTTGGTGATGTAAGGCTATTAACTAAAAATGTATCTTTATTGAATTCAGTGCTCCACTCTTATCTTTGTAGTTTTTATACAGGGTGGGCCATTTATATTGATACACCTAAATAAAATGGGAATGGTTGGTGATACCAACTTCCTGTTTGTGGTACATTAGTATATGGGAGGAGGAAACTTTTCAAGATGGGTGGTGACCATGGTGGCCATTTTGAAGTCAGCCATTTTGGATCCAACTTTATTTTTTCCAATGGGAAGAGGGTCATGTGACACATCAAACCTATTTAGAATTTCACAAGAAAAACAATTGTGTGCTTGGTTTTAATGCAACTTTATTTGTTCATGAGTTATTTAAAAGTTTATGACCACTTATAAAATGTGTTCAGAGTGCTGCCCATTGTGTTGGATTGTCAATGCAACCCTCTTCTCCCACTCTTGACACACTGATAGCAACACCCCAGAAGAAATGCTAGTCTAAGGGGGTCAGATTCCTTGTAGGAATGCTCAGATCTGACACCCATAATGTGGTGGTGCACCATCTTGCTGGAAAAGCTCAGGGAGCGTGCCATCTTCAGTGCATAAAGAGGGCAACACATCATCATGTAGCAATTTCAGATATCCAGTGGCATTGAGGTTTCCATTGATGAATAATGGCCCTACTATCTTTGTATCTTTGTACCCCATATACCACACCATACCATCATTTATGGGTGTCAGGTCCGAGCATTCCTACATGAACTATTTCCTGGAAAGTGGATTGGTCATCGTGGGCCAGTTGAATGGCCACCAAGGTCTCCCAATCTGACCCCCTTAGACTTCTATCTTTGGGGTCCTCTGAAGGCAATTGTCTATGCTGTGAAGATGCGAGATGTGCAGCTTCTGAAACAACGGATACTGGAAGCCTGTGCTAGCATTTCTTCTGCAGCACTTTGAACACATTTTATAAGTGGTCGTAAACTTGTAAAAACTCATGAAAGAATAAAGTTTTGTTTCAAACCAAGCACACCCTTGTTTTTCTTGTGAAATTCTCAATAAATTTGATGTGTCACATGACCCTCTTCCCATTGGAAAAAATAAAGTTGGATCCAAAATGGCCAACTTCAAAATGGCCGCCATGGTCACCACCCATCTTTAAAAGTTTCCCCCCTCCCATATACTAATGTGTCACAAACAGGAAGTTGATATCACCAACTATTCCCATTTTATTTAGGTGTATCCATATAAATGGCCCATCCTGTATTATTGAGGATTTAATTTACTATTTGGTCCAATCACATTATTGCCACTGGAAAAACATTAATGGGGGATCATATGTTTCCTTTAACAATATATCCCTAGCTTATTCATTGTTCTTCCGTCCTGTGAATCTGATATAGCACTGGGAACTCTGCTAAATCTGTGCTGTATCTGGGCTGTTTGTGTATCTTACACCTTTGTCTCATATGTCAGCATGAATAACACTACTAACCTTTTCAGCATACTGTATTTTCACGAACCTTGCACCGTGCTAAAATTATTTTATGCTTTAATTTCTCTAGTGATTGTCTTGAGATCTTCTTACCAAACACAAGAAATGTCTTCTGAGTCGGACAGACATTCCAGCAGACTCAATACTAGTAATTTAATTTAAAAAAAAAAAAATCACTCAAGTTAGACCTCATGTTCATTCATCTCCTTCGCCGAGCGACATACATTTTTCTTTTTTTACCCTTTGGTTCATTCTAGAACATTTATGACTGTCCAAGATAAACCCCAGCGTGGCGTGCAAGCATTAACTTCCATTCAAATTTTATGTTTGCAAACCAAATGACAAGAATGGTGAAGGTCAATCGCTCAAAAATGCTTTACAACTATTTTTCTGGGCAAGTAAAACTATATAATATAAAACATGAAATTCTAGCCTTGAAGTAGAATAAAAGTAAGACAAAACACTGCAATTTTTCATGCCGATTACCAGACGCGGGGAGTTGTGCATTTTTTTTAATTTACAAAAGAAAAGTAAAAAATAAAAAAGAATTAACAAAGATTATGTTGCTATAACAAAAATGTAATGAAAGCAGAGGTATAAAATGTCATACTCAAAAGATTTATAAAATGTCGCTTAAAAATATATAAGAAGTTAAAAGTTTTTTTGCTTTTTTTTTAAATTAGAAAATTTACTAGACCCTTGTAATTTATACCACCTGACCAGACAACCATTGGAAGTGACCCAAAATATACTTTAAATGTAAAATGCTCTCCATAAAGTCCAAGAATAAATTACTAACTATTCCCTGATGGCTATCGGCAAATGGAAATCCTATATAGTAAGGTGATATACTATGTGCCCCCCCTCTCCCTTTACAAATGTCTGAAATAGCCTGAAAATATTTAAAGCACTTTTAAGGGTAAAAAAAAAAATAGAAATTGGCTTGTTATAGGAGCATTCTGATGCCAAAAAAGTCAAAAGAAAACAAAGATAATTCCACCAGTCCGATGAGGAGGAAGGGGGAAATAATTAAGAAAATTTAAAGTATGTCCAACGGAATATCTCACTTTTTTTTACATTTTTTTACATTTTTTACAAAAGTTTTGTTTAATTATTTTTTTTACTGCTGATTGAAGCTTTATTTAGTTGGTTACGGTATCATTTTTCATTGGGAATCAGGGACACATCGTCCAGGGTTGTAAAAGGCAATAAAGTTTCAAAATTGTTGCTTGATTTAAAGAAATATTCAGAATTGAAAGTCCTCAGTGGTTGATACCTTTTAATGGCTAACTGAAAAGATGGTGACACATTGCAAGCTTTTGAGACTACGCAGGTCTCTTCATCAGGCTAGACTAATACAAAATCTGAAGAGTCACATATTTATGCACATTACAACACAGAAAAAATGCAATTGATAAGACAAGTGACGTGAAGCAGAACTATCAGTATGGGAGAGGGAGAAACATAAATATTGGACCAGTACATAGATAAGGAGTCCGGATGTTTTATAGTCCTCTAATTGGGGTCTCCTAATGTATTGTGATGCCCCCACCAGGTCTTGAAAGCAAATTCCTTAATTGATGTAAAAAGACATAAATCCATGCGACACATTCATTCCAGCAGTGAGAGTGTCAAAGGTCGTCATAAATTTGTACTCCCAAACACGTCTTTCTCTCTGAGATGTGAAGTTACCTTTCAATACCAGTAATTTCATATCCATGTTGCTGTGATCAGGGATACAAAAATGTTTTGCCACAGGTAGATCCATTCTTTTTTCTCTTATTGTGTGACGATGAACACAACCCAACCAGGTGAGCACAATTTTGCGTATCCTTCTATTTTGGTGCCCAGATAAGACGCTGTTTCTGCTTTGTCTCCTCTCCAGTTTTTTCTCTGGGAGGGACTGGTATTTGGTAACTGGAATATTAGGCCTCAAGAGTTTGCAAAGTGTCAGACAAGGAGATTGCCAGTAAACTGTTTGAAGAACAAGTAAAGTGTCAGAAGTTTCAGATTATTATTGTATGCCACTATTTACATCTTTTACATCCTTTATTCCATGTGTAACCACCAAGTGTGTTGCCTCATAAAGCCTCCTTGTGAGTACAATTGTCATACTGTTATCTGTAAACGCCAAATTCTTTCCATCCTTTATTCCTAAAAGAAAAAAAACACTTGGCCACCAAGGGCCATTGCATCCTTCATCGTAAAAGGGTTATAAAAGCACCTCCATAATTTTTGATCACATCTTATATAATGTTTTGAAATATTCAGATTTTTGTCTTTAGATAAGAAAAGAGATCTTACTTGTGGAACTTTCAAGACTTATAATTTTTTTATTTCGAAGAATGTTTTCTTTTTTATTTGCTTAGCTATTTTATAATGTAGCAATACAAATATATATTTATTTGCAGCTATTCTTTTATCCTGTGAATGATTGCCTTAACCATGCATCTTTCATGAATCATAAATAATTAATGCTTCTACATTGATGTAGACTTCATCCATAGCCTCATCTAAAAATGTTAAAGCTTTGAAAACCTCAGATATAATGTCTTGAAAGTCCTTAATAAGCAAGTGACAAGCCTCATGTGAAGCGTCTTGGGGATGGAAAGCTTACGTCACTTGTCCTTTGATATGTAAATGTGTCAGACTGGACAATATGTCTCGTGAAGCATTAAATAGTTTTTGGTAATTCACAGGCTCAGAATAACGTCATGGGTGGCCATTGTATGGAAGGGGAATTGTCTACCGTGCCTACTTGGAGGCCTTTATAAACCTGACGAGTGTAATTCGATGACTGCTGGTGACGCAGAACATAGCCTTCTTTTTCACATACATGTCAGACGTGGTAGACATCAGGGTAGAATCTGTTTAATGTTGGATGTGAGTCTGTTCCCGGACAAGACACTTGCATGGAGGTCTAGTAGAGGTGGTTTGAACTGTGCAACCTAATAGTATCCATTTCAGCTGCTTTCCAAGTGCATGAAGGGAGACAGAAATTTTGGTGTATAATATTTCTCATGGTTTTAAAACTAGATTTTCTAAAGAAAAATTATAATAAAAACATATTTAACAAAACGTATTTTATAGCTGTCCCATAAGAACTATACCTATTTTGGAAAAGTTTCAAAAAAACTTAACCCCTTCACGACCCAGCCTATTTTGACCTTAATGACCTGGCCATTTTTTGCATTTCTGATCAGTGTCCCTTTATGAGGTAATAACTCAGGAACGCTTCAACGCATCCTAGCGATTCTGAGTTTGTTTTTTGGTGACATATTGGGCTTCATGTTAGTAGTAAATTTAGTTCGAAAATTTTTG
Organism: Dendrobates tinctorius; assembly: GCF_039654945.1. Lineage (NCBI taxonomy): Eukaryota > Metazoa > Chordata > Amphibia > Anura > Dendrobatidae > Dendrobates > Dendrobates tinctorius. Next base: position 35,806,802 of record NW_027361752.1, on the reverse strand, counting down.
CGTTTATTTGTGAAAAAAAAGGAAACTTGGCAAAAATTTTGAAAATTTCGCAATTTTCACATTTTGAATTTTTATAATTTTTATTCTGTTAAACCAGAGAGTTATGTGACACAAACTAGTTAACAAATAACATTTCCCACATGTCTACTTTACATCAGCACAATTTTGAAAACAAATTTTTTTTTTGTTAGGAAGTTATAAGGATTAAAAGTTGACCAGTGATTTCTCATTTTTACAACAAAATTTACAAAACCATTTTTTTTTAGGGACCACCTCACATTTGAAGTCACTTTGAGGGGTCTATATGGCAGAAAATACCCAAAAGTGACACCATTCTAAAAACTGCACCCCTCAAGCTACTCAAAACTACATTCAAGAAGATTATTAACCCTTCAGGTGCTTCACAGGAACTAAAGCAACGTGGAAGGAAAAAAGGGACATTTCAATTTTTCCAACAACATTTTTTTTTTAGCATCAATTTTTTCATTTTTACATGGACAACAGGATAAAATGGATCCTAAAATTATTTGGGCAATTTCTCCTGAGTAAACGGATACCTCATATGTGGTCATAAACCACTGTTTGGGTGCAGGGCAGGGCCCTGAAGGGAAGGAGCGCCATTTGACTTTTGGAATGGAAAATTAGCTCCAATAGTTAACGGACACCATGCCGTGTTTGGAGAGCCCCTGTGTGCCTAAACATTGGAGCTCCCCCACAAGTGACCCCATCTTGGAAACTAGACACCCCAAGTAAGATATCTAGATGCATAGTGAGCACTTTGAACCCCCAGGTACTTCACAAATTGATCTGTAAAAATGAAAAAGCACTTATTTTTTCACAAAAAAATTATTTTTGCCTACATTTTTTCATTTTTACATGGGCAACAGGATAAAATGGATCCTAAAATTTGTTGAGCAATTTCTCATGAGTACAGCAATACCTCATATGTGGTCATAAACCACTGTTTGGGCGCACGGCAGGGCCCTGAAGGGAAGGAGCGCCATTTGACTTTTGGAATGGAAAATTAGCTCCAATAGTTAGCGGACACCATGTCATGTTGGGAGAGCCCCTGTGTGCCTAAACATTGGAGCTCCCCCACAAGTGACCCCATTTTGGAAAATAGACACCCCAAGGAACTTATCTAGATGCATAGTGAGTACTTTGAACCCCCAGGTACTTCACAAATTGATCTGTAAAAATGAAAAGTATTATTTATTGCCTACATTTTTTCATTTTTACATGGGCAACAGGATAAAATGGATCCTAAAATTTGTTGGGCAATTTCTCCTGAGTACACCGATACCTCACATGTGGTGATAAACCACTGTTTGGGCGCACGGCAGGGCCCTGAAGGGAAGAAGTGCTGTTTGACTTTTTGAATGGAAAGTTAGCTCCAATCATTAGCAGACACCAGGTCGCTTATGGAAAGTATGTAGTGTACGTCAGGTTGGTGTACACTATGCAACACACACCAACCTATCACACTACATTAGGTTGGTGTGTGTGGTGTAGTGTATGTCAGGTTGGTGTGTGGTGTAGTGTAGTGTATGTCAGGTTAGTGTGTGTGGTATACTATACACCACACACACACCAACCTGATGTACACTACGCCAAGCACACACACCAACATGTTGTACACTGCGCCACACATACCAACCTGACACATCATCAACTTGGTGTGTGTAGCGTAGTGTATTCAGGTTGGTGTGTAGTGTGGTGTAGTGTAGTGTACGTCAGGTTGGTGTGTGTGGTATTGTATACACTAAGCCACACACACATCAACCTGATGTACACTACGCCACATATACCAACCTTACACTACATCAGGTTGGTGTGTGTGGCATAGTGTACGTCAGGTTGGTGTGTGGTGTGGTGTAGTGTAGTGTACGTCAGGTTGGTGTGTGTGGTATTGTATACAACACACACAAACCAACCTGACGTACACTACGCCTCACACACACACCAACCTGACGTACACTACGCCACACATACAAACCTGACACTACATCAGGTTGGTGTGTGGTGTAGTGTACGTCAGGTTGGTGTATGGTGTGGTGTAGTGTAGTGTATGTTAGGTTGTTGTGTGGTGTGGTGTAGTGTACGTCAAGTTGGTGTGTGTGGTATTGTATACACCACACACACACCAACCTGACGTACACTACGCCAAACATACCAACCTGAGACTACATCAGGTTGGTGTGTGTGGCATAGCGTATGCGTCAGGTTTGTGTGTGGTGTGGTGTAGTGTAGTGTACGTCAGGTTGGTGTGTGTGGTATAGTATACACCATACACACCAACCTGACGTACACTACGCCCCACACACACACCAACCTGACGTACACTACGCCACACACACACACCAACCTGAAGTACACTACGCCACACATACCAACCTGATACTACATCAAGTTGGTGTGTGTGGCGTAGTGTACGTCAGGTTGGTGTGTGGTGTGGTGTAGTGTATGTCAGGTTAGTGTGTGTGGTATACTATACACCACACACACACCAACCTGATGTACACTACGCCAAGCACACACACCAACATGTTGTACACTGCGCCACACATACCAACCTGACACATCATCAACTTGGTGTGTGTAGCGTAGTGTATTCAGGTTGGTGTGTAGTGTGGTGTAGTGTAGTGTACGTCAGGTTGGTGTGTGTGGTATTGTATACACTAAGCCACACACACATCAACCTGATGTACACTACGCCACACATACCAACCTTACACTACATCAGGTTGGTGTGTGTGGCATAGTGTACGTCAGGTTGGTGTGTGGTGTGGTGTAGTGTAGTGTACGTCAGGTTGGTGTGTGTGGTATTGTATACAACACACACACACCAACCTGACGTACACTACGCCTCACACACACACCAACCTGACGTACACTACGCCACACATACAAACCTGACACTACATCAGGTTGGTGTGTGGTGTAGTGTACGTCAGGTTGGTGTATGGTGTGGTGTAGTGTAGTGTATGTTAGGTTGTTGTGTGGTGTGGTGTAGTGTACGTCAAGTTGGTGTGTGTGGTATTGTATACACCACACACACACCAACCTGACGTACACTACGCCAAACATACCAACCTGAGACTACATCAGGTTGGTGTGTGTGGCATAGCGTATGCGTCAGGTTTGTGTGTGGTGTGGTGTAGTGTAGTGTACGTCAGGTTGGTGTGTGTGGTATAGTATACACCACACACACCAACCTGACGTACACTACGCCCCACACACACACCAACCTGACGTACACTACGCCACACACACACACCAACCTGAAGTACACTACGCCACACATACCAACCTGATACTACATCAAGTTGGTGTGTGTGGCGTAGTGTACGTCAGGTTGGTGTGTGGTGTGGTGTAGTGTAGTGTACGTCAGGTTGGTGTGTGTGGTATTCTATACACCACACACACACCAACCTGACGTACACTACGCCACACCACACATACCAACCTGACACTACATCAGGTTGGTGTGTGTGGTGTAGTGTACGTCAGGTTGGTGTGTGGTGTGGTGTAGTGTAGTGTACGTTAGGTTGGTGTGTGGTGTGGTGTAGTGCACGTCAAGTTGGTGTGTGTGGTATTGTATACACCACACACACACCAACCTGACGTACACTACGCCACACACACACACACACCTCACGTATGCTACGCCACACATACCAACCTGACAATACATCAGGTTGGTGTGTGTGGTGTAGTGTACGACAGGTTGGTGTGTGGTGTGGTGTAGTGTACGTCAGGTTGGTGTGTGTGGTATTGTGTACACCACACACACACCAACCTGACGTACACTATGCCACACACACACACTAACCTGAGGTACACTACGCCACACATACCAACCTGACACTACATCAGGTTGGTGTGTGTGGCGTAGTGTACGCGTCAGGTTGGTGTGTGGTGTATACACCACACACACCAACCTGACGTACACTACACCACACACACACACCAACCTGACGTACACTACGCTACACATACCAACCTGATACTACATCAGGTTGGTGTGTGTGGCGTAGTGTACGTCAGGTTGGTGTGTGGTGTAGTGTACGTCAGGTTGGTGTGTGTGGTGTTGTGTATGGCAGGCTGGTGTGGTTGAGTTCTGTAGTGGAGTGTCAGGATGTGTTTAGTCCATGGACGTGTGATGAATTCTGAAGCATTCATTCAAACACAGTCCAGGTTTGTCGGGACACGTTTCACATTGGAAACAAGTTTCCCTTCTTGACCCCCTTTTATAGCATACCCGGCACCTTTTTTTTTTCTCTCCTCACGGGGAAAATGTTGCCCTGGTACCATACGGGAAACTTGAGTTCCAGGGGTGCTAGGGCGTGCTCCGTCCTCCTCTCCAAAAATCATGGCCTTCATCACCGCCTCCTGGAACTCAAGGAAGGAGTGGTCCTGGCCTGCACATCGTGATAGCACGCATGCATTATACAGTGCCATTTGTACGAGGTGCACAGCTAGTTTTTTGTACCACACCTTTGCCTTCCGCATGGCACTATAGGGCTGGAGGACTTGATCAGAAAGATCAACTCCCCCCATGTGATGGTTGTACGCCAGGACACAGTCCGGTTTGTGGACCGGTGCTGGGGTACCTCGAATGGTGGTGGCCGTGGTGCCAGGACCATGGATTGTGGTCAAGACAAAGACGTCTCTTTTGTCTTTGAACTTGACCACAAGCATGTTGCCGCTACATTGGGCTCGGGTCTCACCCTTTTGGAGAGGCTGTTCAATTAGCGGCAAAGGGAGTACCCTCTGGTTTCTGCACATGGTACCTCAAGCGACGGTAGCTCTGGCAGAGAGGGATTGAAATATTGTGATGCTTGTGTAAAAGTTAACAACGTACAGATGGTAACCTTTATCAAGCAGAGGGTGGAACAAATCCCACACTATTTTCCCACTCACCCCCAGAGCAGGTGGACATTCTGGGGGCTGGATCCTATTGTCCTTTCCTTGGTAAACTCTAAAGCTGAGAGTGTACCCTGAGGTACTCTCACACAGCTTGTAGAGTTTCATCCCGTACCTTGCCCTTTTGCTGGGCAGGTACTGACGGAACTGAAGCCTCCCTTTGAAGAGGATGAGGGATTCATCCACACAAATTTCCCTTTTGTTAATATACACTTCAGCAAACTTGTTGCTGAAGTGTTCGACGACTGGCCAAATTTTGAACAGTCTATCAAAATTTGGGTCATCGCGGGGAAGGCTTTCAGTGTTGTCCCTGAAATGAAGAAATTTATGGATAGCCTCAAAACATTTCCGAGTCATAACCATGCCAAATACTGGAGTTTGATATAAAATATCAGTACTCCAGTATTGGCGAATTTCTGGTTTCTTCACAATCCCCATGTGAAGGACCAGTCCCCAATATTTAATCATTTCTACAGAGTTAACGGGACTCCAAGTAGAGAATGAAGAAATTGGGTGTTCAGCTAAAAATTGTTGGGCGTACAAGTTTGTTTGCTCCACCATGAGACTGACGATTGACTCTGAGAAAAAGACTTTGAAAAAGTCTATTTCCCTGAAGTTGGCCGTCTCAAATTGGATTCCTGATTGGGGAACGAAATCAGGAATCCGTGGAGCAAAATTTTCAGGGACGGGGGTCCAGGAGGAAGACCTAGTGCTAGGTTCGGCGTGACTAGCACTAGGTTGGGGGAAACTCACATTTGGCTGTGGGACTTCCTCCAAGGTCTCCAACTCTTCCTCTAAGGCCTCCGACTCTTCTTCCCTGGGCTCCGGACGATTTCTCATCCTGTGACATCTCGGTGGTGGCAAGTCTGTGTCGCTGGAAGAGGAAGAGTGGGAGGAATAGAGAACGGGGGGGTTTCATATGCCTCCTCAACTGAGTAGACCCTTTAGGACTGGGATGACTGGGACATTGTGCGTGTGGTGTGTGTGTGTAAAAAACCTTTATTATAGTGTGCGTGTGTATGTGCGAATGTTTGGTGAAACTTTTTACTGGAGGAATGGGCTGTCAGGAGGGGACTGTCAGGCAAGCGGGGGGAAGGAGGGGACTGTCAGGCGCACGGGGGGCAGGAGGGGACTGTCAGGCGCGCAGGGAGCAGGAGCGGCTGTCAGGCGCGTGGGGGGCAGGAGGGGACTGTCAGGCGCACGGGGGGCAGGAGGGGACTGTCAGGCACGCGGGGGGCAGGAGGGGACTGAGGAGATGGAAGTGGAGATGGAACCAGTGGCAGCAGCTGAGGGAGTGGTCAGAGGGGCAGGGGGTGATCAGGGGTGATCACTGGGGCTGGGGGATGGTCACCGGGGGCAGAAAGGGGCTGTCAGGCGCAGGAGGGCACTGAGGAGAATTAGGTGGAGATGGAACCAGCGGCGGCAGCAACAGTGGGGGTGATCAGGGGTGCAGGGGGATGATCAGGGGTGCAGGGGGATGATCAGAGGTGCAGGAGGATGATCAGGGGTGCAGGGGGATGATCACCGGGGCAGAAGGAGGCTGTCAGGCGCGGGGCGGGCAGAAGGTGGCTGAGGAGATGGAGGTGGATATAAAAAACAGCAGCAGCAGCAGGGGTTAATAAGGGGGGCAGGGGTTGATCAGGGGGGCAGGGGTTGATGGGGTGATTACTAGGGCTGAGGGGTGATCACGGGGGGCAGGAGGGGGCTGTTAGGCACAGGAGGCGGCTGAGGAGCCTGCAGCAGGGGGAATGATCAGCGGTGCTGGGGGATGATCAGAGGTGCTGGGGGATGATCAGGGGTGCTTGGGGATCACCAGGGGCAGACAGGGGCTGTCAGGCACAGGGGGCTGGAGGTGGAAGAGGAGATAAGGAAATAAAAACCTGCAGCAGCAGGGGTTTATCAGGGGGGCAGGGGTTATTCGGGGGGGAGGGGTTATTCAGGGGGGCAAGGGTTAATCAGGGGGGCAGCGGTTAATGAGGGTGATCACTGGGGCTGAGTAGTGATCACGGTGGCACAGGAGGGGGCCCTCAGGCACAGGAGGCAGTAGGCGGTTGAGGAGCTGGCAGAGCTGGAAACAGCAGGTGGCTGATCGGGGGTGCTGGGGGAGGATCAGGGGAGCAGGAGATCATCAGGGGGCAGGGAGAGTGAGCGGAGGTGGGAGGGGCTCCGGAGGGCAGTGGTGGCAGCGGCAGCGGCGATGATGGCGGCCGTGAAAGCGGCGGCAGCGGCGGTGATCGCAGGTCAGGGCGGCAGTCAGGCACCTCATTCCTCAGCTTCCACAGATGGGATGAAGTTGAGGAATGAGGCACCCATGATTTTACTCCACCCCATCACATCTGATTGGAGGGCTAGCGTCACATGGACGCTAGCTCCAATCAGACGCGAGGGGGGTGACAAAAAGGTCACTGGGAGTGATGGTATCCCCGGGGGGGTGAAGCCACCCCCCCTTGGGGTCAAGTCTAGGTCCCCCTGTAACTGCGGGTAGGGTGAACTTTCATTGAACCCGCTCACCCGACCCGCAGGAAGGAGATCTTTTCATGACTCCGCATAGGCGTCATGGGTCGTTTTGGCACGACTTTTCATGTCGCCTATGTGGCGTCAAAGGTCGTGAAGGGGTTAAACTCCAGTAATCTACTGAAATCTTTGAAGGAACCCAAAAGAAGGTGTTCAGTTTTCGTGCAGTGCCATCACAGGGTAATTGAAGGATTGCACAGTTCTTGTTTAGTTCTCAACAGAGTTTGATCAGAGTATGATCATACTGTCCTCTGATTTTCTTGGATGAAGAGAAGGTGAAAAAAAAAATGTCTCCATCATTTCCATTCTTTCAGATCATGAAATTCGGACTATACTCAAATGTCAGGAATAGAAAGACAAAAACCGTCAGCTCATCCCTTAGTAGATCCAGGAGACCAGAGCACGGAAACCTGCAGTGTAGCAGGAGAGGAGTCCAATGAATAGAAAAATCCAGCTCTTGGTTCTTCCAGGGTTAAATTTATCCAAAGAGATTTTTTTTTTTTTTTAAAGTCCAACTTCATAAAGACAGCATAAATGTCACCAACATACTTGGGGACACAAGAACAGATGCATACTTTTCAAAAAAAAAAATTCCCTTTGAATAAATACTCAAATTTCATCCAAGTGCAGACCAATGATTCTCACCCACTTATTCACTTGCCTGTCCGTGTACGATCCGAAAATGGATCAAACCAGGCATGCAGCAATTTTTTCCTTGCACAAGCTCAGTCTGAGTTTCAGAGTCAAACCTACCTGGCAGAGATCATGCAGCCAGTGCCTAATGTTTTCTGCCCATGGCTTGGGCGACATGTATCAACTGACATTTTCACTACTCGTATAAATCAAAGTAATGCACAGACAAGACAGGCATGTGATTCCTTAATGTCATATATTAGGAAACCTTCCACTATTTTGGCATTTTAAACACTAAATGAAAAAAGAGTCATCACTAACTATTCTTAACTAATTAATAGCTGCAATAATATTGAATAAATATACATTTTGAATGGTGGTGCTTTCTGGTATAGATCATTCATTTTAACATCCTGTTATGAAATTATTGTATTTTCTAGTAATGGTCGGTCAGGGACACTATTCATGACTTTTATTTTGCAGTTGAAATATAAATCAATCTTCACTTTCTGTTTGGAGGACCCGACTTGTTTGTGCAGAAGCATCCTATTGATCACAATAGACTGTGTAAGGCCTCTTTCACACATCCGGTTTTCGCCGTCAGGTGCAATCCGGCATGTGTGTGAAAAAAACGGATCGGGTTTTTTTTACCGCCGGATGCGGTTTTTTCTCATTGATTATAACATGCGCCGGATTGCGCCGCATGTGCCTGCGTTTGTTACGGTTTTTGCCAGATCCGGCTTTAATATGGTGTCCGGCTAGCTGCCGGACAGAACGCATGCTGTAACTTTTTTTCGTCTGGCGTAAAAAAACGGACAAGCGCAGATGCGGAGCTGCCGGCACTGTGTCAGCATGGAAGCGTATGAGGACTTCCGGCCGCCGGATCAGTGTATCGCCTGATCCGGCCACCGCTTTCAGGCTTTTGCCCTCTGCGCATGCCCGGATTGATTCTCACTCTCTCTCTCCCTCTCCCCCTCTCCTTCTCCTTCCCCCATTCTGCACTGCTCTAATTCCATCGTGACTGGCACCGTAAGTTGAACCCATACTGCGCGACTTCATGCCCCGTGACAAGCGCCGGAACTTCAGCCGCATCTCACTCTGGTGCATCCGTTCATGGCCGCTTCCGGCACTCCGGCTTTTCGCCACACACCGCCGGAATGTCCCCGACGGAAGTGTGAAAGTAGTCTAATACTTCTCCTATGGTGGTGCTATAGGGAAAATAAACAGTTTATGCTTGATTCCATTCCTAATAACAGCTCACCCCAAACTATTTAAAAGTGTATGCAGTTCCTTGAATAACAAGTCCAGCAACACCTTTACATGGCTAGTCCATTGCTCCATTGCTGAGAAATCAGCGATTGAACTGGTATGCAAGTTAGGATTAAATACTATGGTAGACTCTGTCATTCCAGCTATATTTTCGGCCCAGTGTCGATTCCTCCAGCTTGACTGATAGCTTTTATTCTTTGTGATTTCAGACAAAAAAGCTGTCAGTCATGCAAGACTAGGTGGCGCTGGGTGGGAAATAGAGCTGGAGTGACCAAGGCTACAAATAGTTCTTCAGCCTCATTTACATATCAATCCAAAAGCTAATTTCTCAGTAACAGAAGAATGGACTGGCCATGTAAAGGTCTTGTTGGACTTGTCTTTGAAAGAGCTATATGTGCATGTAAATAGTTTGGGTTGTGAAATCCTGTTGACAAATTCCCTTTAAAGGACATAGCATAGAACTTTTTTTTGTTGATTTGAACTTTTATTTACATCATTATTAATAATCTGATTTAATTAAATTAATTCAGCACATGTGTGGACTGATACTTTACATACATATGTATAAGTAATAACTATGGCAGGCTACTGATATTTAAAGCAAAATCCCATTTTTTTTGGCCACATAGCAAAGATCTCCTGAAGGTAGTCAGTAGAGATGATCAAACTTGTTGGGAAAACATTTGTTATTCTTAAAGTCAGAAAATTAGGAAAGGGAAAGGGAAATTTGTGCTCACCAAAATAGTCCTATAAGCCGGTCGTGCCTAGGGATCAAATGGCTGACCACCATGTGTTGCAAACATGAAGAGAGAAGGAAGATCCGGCACTGGAGACTTGATAAAATCCACGATAAGTTTTATTCACATAATTTCATGATAAAACCATAAAGGGGAAAACAGACCCCCACGCCTGACGCGTTTCGAACCTTACACCAGGTTCTTCCTCGTGGATTTTATCAAGTCTCCAGTGCCGGATCTTCCTTCTCTCTTCATTCTTAAAGTCAGCATGAACCTTGCACAGCTGATGCGACTGCTCTACCCTTTAGCCGGTGACACACTGACAGGAGCATGTAATCACTCCTACAGTGTTTAGCACTGAGCTACGGTAAGAAAGCTCACAGGAGTTCATCAACTGGTGAGCCCTGGTGACCTCACTTATGGCATTGTAAAGTTCTCATGCAGCAGAGATGTCGTAAGTGAGGTTACTGGGGCTCATCAAGTGATGAACTCCGGTGTACTTTCTCACTTCAGCTCATCACTACACACTGCAGGAGCGATTACCTCCTGTGTCAGTGTGAATCTGCTGTCCGCTAATGTGACTGCACTCAAACTCATCAGGATCGTCATGGGACATTATGGATTATCTCTTCACTTCGGACAGGTGAGTATTATGGTTGTTTATTATTTTAGTTCATTTGCAGGTGACATTGGCTTCAGTGGACTTGGGTGATGATATCAGTATGGTTTAATTTAGGGTCAATAAAGGAGATGTGTCATTATTTCAAATAAAGAACTTTATTCTGGGTGTGTGTTTTTTTATGCAATATCACTATGAGGTTAGTAATTGATAGGTGTCTTCTAGAATCCTCTCCATTTTTAAGCCATAGGCTTGATGTCACCAGACAATACAAAGGTGAAATCAACCCCACGAATATGAACCCCACTTGCCTCCGTAACATGGCAAGTGGGAAGAGCTGTGCAAAACTCCAGATATGGATCATCTAATAGATGTGCTTTTTCTAGGGCAGCTGACAGCTGCTATTTTTAGGCTGTGAGGTCCAATATACATGGCCCCTTACCAGCCTGAGAATAGCATCCCCCAGCTGTCTGCTTTAGCTTGGCTGGTTGTCAAAAATGGGGGGACCCCACACCATTTTTTAAATTATTTATTGAAATAATTACAAAAAACAGGGACCATTGTATTCTTGATAACCAGCCTTGCTAAAACTGACAGCTGAGGGTTGCAGCACACAGCTGTCTGTTTTGTCTGGCTGGTTATCAAAAATACAGGCGAAGCCACATCACTTTTTTAAAGTATTTATTTATAGCACATTTACTTTTCCTGGTGTCTGCCCTAATTTGAGCTGTTTGGGAAGTTTTTGAGCCCCCTCAATCTGTTGTCTATGCATGTGTTTTTGCCACCAATTAAATTCAATGGGGTTGGGTTATATTCTGCTAACATCAGGAAGTTTGTGCTTTATAGTTGATAATTCCATATCTATATAGATTCTTACAAACAAAATTAATATTTTAACTTTAATAGCCCAAGTTTCTGGTATATTGTAAATTTATGATTTGATAGATTGGAAGTCACTTTTAGCACCTTAGATGAACTGGATGACATGAATATCAGTGGAGGGGTTTCAGTTCTCACAAGCTCCTCACTTGCTAGAATTATTACTAGGCATGAATCACATCAATTAAGATTTTTCTCTAAGTCAAAGTTTGGATGAAGATGAAAGACTCGTCATATCTGCAAAGGTTTGAAACATAACTTAGTCGCCAGAAATATTACAAAAGAAGCCTCACGTTGTGAAAATGATATAAACTGAAAAGATTAAGTGTTTACAATATGTCTTTCAGGTAAAAAAAAACCCAACATAATCCAACAGTTGGCAAAGCATGAAAATCATTTTATTCTAATAGAAGATGGGAGTTTTGTAAAAAAATGTTCCTTAATGGAGCTCTGGAATGATAAACTATTCTTTTTTACTTTTAAGAAGAAAAAAGGAGAAAGAAATGTTTTAAAGACCTCTTTGAAGCCAATCAAGGTGAACTAAAAAAAAATTGTACAAAAGTAGAGTAATTTTAAAATTAGCCTGGCAGACGGATGTTAGCCTGTAACATGTGGAGTCGGATGAAAATGACATAAAAAATGGATATGTTTTCAAGTCATCAACTTTGTGATCTCCGGTTATGACCAGTCTCACATGTAAAAATTTCGGTTAGTATTTTGCATTTGTAAGTCGAAACCAGGACAGGGTCTAAACCATGAGAGAGGTGCAAAACGTTCCATAATATTTTCTGTCAATTCTTGGTTGTTACTTTTGCCATTCAAAATACAACGGTGGTCGATTCATCAAGACCGGCGGCAGAGGGAGTTTTGTAGAAGATTCTCCTGATTAGAGGCACAGTATCTATGATTGTTTTACACAGTTCAATATATGACAAGGGTAAATCCAACAGCTTACTAGAATAAACCCTATTTAAAATAAAGCTTTTATTATGTGTAATAATAAAACAAAATAATGGTCTTGATACCCCCTAAATGGAGATGCCTCAATGCAATGGGCTACAAAAAAACCTAGGGAAAGACAACCATTTAGATCCGCCAGTCTATTTAAATTGCCAGTATACTGTATATCTGGCTAATGTCCACCTCTACTTTAAAAAATATAGATCGCAGAGATAAGCCCATCCAAATTCCTCAACAAAAAAACAAAAAAAACCCACCAATATCAATGTCCTTTGCAAAAAAATGATTGATAGTCCTCAAGAATAGTATCAGTCTCACTCACCCAATGTGTAGAAAAGAGTGATCTGACCCTAAATACATAACTGTCTGGATACCTACCTTGGTGCGGAGGTTAACACCCTAAGAAAAACTAGAATGGCGCCCCGCTCATCTGACGGCTGTCCCTTCTCTCCTACTTCACCCTATAAGACGTAAAGTCAGAAACAGAGGGCCAGATGGCCGGTATCCACTTGTTTAATAAATGCTTTAATAGTCATAGGTGGGCAAGACACCAACAGGCTATTGTTACAGCAGATCCAGCAGAGCCAGCAGGAGCAATGGCAGCAGATGCAGCTTCTGGCAACCGCCATCCAGGGCAGCACGAGCGCCCCAACCCCAGGTCCGGCTGATGACGCACACGTACAGAAGGCGGTAATATGGGCTTTGCAGAAAATGACTCCCAGGGATGATGTTGAGACTTTCCTGATGGTATTTGAAAGGGTTGCCAAGAGGGAGAAACTCCCGCCAGAGCAGTGGACAGAGATACTAGTGACATACATGACGGGAGAACTCCAGAAAGCATACTATGATTTAGCTTTGAAGGATGCCAAAGAGTATGGCAAGCTAAAAACTGATAATCTTGCATGCTTGGGGGTACCAATGACTCTCAGGGCACAGCTGGTTCACTTTTGGGTGTATCACCGGGACAAACCACCGTGCTCCCAAATGTTTGACCTGTTGCACCTGGTCCAGAAGTGGCTGCAGCCAGAGTCCTCTACACCTGCACAGATGGTAGAATGGGTGGTGATAGACCAGTTTGTGCACTCCCTGCCGAGGCCCATGCAGACTTGGGTTGTCCAGGGTGATCCCCGGAATGCCAATGAACTGGTTGGACTGGTCGAGTGATACCAGGAGGTTGAAGGTTCTGTTGGAAAGCAGCCCACTCCATAGTGGGGGTTCCAACAGGCGACAGAGGCCTAAAAGGGGGTGAGGGGTCCAAGGTCAAAAGGGGCGGGGAAGGAGATGCCCAAGGTTTCTATGGGTGATGTTGTTTGCTGGATGTGCCACGGCCCAGGCCATATAGCTGCCTGATGTTCCCTGACCCCTGAGTAGATGTACTGCAGTGTAGGACGCTGTTGTTCATATTATGTATATCTGGCCTGCAGTGTGAACTCTCAACGCAATGAGGGATCTCAAGCGTGTCCCGTGAAAGTGAACGGGAGGGAGGTAATGGCACTGATAGATTCCGGGAGTCTGGTGATCCTTGTGAGGGCCACGTTTCCTCTCCAACTGATCCCGGGGAAAAAAGTCGGCGTTTGAGGCATACATGGTGATGCTAAGGACTACCCTATGGCCAGAGTGGACATGAGTACTGAGTCCCATGAGGTCGGCGTAGTTTGGGATTTGTGGCACCCTATTATTATAGGCCGGGACTTTTGTTTATTTTGTGATTTGTGTAGGAAGGGTTCTGAGTTTGCTGGCACGATTAGGAAACCAGTCAACCCTAATAATGTATCACCACTCCCAGAGGCAGACAGTTTTTTCTTTTGTGTCCTCGTAGGGGGATGAGGAGGAGGTGTCCCCTGTGTCTGACATTCCAGAAGTAAGGATGACCAGTGAGAATTTTGGAACTGCCAACATAGAGATCCAACTCTGAAGGAAGCTATTCTCATGTGAGAGGAATTATTCAGTCGTAGAGAAGGAGTGCTTGGACATAAAGTGGGTGTTGGATACTTTATGGTGCTATCTGGTAGGAGGTAAGTTTAGGTTGGTGTCCGACCATGCCCCACTCAAATGGATGAGAGAAATAAAGGGTAAAAATGCTAGGGTCACCCACTGGTTCTTAGCCCTGCAAGATTTCAACTTCAATGTAAAACATAGAGCAGGAAAGCTACATGGTAATGCCGATGCCCTCTCGAGAATCCCTTGTCTGGTAGGAGAAAGTGCCAAGGCCCATGGCTTTAAGCAGAGGGGGAGGCATGTAGTGTGGCTAATGGTCGCATAGTCGATGGGAGGTATGTGTCATAGAGATGGCTTGCCTCTGTGACGTAACCCGGAGCATCTTTCTTTAGTGCTTGAAAGCACTAAGAGGTTCGTGTCATGATCCAGTGTTGGATCTGGCGGTACATACTACATACATACAACATACATAAAACATGCTACAGACATACAACATACATACTACATACAATGCATTCATACATTCATACAATATATACATATAGACATACAGTACATATAACATAGAGTACATACTCACCATCACTTGCCACTTTGATCCCCGAAGCCAGTGGTATCTGTAAAAAATATTAAAATAACAAACAACCGATATACTCCCTGATCCGCAGAAATCCACATGTGTCCCACGACGATCTTCCGTGGGGAACAGCAGCATCAGCTGATGCCACCGCTCTCTAGGGGCCCCAGGAATACAATGACGGGAGGTAGGTATCCTTCTGCACTGTATTCCTCCGCCACTGTAAAAAAATAGTCCCTAGTCTCACTTTTGGCATTAATGTGTGAGAAAGTTCCCACGCAGCTTTTGCCATAAAGTGAGACCAGTGAACTATAGCAACCTCTCAGTGATGCAATGCAGAAGATCATCGAAGGACACTCATGGATTTCTGCGGATCAGGGAGTATATCGGTTGTTTGTTATTTTAATATTTTTTTACAGTGAGATGACACTGGCTTCGGGGATCAAAGTGACAAGTGATGGTGAGTATGTACTCTATGTTATATGTACTGTATGTCTATATGTATGTATTGTATGAATGTATGAATATATTGTATGTAGTATGTATGTAGCATGTTTGGTGTATGAATGTAGTATATATGTAGTATGTATGTAGTATGTATGCTGTATGAATGTAGTATGTATGTAGCATGTATGTATGTTGTATGAATTTAGTATATATATAGTATGTATGTAGTATGTAGTATGCATGTATGCATGTTGTATGAATGTAGTATATATGCATTATGTGTGTTGTATGTATTATGTATGTATGTTGTATGAATGTAGTATCTATGTAGTATGTAGCATGTATGTATGTTGTATGAATGTAGTATATATGTAGTATGTATGTAGTATGTAGTATGTATGTTGTATGAATGTAGTATATATGTAGTATGTATGTATGTTGTATGAATGTAGTATATATGTAGTATGTATGTAGTATGTATGTTGTATGAATGTAGTATATATGTATATGCATGTATTATGTAGTATGTATGTATGTTGTATGAATGTAGTATATATGTAGTATGTACAGTATGTAGTATGTATGATTGTATGTTGTATGAATGTAGTATATGTAAAGTATGTATGTAGTATGTATGTACAGTATGTTGTATGAATGTTGTATATATGTAGTATGTATGTAGTATGTATGTTTTTTGTTTTTTTTTTACATTCAACACATTAGCCAGATAATGGACTACTACTGTCCCATCATTGGCTAATGTGTCAATCACTGTCATTGTAGAAGGCATAGCCCGATGGGACTTGTAGTCCCATCGGACCGTGCCTGCACACACACAACCCCCGGCAGGCCCGCACAGACCCCCGGCAGGCCCGCACAGACCCCCGGCAGCCCGCACAGACACCCGGCAGGCCCGTACAGACCCCCCGGCAGGCCCGCACAGACCCCCGGCAGCCCGCACAGACCCCTGGCAGGCCCGTACAGACCCCCGGCAGGCCCGCACAGACCCCCAGCAGGCCCGCACAGACCCCCGGCAGCCCGCCCAGACCCCCGGCAGGCCTGTACAGACCCCCGGCAGCCCGCACAGACCCCCGGCAGGCCCGCACAGACCACCGGCAGGCCCACACAGACCGCGCATCATGATGACATCATTTCAACAGCCAATCACAGCCACAACACTGGCTCATTGCATTATGGGAACTTCCGATTCCGGTATTCGATATTGTAAAAATATCAGTACTCGGTATCGGAATTCCAATACAGCGAATATCGGCCGATACCCGATATTTGCTGTATCGGAATGCTCAACACTAGTCCTGAGACAAATGGCCGAGCACAGGGTTGAAGAGCTTGAGAAAGAAGTCTTGGAGCTCAAAGAAACTGTAAGTGGTCTTCTGTGAGAGAAGAACTTGGACAGCGGCCGGGTCCATTGGTGGTGGGATGAAGCTGCCTGTGCCCGTCTTGGCAGAGGATCGTGAAGAGATGAGATCTCGTGAAGTTGGGGAGCTAAGAACTGAAGAAGACAGTCACCCAGTCTGGTCAACTGTAGTGAGGGAAGTGTCTGTGTTAAAGCCAGAGCCTCCTGACCTGGAAGAGAGCAAGGCCACGACCTTCAAGTTTGTGATTGATGTGCCAGAAGACATGCAAGAAACCTGTGCTGAGTAAGGTATGCATGAGGCTTTCAAAGAGGCAGTCAAAGCATGTAAGGTGCACTGGGTGCCTGAGACTCGGCAGTTGGTGATAATATCAGCCAGAGAAGATACATCAAACCGAGTAGCTGTCCTGAAAGAAATGCATCTGCAATGTCTTCATGCCAAACAGCTGGTTAGGTGGAGTATTATGAAAGCTGCTCTACACCTAGAGTTAGCAAGGGAGGCTATGGATCGGCTGGGTTTGCGGAAAGATGTAGTTCCGTTTCCCAAAGGTCTGATTGGAAGAATCATTGGAAGATTCGGGAAGGTAATGCAAGACCTTGTAAATATCTCCCGTGTGGTGAGGGTGAGGATCCCTCCTGATGATGAAGACCAGGTATCCAGTGAAGAGGGTAGGATTTCTGTCCGGGTGGTTGGCTCCGTGGAAAGCCTGAGAAACTTTCGGATGCTCTTGGAGTATCGAGTGGGGTACCTGCAAGAACTTGAGCAGTTGAGGCTGGACCGTCGGCGAATCAATAGAGAAGTACCGAACACCAGGTGGCGACCGCCTTCAACCCAAGATGTAAGGACCTGAAGGGTTCCTCCAAGAAGTGACATGGCAGATGGCCGCAGAATGTCAGCATGTGGTAGTTTGACTGGCAGGACGATGCTGTGAGACTGTAGTTCCTGTGAGAAGCTGAATGAGTCAGACTCAGGCCAGACAGTAGGCTTGACTAAGACTTATGACCACACCAACCAGAGGAGCTGGTCAGTGAACGGAACAGACAGGGAGAGGAATGTGATGACTAAACAGTGTCTGATGACGCAGACAGACTGTGACTGGAGGGCCCAAGATCAAGGCCGATATTCTGACTGCGGGGGGCGGGGGAGGCCTAACCTAGGAATGAGGCCATATGAAAGACGGAGACGGTTCTCTCGACTTGTGGGTCAAGGTGTAATGAGTGCCCGGTCTCGAGAGCCTGGTGTAAGGTTGTGTGTTCAACCCCACAAGTTTGAACAGAGGGGAGAGGTATGTGGTGTAGTGACCACTGTGTCCGCTAGGGGGTGCTGTGTGGGTGTCCCAGGACAAGAGTATAAGCATTTCCAGTGTCCTGATAAGTGTAGGATGCTGAATTATTGTAAAGTATCTCAATTTGGGTGGCCTTGAGATGAAGACTTATGTATGTGTGGATCAGCGGTAATACTGCTGAGGTTTCGTGCCAGTGGATTAGGGAGTGTTACCTATAAATCCACCCAGGGGTGTGGTTAAGAACACTATGGTAAAGTGTGTATGAATGGTTCAAGGACCTGTGATGAGATCGTAGCCATGTGACCCGGTGGGCATGGCTACGGACTATATAAGGTGGCCAGTGTAGGTCACATGAGGTGAATGCAGGGACCTGGTTGGTCCATTTTGGAAGGCCCCATCTGGGAGAGATGGGGGCTGTCTTCCTGACAGCAAGGAACGCTGTGTTGAATGACTGCACGTGCCTGATGATTCCCTGGAGGGAATGGACGTCTGCAGTATGATGAAGGAACTATGAGGAAACCCTGACGTGGGTGAGATAACTGAGGCTGAAGAGCCTGTGTATGCATAACCTGTGTGACCACAGGGATTACAGAGCTGAACTCTGTCATGGACGCTATGCTGATGTGATGAAGTTTATGTTGCTGCTGTGGGTTTATGATGCTAAATAAACCGCATGGACTTTGATTGTTTATGGAAAACCCGTGCCGGATCTGGTTTTGTGGCGGCTAAGCGAGTATCCCCTACTTGAATAACAGTGCTACCTTACATATTGTATTACTGTATGAGCAGTGAGACTATGGAATCTTTTCTCTATGAGCAGTAAAACTATGGATTTTCTACTGTACGAGCAGTGAGACTATGGAATCTCTCCTGTATGAGCAGTGAGACTATGGATCTCTCTGCCATATGTTGTTGTAATGGTTGATTCACTAAAAACGTTCAAGAAAGGCCTGGCTGGCTTTCTTGAAAAATATAATATTACAGGTTATAAGTACTAGATTCTGTGATGGGACATTGATCCAAGGAACTAGTCTGATCACCATAAGTGCAGTCAGGACGAAATTTTTCCCCTAATATGGGGCTATTAGAATCTGCCCCATGAGGTTTGTGGGTTCCTTTGGATCAACATGTTAGGTTACATATTGAACTCGATAGACTCTCATGTCTACTTTCACCCTTAAAAACTATTAAACTGAATATCTAACCCTTAGCAATTTGTGAAAGTCATAACTTAGCTTCTGAGGCTGGTTTATCCCTAATGACAATTCTTGTCCATGAGTATCTCTCAACTTGAAGCAAAAATAATAGTCTTTTATCTAATTGGACCATGTCAACGTTGAGTTTGACAAGAAGCCTTACGAGTGGCCAGAGAATGCGCCATGGGAAGTTGAATATGACCCTATGAACTTGAAATTACATAGAGGCAGAGATCACATGAGCCATGACTAGAACTTTGCTCCGTCACACTTTTTATCTCTAGCTGAACCAAAACTTTGCTGCCTTGTGTAAGAATTGAAATGCTGAGGTTTCACTGAAACTTGTAAATAAAGACAAATATCTCTGATACTTTTTCTTTATTTTCACCAGAAAAAATCTCTGGGGAAATGTGCTAAATTTCCTTTCTTTATTTAATTATCAGCAGATGGAGTGTTTTTTGTTGCAGTTGACTAAGTGGACCAGGTGCTTTCTCTTCTAAATCACGGAGAAGACTCTCTGGAGGTTAATTGTCACTGCTCGTCAGCGAAAACTTTTGGGATAATGAATCAATGTATCGAATGGTGAAACATAGCTAAGAAAATCCCATTAATTACATTGCTACAATCTGGTTGGAACTATTTTCTACCATAAATCATGATTATTAATTTTATTTTACGAGACTGAAACTGCTTTTAAACATTGTATCCGGCCATTTCGAAAAACAGCATTATGTGTTTTCATGATTACACAAGAACCTCTATGGTCTGATTATGTGTATGGAAGTTACAATTCATCATTGATAATGAGCTGTGGTCTCTTTTGTTCCCTTCAACAGCCTTTGGAAATCTATTAATTTGGAAGTGTTTACTGCACAACGCTGACCACACAGAGCTTAATACTAGCTCAAATATGGGTGCCATGATTGGCAATCGATGAATAGTAGAGAAGGTGTTCCGTTAATGTTCTTTCAAGGGTTTCCTCCATGTATGAAGTGATAGAAAGGATTTGGTTGTAGTTACTGCTTTTCTGTACTCCAAGCACACTAGTGGTGGCTGACAAAGGACTTGTCCCAGGTCTCGTGTGCCAGTGGAGTGCCATAAAAAAATATTGACTTGGTCACACTGGTCAGATCCATATTAGGGCAGAAAATACATTATTGGCCCAGATGAACAAGAGTTTAAAGGGAATCTGGCATCAAGCTTATCCTTCTCAAACTGAGTACAGCATGAAATAGGGATCGAGACCTTGATTCTACAGCTGGATCACTCACAAGGCTTTTTGCTTTAGTTTGGCTACAAACCCAGAATTATTACCTCCAGTTTGATAGCTCTCATGAGAATGAGTTCTGTAGAACCCTGCTCCTATCATTGACTGATTGCTTTCTACATACTCTGTGCAAAGGCAGAAAGCTGTCAATCAGTTGTGGAAGTCAAGAAGAGGGCTATGTAGTAGCAGCTCATCGCTGAGAGTAGGAGCAAGAGCTGCAGCAGATCAATGTTTCATCAGAACTAAAGCAAGAAGCCCAGAAGGTAGCCAAGAGCCAGATTTATGGTCTCTGCCCCAACTTTATGAAGTTCCTGTGGCGCCCCCAGGAGTATGGTCGCCACAGTGGCATTACGTTCCTCCTACAGAGTGTGATGTCATGCTTGGAAGCAATGAAGGATCTCTCTGGCAGTTAACCACAACACACAACACAATTCCCACTCCAGGCCAGCAGAGGGAACTCTGAACCAAAACTAGGGGGAAGAGCTACTCTCTGAGGGCAAGGAAGGGGAAATTAGTCAGTCGTGTGAGGAGGGCAACGTGTGTAGACGTGAGGAGAAGAGCTGGGAGATTGAGCAGAGAGTTCAGGCTCATTCCCAGCTATAGCGCATGATCTGGAGCCCGGTCTCCAAGGCTGTACGGACACTGATGGTCCTGCAACAGATACCGGAGGAATAGGAAGCTGTAAATGCTCTATTCCAACTTAAGACTCAGAGGCACAACAGCGACGTGTGAGCCAGAAGAGAAAGGCTACAGCTGTCTGCCATATGAGGGAGTTCTAAAGAGAATAAGCAAGTGGAGCTTCAGTGTAACACAGTATGGCAAGTACCTAAAAATAAGCACTAGGAAGGAGACTACACAACCCATCTGCATAGAGAGATTCCTGAGTTGCTTCCAGGTTAGCCAGCTCCTGTGCCATCTGTAATCTGGACCCTGGACTGCATTTGCCAAGCAAAGTAAAGGTAAAGAAACTGCACCCTGCTATGTCCTTGCCTTCTTCCTGCAAAGTCCCCAGCACTGCTACATCTCTGTGCCAAACACTACACCCTCTTCCTCAACACCCATCCTCTTCATCTACTCTGCTCTGGGACTGCAGCCCTGCCTGTGGAGGGCTACAACATCATTGCTGCACCACACCATCTGTCCCAGAGGATCTGTTGCAGCGTTGGCTTAACATCTTCATTGCCGAGCACCACAGGTGGCGTCACGAATCATTCACTCATAAACTTTATTACATCACTTCATCCCTTTTACATGGGCGCCCAGGGCCACGGACTGGATCACCGCTGCTGTGACATTCCCCTCTGAGAGACCGGCCCAGTACCAAGTACCCAACAGCCCATTTTGTCGTCACGAACAGGATTTACGGAGGCCGGTACCCCTCAGGTCCTGTGTGCCAGAGACTGTGTTGTGTGCCATAGACTGTTTGTGCAGTTGCCACCATTGCCCTGCTGCTTGGCGCATGCGGGAAGCAACAGGGGCGGGCCGTCATGGGCGGAGTCAGCCAAAAAGCGCAAAAAAGTGAAGTTGTGCGTGGGAAGAGGCCAGCGTGCGGGAAGTGAGAAGCTGAGGCCTGCAGTCCCGGCATCCCCCCGATAGTCCAGCCTGCAGAGCGGCAGCCGGTAAGCCAGCGCAACCCAGGGCCTGGCCAAATGTTAACGAAGGGGGAAGAGAATGTCTGAAGCAAGAGCAGACGCAGCGTCGGACGCCACTACAAACCCCACAGCGCCACAAGATGCAGAGCCCAGCGCAGCTGCGTCTCCCATAGCGCCGCTGAATCCAGCAGCCAGTGATGCCTCCAGGGCACCGCAAGAATCAGCGCCCACCGCAGCGGTCCCCATAATGCCGCTGACCATGCCCTATATACCGGGAGCGGCTTGGCTACCGCAGTGCTCAGGTGAGTCACATACCCTGAGTGAATTCAAAGAGAGACTGTGCAGTTTGCTTGAGGTGTATCCTCTGTCTGAAAGCCAGAAAGTGAACATCCTTATTGGGCAGCTAACTGGTGCAGCACAGAGGGAAGTAAAAGCCTGGCAGGACAGTGATAAAGAGACTGTTAAAAATATTCTGGCCAAGCTATAAAGCACCTTTGACACTGATACTGCAGCTGAAATAAAGATGAGATTCTTTGGGCATAAGCAGAGAGCGCAGGACAGTATATGGGACTATGCTCTTAACCTGCAGGAGGCGCTGCGAGCCGTCAAGCAAATTGATCAGACAGTGTGAAAGATGGAGATAGACTGTTAAAGGAGCAATTCATTGAGGGACTCTTATCCAGTACTTTTATCCACAGAGCACAGCTGCGCATCATAGCCCTACAGAACCTTGACTTAGACTTTGCAGACTTCAAAGACAGGGCTATTAGGGTGCTGGATGAACCAAATGTCAGCCGTCCAACGCCCCCTAGGCGCCCAGCGATCACATACAACCAAGAAGCAGCATCTTTCCCTCTCAGCCCTGTGGAGGCTGATGCACAGACTCTGGACAAAGACCCTTCTGCCGAGCTGTGTCTTCAGGTCCATGAGCTGACCAAAAATATGGCTGCACTTGCCAAAACTGTGCAGTCCCTGCAGGTGTCATCCAAGGAGAAGATCCAGCTGGCCTCCAGTCCAGAAGATGTCTCATGGCTACGGAAGTAGAGGATCCCGCCACGCCGAGGGAGAGACAACGATCGCTATTACCTGAACGGACGTCCCATCTGTCGTCACTGCAACAAGGCAGGCCACATTGCAAGGTTCTGTTATTTAAACGAGCAACCCCTGAGGCAGAGGGCCAACCCCCAGGAGTAGGACCACAAGGCCCAAAGAACTGGTGAGCCAAGTATGTTGGAGGGCGACCGGTCCTCCCAGTGGTGATTGACGGCATCCCCATGAATGCTTTGCTGGACACTGGTTCTCAAGTGACAATTATGCCATATATCCTTTACAAGCAGTATTGGGCTGACTCTTAACTTATTTGCGGCCCAAGTGATGAAATGACAGTAGTTGCCAGTAGAGTTGAGCGACTTTTGCTTTTTTAGGGTCGCGTTTCGTTTCGTGAAACCTGACTTTTCCAAAAGTCGGGTCGAGCAAGATAGGCCGATTATAGGGAAAAGTCGGGGTCATCCCGAAACACGAAACCCAATGTAAGTCAATGGGGAATAAAAGTCGGCAGTGAGAGGAGGACAGGAAACACACCTACAGTGCCCATTTGAATGCCAAAAGCATCAATTCTTCTTACTTAAGCTTGTCAACCTTAATTAACTTCATAATACAAGTTACGCACTGAAAAATGGGGGTTATTTGGCTAAATTTGTGGGGGGGGAGGGCTGGCTGCAGGTTTTCATGTGCCCTGGGCGAAAGAGCGCCCCTTTAACACATAACAAAACTCATCATGCTCCGATACGGCAGAGCAATAGCGGTATAGTACAATGAAAAATACCTCACTTTTTACATCTCATGACGAGGCCCATCTATTTCTCCATACAAAATCATTGGTCCCATATAATGTTTGAAACAGTATATGATGAGCTCCACATAATGCTACAGTATATGTTGGTCCCCATGGATGAAGCTCCACTGTCTTATGGGCCCAAATAATGCTCCAAACATAATGGGCCCCATTTCTACTGCTCTAGTGTATAATGGGCCCTGTAAATGCTGCTCCAGTGTCTGATGTCCACCTTTGGAATGTTCCAGTGTATGGTGGGCCCCATCTATCATTCTCCAGAGTATAGTGCTCCCCAAAAATTGCTGTCCCAACATAGAAAACAATCAAATAAGTCTCCTCGCTAGGGAATCCCTGTACTTGTCTGGACAGGTGCTGTAGCTTGCTTAACAGCTCACCAGCCGTTCTCACGCCCAGTATGGATTGCACGTGATTGCACAAAGGTTAGAAAGGGTACCGTATCCCTGGATAACATGTATGGATAGCGTACACATTCAAAATATATGTCTATACAGCATGAGGCAGGCTCAGACGGTGTTAGGCCCAGTATGGATTGCACGTCATTGCACAAAGGTTAGAAGGGGTACCGTATCCCCGGATAACATGTATGGATAGCGTACACATTCAAAATATATGTCTATACAGCATGAGGCAGGCTCAGACGGTGTTAGGCCCAGTATGGATTGCACGTCATTGCACAAAGGTTAGAAGGGGTACCGTATCCCCGGATAACATGTATGGATAGCGTACACATTCAAAATATATGTCTATACAGCATGAGGCAGGCTCAGACGGTGTTAGGCCCAGTATGGATTGCACGTCATTGCACAAAGGTTAGAAGGGGTACCGTATCCCCGGATAACATGTATGGATAGCGTACACATTCAAAATATATGTCTATACAGCATGAGGCAGGCTCAGACGGTGTTAGGCCCAGTATGGATTGCACGTCATTGCACAAAGGTTAGAAGGGGTACCGTATCCCCGGATAACATGTATGGATAGCGTACACATTCAAAATATATGTCTATACAGCATGAGGCAGGCTCAGACGGTGTTAGGCTCAGTATGGATTGCACGTCATTGCACAAAGGTTAGAAGGGGTACCGTATCCCCGGATAACATGTATGGATAGCGTACACATTCAAAATATATGTCTATACAGCATGAGGCAGGCTCAGACGGTGTTAGGCCCAGTATGGATTGCACGTCATTGCACAAAGGTTAGAAGGGGTACCGTATCCCCGGATAACATGTATGGATAGCGTACACATTCAAAATATATGTCTATACAGCATGAGGCAGGCTCAGACGGTGTTAGGCCCAGTATGGATTGCACGTCATTGCACAAAGGTTAGAAGGGGTACCGTATCCCCGGATAACATGTATGGATAGTGTACACATTCAAAATATATGTCTATACAGCATGAGGCAGGCTCAGACGGTGTTAGGCCCAGTATGGATTGCACGTCATTGCACAAAGGTTAGAAGGGGTACCGTATCCCCGGATAACATGTATGGATAGCGTACACATTCAAAATATATGTCTATACAGCATGAGGCAGGCTCAGATGGTGTTAGGCTCAGTATGGATTGCACGTCATTGCACAAAGGTTAGAAGGGGTACCGTATCCCCGGATAACATGTATGGATAGCGTACACATTCAAAATATATGTCTCAGGAGGCAGGCTCAGACGGTGTCAGGCACAGTATGGATTTGACAGATTACACAGCGGAGGAGCAGGGAGAGGTAAAGATTGCAAATGCTGGGGCCCTGGCCAAGCAAGGGGGGCCCACTCGTGGGCATCGGTACTGGCACTGGGCCCCTCATAGTACAGCGGTGTGTCTGACGGCGGGTGTGCACCACCACCGTCAGAGACACTTGATTGCACTATGAGGGACCCTGTGCCAGTTCCCGCGCCCAAGAGTCGGCCTACCCACCTGTCCAGGGCAACGGCACTCGCACGGTGTCGTGCGCTAGGTGGTGACCCCGGCCATGGGGGGGGAGGCAGCACAGTTAGGGAGTTTTAGAAAGTGGCATATGTTGATGTTGGACATTCAACTGATGCAAAAGGCGAAATAGGTGAAGTACCAGGAAGAGGTGGACCAAAGCAAGCCATTTTTCTGTCACCCTATGTGTCATCAGGGGAAGGTGGGACAAAATCCTATGAAACCCATGCGTGGTTCATTTTAATGAAGGTTAGATCATCCACATTTTGGGTTGACAGACGGGTCCTTTTTTCTGTCAGGATTGATCCAGCTGCACTGAAGACTCTTTCCGATAGCACACTTGCAGCTGGGCAAGCGAGCTCCTGTAAGGCATATTGGGCCAATTCAGGCCAGGTGTCCAGTTTAGCGGCCCAATAGTCAAAGGGGAATGACCTGTGTGGGAGAACATCGATATGGGAGGAAAAGTAGTTTGTAACCATAGTTGACAACTGCTGTCTCCTGTCACTTTCCATCGATGCAGTATTACCAGTTGTGTGAGCGGTATTTGAAAAATCAGTCCACAACATTGTCATGAAACCCCTGTCTCCAACGCCACTTCTGCTGTGTGCACCACGAACACCTCTGCCAAGCTGCCCCCAGCCCGTACGGCTCGTGTGAGAACCATCACCGCTGCTGTGTGCTGGGAATGCCTCAAGCAACCGATTTACCAGAGTTGCTTGTTTATTAGCCAATATTAGGTCAAGGTTCTCCTGTGGCATGATGTTTTGTAATTTGCCTTTATAGCGTGGATCCAGGATGCTGGCCAACCAGTAGTCGTCATCGTTCATCATTTTGGCAATGCGGGGGTCCCTTTTTAGGATCCGCAAGGCATAATCTGACATGTGGGCCAATGTTCCCGGTGTCAATGATGCACTGCGAGTGCTGGGTGGAGGAGCACTTTCTGGCAAATCCACATCCCTCCAGTCACGCACAAACCCTGTACCAGACCTTGCCACGCCAACATTTTCACTTGCCCCACGAGATGCATCCTCCTCCCCTAAGTAATCCTCCCCATCATCCTCCTCCTCCTCCTCCTCTTCTTCCTCCACCTTGTCCAGGAGAGGTCCCTGAGCAGACAATGGCTGAATGTCATCAAGGATTCCCTCCTCCTCTTCCTCCTCATCAACATTGGCTGCAGACGCCTGCTCCTTAAGGTGCGTCAAAGTTTGCATGAGCAGACGCATAAGTGGGATGCTCATGCTTAGGATGGCGTCGTCTGCGCTTACCAGCCGTGTGCATTCCTCAAAACACTGAAGGACTTTACAAAGGTCTTCCAGCTTCGACCACTGCACGCCTGTCAACTCCATGTCTGCTTTCAAAGTGCCTGGCCGTGTATCCTCCCACAAATGCATTATGGCCTGCCTCTGCTCGCACAGCCGCTCCACCATGTGCAGGGTGGAGTTCCACCTTGTTGCAATGTCGATAATGAGGCGGTGGTTGGGAAGGTGGAGCAATCGCTGCAGCTTCTGCATACGAACGGAGTGTACAGACGACCGGCGGATGTGCGCGCACAGTCTTCGCACCTTCTGGAGCAGGGCTGTTAACTCCGGATAATTTTTGAGGAAGCACTGCACCACCAGGTTCAAGGTGTGAGCCAAGCAAGGTATGTGGCTGAGTTTTGAAAGGGCTATGGCTGCCACAAAATTACGGCCGTTATCACTAACTACCTTGCTTGCCTC
The DNA here is from genome assembly GCF_039654945.1 of Dendrobates tinctorius. Lineage (NCBI taxonomy): Eukaryota > Metazoa > Chordata > Amphibia > Anura > Dendrobatidae > Dendrobates > Dendrobates tinctorius. The sequence continues at coordinate 35,779,087 of NW_027361752.1, read as the reverse complement.
AAGATGTACACTGCCCAGCCATGACTCAGTTTGTCGCTTCAAGTACTCGGCCAGCACCTCGGCGGTGTGTCTGTCGCCCAAACACATCATCTGCAACACAGCCTGCTGACGCTTTCCACTAGCTGCTCGATAGGGGGACACATCGTGTGCAACAGTGGCAGCTGCAGATGGAGTGCTCGTACGACTGCGCTCTGTGGACGAGCTGTCGCTTCTGGAGGAGGAGGAGGAGGGTCGAACGCCTACAGCCAACTGTTTCCTATACCGTGGGCTAGGCAGCACTGTCCCACCACTGCTGTCCCCTGTGGACCCTGCATCTGCCACATTAACCCAGTGCGCAGTGATGGACACGTAACGGCCCTGGCCATGCCGACTGGACCATGCATCAGTTGTGAGGTGCACCTTTCCGCTCACTGACTGCTTGAGTGCATGGACAATGCGGTCTTTCACATGATGGTGGAGGGCTGGGATGGCTTTGCGAGAGAAGAAGTGGCGACTGGGTAGGTTATAGCGTGGTACTGCATAGGCCATGAGTTCGCGGAAAGCTGTGCTTTCCACCAACCGAAAGGGCATCATCTCAAACGAGATTAGTTTGGCAATGTGGGCGTTCAAACCCAGTGTACGCGGATGAGAGACTGAGTACTTTCTTGACCTACTCATATGTCTGGGAGGGTGAGCTGGACTTGAGAGCTGCATATGGTGGAAGTAGCGGTGGACAGGGCGGACTGAGAGAGGGTTGATGATGGTGATGGAGTTGGTGTTCTTTCTGATGGCCTAGAATCAGTCTTTCGTTGATATAACAGTGGGATTCCCTGACTGCTGTGGCCTTGCAACGACACCTCAACATTTGCTGCTGTGCTAACCGGTGTGCTTACAGTGGGGGAAACAATGTAGCGTTGCTGACTACCTTCGTTGTGATCAGTTGCACATGTGGCACTTGAGGTTTGGTGTTGTGTCCACGCTTGCAAGTGCATGCTGGTTAAATGTCTAAGCATGCAACTGGTATTCAAATTTTTCAGATTTTTCCCTCGGCTAAAGGTCTTTGCGCACTTCTTACAGATAACCTTGGCCTGATCATGAGGATTTTGTTCAAAAAAGTGCCACACTGCACTCTTCTTACTTTGGCAGACATTTTGCGGCCTAGCACGCTGTGATCTTTTGACCCTCTGGACAAGCTGTCCAGCAACTCTTTTGATGTTTGGAACCTGTCTTTGGAGTGCTCCGGGCCTGCCAGATAACAGCTGTTGCGATGTCGATGTCTGCTGTGGATGCTCCTCATCTGAGCTATTGGAAGCAGCACCCTCTTCCCCCAATGGATGCCAATCTGGGTCAACAACTGGGTCATCCATCACCTCCTCTTCTATGTCATGTGCAGCTTTCTCTGTGTCACCGTGTATGGTGGTATAGTGTGCGGGAAGGGGCACCTGAGTCTCATCAGGGTCAAAATCTGGCTCTGTACACTGCGAGGACAATGTAGTGCTCTGAGTGAATGTACCAGCAGAATCATCCATCAGCGGCTGTGCATCAGTGCACTCCATGTCAGATTCATCTTGGCCTGGGTAATTCACCATTTGACTTGATAATCCAGGCATGGTATGTGAAAACAGCTCCATGGAGTAATCAGTAGTATGGCCTGCGTCATCCTTCAATCTTGGTTGGGGTGAAGGACACAAGGAAAGGTGTGGTTGATGAACATGAGCCTCCAATGACGACTCAGTGCTTTTACTTTTTACAACTGAAGAAGAGGAGGCGATAGAGCTGGAGGCTGAGTCAGCAATGTAAGACAAAACTTTTTCCTGATGCTCTGCCTTTAAAAGCGGTTTTCCAACTCCTAGAAAACTAAGCGTTCGAGTCCTTATGTAGCCAGACGATGACGCAGGGTCAGCACCTCCTGCATTCGGTCCTATTTTGCTCTTGCCACTACCATCAGATCCACCACCAACACCATCATTACCAGCTGCCAACCCCCGCCCAATTCCACGGCCTCTTCCACCAGCCTTCCTCATTTTTGGTAGAAATGTAGACAAAATCCAACAAACTATATAGTAATGTAAAACAAGGTACAAGGTGTCTATAGGACAGGGGAGTTTTAGAATTTCTGCACACACTTGTGGACAGTGGACACTTGTGGATTGTGTGCGGCCCACTGATATCTGAGCGCTATGTGACACGCTCGATGGCACAGCTGCCTGTGACCAAAGTGACGAGAGGATAATGGAGATTTTGAATCTCTGCGTACACTTGTGGACAGTGGACACTTGTGGATTGTGTGCGGCCCACTGATATCTGAGCGCTATGTGACATGCTCGATGGCACAGCTGCCTGTGACCAAAGTGACGAGAGGATAATGGAGATTTTGAATCTCTGCGTACACTTGTGGACAGTGGACACTTGTGGATTGTGTGCGGCCCACTGATATCTGAGTGCTATGTGACACGCTCGATGGCACAGCTGCCTGTGACCAAAGTGACGAGAGGATAATGGAGATTTTGAATCTCTGCGTACACTTGTGGACAGTGGACACTTGTGGATTGTGTGCGGCCCACTGATATCTGAGCGCTATGTGACACGCTCGATGGCACAGCTGCCTGTGACCAAAGTGACGAGAGGATAATGGAGATTTTGAATCTCTGCGTACACTTTTGGACACTGGACACTTGTGGATTGTGTGCGGCCCACTGATATCTGAGCGCTATGTGACACGCTCGATGGCACAGCTGCCTGTGACCAAACTGACGAGAGGATAATGGAGATTTTGAATCTCTGCGTACACTTTTGGACACTGGACACTTGTGGATTGTGTGCGGCCCACTGATATCTGAGCGCTATGTGACACGCTCGATGGCACAGCTGCCTGTGACCAAAGTGACGAGAGGATAATGGAGATTTTGAATCTCTGCGTACACTTGTGGACAGTGGACACTTGTGGATAGTGTGCGGCCCACTGATATCTGAGCGCTATGTGACACGCTCGATGGCACAGCTGCCTGTGACCAAAGTGACGAGAGGATAAGGGAGATTGGATTGCTTTTAAAAAAGCAGTTTGCGGAGCAGTGGGTAAACAGCAATGCCAGCGTGTCAGGAAGCCTTAAAAGGCAGCCCAACAACCAACACCACTGATACACCACAATATAGCCTCCCCTTGCACTGCACACACAGTGACTTGTGTGTTGTGCAGGCCAAATCGCTAGCAGCAGGAGCAGTTTTTTTGTCTTCTTCCCTGCCTAACGCTCTCCCTACAGAATCAGCAGCAACCTCTCCCTATACTAAGATCGGCAGAAGTAAGATGGCGGTCGGCGTGCACGCCCTTTTATACCCCCTGTGACGCCCACCAAAGCAAGCCAATCACTTGCATGCCCTTCTGAAAGATGGTGGTGACCCGTGCCTATGTCATCACGTTGCCCACAGTGTCCGTGGATCCTGATTGGCTGAAAAAGAGCGCAAAACAAACTTTTGAAACGCGACTTTGGCGCGTAAGTCGCCGACCTCGTGGCCGACCTCATCCTAGGGTCGGGTTTCGTTTCATGAAACCCGACTTTGCCAAAAGTCAGCGACTTTTGAATTTTTTCGACCCGTTTCGCTCAACTCTAGTTGCCAGCAATGGTCAGTCTTTGCCGCAAGTAGGATGTAAAGAGATTACCATTAAAGTGGGGCGAGTAGAGTTAAAATCTCAAGGTCTGATAGTTGTAGACATTGATCGACGAGAATGTAACCCAATGATGACCTTAGGTACTAATGTGATTGAAAATTGTCTTTCCGAGGTTATTGTTTTGTTGCAACAGGTGGCTGAGACTGCTGGTTCCAGTGAACAAAGAGTCCTGCAGAAGGAGATCAAGGCCCTGATGCAAAGACAGCAGGTAGAACTGTCTGGCAGAGAAATTGGCAGCGTCAGAGTGAATGATTCTTTCCCCATTGTGATACCCCCCAGATGTGAAATGTTAATTTGGTGTCGAGCAGCCATAGGCCTCAGAGGAAAAGATTACCAAGCATTGGTAGAGCCAGTGTACTCTGATAGCCGGACCACTGTCCTGACAGCCAGAGGGGTAGTTGATGTCCGCAAAGTGAGAGTACCTGTACGCCTCTTGAATTGTGGGGAGGAGGCCACAATACCTCGGTATACCACAGTGGCTAAGCTGCTTACTGTCAGTAACAACACAATACGAGCAGCAGAGCCCTTGGTCTCATCCGACCAGGTGGAGGACAATGGCTCTGTAAAGCAGCTGGAGGAGTGGTGTCAGCAGCTGCATGTGGGGACTGACTCCACCCCTTCATACCAAAAGAATGGGATTTACCGAGCGACTTAGGAGTATGAACGGGTATTCAGTAAACACCCTCTAGACTTTGGGAAGGCAAAAGGGGTTCAACACCATATCCCCATTGGAGATCATCCACCCATTAAAGAAAGGTACCGGCCTATACCCCCAACACAATATCAATGTGCCAAAAGTATGTTGCGGGAAATGAAGGACGCTGGGGTGATCAGAGACAGTTGTAGCCCCTGGGCAGCCCCAATAGTCTTTGTGAAAAAGAAAGATGGTACCATGAGAATGTGTGTTGATTACCGAAAAATTAACAGCATTACGCATAAGGATGCCTACCCATTACCCAGAATTGAGGAGTCTTTAGCCGCACTTAAAACTGCTAACTATTTTTCCACCTTAGATCTCACTAGTGGGTATTGGCAGGTTCCCGTGGTAGAGGCAGACAAGGAGAAAACGGCGTTCAATACACCAATGGGTCTCTGCGAGTTCAACTACATGCCGTTCAGGCTCTGCACCGCCCCAGGGACATTTCAATGGCTAATGGAGTGCTGTCTTGGACACAAGAACTTCAAGACAGTCCTGTTATACCTTGATGATGTCATTGTTTTCTCCAAGACTTATGAAGACCATCTGGAGCACCTGGCTGAGGTGTTTGAAGCCTTGTCCAACTTTGGCCTGAAAGTGAAGCCATCCAAATGCCACCTCCTGAAGCCCAAGGTACAGTACCTTGGTCATGTAGTGAGTGCAGAAGGTGTGGCACCGGATCCTGACAAAGTCACTGTCATCCGTGACTGGCAGAAGCCCAGCAACCTCCATGAGGTACGTCAATTCCTTGGGTTGGTAGGCTACTACCGAAGGTTCATCAAAGGCTTCACTGAGATAGCCACCCCTATGCAAAATCTTCTGGTGGGCCAGCCCAAGAAAGCCAGAAAGAAGAGTCCTACATTCGAATGGAATGAGGATCTGGAGAGGTCCTTCACTAGACTGAAGATGGCTCTCACAGGAGATGAAGTTCTGGCCTACCCAGATTATAACCAGCCATTTGTGTTATATTTTGATGCCAGCAACGTGGGACTAGGAGCAGTACTGTCACAGGTACAGAATGGCAAAGAAAGAGTGATCTCCTACGCCAGCAGGAAGCTTCGTCCCACTGAAAGGAACCCTGACAACTACAGTTCCTTCAAACTGGAGTTACTCGCCATAGTTTGGGCTGTGACTGAACGATTCAAGCATTACCTAGCTTCAGCCAAGTTTACGATCTTCACGGACAACAACCTGTTGACTCACTTGGAAACTGCAAAACTAGATGCACTGGAGCAGCGATGGATGGCCCAGCTGTCTAACTATGAATTCACCATCAAGTACCGAGCGGGGCACAAGAATCCCAATGCTGATGAGCTGTCCAGAATGCCTAATCTGCCAGATACAGGAGAAGACCCTGAGGCCCTCGAAGAAAGAGTTACCTGCCTTCCACCGGCCAATTGTGGCCCAACGTGCCCAAGGAGTGAGAAACAGACCGTCTATCATGAAAGAGGCCACCCTAAATCCATTGCCTCATCATGACTGGGCAGAAACCCAGGATAGCGACCCCGCAGTCCGCCTGGTAAAGGAGTTACTGTCACAAGCTGACTCACGCCCAGATTCAGATGCTCCTGAAGAAACCCAGCAGTTGTGGAAGGAAAGAGGCAGGCTGTTCATCTATGAGGGAAAGCTGTGTCGGAGGAGTATCAATGCCCGCACTCATGAGTTGGTCTGGCAGGTGGTAGTCCCAAAGAGGGAGGCATCAATTGTCTTGGAAGCATACCACAATGGAGCTGGATACTACTGATGGAAGAAGTTGGAGGCCTTGCTCCGGGAGAGATTCTACTGAGACAGCCAACGAGCTCCTTTGCAGCCAATAATAACCAAACAGCCACTCGAGTTGGTAGTCCTGGACCATGTGAAGCTGGTCCCAAGCCATTCAGGCTACGTTTATGCTCTTACCATCGTTGACCACTACTCAAGATTCCTGGTAGTCGTGCCTGTCAAGGATCAAACAGCCAGGACAGCAGCCAGAGCATTCCAACAGCACTTTTCTTGACCACACGGGTATCCCGAGCGTGTGCTTACAGATCAAGGTCCAGCTTTTGAGGCAGATGTGTTCCAGGAATTCTGTAACTTGTACGGTTGCAAGAAGATCAGGACAACACCGTACCATCCACAGACCAATGGCATGTGTGAAAAGATGAACCAGGTGGTGATCGATCTACTGAAGACCTTGCTTTTGGAAGGAATCTGTGGCCAGAGAAGTTGCCAGATCTGGTTGACCTCTACAATCACATACCTGTGAATTCCACCAACTGCACTCCAGCCTACCTAATGAGAGTGAGGCCTGGCAAGCTGCCTATTGATTTGGATATGGGAGTCCTGACACCTGAGGTAACATCACCAGATGCTGACTGGGATACGGAGCGGCAGCAACAGTACCGTAGAGTACAAGAGTGTGCAGAAAAGAGTCTAGCTCAGGCGAGACAAAAACAGGAAAAGGCCTACAATCAACATGCAACTGCAGTTCCCTTGTCACCAGGAGAACAAGTCCTAAAGAGGAAAAGAAGGATGCATAAATTGGATGACCAATGGGAAGCTGAACCTTACACCATCTTACCATCAAACTTTGACAATACCAAAGTGTGCCTTATCAGTAAGGATGGAGGAGAAACCTCATCAGCAGTATCGAGAGATCATCTGAAACTGTGCCCTGACCAACTAAAGGAGAGAATGGAAGAACAAAACAACCTTCAGCCTATAGAGGAAGAAGAAGAAAAGGTCAGCACTGTATTTGGAGAATTTCCTGCAAACTGGACCAGAATGGATCAAGCCATCGTAGTTCCTGTCCTAATCTTTCCCCAGCCTACTGCAACTGAAGTAGCAGAGACTCAAGAGAACTCTGAAAACCAGGAAGTTCAGGCAATGGAAGTTACACCAGCAGTGGAGCCTGAGAACCTTTGCTCTGCCAGTGGTGAATCTGTCATGCCCATAGTGAGTCTAAGAGTTCGCAGATGGCTACTACCCAGTTTACCCACACCAGAGTTACGTAGGTCTGTCCGAAGTACCCAAGGTATTCCACCCCTAAGGTTCCACATATAAATAATTAATGTAAATGTTAAAATGTAAATATGCAACGTTTCAAGTTTTGTGCCTACAAAGACTCTGTAAGAACCCTTTTTGAAGATATTTTATTTTGTTTTAATGGCCAGTGGGTCAACAGGACTGTGTGTGGTCAACACTCTTCTTGTAAATAGTTCACCAATTGCTCAGGAATTGCACCATGGACATTGATGCATGGACTAATCGTCATAGGACTCTTTTTGAGCTTTGGGTTTTGTATTTTTTTTACTTTTTGAAATGTAGTAACATTTATAATTGTTAATTTGTTCTTATGTTTTGCATGTTTTTCTCTTCAGTCCGGGAGTACTGAATTGCACTAGGGGGAATGTGGCGCCCCCAGGAGTATGGTCGCCACAGTGGCATTACCTTCCTCCTAGGGAGTGTGCTGTCATGCTTGGAAGCAATGAAGGATCTCTCTGGCAGTTAACCACAACACACAACACAGCTCCCACTCCAGGCCAGCAGAGGGAACGCTGAACCAAAACTAGGGGGAAGAACTACTCTCTGAGGGCAAGGAAGGGGAAATTAGTCAGTCATGTGAGGAGGGCAACGTGTGTAGACACGAGGAGAAGAGCTGGGAGACTGAGCAGAGAGTTCAGGCTCATTCCCAGCTATAGCGCATGATCTGGAGCCCGGTCTCCAAGGCTGTACGGACACTGATGGTCCTGCAACAGATACCGGAGGAATAGGAAGCTGTAAATGCTCTATTCCAACTTAAGACTCAGAGGCACAACAGCGACGTGTGAGCCAGAAGAGAAAGGCTACGGCTGTCTGCCATACGAGGGAGTTCTGAAGAGAATAAGCAAGTGGAACTTCAGTGTAACACAGTACTGCAAGTACCTAAAAATAAGCGCTAGGAAGGAGACTACACAACCCATCTGCATAAAGAGATTCCTGAGTTGCTTCCAGGCTAGCCAGCTCCTGTGCCATCTGTAATCTGGACCCTGGACTGCATTTGCCAAGCAAAGTAAAGGTAAACAAACTGCACCCTGCTATGTCCTTGCCTTCTTCCTGCAAACTCCCCAGCACTGCTACATCTCTGTGCCAAACACTACACCCTCTTCCTCAACACCCATCCTCTTCATCTACTCTGCCCTGGGACTGCAGCCCTGCCTGTGGAGGGCTATAACATAATTGCTGCACCACACCATCTGTCCCAGAGGATCTGTCTGCAGCGTCGGCTTAACATCTCCATTGCCGAACACAGGTGGCGTCACGAATCATTCACTCAAACTTTATTCCAACACTTTTTTACATGGGCGCCCAGGGCCACAGACCGGGTCACCGCTACTATGACACTTCCCTCTGAGATACGGGCCCGGTACCGAGTACCCCACAGTCCTGGGAGGGCGACCCATTAATATAGATTTCTTAGCGTGTGCCCCACGAGGTTTTTGTCTTTGTGTGGATCAACATTTTAGCCTATAGGTTGAACTAGATGGACTTATATTTACTTTTCATCTTAAAAACTATGAAACTATGTTGATGCAGTTATTGTGTCCATGTGTGCCAAGTATCACAAGTAGTGATGAGCGAGTATACTCGTTGCTTGGGTTTTCCTGAACATGCTCAGGTGTCCTCCGAGCATTTTGGCATGCTCGGAGATTTAATTTGTGTTGCCTTATCTGCATGATTTGCGGCTGCTGGACTGCTTGAATACATGTGTGGAATGCCTGTTTGTTTAGGGAATTCCCACATGTATTCAGCCTGGCTACAAGTCGCAAATCATGCAGCTGATACGACGAAAACTAAATCTCTGAGCATGCCAAAATACTCGGAGGACACCCGAGCATACTCGGGGAGGCCTGAGCAACAATGCTACTTGCCCATCACTAGTGTTGAGCATTCCGATACCGCAAGTATCGGGTATCGGCCGATACTTGCTGTATTGGAATTCCGATACCGACTTCCGATATTTTTTCAATATCGGAAGTCGGCATCGGAATCGGAAGTTCAAAGTTGATTGACAGCCGAAATGACATCATCATGATGCGCGGTGTGTGTGCATCATGATGCGCCATCATTTCGGGCCTTCCGGGGGTCTCTGCCGGCCTGCCGGGGGGCTGTGCCGGCCTGCCGGGGGGCTGTGTGGACTGCCCGGGGTCTGTACCGGCCTGCCGGTGGTCTGTGCACCCTGTGGGGGTCTGTACCGGCCTGCCGGGGGGCTGTGCCGGCCTGCCGGGGGGCTGTGCTGATGTCCGGGGGTCTGTGCAAGCATCGTCCGATGGGACTACAAGTCCCATCTGGCGATGCCTGCTACCATGACAGTGATTGACACATTAGCCAATGATGGGACAGTAGTAGTCCCATCATCCGGCTAATGTGTTAAATGTTAAAAAAAAAAATATATATATATATATACTACATACATACTACATACATACTACATGCATGCTACATACATACTACATGCTACATACATACCACATATATGCTACATGCATGCTACATACATACTACATGCTACATACATACCACATATATACTACATGCATGCTACATACATACTACATGCTACATACATACTACATATATACTACATGCATGCTACATACATACTACATGCTACATACATACTACATATATACTACATGCATGCTACATACATACTACATGCTACATACATACTACATATATACTACATGCATGCTACATACATACTACATGCTACATACATACTACATATATACTACATGCATGCTACATACATACTACATGCTACATACATACTACATATATACTACATGCATGCTACATACATACTACATGCTACATACATACCACATATATACTACATACATACTACATGCATGCTACATGCTACATACATACCACATACATACTACATACATACTACATACATACTACATGCATGCTACATACATACTACATACATAACACATATATACTACATGCATGCTACATACATACTACATGCTACATACATACCACATACATACTACATACATACTACATACATACTACATGCTACATACATACTACATGCTACATACATACTACATATATACTACATGCATGCTACATACATACTGCATGCTACATACATACTACATACATACTACATGCATGCTACATACATACTACATACATACTACATGCTACATACATACCACATATATACTACATACATACTACATGCATGCTACATACATACTACATGCTACATACATACCACATACAGTGGGGCAAAAAAGTATTTAGTCAGTCAGCAATAGTGCAAGTTCCACCACTTAAAAAGATGAGAGGCGTCTGTAATTTACATCATAGGTAGACCTCAACTATGGGAGACAAACTGAGAAAAAAAAATCCAGAAAATCACATTGTCTGTTTTTTTTTCATTTTATTTGCATATTATGGTGGAAAATAAGTATTTGGTCAGAAACAAGCAATCAAGATTTCTGGCTCTCACAGACCTGTAACTTCTTCTTTAAGAGTCTCCTCTTTCCTCCACTCATTACCTGTAGTAATGGCACCTGTTTAAACTTGTTATCAGTATAAAAAGACACCTGTGCACACCCTCAAACAGTCTGACTCCAAACTCCACTATGGTGAAGACCAAAGAGCTGTCAAAGGACACCAGAAACAAAATTGTAGCCCTGCACCAGGCTGGGAAGACTGAATCTGCAATAGCCAACCAGCTTGGAGTGAAGAAATCAACTGTGGGAGCAATAATTAGAAAATGGAAGACATACAAGACCACTGATAATCTCCCTCGATCTGGTGCTCCACGCAAAATCCCACCCCGTGGGGTCAGAATGATCACAAGAACGGTGAGCAAAAATCCCAGAACCACGCGGGGGGACCTAGTGAATGAACTGCAGAGAGCTGGGACCAATGTAACAAGGCCTACCATAAGTAACACACTACGCCACCATGGACTCAGATCCTGCAGTGCCAGACGTGTCCCACTGCTTAAGCCTGTACATGTCCGGACCCGTCTGAAGTTTGCTAGAGAGCATTTGGATGATCCAGAGGAGTTTTGGGAGAATGTCCTATGGTCTGATGAAACCAAACTGGAACTGTTTGGTAGAAACACAACTTGTCGTGTTTGGAGGAAAAAGAATACTGAGTTGCATCCATCAAACACCATACCTACTGTAAAGCATGGTGGTGGAAACATCATGCTTTGGGGCTGTTTCTCTGCAAAGGGGCCAGGACGACTGATCCGGGTACATAAAAGAATGAATGGGACCATGTATCGTGAGATTTTGAGTGCAAACCTCCTTCCATCAGCAAGGGCATTGATGATGAAACGTGGCTGGGTCTTTCAACATGACAATGATCCAAAGCACACCGCCAGGGCAACGAAGGAGTGGCTTCGTAAGAAGCATTTCAAGGTCCTGGAGTGGCCTAGCCAGTCTCCAGATCTCAACCCTATAGAAAACCTTTGGAGGGAGTTGAAAGTCCGTGTTGCCAAACGAAAAGCCAAAAACATCACTGCTCTAGAGGAGATCTGCATGGAGGAATGGGCCAACATACCAACAACAGTGTGTGGCAACCTTGTGAAGACTTACAGAAAACATTTGACCTCTGTCATTGCCAACAAAGGATATATCACAAAGTATTGAGATGAAATTTTGTTTCTGACCAAATACTTATTTTCCACCATAATATGCAAATAAAATGAAAAAAAAACAGACAATGTGATTTTCTGGATTTTTTTTTCTCAGTTTGTCTCCCATAGTTGAGGTCTACCTATGATGTAAATTACAGACGCCTCTCATCTTTTTAAGTGGTGGAACTTGCACTATTGCTGACTGACTAAATACTTTTTTGCCCCACTGTACATACTACATACATACTACATACATACTACATGCTACATACATACTACATGCTACATACATACTACATATATACTACATGCATGCTACATACATACTGCATGCTACATGCATACTACATACATACTACATACATACTACATGCATGCTACATACATACTACATACATACTACATGCTACATACATACCACCATGTAGTATATATGTAGTATGTATGTAGCATGCATGTAGTATGTATGTAGCATGCATGTAGTATGTATGTAGTATATATGTAGCATGTAGTATGTATGTAGCATGCATGTAGTATGTATTATGTATGTAGCATGTAGTATGTATGTAGCATGCATGTAGTATGTATGTAGCATGCATGTAGTATGTATGTAGCATGCATGTAGTATGTATGTAGTATATATGTAGCATGTAGTATGTATGTAGCATGCATGTAGTATGTATGTAGTATGTATGTAGCATGCATGTAGCATGCATGTAGTATGTAGCATGTATGTAGTATGCATGTAGTATATATGTAGTATGTATGTTACATGTAGTATATATGTAGTATGCATGTTGCATGCATGTAGTATATATGTTGTATGTATGTTGCATGTAGTATATATGTAGTATGTATGTAGCATGCATGTAGTATGTATGTAGCATGCATGTAGTATGTATGTAGTATGTATGTAGCATGTAGTATGTATGTAGCATGCATGTAGTATATATGTAGTATGTATGTAGCATGTAGTATGTATGTAGCATGCATGTAGTATGTATGTAGCATGCATGTAGTATGTATGTAGCATGCATGTAGTATGTATGTAGTATGTATGTAGCATGCATGTAGCATGCATGTAGTATGTAGCATGTATGTAGTATGCATGTAGTATATATGTAGTATGTATGTTACATGTAGTATATATGTAGTATGCATGTTGCATGCATGTAGTATATATGTTGTATGTATGTTGCATGTAGTATATATGTAGTATGAATGTAGCATGTATGTAGTATGTAGTATGAATGTAGCATGTATGTAGTATGCATGTTGCATGTAGTATATATGTAGTATGCATGTTGTATGTATGTAGCATGTAGTATATATGTAGTATGTATGTAGTATGTATGTAGTATGTATATATGTAGTATGTATGTAGCATGTAAATTTTTTTTTTTTTTTTTTACATTCAACACAATAGCCAGATGATGGGACTACTACTGTCCCATCATTGGCTAATGTGTCAATCACTGTCATGGTAGCAGGCATCGCCCGATGGGACTTGTAGTCCCATCGGACGATGCCTGCACAGACCCCCGAAGCCTGCACAGCCCTCCGGCAGGCCGGCACAGCCCCCCGGAGCCTGCACAGACCACCGGCAGGCCGGCACAGCCCCCCGGCAGGCTGGCACAGCCCCCCGGAGCCTGCACAGACCACCGGCAGGCTGGCACAGCCCCCCGGCAGGCCGGCACAGCCCACCGGAGCCTGCACAGACCCCCTGGCAGGCCGGCACAGCCCCCCGAAAGGCCCGTACAGACCCCAGAGAGGCTGTACAAGGCAAAAACAGGGTTTTTCTTATTCCGATACCGGAAGTCCCATAGACTTGAATGGGACTTCCGGTATCGGAATCGGCGATACCGATACTTTTTTTTAAGATCGGCCGATCCATTCCGATCCGATACTTTGAAGTATCGGACGGTATCGCTCAACTCTACCCATCACTAATCACAAGTTTTTTTTTTGTTTGTCTTTTTTACTGTGTTGAGTTTGCATTACTGTTATCAGTCTTCCTTCTGGACTGGAGACGTACAACATGTCTTTTACTGGTATGGCTGCAGTTTGTTCATTTTTACTGGAGAATATGGGAACTCCATGTTTAGTACCTCCAGCATTTATTATGCACCAGCAACATATATTTCCTTTTCTATTTAAGTTCTGTGAAAATCAATTGTCGTGTGATAATTTTGCTCCGTAGTTGACGCACCAACCTTGTAATATCTGATTACAGTAAGTGACGCTTTTAGGCTAAGTGCACACGTATCGGAACTCTCGCGGAAATTCCCGCGAGAATTCCGGAATTCCAGTCCGCGGGAAAATCGCATTTTAAATTCCCGCGATTTTCCCGCGGAAAAACTAGCATTTTGCAAGCGTAATTAGCTTGCAGAATGCTAGTATTCTCCAAGCGATCTGTAGCATCGCTTGGAGAACTGATTGACAGGTTGGTCACACTCGTCAGACATAGTGTTTGATGAGTGTGACCAACTTTTTACTACTGAGGCCGCCTATGCGGCATCAATAGTGAAAAGATATAATGTAAAAAATAATAAAAAATGGTGTTATTCTTACCCTCTGACGTCCCGCGCATCCGTTCTCGCGGGATCGCGACGTCTCGCGGTAATTCGCGATGACGTCGCGCGAATGACCGCGAGACTTCGCCTTCCCGCGAGAGTGGACGCCATCTTGGGCATTTTCGCAAAGGCTTACTGGGAACGGGAGCGTGGAGAGAGGCGGGAAGACTGCGCGGGACGCCGGAAGGTAAGAATAACAATATTTTTTATTTTAAAATTCTATTTTTTACAGGGATATGGTACCCAAAGCCTGGAGGACAGTCTCCTCTCCTTCGGACCGTGGGTACCATCCGCAATTGTTCTGCTTACTTTCCGCATGGTGTGCACAGCCACATGCGGGAAGTAAGCGGAACAATACATTCCTATGGGTGCAGGATCGCCGCGATTCCGCAAATTAATGAGCATGCTGCGGTTTTTACTGCGAAGCGATTCCGCAGCGGTAAAAACCGCAGCATTAGCACAGCATTGCGGAATCCCATAGGAATGCATGGGATGCTTATTTTTCGCATTTTCGCGGCAAAATCGCGCGGTTAAAACCGCCGCGGAAACGCGAAAAAAACGCCACGTGTGAACTCAGCCTAAAGGTGTCAATAGTTTGCACATGGATCAGAGATTGTATGTTTAATAGTGATGAGCGAGTATACTCGTTGCTTGGGTTTTCCCAATCATGGTCGGGTGTCCTCCGAGTATTTTGGCGTGCTCGGAGATTTATTTTTCATCGTCTCAGCTGCAGGATTTATGACTTGTAGACAGGCTGAATACATATGGGAATTCCCTAACAAACAGGCATTCCACACATCTATTCGGGCTGTCTAGCAGTCGCAAATCATGTAGCTGAGGCGATGAAAACTAAATCTCCGAGCACGCCAAAATACTCGGAGGACACCCGACCATGCTGGGGAAAACCCAAGCAACGAGTATACTAGCTCATCTCTAATGTGTAATCTTCTGTTCATTCTCTTTTGGAAAATGTTTCTGTGGTTCTGTTTTCCATATTGTACAACCTATCTTTAAGTGTCCCTGTCTGTGCCATGCGAAACTTGTTGTAGTTTCCTTCTTTTGAATCCATTTAAAGGCTATGTGCACATGTTCAGGACTTGCAGCAGAAAATATACCCATTTTTGCTGCATTTTTTACATCTATTTTTCTTGCGGATCTTTCCCCACTCATTAGTATGGGTGAAATTTTGCAGCAAAAGTGAAGAAAAAATTGACGTGTTACAGATTTAAATCTAGAGCAAATTTTGAAGGAAAAAATAAACAACATGTGCATGAGACTTCTGGGATCTCAAATGTCCCTTTATGAGGTAATAACTCTGGAGCGCTTTAACGGATCCCTCTGATTCTTAGAATGTTTTCTCGTGACATATTGTACTTCATGATAGTCATAAAATATATGACTTGCGTTTATTTGGGAAAAATAGGAAATTTGGTGAAAAGTTTGAAAATTTAGCAGTTTTCAAACTTAATTTTTATGCGATTAAATCAGAGAGTTATGCAACATAACATTTCCCACATGTCTACTTCAAATCAGCACATAAACTGAATCATAATTTTTTTTTGTTGGGAAGTTATAAAGGTTAAAAGTTGACCAGAGATTTCTCATTTTTACAGCGAAATTTGCAAAACCATTTTTTTTAAAGGGACAACACCACATTTGAAGTGACTTTGAGGGGTCTATATGACAGAAAATACCTAAACGTGATACCATTGTAAAAAATGCACCCTTCAAGGTGCTCAAAACCACATTCAAGAAGTCTATTAACCCTTCAGATGCTTCACAGTGCTCAGAAAAGAATGAGCGCCATTTGACTTTTTGAATGCAAATTTGCTGGAATAATTAGTTAGTGGTTGCCATGTCGCATTTAGAGAGCCCCTGATGTGCCTAAACAGTGGAAACCCCCAAGTGACCCCATTTTGAAATCTAGACCCTTCAAGGAATTTATCTAGATGAGTTGTGAGCACTTTGAACCCCCTTTCAGCTTACAACGTTGCGCAGTGAAAATAAAAAAAAATCACATTTTTCCAAAAAGTGCTGAGACATGTGCTGAGCACCATGAACCCACAGGTGCTTCACAGAATTTTACAATGTTGATCTGTGAAAATTTATATTTTTCCCCAAAAAATGTTGTGTTAGCCCCAAATTCTTTCATTTTCACAAGGATCGCAGGTGAAAATGGACCCAAAATTTGTTGTGCAATGTCTTCAAAGTAGACCGTTACCCCATATGTGGTTGAGAACTACATTTGAGGTGCAATGTAAATCTCAGAAGAGAAGACGCGCCATATTGGTGTTCAGATTTTGCTGCACTTGTTTGAGGGTGCCATGTCAGATTCTTAGTGCCCCTGAGATGCTAGAACAGCAGAAATCCCATTAAGTGACCCAATCTTATAAACTACACCTCTCACCAAATTTCTATAGAGATGCAGTAATCACATTAACACCACAGATGTGTCCCAAAATTTTAGACCATTGGGCAGTGAAGAAAAAATAAAACATTTTTACCACCAAAATTTTGTTTTAGCCCCAGATTTTACATTTTCACAGTGGGAAAAGAGGAAAAATGGCACCAAAATTTGTCCCACAATTTCTGCTGAATGTAGAAATACACCATACTGTATGTGGCTAACTAGTACTACTTAGCCATGCGGCGGGACATGGGAAGGAGGTTGCGCTATTTGCCTCCTGGACAACATATTTTCCTAGAACGGTTTACAGACTCCATGTACAAAGAAGAGATGGGTGAACCCAAACAGGGTTCAGGCATGGACATTGAACACGGATTTCACCAGGAATTCCGTGTTACTGTTTGTGTTCGGCTGCCCGAACACCGGGCATTTGTCGCATTGTCATGTGCATGACAGCTCTGCAAACATCGCTTCTGATTGGCGGTAAAATCATCCCCGCTGGTTAGACAGATGCAATTCCCACGCTGTCAAGAACTGTGATGAGAGGTATAAAGTTTTCCTCCGGTCACTCTTGTCAGCTGATAGGACTACTACTCCCATCAGCCGACGCCTGTTGCTACTAATAACAGTAAGAGCAGGAGCGGCTGATGGGAGCATTCATCAGCTGCTCCTGCACTGTAAATAAATAATTAAAAAAAAAAACACATGGGTAACCTTGTATTTTTGATAACCAGGCAAAACTCACATCTGGAGGCTGCAATCTTCAGCTGTCAGCTTCAACAAGTCTCGTTATCAATAATAATTTTTTAATTCTTGTCTGACCAGCGTTGATGATTTTATCCCGATCAGAAGCGTTGTTTGCCGTGCTGTCATGCACATGACAGCATGACAAACGCTGAATATTTGGGCCCCTCAGTCAAGTGAATTGGGTCCGGGTTCGGGTCGGGGTACTGTTCTGGTACCCGAACCCGAATATTTTGTAACTGTTTGGCCGAACTCGCCGATCCAGAACAACTCTATTGCTAAGGGTTAGAAGAACAGAATCCCCCTCAAGTGACTACTTTTTGGAAATTATACCCCATTGGGAATTTATCTACAGTTGTAGTGACAATTTTGACTCTATAGATGTTTTCGAGAAACAAGCAGTAATGGATATTTCTAAGTGAAAATTGTAAACTACCATTGTGGTGCCCAGTGCGCTGTAGTCACCAATACATTGTAGTGCCCAGTACATTGTAATACCCAGCTCATGCTCCTGGAGACACAAACCCATAAGCTAGGCCAGCTTTCAACGCTGCAGAAATGCTAAACATATGGATGCTAAATGTGGTTTAAGCACACTGTGGGGCTCAGAAAGGAGAGGGGCATTTTGATTTGGGAGCGCAAAATTTATTGAATTTAATTTGGAAGCAAGAAGCCATAGCACTTTGTCAGAGCTGTACTACTAGTAATGTGGAAGTTGCCTATATTTGTGTTAACAGATGACAGACCTGAGTGAGAACTTGATTTTTTTGTGGATTGAGTTAAAGCTTTTATTGGGAACATTTTACATAACTTTTGGGATCATATCTATCCTGCGCATTATGCTGAGCACTTACTGTACATCAGAGTTTCCATCTAAATCTCTGACATGATTCAGATGAAACCCCCAAAGGATTCATTCACCATAATGAGGCAGCAGAGTTACTCTGGACTCCATCTGGCCTCTGTTCAGCATTGTCCTTCTTTTCAGAAGTTAACAAAACTGTGGCGGACTGCGCGCTTATGCATGCCTAAAAACAGGGCAGACGGTGTCCACAGAGTCTCCATTTGCCTCATTATAAGGAATTTTCCATTGTAGGTTCTGTCTGAATCATGTATTTCTGAGATTTACATGGAAACCCCGGTGTAAATGCTAAGCGCAGAGCGCAGGATAAATATGAACAGAGCCTTACTGAAATCTTGGGGAGACAGAATGAAAAAAAATCAACATTATAGTTGTCATTATTCCTTGTGACCACTGTAAGTTAAAGAAGCCCTCCTCCTTCCACCTAAGTTTTTATTCTCTTAATATATTGCGGTCATCATATTATATAGCACTATGCACTTATAATTGCTCATTTTTCCCTTCTACCCAGCTAATTCTCCTGGTCTCCTTTAGGTCTGTGATGTTGTGAGTTCATTTTCCCCTTTGTCACTGAGGTCTGGTGAACTCCCTATTCTGGTGAAGGAAGGTAGTGAGCCTGATTATCAGGCACCTGAGCCTAATGAGGATGATTGGCTGAGTGGAGTCACGGACTGGATATAAGTCTGCCGACGCCCTTCTGCCCTGCGGGTGATTTCTCTGTGGACTTCTAGGACACCAGTCTGATTCCTGCTCCTCTAAAGCTAAGTTTTCTGTTTTGCCTGTTAGCATTTTTGTTTTGTTTTTTGTTTTCCTTGCCTTTCTGTATTCTGCCATTCCCTGCTGGGGTGAGCTGAATCTCCTTTTGCCTGTAGCTCTGTCTTCAGAATATTCCTGAGTACTGACTTAGCTTTTTTGAAGCCTAGCGTCTTCAGGGCCTTTTTCACTGTCAGTCTGTTGGCTCTTATTTTCATAGGGTTTTTCACGGATTGCAGACAGCAGCCTTCCTGTCCTTTTCTATCTAGCTAGCTTGGGCCCCGTCTTTGCTCAGTCTATCTTTCTGTCTGTGCTAGTATTTTCATCTTGCTTCACTGTCATTATATGTTGGGGGCTGCCTATTGCTTTGGGGTCTGCTCTGGGGCAGTTTAGATTTCCCCTTTCTTTCTTTAGGCCTATTTAATTCTCTGGCTGTGATCGAGGGGTCTAGGGCATCGTAGGAACCCCCCACGGCTACTGCTAGTTGTGTTGATAGGTTCAGGGGTCTGCAATCCGATAGCTGCCAACTTCTCTGGTTTTCTGGACTTAGCTAGCATTTCTGTTTTTGCCTCCTACGGTGACTCAATCATAACACTGTGACATCACATGATTAAAAACTGACAAGCTGAATCCTTGTAAGCTCTGTGTAGAAACAGGAGGTCAATTTTATCTGCTTAAGTTGTGAGTCGCTGCAAAATTCAATAGCTGGGGTGGAAAAACAGAGCAGCTGGGTCAGGAGTTGAAGAGGAGAATGAATAATACAAGGACAAGAGACTTCCTGCTTCTACATAGAGCAGAGCAAAGAGAAGAATTAATTGGGTAGAAAGGCAAATTGAGCAATTGTAAGTACACAGAGCTATGTAATCTGATGACTGCAATATATTAAGAGGATAAAAATTTTTATAGAAGGGGTGATTTTTTATACTTATTGTGGCTGGCCATTTTCATTCTCTCATGTACGTGGATAAACTGAGGTTCTTACTTGTATAAAGAAGAGAGCTTCCTTGTAGGCATCTGTTCACCAATATGTGCAGTGCCATGATCTTTGCTAGGTTGTGTCACGGCTAAAGATGAGTGGATCAGGCACAATTTTTATTTGACTGTTAATGTCTCTTATTATGCTCTGGGGTCTCTGGGGTCTCTATCAGCTATTAGACATTGTGGGAGAAAGCAGAGCTTAACTTGGCCCATACAGAAGCCATTGCATCATGACAACATGAGGATTACAGGAAGAGAAGTGAACACAAAACAAGATTGAGAGGCCATACAGTGCAGATTAGATTTAAAAAAATCCCAGAAAAAGGAGTTAAAAGTAGGCAATAAAAATAATAAAAGGTATACGCCAATAAAACTTGTAAACAAAAAAGAAAGGATAAGGAGCATCTAATACCATATGCAAATAGTATTTTATTGAATATATTCATAAGTTATGAAAAGATTTTTATTCATTATTATTTATATAAAAAAAAATTTTTAATTAAAAATGTGAAGGACACAAGACATAAGGTCTGACACAGTTACTATAATTACAGATCAGGGAGACAACCTTATAATATCTTCACATATACCAATGGTGCCAGACATATAGAGTCATTTATGCCACTTTAGATATACATATACAGTGGGGAAAAAAAAGTATTTAGTCAGTCAGCAATAGTGCAAGTTCCACCACTTAAAAAGATGAGAGGCGTCTGTAATTTACATCATAGGTAGACCTCAACTATGGGAGACAAACTGAGAAAAAAAAATCCAGAAAATCACATTGTCTGTTTTTTTTTTCATTTTATTTGCATATTATGGTGGAAAATAAGTATTTGGTCAGAAACAAAATTTCATCTCAATACTTTGTGATATATCCTTTATTGGCAATGACAGAGGTCAAACGTTTTCTGTAAGGCCTCTTTCACACATCAGGTTTTCGCCGTCAGGCGCGATCCGGCGCTTTTGACAGAAACCGGATCCGGCGAAATGCAATGCCGGATCCGGTTTCCCCCCCATTGACTTGCATTTGCGCCGGATCGCGCTGGATGGCCATGCGTTTCATCCGGTTTTCGCCGGATCCGGCAATGTGTGGGGATCCGGCGTCTGGAAAAAACGGTGACTGTAACGTTTTTTGTCTCTGGCGAAAAAGCCGGACAAACCGGATCCGGCGCGTCCGGCTTTTTCACACAATGAAAGCCTATGAGTGCCGCAATGCGCCGGATCCGCATGCCACCCAAGACAGCAACCAGGCGCAGGAGAAGGCAGGAGACCACTGCAGCACCATCCGCACCACCACCACCCCAAATGGAGCAGCAAATAGAACATGCTGAGGAGGGGAGGCCAGCAGCAGATGAGAGACGGTAATTATCAAATAACCCATTCCTCCAAACTAGGGCTATTGAATATCAAGATATTCATTGGCCCTTTGTTTCTCTTTATTCAACAGCCGCCCAATAGATGCAGCAGCAGCAGCAGCAATGGCAGCAGCTGGAACACCACCCACAGGCATGGAGTGTGGCCACCAGGAAGACAGCACATCATCTTCTGGGAGCCCTCCCTCGCATCGTCAGCGTTTGACGGTAAGTTTTTATTTCCAAAATCCATCTTCTCTGTAATACAGTCATGGCCAAAAGTATTGACACCCCTGCAATTCTGTCAGATAATACTCAGTTTCTTCCTGAAAATGACTGCAAACACAAATTCTTTGGTATTATTATCTTCATTTAATTTGTCTTAAATGAAAAAACACAAAAAGAATTGTCCTAAAGCCAAATTGGATATAATTCCACACCAAACATAACAAAGAGGGTGGACAAAAGTATTGGCACTGTTCGAAAAATCATGTGATGCTTCTCTAATTTGTGTAATTAACAGCACCTGTAACTTACCTGTGGCACCTAACAGGTGTTGGCAATAACTAAATCACACTTGCAGCCAGTTGACATGGATTAAAGTTGACTCAACCTCTGTCCTGTGTCCTTGTGTGTACCACATTGAGCATGGAGAAAAGAAAGAAGACCAAAGAACTGTCTGAGGACTTGAGAAACCAAATTGTGAGGAAGCATGAGCAATCTCAAGGCTACAAGTCCATCTCCAAAGACCTGAATGTTCCTGTGTCTACCGTGCGCAGTGTCATCAAGAAGTTTAAAGCCCATGGCACTGTGGCTAACCTCCCTAGATGTGGCCGGAAAAGAAAAATTGACAAGAGATTTCAACGCAAGATTGTGCAGATGTTGGATAAAGAACCTCCACTAACATCCAAACAAGTTCAAGCTGCCCTGCAGTCCGAGGGTACAACGGTGTCAACCCGTACTATCCGTCGGCATCTGAATGAAAAGGTAGTGTATGGTAGGAGACCCAGGAAGACTCCACTTCTTACCCCGAGACATAAAAGAGCCAGGCTGGAGTTTGCCAAAACTTACCTGAAAAAGCCTAAAACATTTTGGAAGAATGTTCTCTGGTCAGATGAGACAAAAGTAGAGCTTTTAGGGCAAAAGCATCAACATAGAGTTTACAGGAGAAAAAAGAGGCATTCAAAGAAAAGTACATGGTCCCTACAGTCAAACATGGCGGAGGTTCCCTGATGTTTTGGGGGTGCTTTGCTGCCACTGGCACTGGACTGCTTGACTGTGTGCATGGCATTATGAAGTCTGAAGACTACCAACAAATTTTGCAGCATAATTTAGGGCCCAGTGTGAGAAAGCTGGGTCTACCTCAGAGGTCATGGGTCTTCCAGCAGGACAATAACCCAAAACACACTTCAAAAAGCACTAGAAAATGGTTTAAGAGAAAGCACTGGAGACTTCTAAGGTGGCCAGCAATGAGTCCAGACCTGAATCCCATAGAACACCTGTGGAGAGGTCTAAAAATGGCAGTTTGGAGACGGCACCCTTCAAATATCAGGGACCTGGAGTAGTTTGCCAAAGAAGAATGGTCTAAAATTCCAGCAGAGCATTGTAAGAAACTCATTGATGGTTACCGGAAGCGGTTGGTCGCTGTTATTTTGGCTGAAGGTTGTGCAACCAAGTATTAGGCTGAGGGTGCCAATACTTTTGTCCGGCCCATTTTTGGAGTTTTGTGTGAAATGATCAATGTTTTGCTTTTTGCTTCATTCTCTTTTGTGTTTTTTCATTTAAGACAAATTAAATGAAGATAATAATACCAAAGAATTTGTGTTTGCAATCATTTTCAGGAAGAAACTGAATATTATCTGACAGAATTGCAGGGGTGTCAATACTTTTGGCCATGACTGTATATGTCTATTCATTGCCTTTTATTTCAAAACAGGAATCACAAGATGAAGAGGAGCTCCCAGAAGAAGAAGGAAGGGGTGGACAGACACCTGGAGTGGGCTCACAATTGGTAAGTTTTTTGCATCAAACGCAGAAACACAACATCACACTACACACAACGCATAGAAAACAATGTTCTGCAGACCACACACAGCAAACAAATGCCTACATCCAAAGACATAACATTTTTTGTTTTCTTCTCTAGTCTTCCCAATCTGGTGCTTGGCCAAGAGGTCCTCGCAGTGCCTCCCAGGGTCGTCGGCGACAGCAACGCGGCGGTCACCAGCGTGTAAGTATAAATATTTTTGCTTTGTTTTTTTGCACTTTTTATTTCATTTCTTTTGTGGAGGCTAATTATGTTATTTTTGTCTTTTTCTTTAACAGCCTTCACAGCGTGCTCCCGACTCTGACGGTGAGGATGGAGGGATTGATGTGGACCGCCTCATCGATCTCGTCAGAGAAAGGGAGCCGCTCTGGAATATGGCTGACCGCCGCCACGCTGACCTGATCGTTACCCGACGACTCTGGGAGGAAATCTGTTCGCTCCTTGTTGGCCGCTGGGAGGACCTCGAAGCTCGGGCCCAGATTAAAGAGCATAAGTATATACAGTACCGGTTGCTTGATGTAAACCAGTGTTTCCCGAACTCCAGTCCTCGTGGTCCCCACGGATCATGTGTTCAGGATTTCTATTTACTATAGAAATCCTGAAAACATGACCCCTGGGGACCATGAGGACTGGAGTTTGGGAAACACTGATGTTGTATACTAACCACTCCTTTCTCGTTTCAGGGAACAGAATTGTGAATCGGTGGCGGTCTGTGAGAGATCGTTTCAAGAAGGAGTTCAATAAAGAGATGCGGGCCCCGAGTGGATCTGGAGGACGTAGGAGCAAGTACAAGTACGCAGAAGCCCTGTCGTTCCTCCGGGAAACAATGGTCACCAGAAGGTAAATATTACACACCATATGTGAAAAAAAATGTTATATGTAAATTTTTTTTTCAGCCAGGGCCATACCATGTCAGTATTTTAATTGTTTTTTTTCTCTTTATTCCACAGCACGGTGAGCAGCACTCGGGAGCCGGCACGATTGGACCCTTCTGAGGCGATCCCTGAGGAGACCGGCACCGAGGGACACTTCGACCGCCCCGGTACATCTGCACCTTCCCAGCCTTCCCACACATTCGACCCATCTGTCCCATCCACCAGCACAGGAGCATCGTGGCCGCCTACATTACATGAAGCTGCTGGTGAGGAGATCGCTTTCCCTTTACCCCACCCTTCTGCCCCTGCCACCTCTAGTACACCTGCGGGTACTGGGCGGCAGCGGCAGAGGGGTCAGGAAAAGACTTATGCGCCAGAGTTCTTGCATCTGAATGCATCTTTCCAGAACTGTCTAAAAGTCTTGTCAGAGCAAATCTCCGCAGGCTATCAGCAGATCAACTCCAGCATTCTGGAGGTGAAGACACTTCTGCAAACCATGCATTCAGAAGCAAGATCTTCGCCAAACCACACCTTTTTCAGGTCTGTTGTGGAGCGCATGGAAACGCTCTCTCCTGCCCAGCAGATGCATGTAATGCATTCATGCCACGCTGCTCTCCAGCAAGTTACCTCCCAACCTCCTCCTCCTCCCACCACAGTAGTTCCTCCACCTGCACCCCCTCCAGCCACTTTCCATCCTCCCCCTCATATTACATCTACACCCCCTCCAGCCACTTTCCATCCTCCCCCTCCTATTACATCTACACCCCCTCCAGCCACTTTCCATCCTCCCCCTCCTATTACATACCATCCACCTCCAGCCACTTTCCATCCTCCCCCTCCTATTACATACCATCCACCTCCCCAGCACCATCCACCTCCCCAGCACCATCCACCTCCCCAGCACCATCCACCTCCCCAGCACCAGCAACCTCCCCAGCACCAGCAACCTCACCAGTACCAGCAACCTCCACAGTACCTGCAAACTCCCCAGTACCAGCAACCTCCCCAGTACCAGACATCTCCCCACTTCCAGCAACCTGCCCCGTACCAGACATCTCCCCACTTCCAGCAACCTGCCCCGTACCAGACATCTCCCCACTTCCAGCAACCTGCCCCGTACCAAACTCCTTCCCCATACAACTTGCCATCAACATCATCTGCTCCTACAGTCCCTGCCCAACCCTCCACTCCACCACCCACCACCTCTTCTGCTTCCCACATGTCCACCCATTCTGTAGTTTTTTCCACACCTTCACCTCTAACTGTTCCTTCCCCACCACGATCCCAGTCCTCTCTCCACACTCCCAGTGTCGAAGTGTCCCGCAGCCCCTACAGCAGTATTTCCACCACACACTACACAGAATTATAATGTGTGTATTTAAATAAAAATGACCAGTTTTATGGTTTCAGTTTTATAGTTTCAAAGTTTTATTAAACAAGTTTATTAAAATTTTAAAAAAGTTTACTAAAAAAAACATTTTTCAATAAAAGTTAAATTATTTTACACTGGTTGTCTGTCATTTCTTTCTGCGGCGAAAAAGGTTAAATACAGGGTATTTAAAAGGTGAAATGGTATTCAAAACTAGGTATATAACTGTGGGTAAATTTTAGCTTTTTGCCACAGTTGTGTTCCTGGTTGTGTTTGAAGCAAAGTATTTCACCTAAAAAGTTGTGTTTATTGTTGGTGATTTCCTAACAATGTACACAACTTTTGTTAAAAGGTGAAATACTTTGCATAAAACACAACCAGGTACACACCTGTGGCCTTAAGCTAAAAATAGAGACCATGACAAGATAGCCAACTTTGGTTGGCAAAGGTATATACTGTTGGTACAGAAGGTACACAAGTTTGGTTAGGGCACAAATCTTTCACACTCTGTCATCCTGCCAGTGTACTCTGCCTTGAGGTGACATAAAGTATAGTGCAAAATTGTCCCTCATTACTGAAACCGTCACAGAACTTCTAGTGGTAATGTCATGGTAATCTTGCAAGGTGGTTTCTTCAGAGGTGTCCTCAATGGAAATGGGTTCCTTGCAGATAACAAAATTGTGGAGTACCACGCACGCTTTGATCACCTCGTCCACAGTTTCTGTCTTGAGGTTGATCGCAGTCAATAGGACCCGCCATTTGGCTGTCAGAATACCAAAGGTACATTCAACCATTCTTCTTGCTCTTGTGAGGCGGTAATTAAAAATGCGTTTTGGTCTTGTCAATCCTCTGCTAGAGTACGGTTTCAAAAGGTGTTCTGACAGCTGGAAGGCTTCATCCCCTACACAGACAAATGGCATAGGTGGACCAGATGTTTGCGGCAGCGGTCTAGGTGGTGGGAACTGGAAGGTGTTTCCATACAGTTTACGCCCCATGGCAGACAGTTTGAAAACTTGAGAGTCATTGGAGCGGCCATAGACCCCAATATCAACCGCAATAAATTTGTATTCCGCGTCAGCGATGGCCATGAGGACAATTGAAAAATATTTCTTGTAATTGAAATATTCCGATCCCGATCCAGCTGGCTTTACAATGCGGATATGTTTCCCGTCCACAGCGCCCAAGCAGTTTGGAAACTGACATATCTGTTGAAACTTGTCAGCAATTTCAATCCACCTCTCTGTTGTGGGCTCTGGTAAAAACTCTTCAGCTAAGGAGTCCCACAGTGCACGGCATGTGTACTTCACAATTCCAGATATGGTGGAAATCCCGAGTCTGTACTGGAAATGCAGTGACGAAAGGGATTCTCCAGTTGCAAGAAATCTGTGGGGAATTAAAAAAACAATAAATTAGTTTTAAATCACAGCATTACATACCAAAACTGACCTATAACACTTGGAGATACAAATTACCACCAACAAGATTGCAGTGAAAGTGTGCTCTGATGCGATCACATCCAATAAATGTGGCTTACCTTAAAGTCACCATCAGACGCTCTGCGGGTGAAACAGAGAAGCGGCAATAGGTGTCCGCTTTTCTTATGAGGTGTGCAATGCGCTCCACCAAGTAATCAAAATTCTCCATTTTCATCCTAACATATCCAAAAAATTTATCCGGGTTTCGTCGAAGGTCCATGCATAGTGTAGAATAGATCCCACGCGTCATTCTCTTGGCTGTGATGGGGTGGATCCACAAACGTCGTCTACGATGACTGATGCGCTGCTGTCTCGCTCTCTCCTTCTCCAGAACAATCACCCTCAAACGATTCGCCTCCGCTGTAAAATCCACCAAATTCTTCAAAATATTTCCAATGACAACATCCATCTTCGCCAGTAACTTGCTCTTCTCTCCAACCTGCACTTTCTCCTCTACAACCTGTCAAAGAAGGGCTGTAGGAACATGCTATATATAGTTTTCCAGTAGCCAATCCCGTTCGGAAGGCCACAAGGGTCAATTTTAAAAACCGGATCCGGCGTAATCCGTCGAAAAACGGATAGAAAAACGGATGAACCGGATGAGACGGATCCGGTTGTGTCTGTTCAGAAAAAGACGGATCCGCCAGAAAACCGGATCCGTCACATCCGGTTTTTTACGAAACATTTGCCGGATCCGGCGTTCCGGCACGACGCCGGATCGCGCCTGACGCCGAAAACCTGATGTGTGAAAGTAGCCTTAGTCTTCACAAGGTTGCCACACACTGTTGTTGGTATGTTGGCCCATTCCTCCATGCAGATCTCCTCTAGAGCAGTGATGTTTTTGGCTTTTCGCTTGGCAACACGGACTTTCAACTCCCTCCAAAGGTTTTCTATAGGGTTGAGATCTGGAGACTGGCTAGGCCACTCCAGGACCTTG
Source organism: Dendrobates tinctorius (assembly GCF_039654945.1). Taxonomy (NCBI): domain Eukaryota; kingdom Metazoa; phylum Chordata; class Amphibia; order Anura; family Dendrobatidae; genus Dendrobates; species Dendrobates tinctorius. The sequence continues at coordinate 35,750,730 of NW_027361752.1, read as the reverse complement.
AAATGCTTCTTACAAAGCCACTCCTTCGTTGCCCTGGCGGTGTGCTTTGGATCATTGTCATGTTGAAAGACCCAGCCACATTTCATCTTCAATGCCCTTGCTGATGGAAGGAGGTTTGCACTCAAAATCTCACGATACATGGCCCCATTCAATCTTTCATGTACCCGGATCAGTCTTCCTGGCCCCTTTGCAGAGAAACAGCCCCAAAGCATGATGTTTCCACCACAATGCTTTACAGTAGGTATGGTGTTTGATGGATGCAACTCAGTATTCTTTTTCCTCCAAACACGACAAGTTGTGTTTCTACCAAATAGTTCCAGTTTGGTTTCATCAGACCATAGGACATTCTCCCAAAACTCCTCTGGATCATCCAAATGCTTTCTAGCAAACTTCAGACGGGCCCGGACATGTACAGGCTTAAGCAGTGGGACACGTCTGGCACTGCAGGATCTGAGTCCATGGTGGCGTAGTGTGTTACTTATGGTAGGCCTTGTTACATTGGTCCCAGCTCTCTGCAGTTCATTCACTAGGTCCCCCCGCGTGGTTCTGGGATTTTTGCTCACCGTTCTTGTGATCATTCTGACCCCACGGGGTGGGATTTTGCATGGAGCACCAGATCGAGGGAGATTATCAGTGGTCTTGTATGTCTTCCATTTTCTAATTATTGCTCCCACAGTTGATTTCTTCACTCCAAGCTGGTTGGCTATTGCAGATTCAGTCTTCCCAGCCTGGTGCAGGGCTACAATTTTGTTTCTGGTGTCCTTTGACAGCTCTTTGGTCTTCACCATAGTGGAGTTTGGAGTCAGACTGTTTGAGGGTGTGCACAGGTGTCTTTTTATACTGATAACAAGTTTAAACAGGTGCCATTACTACAGGTAATGAGTGGAGGAAAGAGGAGACTCTTAAAGAAGAAGTTACAGGTCTGTGAGAGCCAGAAATCTTGATTGCTTGTTTCTGACCAAATACTTATTTTCCACCATAATATGCAAATAAAATGAAAAAAAACAGACAATGTGATTTTCTGGATTTTTTTTTCTCAGTTTGTCTCCCATAGTTGAGGTCTACCTATGATGTAAATTACAGACGCCTCTCATCTTTTTAAGTGGTGGAACTTGCACTATTGCTGACTGACTAAATACTTTTTTTCCCCACTGTACAGTATATACATATAGCATATGCCAAACTAGTATCCACACACAATCTATTTGAACAATCTGAATAGTATAAAAGGTCTCACCCGAAAATATCTGTGTAACTGGTCACACCAAGCAGCCCCAACGCGCGTTTCGCTTGGGCTTGCTCAGGGGGCTGTGCACAACGCGCGTTGGGGCTGCTTGGTGTGACCGGTTACACAGATATTTTTGGGTGAGACCTTTTATACTATTCAGATTGTTCAAATAGATTATGTGTGGATACTAGTTTGGCATATGCTATATGTATATATATGTATATCTAAAGTGGCATAAATGACTCTATATGTCTGGTACCATTGGTATATGTGAAGATATTATAAGGTTGTCTCCTTGATCTGTAATTATAGTAACTGTGTCGGACCTTATGTCTTGTGTCCTTCACATTTTTAATTAAAAAAAAAAAAAATTATATAAATAATAATGAATAAAAATCTTTTTATAACTTATGAATATATTCAATAAAATACTATTTGCATATGGTATTAGATGCTCCTTATCCTTTCTTTTTTGCTTACAAGTACAGATTAGATGTAGACATTAACAAATTTCAACAGTTAACACAGTGCCATCTGCTGTCTTCTCAAGATATTCAATGCAGCATAAGCCTGCAGCTGTTGTATATGCCAACAGCTAGAACTTCAGAGAAGCCCATTGAATTACTGTATCTTAAAGCATTCAATAGGGCAGCATCCAAGTACCCATGTCCAGGAGGTTTCCACAGCTCTGAAGTCAGGTGCATTAAAGTGCAAAGTTTACAGAAAAAAAAATGAACAAAATTTAACAGCCATGAGATTTGGAGGTGCGGGGACTAGAGCATATTATCCGAGCACGCGGAAGCCCCTCAGTTGGCACCCCAGCATGGCGGATAACCCCTTATCCCAGCACGCTCACTTATCACTAGTGTCAACTCTTTGGCCACAGCTATAGACAAAGATCTGATGGGTGAGGTCGCTGGCCGACGTATCTCTGCCCCACTCCAGTTGATTGTCGGATCTCTCCCATATGTTTTCATGGAGAGAAATCTATCAATTATCTGGAAACGTGAAGAGAGAAGTCCGGATGTCATCAGACTAGAAAATTATATAAATATATATATTATATTATATGAATCTGGGATCTTTTTCTTGCATATTATACAGGTACACCAACATTTTCCTCTAGCTCTAGATTGTAAGCGAGCATGGAATTACCACCTATTATTAAATATTGCAATTATAAAATATCTGTCATTCTCTGCATTATTTTTTTCATTTTCCATCTGCATTTCAGAGGAACCAAATTTTCCAGTAAGGCTAGTTTCACACTAGCGCTTTTGAGCACAGCGACGGCCTGCACACGGCCGCCGCTAAGCCCCGCCCCTTGCCGCGCCTCTGCCGGTATCTCCGCCTACCGGCGCATGACGCTGCATGCGTCCCCTATCTTTATCACTTGGGGCACAGGCCGTGCGCAGCATGCGTTTGGCGGCGCATGCGCCTTTTCGACGGTGCGCCGAGCGCAACCAAACTGCAGCAGGTTGCGTTTGGCGCAGGTCGGCGCACCGTCAAAAGGACGCATGCGCCGCCAGACGCATACTGGGCACGGCCTGCGCCCCCAGTGATAAAGATAGGGGACGCAGGACGCATGCAGCGTCATGCGCCGGTAGGCGGAGCTACCGGTGGAGGCGTGGCAGGGGGTGGGGCTTAGTGGCGGCCGTGCGCAGGCCGTTGCTGCACTCAAAAGCGCTAGTGTGAAACTAGCCTTAACAAGCAATAAAAAAATAAAAAATCATTCTACTATCTAGCGGCAAAATTTGAGCTATGGTAAAAATAAATGATGAAATCTTCAGGAATCAAAAACGTATTATTTTACATCTATACTTTCTGGACTTTGTAGCTTATTTTGGTGAAGGACCTGTCAAAAAAAAAAATTTGGAAATCAGAAACATTTACAAGAGAAATTTTTAGTTTTAGTATTTGGCGTCATCTAATGGACATTGTGTGTACTTCACAATACTTGAGATCCATAGAAATGGGTGAAAATTACTTAAATAGTACAAAATATAGAAACCTTTGTATTCTCTTTGAATTTTTTTTCCTTAAATAAAAGTGCGAATGAAAAAGAAATCTGAAATAATTCGCAAGCGATAGGTCAATCAATTCATTGGAAAATGAATTTTTCCTTAGGTGAAATGACAGACGGCCACCAGCAGATGTCACTATCTGCTCATTTATGAACCATTACTAACAGTGGCAGTTTTCACCAAGTGGGTGATCTTCTCTTAAGGTGGTCTGGGAGAGTTTGGGTAAGAAAGCGAGTGTTCATTATCAGTATAGGATGAATTCAACAAAAAATGATGTGTGAATAACCGGTGTGCGGTCAACTGTGACAATATTATTCCAGGATTTCTGTATGGACAGCTGGCTTACATTTAAAAAGGAAAACTAAAATTACAAAATAAATTGTCAAAGCCTGAACTTCGGAAATTCCCTTTTTATTCTGCTCACCATTTTCTTGTAAGACATTACTAAATATCCCTGTGTTTCACCGCAGCCAATACAGTCATTTACCGTCCCGAAATCCAAATATTAATTCAGCAATATTTTCCGCTTTTTTTTTTTTTTTTTACGGGAAATGATATAACACCTAGTAATGAAACGGCTCGTAGGTTATTTTTCTCCACCATTATTGAATGCTGTATCGTTGTAGTTTTTATAATGGGGTCCTAGAAAAAACAATCCCACCCGTTCAAAAAGTCCAATGAGTTATTTGTAATCCAAAAACGGAGCGCATTATCTGCTCCATTCTAATCCCTAACGGGCTTTAAATGGTTAAAAGTGGTACCCATAATATATTGCTTGTTAGAAGACCCCCTTTAAGAAGGGATTCTGGATCGCTGGCGCCTTATTACGGTATAGTCTGAGCCTATTGATGGAGTTGTAAAACTTTGCACCAGAGGGAGCATCAATCAGTCATTCTGCTTTGTGCAAAATATTCCAAACCGCCAAGAATAAAGAAAAAACTTGACCTTTTTTTTTAGGATGCACTCACCACATCTCACCACTAGAGGTCATCCAAATTTCCAGCCAAATAATATTTCGTAAACTTTTTTTTTTTTTTTTCCTGCTCACTGGAAAATGAATTACAGCTTTTGAGACCTGGTTGTATAATGACAGAACTATTAAGCAGACATTAACATTATTTCAGGGCACTTTATGCTTCTGCAATCTATCCCCGACGTTAGGGAAAACCCTTAGCATTAATTATGGTGAAAGTTTTCAAAAAAAGTTACATCAATGCATTTACCATTGTAAAAATATAATATATATTTGCATATCAGTTACACTTTTCTTTTTCTCATTATTGACCATCGATCGTACATCAACATTCAATTAAATCCCAAATTATATAGCAGTTCATCCACCGACAGTACAGGTCATTTATTAGGACTAGAGTCTTAAATTAGGAATATGTATATTTGTAAACAAAAAGTACAATATTAGTATGACTATATTGTCAATGGAAAAAAAAGAAATTATTTTGTGAACAAACATTGTGATGTCACAACCAAAAGCCTATCTACATAGGACGAACCCCAGAAAATGGACTTACCTAATTGCCACTGATTCCCTTTAGCTCTGTATTACCTCACACTACAGGATCAAGATAACATGAAAATAAAGTGGAAGACCTTTATAAAGAGATATGTTAACAAGAAAAAACAGATGCACAGATAATTTTGTCTCTCTCTTCATTTTTAAGTACAGTGTGCGGAATGCTGATGGATATGTGGTCACGAATTTAACAGGTTACCCAGACATAGGAAAATAAATAATTTAAGAAAATGGAATTATAAAAAAAAATCCTAAACACTTTACTTGGTAAATCACTCTCATTCCATATTGTTTAGGGATGTAATTGCTATAGAATTAAAATAGCTGCTGGCTTATGTTGTGTTGTGAATGGTAATTCTAATATAACACTAGATATACTGTACCATGGGGGCTGAAGTAAGAAGAAGCTGCTCACACTGCTGTCCACCCTGTCTATCTTATCTAATACTGGAGATACCAGTGGTGCTGAGTAAAGAAGAGGCTGCTCACACTGCTGTTATCACTGTCTTTCTGATCTTATAGTAGGGATATTAGGAGTGATGATAGTAGAAGAGGCTGCTCACAATGCTGTCCACTCTGTCTATCTGATCTAATACTGGAGATACCAGTGCAGCTGAGTAAATAAGAGGCTGCCCACACTACTGTTATCACTATCTTTCTTATCTTATAGTAGGGATATAAGTAGTGCGAAGGTAAGAAGAGGCTGCTCACACTGCTGTCCACCCTAACTATCTGATCTAATACTGGAGATACCAGTGGTGCTGAGTAAAGAAGAGGCTGCCTACACTACTGTTATCACTGTCTTTCTGATCTTATAGTAGGGATATTAGGAGTGCTGAGGTAAGAAGAGGCTGCTCACATTGCTGTCCACCCTGTCTATCTTATCTAATACTGGAGATACCAGAGATGCTGCGATAAGAAGAGGCTGCTCACATTGCTGTCCACCCTGTCTATCTTATATAATACTGGAGATACCAGAGATGCTGCGATAAGAGGAAGTTGCTCACACTGCTGTCCACCCTGTCTATCTGATCTAATACTCGAGATACCATAAACACTGAGGTAAGAAGACGCTGCTCACACTGTCATCCTCCCTATCCTTCTGATCTAATACTAGAGATAATAGAGATAACAGGTAAGAAGAGGCTGCTTACATTCTTGCCTAACCCGTCTATCTACTCTAATACTGTTGACACCAAGGGTGCTAATGTAAGGTGCTGTCCACCCTGTCTTTCTGATCTTAAACTGGAGATACCATGGGAAATGAGGTAAGAATAAGCTTTTCACGCTACCATCCACTCTGTCTCTCCCATCTAATACTGTAGATTCTAAAAGAGAGGTAGAAGAGGCTGGTAATACAGCTATACTCCCTCTGTATATGATCTAATACTGGAGATGCCAGAGGTGCTTAGTAGAGATGACCAGATTGCTTTGGTCTACAGTCCATATCAGTTGTTCCTGGCTATGGACAAGGGATGCCCAAATTTCCTTTCCCTCTGGGATCCCAGGTGGGCCTTATAATTGCTGGGTTGGCTACACATAACACCGTGCTGAGGAATGTGAGAAATCAATGACCGGAGAGCACTGAGATTGTCTTGAGCGATCCGCTCATCTCTATTATTGAGGAAAGAAAAGGCTGCTCTCACTGCTGTCCACCCAGCATTTCTGATCTAATACTGGAGCTTCCAGGAGTGCTTAGGTAAAAAAAAGTAACTCACTCTGATATCCACTGTGTCTTTCTGAACTATGGCTGGATATACCAGAAGTGGTGAGGAAAAAAGAGGTTGCTCACATTGCTTCCCATTCTTTATTTTCTTTCTTTTTCATGAGGATGTTTACACTGCTGGCTGCCATGTCTATCTGATTTTCTATTAGAAATACTAGGAGTGCTGAGGTAAGAAGAGGCTGCATACCCTGTATATCTAATTTAATTCTGGAGATACAATGTAAACTGAGGTAAGAAGAGGCTGCTCACTCTGCTGTTCACCATGTGTATCTGATCTAAAAGTGGAGAAATGTTAAGTACAAAGCTAAAAAGAAGTTGCTCTGACTTCGGTACGTCATGTCTATCTAATACTGAAGATACTACAAGTGCTAAGGAAAGGACGATTTCCTCACACTGCTTTCCACCCTGTCTATTTGATCAATTACAGTAAGTTTCACGGGTGCTGAGGTAAGAAGAGGCTGCTCACACTGCTTACCCTGTTTTTCACACTGCTTACCCTGTTTTTCTGACATAAAGCTGAAGATACCGGGGTGCTGAAGTATAAAGAGGCTGCTCATTCTGCTATCTACCATGTCTATCTGATCTAATACTGGAAATACCAGGAGTGCTGAGGTAAGAAGAGACTGCTCACACTGCTGTCCACCCTATTTGATCTAGTACTAGAGATACTGGGTTCCGAGGTAAAAATAAGCTGTTTACTGTGTCTTTCTGATCTATTACTGAAGATTCTGGGCAAACTTACATCACAAATTGCAGCTTGCCAAACACTAACACTGTAAAATATACACACCATTAGGATTCAGCTCTGCTAAGTGGTTCTAGTGGTCATCTATTCACATACTTATGATCATGTTCCAATAAAACAGCTCATTAACGTTTGTGGGCATTATTTTATGCCCAACTCTCTTAGTCGACAAGCCCACGTTAAATAATTGGTCAGTATTTCACCTCAGTGTTGTAAGCCAAAACTATAAGTGGGTGAAAAATACAGAAGTGGTGAAGTATTTCTGTTATACTTTTCTTCTGATTGATCCACTCCTGGTTTTGGCTTACAAATATCGAGGTAAAAAAAACTCACGTGTGAATATGGCCTTAATTTCCCACCTCAGCATTTCAATAAAGTTGAGGTGTGGACTTTCACTAGGTCATTGCAACACCTTGATTTTTTTCTATTTTTCAGCCATTATAATGTAGATTTGTTGCTGTGCTTGGGATCATTGTCTAGCATGACCCCATTTTTTTCGCAAAGCTTTAGCTCTTGGATAGACTGCCTCTCATTTGACTTTACAATATTTTGGTATGCAAAGGAACTGACTCAATAACTGCAAATTGCCCAGTTCCGGTGGCTGAAAAACAAGCCCAAATTACCAGCCCTCCATCACTTTGCTTGACAGTTGGCATGCTTTCTTTGTGCCAATATGTGATGTTTAGCATTTAAGCCAAACATCTTCACTTTCACCAAAATTTGTCCAAAGGATATTGTTTCAGATCTTGGGTGAATATAATAGGACATTCACTTCTGGGACGATTGTCAATATTCTTCAATGGTTTCCACTTGTAAAAATTATTTCTCAATGCCGAAAGTGGCTTACAATTTTTCTCAGATTAATGTGCCGCAAAATCAGAATGATCCAGACCAGCAAACTGCCAAAACTTACACTTTCGCAAAGATGGTCACCCTTGCTGATAAACAATTAGTCGAGGTTATTTGAGTACTAGAACATGGTTGCTACTTACTAGTGAAGAGCGAATTTATTTGGAAAACGATCGCTAAACATAAATTCGGCATAAATATTGCACATTCAGATTTGTGATCGGAAACACAAGCAAAATTTTGTAAAATTGGGAAAAATTGGTGACATTTGGTAAAAAGTGTGTGAAAATATTTGCTTTGCCACAAAAGTATTTTCAGCACTTTATCAACGATAATGGTGGTGTATCATGAGCATTTGGCATGTGTTTGATGAGGGGAAGAGGGTTTGCAGAGCCCAGAGGTGTAACGTTCTTGTAAGCAATCATTTTTCCCCTAACTTTATGTGTGAACATTACGGCTAGCCAATCAGGGCGCAGGGAACACCAACAATGTCCTGACACAACAGCTTGTGTCATTGGTTGCTCAAATCACATGTCCCTCTCCATATAAATAGCGGACATCTTGTTTTAGCACCTTTTTGACACTGTAACAGCGCAGGGAGGCTGCTCCTGATGCTGGCACTGTTAACAGTAACATTTTAGCTGGTTGGTTAGGTGGCTGTTAGAGTTGAGCGATACCGTCCGATACTTCAAAGTATCGGATCGGAATGGATCGGCCGATCTTAAAAAAAAGTATCGGTATCGCCGATTCCGATACCGGAAGTCCCATTCAAGTCTATGGGACTTCCGGTATCGGAATAAGAAAAACCCTGTTTTTGCCTTGTACAACCTCTCTGGGGTCTGTACGGGCCTTTCGGGGGGCTGTGCCGGCCTGCCAGGGGGTCTGTGCAGGCTCCGGTGGTCTGTGCCGGCCTGCCGGGGGGCTGTGCCGGCCTGCCGGGGGGGCTGTGCAGGCTCCGGTGGGCTGTGCCGGCCTGCCGGGGGGCTGTGCAGGCTCCGGTGGGCTGTGCCGGCCTGCCGGGGGGCTGTGCCGGCCTGCCGGTGGTCTGTGCAGGCTCCGGTGGGCTGTGCCGGCCTGCCGGGGGGCTGTGCCGGCCTGCCGGGGGGCTGTGCAGGCTTCGGGGGTCTGTGCAGGCATCGTCCGATGGGACTACAAGTCCCATCGGGCGATGCCTGCTACCATGACAGTGATTGACACATTAGCCAATGATGGGACAGTAGTAGTCCCATCATCCGGCTAATGTGTTGAATGTAAAAAAAAAAAAAAAATTACATGCTACATACATGCTACATTCATACTACATATATACTACATGCAACATACATACTACATATATACTACATGCATGCAACATGCATACTACATATATACTACATGCAACATACATACTACATATATACTACATGCATGCAACATGCATACTACATATATACTACATGCTACATACATAGTACATATATGCTACATATATACTACATGCATGCTACATACATACTGCATGCTACATACATACTGCATGCTACATACATACTACATGCTACATACATACTACATACAGTGGGGCAAAAAAGTATTTAGTCAGTCAGCAATAGTGCAAGTTCCACCACTTAAAAAGATGAGAGGCGTCTGTAACTTACATCATAGGTAGACCTCAACTATGGGAGACAAACTGAGAAAAAAAATCCAGAAAATCACATTGTCTGGTTTTTTTTCATTTTATTTGCATATTATGGTGGAAAATAAGTATTTGGTCAGAAACAAAATTTCATCTCAATACTTTGTGATATATCCTTTGTTGGCAATGACAGAGGTCAAACGTTTTCTGTAAGTCTTCACAAGGTTGCCACACTGTTGTTGGTATGTTGGCCCATTCCTCCATGCAGATCTCCTCTAGAGCAGTGATGTTTTTGGCTTTTCGCTTGGCAACACGGACTTTCAACTCCCTCCAAAGGTTTTCTATAGGGTTGAGATCTGGAGACTGGCTAGGCCACTCCAGGACCTTGAAATGCTTCTTACGAAGCCACTCCTTCGTTGCCCTGGCGGTGTGCTTTGGATCATTGTCATGTGGAAAGACCCAGCCACGTTTCATCTTCAATGCCCTTGCTGATGGAAGGAGGTTTTCACTCAAAATCTCACGATACATGGCCCCATTCATTCTTTCATGTACCCGGATCAGTCGTCCTGGCCCCTTTGCAGAGAAACAGCCCCAAAGTATGATGTTTCCACCACCATGCTTTACAGTAGGTATGGTGTTTGATGGATGCAACTCAGTATTCTTTTTCCTCCAAACACGACAAGTTGTGTTTCTACCAAACAGTTCCAGTTTGGTTTCATCAGACCATAGGACATTCTCCCAAAACTCCTCTGGATCATCCAAATACTCTCTAGCAAACTTCAGACGGGCCCGGACATGTACAGGCTTAAGCAGTGGGACACGTCTCGCACTGCAGGATCTGAGTCCATGGTGGCGTAGTGTGTTACTTATGGTAGGCCTTGTTACATTGGTTCCCAGCTCTCTGCAGTTCATTCACTAGGTCCCCCCGAGTGGTTCTGGGATTTTTGCTCACCGTTCTTGTGATCATTCTGACCCCACGGGGTGGGATTTTGCGTGGAGCACCAGATCGAGGGAGATTATCAGTGGTCTTGTATGTCTTCCATTTTCTAATTATTGCTCCCACAGTTGATTTCTTCACTCCAAGCTGGTTGGCTATTGCAGATTCAGTCTTCCCAGCCTGGTGCAGGGCTACAATTTTGTTTCTGGTGTCCTTTGACAGCTCTTTGGTCTTCACCATAGTGGAGTTTGGAGTCAGACTGTTTGAGGGTGCGCACAGGTGTCTTTTTATACTGATAACAAGTTTAAACAGGTGCCATTACTACAGGTAATGAGTGGAGGAAAGAGGAGACTCTTAAAGAAGAAGTTACAGGTCTGTGAGAGCCAGAAATCTTGATTGCTTGTCTCTGACCAAATGCTTATTTTCCACCATAATGTGCAAATAAAATGAAAAAAAAACAGACAATGTGATTTTCTGGATTTTTTTTTCTCAGTTTGTCTCCCATAGTGGAGGTCTACCTATGATGTAAATTACAGACGCCTCTCATCTTTTTAAGTGGTTGAACTTGCACTATTGCTGACTGACTAAATACTTTTTTGCCCCACTGTATATGCTACATACATACTACATATATACTACATGCATGCTACATACATACTGCATGCTACATACATACTACATGCTACATACATACCACATATATACTACATACATACTACATGCATGCTACATGCTACATACATACCACATACATACTACATACATACTACATACATACTACATGCATGCTACATACATACTACATGCTACATACATACCACATATATACTACATACATACTACATGCATGCTACATGCTACATACATACCACATACATACTACATACATACGACATACATACTACATGCATGCTACATACATACTACATGCTACATACATACTACATATATACTACATGCATGCTACATACATACTACATGCTACATATATACTACATGCTACATACATACTACATGCATGCTACATACATACTACATACATACTACATGCATGCTACATACATACTACATGCTACATACATACCACATACATACTACATATATACTACATGCATGCTACATACATACTGCATGCTACATGCATGCTACATACATACTACATACATACTACATGCTACATACATACCACATATATACTACATACATACTACATACAATACATTCATACAATACATACATAGACATACAGTACATATAACATAGAGTAACATACTTACCAATACTTGTCACATTGTTCCCCGAAGCCATTGTCTTTTACGGAATAAATATTAACATAACAAACCACAAAAATACTCACCCACGATCCGAAGCAGTCCACGAGTGTGTCCCACGACGATCTTGGGTAGAGAACTGCAGCATCAGCTGATGCCGCCGTTCTCTACGGGCTGCAGGAATCCAATGACGGAAGGTAGGTATCCTTCTGCACTGTATTCCTCCGCCACTTAAAAAAAAAAGTCCCTAGTCTCACTTTATGCCATTGCTGTGTGGGAATTTCCCACGCAGCAATGGCATAAAGTGAGACTAGGGACTTTTTTTTTTTTAAGTGGCGGAGGAATACAGTGCGGAAGGATACCTACCTTCCGTCATTGGATTCCTGCAGCCCGTAGAGAACGGCGGCATCAGCTGATGCTGCAGTTCTCTACCCAAGATCGTCGTGGGACACACTCGTGGACTGCTTCGGATCGTGGGTGAGTATTTTTGTGGTTTGTTATGTTAATATTTATTCCGTAAAAGACAATGGCTTCGGGGAACAATGTGACAAGTATTGGTAAGTATGTTACTCTATGTTATATGTACTGTATGTCTATGTATGTATTGTATGAATGTATTGTATGTAGTATGTCTGTAGTATATATGTGGTATGTATGTAGCATGTAGTATGTATGTAGTATGTATGTAGCATGCATGTAGCATGCAGTATGTATGTAGCATGCATGTAGTATATATGTAGTATGTATGTAGTATGTAGGTAGCATGCATGTAGTATATATGTGGTATGTATGTAGTATGTATGTAGTATGTATGTAGTATGTATGTAGCATGCATGTAGTATGTATGTAGTATATATGTGGTATGTATGTAGTATATATGTGGTATGTATGTAGTATGTATGTAGTATGTATGTAGCATGTAGTATGTATGTAGCATGCATGTAGTATATATGTAGTATGTATGTAGCATGTAGTATGTATGTAGCATGCATGTAGTATGTATGTAGTATGTATGTAGTATTTTTTTTTTTTTTTTTTTTTTTAACATTTAACACATTAGCCGGATGATGGGACTACTACTGTCCCATCATTGGCTAATGTGTCAATCACTGTCATGGTAGCAGGCATCGCCAGATGGGACTTATAGTCCCATCGGACGATGCTTGCACAGACCCCCGGACATCAGCACAGCCCCCCGGCAGGCCGGCACAGCCCCCTGGCAGGCCGGTACAGACCCCCACAGTGTGCACAGACCACCGGCAGGCCGGCACAGCCCCCCGGCAGGCCGGTACAGACCCCGGGCAGTCCACACAGCCCCCTGGCAGGCCGGCACAGCCCCCCGGCAGGCCGGTACAGACCCCGGGCAGTCCACACAGCCCCCCGGCAGGCCGGCAGAGACCCCCAGAAGGCCCGAAATGACGGCGCATCATGATGCGCACACACCGCGCATCATGATGACGTCAGGCTGTCAATCAACTTTGAACTTCCGATTCCGATGCCGACTTCCGATATTGAAAAAATATCGGAAGTCGGTATCGGAATTCCGATACAGCAAGTATCGGCCGATACCCGATACTTGCGGTATCGGAATGCTCAACACTAGTGGCTGTATATCAGTCAGATAGTGCAGCTAGCTACTGTCCAGTGTGGTTATTAAATATACCTTCCAGCACGGTTTTTTTGGGCCATTACTGAGGAGCACAGACAAAGCCAGCAGGGCACATGTCCTACAAGTGTGTTGCGCACTGCTTCTATTGTGCTCCATGCACGAGTATAGCATTCAAATTAATATTTTTTCACTAGCTAAATGTGAAACAGCCTGGTTTATCCCACCTTGTCATTTACTGCTGTGGTGATATAAAGCTGTCTGCAGACCTAAGGCACATTTAGGCTGTGTGCCCACGATGCGATTTTTAAGCGTTTTTGCCGCGATTTTTGGCGCGAAAACGCCACGAAAACGTTTAAAAATCTTGTACATGACGCACCCCATGCATTCCTATGGCATTCCGCACATGCTGTGCTAATGCTGCGCTTTTGTCTGCAGCGGAATCGCATCGCGGAAAAAAATCGCAGCATGATTATTCTTTTGTGCGGAATCACAAAGAATTGCCGCGATTCCGCACCCATAGGAACGCATGAGAATCGCTTACTTCCCGCATGTGGCTATGCCCACCATGCGGGAAGTTAAGCGTCTCATGGGCGGTTGGTACCCACGGTGTGGAGGAGAGGAGACTGTCCTCCAGGCCCTGGGTGCCATACCCCTGTAAAAAAAAGAATAAAAAATAAAAAATCGGGGTATATTTACCTTCCGGCGTCCCGCGCTGCATTCCCGGTCTAAGCGTTCCCAGTAATGCCTTGCGGCAAGGTCCTGTGATGATGTAGTCTCACGTGACTCTAGCAGTCTCGCGAGATCGCTATAGTAATGCAAAACCAACGTCATCACAGGTCTCGCAAGGCATTACTGGGAACGCTGAGGCCGGGATGGCAGCGCGGGACTTCGGAAGGTAAATATACCCCGATTTTTTTTTTTCTCATTTTTAACATTTTATCTTTTACTATTGATGCCACATAGGCGGCCTCAATAGTAAAAAGCTGGTCACACTTGTCAAACACTATGATGTTTGATGAGAGTGACCAACCTGTCAATCACTTTCCAAGCGATGCTTCAAATCGCTTGGAAAGTGCTTGAGAAAATCTCCGCAAAATCGCGAACAGAATCGCGGTAAAATCGAGCGGGGAAAAAAACGTGCGATTTCTGGGAAGGAATCCGGTTTTCAGTGTGCGTTTTAAAACGCTACGTGGGCCCATTGCCTTAAAGAAATATGTAATTTTTTCTGCTGCTAAATGTGAAACAGCCTGTTGTATCCCACATTGTCATTTTGTGGCATGATATGAACTTGTCTGCAGACCTAAGGCACATTAAAAAATATACACTTTTTCAGTTGCAAAAAGATAAACAACCCACTGTATGACACTTTGTCATTTGGTTGGGTTGAAATTAAGCTACACATAGGCCACAAAAATTCTTCTGTTCTTAACATCATACAGTAAGGAATCTGACTTTAAAATTGTTTGTAGCATATCCTCTTTGTCATACAGGCCTCATCCACACTCAAACAATTTTATATTCTGTGACTAATACGGTACAGGACGCCATATTTAAATTTGGAATTTACTGTCACTGAAATTCAGCTGTTTGCAGAGGTGGTGGAGAGTTTAAAATATAATTTTTCGCTGCTAATACTGTGCTTTTACCACACTATCTGAGCAACATGACAGAAAAAGCAAGGCCGTGATGGAAGTGGAATTAGGCTTGATGTTCAAGGTGTACATGACGTGGTAATGTTTGTGAAAGCGCTAGTGAAGCAATGTCACGTCCTATCCAAAGATAACTGACAACTTATGTTACTGGAATGATAAAATTGGAGAATTGTGGATGTAATCGGAGCTGATGAATAAAGTAGGAATCCAGACGTTTTAAATATCAATGATGGTGGTTTATCCTCACCGCGTTTCAAAGTTCATATAACTTTTTCCTCAGGAGACAACTTCAGGTATTCAGGAATAATGAAGGATTATAATTACCATTTAAGTAGGTTTAAGATTCAAATCCGGCGCCAAAACGAAACACATGACAAACAGTGTCAGAGTTTATGAAGCTGACACATGGTATGACACATAACAGTTAACAGTCTGGTACCAAATCCGTATATAGAATGGAAGAAATATATTTTGACTTTCATATGATTATAATAATGTTTTCTCTCTTAAAGATTCAATCATGAGAAATATAGCAAAAAAGGAAAAAATGGGAAAATTTTTTTGGATTGGAGACAGAACCTACAATGAAGGATGACAAAAAGCTTGTTGGCTCATTCAATCTTATTATTTCTGTGAGACATGAAACAAGATGAAAAAGGCATCTAAGAAATGAACATTTAGTAGAAAGGTTAAAATTACCGCCATCAGATCAAAGAAGAATTTTTATTTAATAAAATCTTTAAAATTTCTTTTTGGTCTGATGGTGGTAATAAGAGAGAAAACATTATTATAATCATATGAATTTCATTACATATTTCTTCCATGTTGTATATGGATTTTGTACCAGATTGTTAACATGTCATGTTTCATACCATGTGTCAGCTTCATGAACTCTGACACTGTTTGTCATGTGTTTCGTTTTGGCGCCGGATTTGAATCCTAAACCTACTTAAACGGTAATCCTTCAATATTTCTATATACATGTGGTTGTCTCATGAGGAAGAAGTTATATGAACTTTGAAACACGTTGAGAATAAACCACCAGCATTTATATTTAAAACGTCTGGATTCCTATTTTATTCAGCACCGAGGATTATATCCACAATTCTCCAATTTTATCATTCCTGGCTCGATCAGTTGCTGGCCAGTAGATCTGCTGCAGCTGATAATCTATCTGTATTTTCATGCCTTAATGAAAGAAGTACCAGGTGAGCACCATCTGAAATATATATCTCGAATATCCATCGGATAAGACCCTATTTTGCGCTTATTTCTCCTGCAGTTTTTTAGTTGATAACTTATGTTACTGGACAGGATACACCACTACCTTTTTTTGGCAGATGCACAGTGGTTCTCCTTGTCGATGATGCCCAGAAAGAGCATGTACGCAAGTGGATGGCAAGCACAGCTTCAAGTGGCCTCTCCTCCTCTTCCTCCACCTCAACATCACACCCAGTAGAGTCCACAGAAGTGGCACCCAAATTCCTCTTGCTTCCCCCATGTCCCAACTATCTAACCGTTCAACTGACTGTACGGAACCACAGATGGGTGAGTCTGAAGAGCTGTTCACACATTCTATGCCATGTTCATCAGAAGTGTACTCAAAAGCTTTGCATATTCAAGAGGAGGAAATCTGCACCGTTGCCCAAATTTTTTTTTCAGCTTGGATCCGCGGCAGGCTGAAATACGGTCCAAACAGCATCCTGACCCTCATCATCAGACTTTATCCCTTGGGGAGAGGTGATCCTGATGAGTCTCACGAGGACTATAATGTGCTGTCAGGGCAAGAAGAGGAGGAGGGTGACTCCAAGGGCGAGGAATGTGGTAACAGAGAGGATGATGATGAGGTGTTAGATCACAGTTGGCATGAACATAGAGGCACACAGCTGAGTAAGTCATCTGAGGAGAAAGAAGAGGAGGTTACATTGCGCCGTATGTCGCAGACACATAGTGATGCAGCCTTGACGAGCAATGCATCCTCAGCCACAACTGTGCCTGTGACCAGCAGCGTCCGCGGGTCTGCAGCTCGCAGGGGTGGCAAGGGTTGCCTAGACTGGGCCTTTTTTGACACTGCAAAGGATGAGCCAACTCACATAGTGTGCTAACTTTATAAAAAAGTGTGATAATTTGACTACTACATGTATGAACCTTCACATGCGCAATCAACATGCTTTACTGAGGGTAACCCACTGCGCCAAAATGCGGACCAGTGGAATTCAACAACCATCAGCCGCCCGATCAATCGCATCTGCTGCTTATTTCTCCCCCTCCGTTACCATGCCAACTATTGAGATGCAGGTCTTCCACAGCAGAACCTCGGGTTCTTTACCCGCTCCAGTCATGCTGACTTAGAGGCTGCCTTCAGCTGTAATGGAAGTGGACATGCCTGCTCTTTTTGACCGGTCTCAGAGAACGAGCACACTGCAAGCTTCTCAATCCACCATAACATCTCCGCCTGCACCTCTCTCTCATTCCAGCAGTTTGTCCGGTTCACTGTATTCTGCCCTCTCACAGCACTGCAGCCATCCCACAGTTCTGCATTTGTGGTTGCATAAAAGATTGCTTCCTCCTATGCATGACGAATCTAAGAGGTTGAACTCCACCATATCCAATCTGTTGGCCATGGAAATGCTGCCTTTCCACCTAATAGATACAGATGGTTTCTGAAAGCTGATGGCCGTCGCAGTCCCCAGTACCAATTACCCAGTCGCCATTACTTTTCTAAGAAAGCTGTGCCTGGGATACACCAGCATGTCACAGACAACCTCACCCATTCCTTGACAAAATCTTTGTCTGCCAGGGTGCATTTCATCAGAGACACTTGGAAGAGTAAGCATGGCCAAGGGCATTACATCTTGCTGATTGGGCACTGGGTTACTCTGGTGGCTGTGGGGACAGGCGATGCTCCACAAGTCTTGGAATCCCCAAGACTTACAGGACAAACCTCTACATTTAACACTTCCTCCACAGCTTCTGCCTCTTCTATCTCCCCTAGGGCCTCTACCTTCCCCCAACCTCTGCCTTAATGAGACACGCGTTCCAACAATGCAGAGCGAATCCCCATCACCTCCGTACTGCGCAGTCATGGCTCACCGCAATCAGGCTGTATTAAAATTGATATGCCTTGGAGATCACAGTCATACAGCTGAAGAGCTGTGGACAGCTCTCCAGTCTGAGTTTGATCAATGGCTATCTCCACTGAACCTGCATCCAGGGAAGCCATGTCCGATAATGCTGCAAACCTGGTGGCGACCCTACGGTGAGGCAAGCTCACACACGTGCCTTGCATGGCTCACGTCCTCAACCTGCTGGTACAATGTTTTCTCTGCCACTATCATGGCTTGGGTGAGCTGCTCCAGAAAGCATGTAAGCTGTGTGCTCATTTCCACCATTCGCACCCCTCTGGTCATCGACTTGCATCAATACAGAGGTCTTTGTCCATGCCGGTTAATAGGTTGATATGCGATGTGCCGACACAGTGGAATTCCACTCTGCACATGTTGCAGTGACAGTGGCAGCAGCAATGAGCCCTGGCCCTGACGCAGTATGTCATATCATATAGCCTGGGCCAATGCAGTACGGATGTAGCACATATCACGTTTACAGAATGTGCACAGATTAAGGACCTCTGCACCCTTCTGCACAGTTTAAAAATGCTACTAAGATGGTTAGCTCTGACGACGCCATAATCAGCATCACTATTCCAGTTATCTATATGCTGGAGCAGACTTTTAATAGCCTGCGGGAGGAGATGATGGTCCCAGAAGAAGAGGAGTAAGCAGAAGGGATAACATTGTCTCTAAATTCAAGACTGTCGTCACACAGCGGGGTGCCAAGGAAGGGTGATTACTCCGATTGAGGGGGCTGGTGATAACAAACTGTTATTGAAGGTGCAAAATCCGAGGAAAAAATGGAGGAGGAAGAGGTGATGGGCGAGCAACTGATGGATGAAGAGGATAATCCTCCCCTCTCTGTTGTTCATGGTTGGCGGGAGGGGACGGAGGAAACGAGCCTCATTGTTACCCAGCCACCAACACAGTATGGGCTTGGACAGCATGGTAAAGCTGACATATGAGTGCCTTCTTGCTGCACTATCTG
Source organism: Dendrobates tinctorius (assembly GCF_039654945.1). NCBI lineage: Eukaryota > Metazoa > Chordata > Amphibia > Anura > Dendrobatidae > Dendrobates > Dendrobates tinctorius. The sequence goes on along the minus strand of NW_027361752.1, from coordinate 35,731,445 downwards.
CAAAATCATCTCCGTATAGTTATGATTAGGAATAATGCTGACTACTGAGTTGTCACTCTGTTAGATCCATGTTATAAAACCAAATTTTGCCAGATGATTCCCACCCCAGAAAGGGACCCTCAAATGCTGGAGTATGGAAACACGCTTTTACACAACCTTAAGAGAGCTTTTCCCCAAGACAGCAGTGAAGCACACAGTTCGCATCACAGCTCTAGACTTCCAACCTTCGGTATGTCAATTTGTCAATGTTAAAATATTAGCAGCAGCAGCAGTGGTGGAAGTGGAAGAAGCAATTTCTGTGAGTCCTTTGACACCTGTTTTAGACCAACTTGTACACCAGCACAACAGAGTCCAAGTCTTACACGTGGTGAATGAATGGAGAGGATAGTGCAGGAGTATCTAGAACTGAATATCAATACCATCAGGGAGGGTTTGGTCCCTTTCACATTTTAATCTTCCAAAATGGATGAGTGGCATGAGCTCTCCTCACACGCCTTGGAGGTTTTATCATGCCTGGCAGCCAGCGTTCTCTTAGAATGTGTCTTCAGCACTGCTGGTGGTGTCCTGACAGATAAGCGCAGCCGGCTGTCCCCTGAAAATGTAAACTGCCTAACTTTCATCAAGATGAAAAAGTCATGGATCTCCAAGGACTTTTGCACCACAATTGCAGACCGTACAGACTAGGTGATATAGCATTTTTTTAGTGTGATGCAGTAATGTCACGTAAATGCACTCAGTGATATCTTTAGTGTGGCTTCTGTGCCTGCTGTGGCTGCTGCTGTTGCTGATGTTAACACAAATTTGTGGAAATGTGAACAGTCAAGGTTAGTCTACATCTCCTGGGTTAGCTGTAGAGGAAGATGTGTCAGTCCCAATTATGCTATTTCTATTCTCGTGATAGTTATTCCACTTCGTTGGTGTCAGACACTCAGTTTTTAAAATGTGAACACTCCTGGTTGGGTGTCTATCTGCTAGATTGGGTGTAGTGGAAGACTTGTCGGTCCCTATTATACTATTTCTACTGTGCTGAAATTGATGCCACCTTGGTGGTGTCTGCCAATAATTTTTAGAAATGTGAACACTCCTGGTTGGGTGTCCATCTGCTGGATTGGGTGTAGTGGAAAACTTATCGGTCCCTATTATACTATTTCTACTCTCATGAAATTGATGCCACTTTGGTGGTGTCTGCCAATAATTTTTGGAAATGTGAACACTCCTGGTTGGATTGCCTTCATGCGAGTTGGCTGTAGCAGTAGGCCTCCAACACTGTCAGGCCTCCACTTCCTTGGACTCAACTACCCGTGTTACTATCCTTACATTTTTCTGACAATGGTAGGCTACAAAACTGATATTTGTGCCACCTGAGTGGTGGGTAGAGGTGTTGCATGTGGTATCAGGGCTCCCAGCAAAGGGGGCCTACACCAATCCCTCACTCACCTTGTCTTATTGTCTGACGTTCAATTGAAAGCTGTAAATGCTGTCCCAGAGCCCGATACCTCATGCCTGGCTGATTGCTGCAGTTCCATGCTAAAATTTGTACTGTGGGTGAATTGAGGCCACTTTCCTGGTGTCTGTCCCCATTATAAGGTGTTGTGCATGCATTTGTTTTTGCCTCCCACTGAGCTGAATAGCGTTCATTTATGTTTGGCGAATATTCGACGAATTAATCGGTGAATATTGCAAATTCGGGGATCGTAATCTGAACCCAACTTTGAAATATTCACTCATCTCTACTACTTACCCTCTTAATTCCTCTAATATCAGTAAGGGTGTACCTAATATTTCACAAACTTCTACATTTTGACATACCAGAATAGGGATGAGATGATGGCTCTCCATACCAGGATGAGATGGGAACCCTGCATACCAGAATAGAGATGGGGCCATGCACACTAAGATGACATGGGGGCCCTGCATACCAGGATAGGGATGGGGCCATGCATACTAGGTCGAGATGGGGCCATGCATACCAGAATAGGGAAGGGGCCATGCATACTAGGATGAGATGGGGGCCATGCATACCAGGGTAGGGATGAGGGGGCCATGTGTATCAGGATGGAAATGAATGGACCATGTATACCAGGATATTACGTACAGAATTGACCACATTTTTTGTCTCAATTTTTTCCCCCTAATTTCCTCCTCTAAAACCTAGGTGTGTCTTATGGTCCGGTGCGTCTTGTAGTCTGAAAAATATGGTATATTAGTTTGACAAAGTCTACTTTGATTGACCATACAAAATTACAATATGGATGGACTGTTCGAGGGGTAAAAAAAATAAAATTATATATATATATATATATATATATATATACTTATTTGCTTAATATTATTTTCTCTTTATTATTTTATCACTTTTTTTATTTATTTACTTTTCGTGCATGAAGGAAGTTGTGTTAACATGACCTATGTAATCTCAGCTCTTCTGTAGGTAAGCAGATCACAAATAATAATGATCTAATGCCTGCCATCCATTAGATTAGTGTTAGCATTAACCTGCTTACAGAAAAATGAGGAAAGGACCCACATCATCAGCTGAACGATGCTTCTGCTGATCATTTGGTCGACACTCGACAGCCATCTCGACCGTCTGTCCCATTGACAGGAGCACTCGAGCTGCCTGCTCCCATGTTCTCTATAAGAGAGCTACTGATTGACATATTGGCCAGTCTAAAATCAGACATGTCAACATCTCCGCAACTATCAATCGGCTGCTGTCCTCATACAGTTTGTACTCGTTGATATCGACGGTTGCGGCTGACATTTGTCTAATGTGTAAGGGGACTATTAGAGCTGTATAAATCTGTAGGCACAAGCAAATGAGTTTTGGTCACTAGGACTTAAATTCATCATCACCGTACACTAAATAAAGCATATTTTTTCACCAAAACTCTAGTGGATCTTTGGGTATAAATTGGCTATATTTACTATAATTTATTCTCAGTCAAATTTCACCTACAGATGTGTCCAAACTAGAGTTGAGCGAAACGGGTTGGTCAAATTAAAAAATCGCCGATTTTAGCTAAAGTCGGGTTTCGCCAATCAAAACCCGACCATAGCGTGAGGTCGGCCATGAGGTTTCCGAGCCGAGCGCCAAAGTCGCATTTCAAATAATGCTTCCAGCGCCTTTTCTCAGCCAATGATGGAGGACGCACACTGTGGGCAATGCGATGACATGGGAAGCGGCCACCACCATCTTAGAGAAGGACATTGAAGTGATGGGCATGCTTTGTGTGGCGTCACAGTGGCTATAAAAGGCCGTGACCGCTGACTGCCATCTTACTTCGCCGATCTTAGAATAGGGAGAGGTGCTGCTGCTGATTCTGAAAAGAGAGAGTGTTAGGCAGGGAAGAAGAAAAAAAATTGCTTCTGCTGATAGCGCTTTTCACTGCACAGTTAGTGTGCAGTGAAAGAGGAGGATTTTTGTTGTGTGCAGCAGCGCTGGTGGTGATTAGGCTGCCTTTTAAGGCTACTTGCTAGCTGCATTGCTGTGTGCACACTGCTGTTCAAACTGCTTTTTTCAAAGCACTGCAACTTTTATTATTTTGTTCTGGTGAGTTACCGAGCGTTCATTTTTTCACACACTGTATAGCGGTGTATGCTCCTCACACACTACCATGTACTGGCTGGTATCACGGACAAATACAAGCTATCTGTGTGTGACTCTGGAAAAACAAGCCGAGGAGATTTTCCATTTTTCCAGACCTACACCTTATAGAGCTGTCCGCTTTTCAAACAGTTTTGTATATCTGCTGTTTGATAACGGTCAAAACTATAGAGAGACAGTGTGTGTCACTCCGTATAAAAATATACGGAGATTGACAATTTTCCATACAGACACCGTATAGCGGTGTACGCTCCTCACACACTGCCGTGTACCAACTGGTATCACGGACAAATACAAGCTATCTGTGTGTGACTCTGGAGAAACAAACGAGTAGATTTTTCCATTTTTCCAGACCTACACCTTATAGAGCTGTCCGCTTTTCAAACAGTTTCGTATATCTGCTGTTTGATAATGGTCAAAACTATACAGAGACAGCGTGTGTCAGTCTGTATACAAATAGACGGAGACTGACAATTTTCCATACAGACACCGTATACCGGTGTACACTCCTCACACACTACAGTGTACCGACTGGTATCATGGACAAATACAAGCTATCTGTGTGTGACTCTGGAAAAACAAACCGAGGAGATTTTCCATTTTTCCAGACCTACACCTTATAGAGCTGTCTGCTTTTCAAACAGTTTCATATATCTGCAGTTTGATCACGATCAAAACTATACAGAGACAGCATGTGTCACTCTGTATGAAAATAGACGGAGATTGACAATTTTCCATACAGACACCGTATAGAGCTGTGTGATTCTCAAACAGTATTGTGTATATCTGCCGTTCGCATTACAGTCACATCTATACAGAGTCAGCATGTGTGTGACACTCCGTAAATACATATACGGAGATTGTTAGTTACACACAAAACGTATACAGCTGTACACTTCTGATACAGTTCCGTATATCTGCTTGTTGGATTACAGTCAAATACATACTGTGAGAGCGTCATTGACTAACAAAATATATACGTAGATTTAATTTTTTTAATACACCTTACAAAGTTGGATGCTCCTCATACAGTACCATCTCTCTGCTGGTATTTTTGGTACATTTTCCCAAACATGAGGAAGTATGGTGGAAGAGGCCGCGTACGTGGGCGGGGTGGCGCAGCTGGTAATGATGGTGGTGGTGCATCGGCTGGTTCTGGCAAAAGCACAATAGCAGCTAAGGCAGGAGGTGTTGAGCCTGCGTCATCATCTGGCCCAAGAAGGCCTGTGAGGTTCCCTTTTCTTGGAGTAGGAAAACCGCTTTTAAGGCCGGAGCATCAGGAAAAGGTTTTGGCATACATTGCCGAAACAGCCACCAGCTCTATTGCCTCCTCTTCTGAACATTCGAAACCTGCAAGCACGGTGTTGTCAGTGCAGGGTTCTGGTCAGGAAGAACACCTTTCCTTGTGTCCTTCACCCCACAAAAAGTTAAGGATGCGGCAGCCCACACTTCAGATTACTCTATGGAGCTCTTTTCACACACCATGCCTGGGTTATCCAGTCAAATCCTGAATTCCTCAGTCCAAGATGAATCTGACATGGAGTGCACTGATGCACAGCCACTGCTAGATGATTCTGCTGGTACATTGACCCAGAGCACTACATTACCCTCGCAGTCTACTGAGCCAGAATCTGACCCTGATGAAACTCAGGTACCCCTTCCCGCATACTATACCACCTTACACGGTGACACAGAGAAAGGTAAAGAGGAAGGTGCAGATGACTTTGAAGAGGAGGTGATGGATGACCCAGTTCTTGACCCGGATTGGCATCCATTGGGGGAGGAGGGAGGCGCTAGCAATAGTTCAGATAAGAAGGATCCGCAGCAGGCATTGACATCGGAGCAGCGGTTATCTGGCAGGCCCGTAGCTGTCCAAAAATGAGGACCAAAAACTTAAAGAGTTGCAGGACATCTTGGCCAGACGGTCTACTTAGCACAGCGTGCAAGGCCAGAAAATGTATACCATAGTAGGAAGAGTGCAGTGTGGCATTTCTTTGTTCAAAATCCTACTGATGAGGCAAAGGTTATCTGTAAGAAGTGCGGAAAGACCTTTAGCCGAGGTGAACAACTCAGAAATTTGAATACCAGTTGCATGCTTAGACATTTAATCAACATGCACTTGCAAGTGTGGACGGATTACAAAACCTCAGGTAGCACATGTGCACCTGCTCCGACTGAAGGTAGCCAGCAACGCTCAATCGCTTCCCCCACTGTAAGACCACCGCCACCATTAAGCACACCACCAGCACTAAATGTTGAGGTGTCGTCGCAAGGCCAAAGCACTGAGGGAATCACAATGGTTTTGCAACACAACACTAAATCTAGGCCATCACCACCAATACCATCACCAACCCCCGCTCACTCAGTCCGGTCCACCGCTACTTCCTCCATATGCAGCTTTCCAGTCCAGCTCACCCTACCAGACACTCTGAGTAGGACAAGAAAGTACTCATCCTCTCATCCGCATACACTGTGTTTGAACACCTACATTGCCAAACTAATCTCATTAGAGATGATGCCCTACCGTTTGGTTGAAAGTGAAGCTTTCCGCGAGCTCATGGCCTACACAGTCCCACGCTATGACCTACCCAGTCAGCACTTCTTTTCTCGAAAAGCCATCCCAGCCCTCCACCTTCATGTGAAAGACCGCATTGTCCATGCACTCAAGCAATCAGTGAGTGGAAAGGTGCACCTCACAACAGATGCATGGTCCAGTAGGCATGGCCAGGGCCGTTACGTGTCCATCACTGCGCTGTTGTGAGTTCATTTTCCCCTTCGTCACTGAGGTCTGGTGAACTCCCTATTCTGGAAGGTAATGAGCCTGATTATCAGGCACCTGAGCCTGATGATGATGACTGGCTGAGTGGAGTCACGGACTGGATATAAGGCTGCTGACGCCCTTCTGCCCTGCTGGTGATTTTTCTGTGGACTTCTAGGAGACCAGTCTGATTCCTACTCCTCTAAAGCTAAGTTTTCTGCTTTGCCTGTTAGCATTTGTGTTTTTTGTTTTTGTTTGCCTTGCTTTTCTGGATTCTGCCATTCACTGCTGGGGTGAGCTGAATCTCCTTTTGCCGGTTGCTCTGTCTTCAGAATATTCCTGAGTACTGACATAGCTTTTTGAAGCCTAGCGTCTTCAGGGCCTTTTTCACTGTCAGTTTGTTGGCTCTTATTTTCATAAGGTTTTTCACGGATTGCAGACAGCAGCCTTCCTGTCCTTTCCTATCTAGTTAGCTTGGGCCCCGTCTTTGCTCAGTCTATCTTTCTTTCTGTGTTAGTGTTCTTTCTTCTTGCTTCACCGTCATTATATGTTGGGGGCTGCCTTTTGCTTTGGGGTCTGCTCTGGGGCAGTTTAGATTTCCCTTTCTGTCTTTAGGCTATATAGTCCTCTGGCTGTGATCGAGGGGTCTAGGGCATCGTAGGAACCCCCCATGGCTACTGCTAGTTGTGTTGATAGGTTCAGGGGTCTGCAATCCGATAGCTGCCAACTCTCTGGTTTTCTGGACTTAGCTAGCATTTCCGTTTTTGCCTCCTACGGTGACTCATTCATAACACTGCGCACTGGGTTAATGTGGTGGATGCAGGCTCCACAGGGGACAGCAGCAGAGGAACAGTGCTGCCTAGCCCATGGTATAGGAAACAGTTGGCTGTAGGCTTTAGACCCTCCTCCTCCTCCATAAGCGAAAGCTCATTCACAGCGCGCAGTCGCACGAGCACTCCATCCGCAGCTGGCAGTGTTGCACACGAGGTGTCCCACTATCGAACAGCTAGTGGTAAGCGTCAGCAGGCTGTGCTAAAGATGATGTCTTTGGGCGACAACAGACACGCCGCGGAGGTACTGGCCGACTACTTGCATCGACAAACTGAGTCATGGCTGGGCAGTCTACATCTTGAGCCAGGCAAGGTAGTCAGTGGTAACGGCCGTAATTTTGTGGCAGCCATAGCCCTTGCAAAATTCACACACATACCTTGCCTGGCTCACACTTTGAACTTGGTGGTGCATTGCTTCCCTAATAATTATCCTGAGTTAGTATCCCTGCTCCATAATGTGCGAAGACTTTGCTCGCACATCCATCGCTCAAACGTCCACTCCAGTTGTATGCAGAAGCTGCAGCGATTGTTCCACCTCCCCAAGCACCGCCTAATCATAGACGTTGAAACAAGGTGGAACTCCACCCTGCACATGGTTGAGAGACTGTGCGAACAGAGGCAGGCTGTAATGCATTTGTGGGAGGATACATGGGCAGGCAGTTTGAGGGAAGACATGGAATTGTCATGTGTGCAGTGGTTAAAGCTGAAAGACCTCTGTAAAGTCCTTCAGTGTTTTGAGGAATGCACACGGGTGGTAACCGCAGACGACGCCATCATAAGCATGAGCATCCCACTTATGCGTCTGCTCGTGCAAAGTTTGACGCACATTAAGGATCTGGCGTCTGCAGTGGAGGAGGAACAGGAAGAGGAGGAGTAGGAGGGAAGCCTTGCTGACAGTCAGCCATTGTCTGGTGAGGGAACTGTCCTGGATGAGGTGGAGGAAGAAGAGGAAGAGGAGGATGAGGAAGATGATTATTTGGGGCAGGAGGATGCTTCTCAGTGGGAAAGAGAAAATGTTGGCGTTCCAAGGTCAGGTACAATGTTTGCGCTTGACTGTAGGGATGTGGATTTGACAGAAAGTGCTCCTCCACCAAGCAGTGGCAGTGCATTATTGATACGTGGAAGATTGGCCCACATGTGCGATTATGCCTTGCAGATCCTAAAAAGGGACCCGCGCATTGCCAAAATGATGAAGGATGACGATTACTGGCTGGCCAGCATACTCGACCCACACTACAAAGGCAAATTACACAACGTCATGCCATAGGAGAACCTAAAGATAATATTGGCTAACAAACAAGCAACTCTGGTAAACCATTTGTTTGAGGCTTTCCCAGCACACAGCAGTGGTGCTGGTTCTCCCACTAGCCCTAGTGGGCACAATGGAAGAGCTGCTCATGGTACACACAGCCGAAGTGGTGTTGGAGACAGGGGTTTAATGACCATGTTGTGGAATGATTTCTCAAGTACCACTCACACGACTGCTAATACTGCATAGATTACAAGTGACAGGAGACAGCAGTTGTCAACTATGGTTACATACTACTTCTCCTCCCATATCGATTTTTTTCCCTCACAGGTCATTCCCCTTTAACTATTGGACCTCTAAACTGGACACCTGGCCTGAATTGGCACACTATGCCTTACAGGAGCTCGCTTGCCCTGCTGATAGTGTGTTATCTGAAAGAGTCTTCAGTGCTACTGGATAAATCCTGACAGAAAAAAGGACCCATCTGTCGACCCAAAATGTTGATGATCTAACCTTCATGAAAAGGAACCATGCATGGGTTTCAAAGGATTTTGTCCCACCTTCCCCTGATGACACATTGGTTGCCAGAAAACTGCCTCGCTTTTTGTCCTCCTCTTCCTCGGACTTGCCCAATTCCTCCATTTGCAGATGCTGAATGTCCAGACTACACATCAACATATGCCATTTTTTAAACCTCCCTAACTGGGAGACACATCAGCGTACTATGAGGGGCCTTGTGCCAATACCGTCACCCACGAGTGTGCCCCCTTGCTTGGTCATGGCCACAGCACTTGCAAGTTGCAGTACTTACCTCTCCCTGCTCCACCGCTGTGTAGTCTGGCTTTATCGCCTCCTCTTCTGAAGTTTCAAAAAATGCAAGCACTGAGTCGTCAGCGCAGGCTTCAGGTCAGGAGCAACCCCTTTCCTTATATTGAATCATAGAATCGTAGAGTTGGAAGGGACCTCCTGGGCCATCTGGTCCAACCCCCTGCTCAAAGCAGGATTCGCTAAATCATCCCAGTTAGATGTCTGTCCAGCCTCTGTTTGAAGACTTCCATTGAAGGAGAACTCACCACTTCTCGTGGCAGCCTGTTCCACTCATTGATCACTCTAACTGTCAAAAAGTTTTTTCTAATATCTAATCTGTGTCTCCTCCCATTCAGCTTCATCCCATTGCTTCTAGTCTTTCCTTGTGCAAATGAGAATAAAGTTGATCCTTCTACAATGTGACAGCCCTTTAGATATTTGTAGACAGCTATTAAGTCTCCTCTCAGTCTTCTCTTTTGCAAACTAAACATTCCCAAATCCTGCAACCTTTCCTCATAAGACAGGGTTTGCAGACCGGTCACCATTCTGGTCGCTCTTTTCTGAACTTGCTCCAGTTTGTTGATGTCTTTTTTAAAATGTGGTGCCCAAAATTGGACACAATATTCCAGATGAGGTCTGACCAAAGAGGAGTAGAGGGAAATAATGACTTCACGTGATCTAGACTGTATGCTTCTGTTAATACATCCTAGAATTGCATTTGCCTTTTTTGCTGCTGCATCACACTGTTGACTCATATTCAGTCTGTGATCTATTAGTATACCCAAGTCTTTTTCACATGTGCTGTCACTTAGCCCTATTCCTCCCATTCTATATATGCTTTTTTCATTTTTATTGCCCAGATGTAGTACTTTGCATTTCTCCCTGTTAAAAACCATTCTGTTAGTTGCTGCCCACTTCTCCAGTTTATTTAAATCTTTTTGAATCCTCTCTCTCTCTTCTCTAGTATTAGCTATCCCTCCTAGCTTTGTGTCATCAGCAAATTTAATCAGTTTACCCTCAATTCCTTCATCTAAATCGTTGATAAAGATGTTGAACAATACAGGGCCCAGGACAGAGCCCTGTGGTACCCCACTTGAGACATTCTTCCAACTGGATGTGCAGCCATTTACGACCACTCTTTGGGTCCGATCACTAAGCCAGTTATGAATCCACCTAACAGTTGCCTTGTCCATTCCATACTTAGTCATTTTTTCAATAAGGATTGTATGAGAGACTTTGTCAAATGCTTTGCTGAAGTCAAGATATACTATATCTACAGCATTTCCTTGATCCACCCAATCAGTAATACCATCATAGAAGGAAATTAAATTAGTCTGACATGACTTATTAGTTACAAACCCATGCTGACTCTGTTTAATCACTTCATTCTTATCCAGGTATTGACATACATGTTGTTTAATAATTTGTTCAAAGATCTTTCCTGGTATAGAAGTCAGACTCACCGGCCTATAGTTGCCTGGGTCCACCTTCTTCCCCTTTTTGAAGATAGGAACAACATTTGCTCTTCTCCAGTCTTCTGGCACTTCTCCTGTTCTCCAAGAATTTTCAAAGATTATGGAGAGGGGTTCAAAAATTTCTTCTGCTATCTCCTTCAGTACTCTGGGGTGTAATTCATCTGGACCTGGAGACTTGAATACATTTAGGTTAGCTAAGTGTTTCCTCACTATCTTTCTGTTTATAGATATCCTGGATTCTTCTATTCCCTTAATAGGACAGTGAATAACAGTTGATGTTACATTTCCTTTCTGAGAGAAAACAGATGCAAAATAGGAATTTAAAAGTTCAGCCTTCTCAACATCCTGTCTTACCATTTCATCATTTTCATCCTGTAAAAATCCTATAGCATCTTTGACTTTTCTTTTACTTTTGACATATCCCCAAAATCCTTTATTATTGCTTTTGACATCTCTTGCAAGCCTCAATTCATTTTCAGCTTTAGATAATCTGATTTGTGCTTTGCAGGTTCTGCAGACAGCATTATATTCTTCTTTAGATATGCCTCCTTCTTTCCATTTTATAAACATTTTTTGCTTCCTTTTTAGCATGTGCTTAAGTTCTGTGTTCATCCATCCTGGTTTCCTTAAATGCTTCCTATTCTTCCCTCTTTTCGGAATTGTTAACAACTGTGCTTTGAGAATTTCATTTTTCAAGATTTCCCATCCTTCCTGGACATTTTTGTCTTTAAGGATATCCAGCCATTGGATCCCTCCAATTCTCTTTCTGAATCCCTTAAAATCTGCCTTTCTGAAATCTAACCTTGACGTCTGAGTCTTCATAGGTCTTCCGCCTCTAGTTATCCAAAATTCTAAAATAGCATGGTCGCTACCTCCTAGGGTCCCAGTCACTTTTACCTCCTCAACCATTTCCTCCCTGTTTATAAGGATTAGATCCAAGGTAGCAGTTCCCCTTGTTTTCTCCTTTACCTTTTGGAAGATAAAGTTGTCAGCAAGAGAGGATAAGAATTTCCTTGACCTGTTAGTTTTGCCTGAGAGAGATTCCCAACAAATGTCTGGATAGTTGAAATCTCCCATGACAACTATGTCATATTTTTTGGAGAACTTGGCCATTTGATGCATAAAGAGTTCATCCATATCTTCAGCTTGCACAGGCGGCCTGTAGTAAATGCCTACAATGGTGTCCTTTCCATTGTTCTGTCCTTGTATTCTTACCCAAACAGTTTCCACAGAACTCCCAGTCTCTGAAGCTTCAATCTCTGTGCAGATATACGCATTTCTAACATACAATGCGACACCCCCTCCTCGTTTATCAAGTCTGTTTCTTGCAAATAAGTTGTATCCTTCTAGTCTTGTATTCCAATCATGTGTATTGTCCCACCAAGTTTCAGTGATTCCAATGACATCATATTTCTTTTCCTGTGTTAGTAGTTCCAATTCTCCTTGTTTGTTGCCCATGCTTTGTGCATTAGTATAGAAACATTTTAGTTTGTGATTGGTTTTTCTTTCTCCAATATTTTTTTTAGTTAGATTCTTTCATCTTTGTTCTTCCTTTCCACTTCTAATAGCAGAGTTCTCAGTAGCATTTGTCAGGTGTATGGCTTTTTCTGGTCTTTTGCTTCCCTTCCCATGTTGTTCTAGTTTAAAGCTCTCCTTACAAGTGTAGCAAGGCGACTTCCAAATACCTGCTTTCCAGTCTTTGTAAGGTGCACCCCATCTCTAGCAAGTAGTCCATCGTATAAGTAGTTCACTCCGTGATCCAGAAATCCAAATCGTTGCTGACGGCACCATCGACGTAGCCAGTTGTTCACCTGCAGAATCTTATTCCACCTCCTTGTTCCATGGCCATCCACTGGGAGGATGGAAGAGAAGACCACCTGCGCTCCCAGTTCTTTCACTTTCTTGCCTAAGTCTTCAAAGTCTCTGCAGATGGTTTCCAGGTCGTTTCTTGCGGTGTCATTTGTCCCCACATGTAGTAGCAGGAATGGGTAGTCATCTGTAGGTCTGAAGAGTCCTGATATCCTGTCAGACACATCTTTAATTTTTGCACCTGGAAGACAGCACATTTCTCCTTCACCCACAGCAAAAGTGAAGGATGCAGCAGCACACACTACAGATTACTCCATGGAGCTCTTTTCACATACCATGCCTGGGTAAATTAAAAATAGGGCCCATCATATACTGGAGCATTCCAAATAGGGGACATCAGACACTGGAGCAGCATTTATGGGGCCCATTATACACTGGAGCATTAGAAATGGGGCCCATTATATATGGAGCATTATTAGCGCCCATCATACACTGGAGCATCACCCTTGAGGCCCATCATATACTGGAGCATTCCAAATGGGGGACATCAGACACTGGAGCAGCATTTACGGGGCCCATTATACACTTTAGCATTAGAAATGGAGCCCATTATATATGGAGCATTGTTAGGGCCCATTATACACTGGAGCATCATCCATGAGGCCAATCATATACTGGAGCATTATAAATGGGGCAGATCAGACACTGGAGCAGCATCTATGGGGCACATTATACAATGGAGCATTAGAAATGGGGCCCATTATATGTGGAGCATTATTTGAACCCATCATACACTGGAGCAACATCCATGAGGCCCATCATATACTGGAGCATTCCAGATTGGGGACATCAGACACTGGAGCAGCATTTACGGGGCCCATTATACACTGGAGCATTAGAAATGGAGCCCATTATATATGGAGCATTATTAGGGCCCATTATACACTGGAGCATCATCCATGAGGCCCATCATATACTGGAGCACTATAAATGGGGCAGATCAGACACTGGAGCAGCATCTAAGGGGCACACTATACACTGGAGCATTAGAAATGGGGCCCATTATATATTGATCATTATTTGGGCCCATCATACACTGGAGCATCATCCATGAGGCCCAACATATACTGGAGCATTATAAATGGGGCAGATCAGACACTGGAGCAGCATCTATGGGGCACATTATACACTGGAGCATTAGAAATGGGGCCCATTATATATGGAGCACTATTTGGGCCCATCATACACTGGAGCATCATCCATGAGGCACATCATATACTGGAGTATTCCAAATTGGGGACATGAGACACTGGAGCAACGTTTCTGGGGCTCATTATACACTGGAGCATTAGAATTGGGGCCCATTATATATGAAGCATTATTTGGGCCCATCATACACTGGAGCATCATCCATGAGGCCCATCATATACTGGAGCATTCTAAATGGGGCAGATCAGACACTGGAGCAGCATCTATGGGGCACATTATACACTGGAGCATGAGAAATGGGGCCCATTATATATGGAGCATTATTTGGGCCCATAACATACTGGAGCATCGTCCATAGGGACCATCATATACTGTAGCATTATGTGGAGCTCATCATATACTGTATGGAACATTATATGTGACCAATTATTCTGTATGGAGAAATATATGGGGCTCATTATTCTGTATGGCACACAATGTGGTGGCCATAATACTGTATGGAATAATATACGTCGTACTGTCCTTTTTTTGAGCTATTGTACAATTTTAAATAGATCAGTCATGTCATGTAAGCAGTGAAGTATTTGTCATTGTACTATACCTACAGTATACAGTATATCTGTGCCGTATCGGAGCATCATGAGTTGTGGTATGTGTTAAAGGAGCGCACTGACACTCTTTGGCCCAGGGCACACGAAAACCTGGAGCCAGCCCTACCCCCCCACAACTTTAGCCAAATAACCACCAGTTTTCATTCAATGTGTAACTATTATTATGAAGTAAATTAAGGTTGACAAGCTTCAGTAATAAGAATTGATGTTTTTGGCACTGAAATGGGCACTGTAGGTGTGTTTACTGTCTTCCACTCCCTGCCGACTTTGCCTCCCCATTGACTTGCATTGGGTTTCGTGTTTCAGTCGGCCTCCGACATTTCCCTATAGTCGGCCGATTTCGTTTCGACCCGACTTTTGCGAAACTCGGGTTTCATGAAACCCGACTCGACCCTAAAAAAGGCAAAGTCGCTCATTTCTAGTCCAAACTTCATCTTAGGGTGAAGTTTGCTGAAGATCAAATTTTTCCGAAAATCAAATTCAATATAATATTGCCACATGTTAGGCCTCTTTCACACTTCCGTTTTTTTACAATCAGTCAAAATCCGCCAGGTTTTGAAAAAAATGGATCCGCAATTTTTTTTTGCGGATCCGTTTTTTTCCCCATTGACTTCCATTATCGGCGGATTTTGACTTATTGCCGTCTGTTGCATCCGTTTTTGTGAGGATCCGCCATAATGTTGCTGTCCGTTAACATCCTCAAAGATTTCCAAACGGAGCTTGCAACGTTTTTTTGGCCGGCGGATCCTCCAGACACTGATTTAACCCCAAATTCTGTCTGGGTGCCGGACAAAAAAAATTCTCTCCCTCTCTCTTTCTCTTTCTCTCTCTCTCTCTCTTTCTCTCTCTTTCTCTCTCTTTCTCTCTTTCTCTCTCTCTCTCCTTCCCAGCCAGCGGTTCCTTTAAATTTCCTCATTTTGCGGATCCGTCAAAAAACGGATCCTTTGGCATCCGTTCACATCAGTGAAGAACGGATCCACTTCTCCACCTTTTTGGCGGATTGTAACTGACACCAAAAACTGAAGTGTGAAAGAGGCCTTAGCTAAACTCTTGACAAGCTGCCACACAGATACAAATAACATAACCATCTCACGATAGAGGATCCCAAAATCACGTTTTGTACTTCTTTTGTTTTAAAGTTCATCTTTTTTATTAAGAGAATAGAAAAGGTAAGATAGGACACATCTGTAATTTGGTAGCTATTGTCCCAATAGAGTTCAGGGAGAAAATGTTCTACTATGGATATTAAATAAATCAGTTCGAATAACTCAAACATAAACTGATTTAAAGCTAAAACCAGAAGTGCACAATGATGGCAATGGATGAATAAGTGAGGGATATGTTCCATCACTGGGCTGCTTGTAGACTTGAACGGTTGCTCTTAAAAGCCACAAAAAGAATAAATAAAGGAAGCTCCGGGATAGAACCCATTAAAAGATCATTTGTGGTCGTATTGTTGTCACATTACTACTTATTTAATTTCTTAACTTGTTACATATAACGTCTGTTTTCCATATAAGTTTTCTACATTGAAGTGAGAATCTAGTTTTCCGCTCTGAAAGTGGAATATATTATGCCTCTGTATTATAACATGTTGTGTTGACTAAGAATTGTATAGATTACAGGATATATCAAAACCAGGGACGTGTAGGTAAAGATTACTCATCTGTAGGTGGACCCATGGGGACAGAAACCCCACACAAGTGAAAAGGAAAGGCTAATTCATATCGTTATAATGATGGAAAACTTTTGTACCTACTCCCTTCATTATTCGGTAAATCTAATGTAAAGTGAAGAGGTAATACCTTACCGATTAACCCTCTCCTTGGCTTATTTTTGAATTATTATATGAATTATTTTAGTTTATATCTCCCTTTCATCCAAGAGCCATAACTTTTCCACTTTTCCATCAATATAACTAATAAAGTGTTTTTTTGCAAAAATAATATTTATTTTTGAAAGACGGTAAACACTATACCATATGATGTTCTAAAAGGAGGGAAAGAAAATAAATGCGGAGTGAAATCGTGAAAAAAAAATGAAATTCTGTTGATGATTTTGATATTAATGTGTGTTAAAAATGATGTGGTAACTTTATTTTACAGATCAATGCAACTACACTGCTGACATTAAAAAGTATATATTTTTTATATTCTACTGCTTTTTAAAAATACAAAAAAGTTACTTTTTTTACATTTAAGTCAATTAAGCTATGTAAAATAGAAATGAGCGGATCAGGCAAAATGTGAATTTGCTTGTTTATGCCTTTTTTCCCCGAGAAATTCGATTTACAGAGAATTCTCTCCAGACCCCAGAGCATAATAACCGCAATGGAAACATTAAAAATTCTTGTGCTCACCCTTCTGCTCACCTATCCAATCCCTCTGCTACTCACAACCACCCGTCTAGTCCTCATTGCATCTTCTTACACCCCACCTCTCGTATAGGAATCTTCGGTCCTCTGCTCAGGTGTCTAGAAGTTCAGTGGAGCCCATCATGACATCATGCTGCTTTTGACCTCCCGATTGTCTATTCAGAACCCTCCGGTGCTCCAAGACATCCGGAATTCTGGCACAGTGCGAGATGACCAAAAATTCTGACTTGAGCAACGGGGGATCAGAAGATGTGGCAAGGACTGGACAAGGGGCCACATGTATCAGAAGGACTAAAAGGTGAGCAGTAAGGTAATTATAAGGATTTTCTAAGAATTGCCTCTTTTTAGTCATCTCAGAAAAGAAAAGAATTACCAAGTAGAGTTGATACAGGAAAGATGTATATCTTTGTACCGTGTTAGCCAGTAGATAGAAAAATATTCAGAATTGAGAGACCTCAGTGGTTGATACCTTTTAATGGCTAACTGAAAAGATGGTAACACATTGCAAGCTTTCGAGACTACTCGGGTCTCTTCATCAGGCTAGTCTAATACAAAATCTGAAGAGTCACATATTTATGCACAATACAGCATAGAAAAAATGCAATAGATAAGACAAGTGACGTGAAGCAGAACTATCAATATGGGAGAGGGAGAAGCATAAATATTGGACCAGTACATAGATAAGGAGTCCGGATGTTTTATAGTCCTCTGATTGGGGTCTCCTAATGTGTTGTGATGCCTCCACAAGGTCTTACAAGCAAATTCCTTAATTGATGTAAAAAGACATAAATCCATGCGACACATTCATTCCAGCACTGAGAGTGTCAAAGGTCGTCTTAAATTTATACTCCCAAACTCTTCTCTCTCTCTGAGACTTGAAATTACCTTTCAATACCAGTAATTTCATATCCATGTTGCTGTGATCAGGGACATTCATCCACTCAATGCCGACTTTCATTCCTCATTGACTTGCTTTTGGGTCGGGTTTTGGACGAAACTCCGACTTTTTTTGGCCTAGTCGGACCAATTTCATCCAACTCAAATTTTGTTTCATTCGGGTTTCACGAAACCCGATCCGACCAAAGTCGCTCAACTCTACTTGGTAATTCTTTTCTTTTCTGAGATGACTAACAAGTGGCAATTCTTGCATGTTCATATTTTGCTTTTTTGTTATGGTATTTTCTATTTAGGATAAATAAAGTTAAAGGGAACCTATCAAGAAAAATAACACTATTAACCTGTAGATATGGGAGTAATCTTCAGGTAAATAGCGTTCTCACATCGTGCGGCCAACACACTGAGAGACCCACTGCCAGGATTAAATTAATTGCATCCTTACCTGTAGGCTTTCTATTTCAGTCATAGGGGTGGCACCATAATGGTTTCAGTCACTGCTCTGTGTATAGAGACTGCCGGCTTTAACTGCATCCCCAGCACTGACTGACAGCAGCTCATCACTAGAGCCGGTTGGCAGTCAGTGCCACTCTTACGACTGAAAGAGCAAGATTGCCAGTAACAATAAAATTCATTTAATTCTGGCAGAGGGGCTCACAGTGCAGCAGCTGCATGGAGTCAGAACACTATAAACCTGCAGATTAACCCCATATCTGCAGGCTTATAGCAATAAGAAAGAAAAATAATGAAATTGGTAGCATATTTCATAAATTTCCAAGGCACAGGTAAAATAGTTGGGTATTTACTCAATGCAACATAGCTTTTAATCATCATTTAAATCTAAAGTACAATGTTACCAAAGTTTGCAACAGGGCCGGACTTGCCATCTGGCAATTCTGGCAAAAGCCAGAAGGGCCTGTCTGGTCGTGGGCTGCTTGGCTGCTATGTTGTTAACAGAATCTGTGTTCTCAAGATACCCGTACTGTTAAGAGTTGTGACGGAGCACAAAGTGGCTGACTCTATCACTTACCCCAGCAGTCCACGGGTATCATTAGACATATTGGTCTTGTAGTAAATCTTGCTTTCCTCCATCCAGGGTAATATTAGTAGTAATATATCCCTTCTGGTGCTTGCAGACGGGGACAGCATGGGCCTGTATGATTTCAAATGCAAGGGCTGAATTTCAGCCCCAGTCCGTCCCTGGTTTGCAACCAGTAAGACGTCTACAGAACTTTCCATTCTATGATATTTAGAAGCAATTTTCCAGTTCATTTTATTACCGGATATCACAGGGTCGGTCCTACCATTGGTGCAAGGTTGAGTAGAAATAACCTGGAATAGAAGATGTGTCTTACAACTATCTTCTGTGTCTGTTATTAAGCAAAAAGTCCAACACAAATAAGTTAAGAAAATTTCAGAGTTCTCACTTTTTTATTTTTAATTTGAAATTTTTACAGTTATTTTTATTATTTTCCCAAATTTTACTTATTCTACAGTGATATTATAAAGTCAGTGTATAAAAGGTATTGAAAAACACGTACTGTAGATTCTTTAAAGCTGAATAAGCCCCATGCAGGTAATTTATGGCCTTTCTTCCTTTTCTTTTTTAAGAAAAACCAGTGAGTTCATTTAATAGCCTGGAAACCTGTATTACAATTACTTCATTAGACAAGAATTTCAGTTTTTTTTTATTCTTTTAGCCCTGTTGAGGAATAGCTCACATTGCTAAGTGTTCCCTTAATTCTGAGTCGTTCAGTCCTCGAACACTTACATCACTCCTCTTGTTGTCTCCCTTGACAGGCACATAAAACATTCTTAACTCCACATAGTTTTAATGCAATTTATGAGTTTTTTCTTTGTAAAGAAACTGTCAGATCTGTTGGTATCCTAATTTATTGTCATTTGTAAATTGTACAGTTCAGGAATTTCAGATTTTAAGCTTTGATCAGAAAAACATATTTTGTTAAGAGATGCATATGAAGAAAAGTGGAAATTGGTTTTATGTGACAAAATAAGTAATGGGGAAACATTATTAAATTGCAATGTAAATTCTTTATTATAAGTGATTCCAAACTGTTCAATTAAATATGTAGAATTAAATGAGATGACCATAATTACAAAAATATTCCTTATTTTTGTGAAAAACAGCATCACTTCTGTCCATAGGCTTGTTTGTGTTATGCATTTCCCCCAGCTCAGCAGGACTTAGGCTGCTGTTCTCTGCTATTCTCCATGAAAGGTTTTGCAAGTGGCCCTGCATGCTCCAATGTGATTATCTGTCTAGGCATTTATAAGCCCCGCCAAGAAATACACCTGTGTCTTTTATTAAAACTCTTAGTTTTCCTATGTCCTGTCTACCTGTTGCCTCCAGTACTTCTAGCATTTGCTCTATACCTGCTTTTCAATGTCCTGCCTGCCTGTGGCCTCCAGTGTTTGTTGTACCTGCTCCAGAGATGGTCCTGGTGTCCTACTGCCTGCGGCATACAGTGCTTGTAGTCCTTGTTTCCTGCATACTTTAGCTTCGTGATGCATCAACACCTGGGAACCGTGTGTCCACCTGGACCTTGGCGTCAGAGGATCCACTTAGCAAGGTGAGACCATAACAGTTTGGTATTGCAGTTAAGTCTGTTTATTTCAATAAACATGAGCTTCAATAGAGGACAAAAAATTAGCCATGTTTTCTTTTTTTTAATTTCTGGACAAAAAGGGTTGTCTAGGACTTTACTTATACTTAGGATAATTATCAAAGATCAAAGACCAGCTAAAACTTCCAGAAATAGACTAGGTATGAACAGGGGCATTCTAGGAATAGTCACCTCCATATGTAGCTAACAAATACAGTTGCCAAGATGAGAATTCACATTAGGCAGGTTCCCAGCAAAGAGGGTCGCCTTGTCGCTGGCTGCTGGGCACACATGAATTTGCCAAATTATGAGCCAAAGTATCTTATTTTTTTTCTATTTTCTAGAGCAGTAATGCAATTCCAATTTCATATATTTCAAGTTTGCATGCTATAACGTTAAACAGAGTGCAACTTTTTTTGTTAGTTGTGTATGGAGGTGTCTACTCTTAGTACGCACCTGTTCACACCTGGTCTCTCTTTGGAAGTGATGGCCAGTCTTTGATATTTGTAAATATAGGCTCTGTGACACCACCCATCAGCCTATGGTGGTTTTAATCACAGCAGAATCCTAAGTACCCATATAAATGCTAGGTCAGGTTCCCAGCAAAAAGAATCGCCTTGTTGTTGGCTGTTGTGCACCCATGAATTGTCCAATTTATGTTCTAAGTATCTTCATTATTTTTATTTTCTAGAGCTGTAATGTAAGCAGTAATGTAAATCCAATTTCATATATTTCATGTGTGCATGGTGTAGCATGTCAAGCTTCGTTCCCCACTTGTCAGATATTATCCTAGGGATTAGCCATCAATATTAAAGTCCCAGGCAATGCCGTTAAATTATTATTTTTTTTACTATGTTTTTATTACTTTTATTCTCAGAATAGGACTAAAGACCTTTTGATCCAAAGGATTGTATCATAAAAAACAATATCTTAATTGAAAAAAGAGCAGCCCAATGGTTTAAAACAGTTAGCCGATCGTTATGGGTCCAGCGACTGTATCATACTTCGGGTAGACAATCCGCATGTTGTCATCTGCAGTTCTGTTCATGCAAATATGTTCATACCCTTGCTACATAATAGAAGAAGTAGTGATATCATTAGAAAAAATAGCAAAGTGAGGTTAAGGTATTAATAATTGCCTTTAGCTCTTTTAGCCCATGGATCTTGTTTTCTAGATCTGCAATTTTTCATGGTGGTATGTAGAACTAGAAAAGAATTAAAAAAAAACTTTATAAATTATAATAGGTATTAAAACTTTATAACAAGGTATGGAAAGTACTGTGTATCTTAGCATACACTTCAAATCAATTAAAATTGCATAGATATAGACAAAGCATGGCAAATAATCACAATTAGAGGTATGACTTTAGGAAAATATGCCAAGTTTTTAGCCTTAAACTTATGCTACATGCATCGCGTGGGATCGAGATCGTGGTTGCTCCATGTAAAGTTGAATCTGATTATTTTTTATGCTGTTTTATTGAAACCTGCAGCCCTACCCCAACACAGATTCACAAATGTTACCAAATGTGTTGGATTTTTTATCTCTGGTCAAATGTTCCATGAGACCCACATGCCCTAGATATAAATGCATGTTGCATGTTTCTGTATCCTGTAGGAGACATGTCTGTAACTTGGATGTTTTTCTTTACAAAGTTGTAGTTCCAAAATTGCTGCCCAAATGATTTTGGTCTTGCGACTTTTCTAAATAATGTTGAGGTGCAACAAATATCGCCAAGCCACAGCAAAATAATGAGAATTAAGAATGATTGGAAGGGAAAATAATTCCACAAAGCTGTAGAAAATTTGAATCAAAGTAATGATATGGAATAATGAGGATACTAGGAGAGATGAGTCCATAAATAAAAGTTAACACATACAGTAAGATGTAGGATTTTTCTTTCTCCAACTCTCTTGTTTTGTAAATGATAGCCCAAAATCAATGGACTTTTTTATCCATTCCATTGTTATTCTGTAGGAGCTAGATTATTTCACAACAATGCAGGACTTCTGACTATGCCTTTGTTACTCTTGCTTAAAGATATTGTCTGTCGATAAATAATTTAATATTTTAAAGCATTTTGAGCTCTATTTTTATAGAGAGTTTGAAATCCCTTGAAGAGGGATTTTTTGAGAGCAGTAAATATTGATGACCTATGCTTATGATTGGTAATTAAAGGGGCTGTCTGGCCTTAGGGTGCAAGTTTGAAGTCACTATGTTACTGCAGACTTGCGGGTCCTCACATAGTGCATACTGCACGCTGTGAGGATTCTCCAGTGCTAGTGTCGGGAGCTTACAGTCATATGACCGCAAGTATGTGACTTGCATACTTCCGGCCACATTCCATCTAGTCGTATCTGGCCTCACTCAATACACTTGAATTGCGAGAGGCCATGCATCTCTAGTTGGCATGTGACCATAGAATCATAGAATCATAGATTGGTAGAGTTGGAAGGGAACTTCTTGATCATCTGGTCCAACCCCCTGCTCAAAGCAGGATTCACTAAATCATCCCAGACATATGTCTGTCCAGCCTCTGTTTGAAGACTTCCATGGAAGGAGAATTCACCACCTCTCGTGGCAGCCTGTTACACTCATTGATCACCTTAACTGTCAAAAAGTTTTTTCTGATATCTATTCTGTCTCCTCTCATTCAGTTTCATCTCATTGCTTCTAGTCTTTCCTTGTGCAAATGAGAATAGATGATTCTTCTACAATGTGACAGCCCTTAAGATATTTGTAGACTATTAAGTCTCCTCTCAGTCTTCTTTTTTGCAGGCTAAACATTTGCAAATCCTGTAACTGTTCCTCATATGACTTGGTTTGCAGATCGGTCACCATTCTGGTAGCTCTTCTCTGAACTAGTTCCAGTTTGCTGATGTCTTTTTTAATATGTGGTGCCCAAAACTGGACACAGTATTCGAGATGAGGTCTGACCAAAGGGAAGTAGAAGGCAATAATGACTTCACATAATCTAGACTGTATGCTTCTGTTAATACATCCCAGAATTGCATTTGACTTTTTTCTTCTGCATCACACTGTTGACTCATGTTCAGTTTATGATCTATTAGTATACTCAAGTCTTTTTTACATGTGCTATTGCTTAGCCCTATTCCTCCCATTCTGTATATGCTTTTTTCATTTTATTGGCCAGATGTAGTACTTTGCATTTTTCCCTGTTAAAAACCATTCTACTAGTTGCTGCCCACTGCTTCAGTTTGTTTATATCTTTTTGAATCCTCTCTCTCTTCTCTAGTATTAGCTATCCCTCCTTGCTTTGGGCAATCAGAAAATGTAAACATTTAATCAGTGTACCCTCAATTCCTTCATCTAAATAATTGATAAAGATGTTGAACAATACAGGGCCCAGGACAGAACCCTGTGGGACCCCACTTGAGACATTGTTCCATCTGGATATGCAGCCTTTTACAACCACTCTTTGGGTTCGATCACTGAGCCAGATATGAATCCACCTAACAATTGCCTTGTCCATTCCATACTTATGTCTGACAAGATATAGAATAAAGTCTAGGGCATATTTCAATTGTCGTTCGCGCAATTTGGTCTATGCACTGGTTTGTGGTTGTAATAAGGTGTATGTGGGTCAAACCACACAAGAGTTGCGCAGGAGAGTTCAACAACATCTCTCTAATATAGCCACGGCTAGAGTTGCTAAAACTAAAGAAAAACAGATCACGTCTGTGGCAGCTCATTTTTTGGAATGTCATGGTGGTAGTCCAAAGTCCCTTCGAGTCATGGGGCTGGAAGGAGTTCAGACAAACATCAGGGGAGGTAAAATTACAAATGAGCTATTGAGGCGTGAAGCCAGATGGATCTTTGAACTCAAAAGCTTGGCTCCAGGGGGTTTAAATGAAGAGCTGCTGTATACAGGGTTCTACAAAGAGAGTTAACTTACTATCTTCTTATCTCCTTTGATGACCAGTTTACAGTTGATCTAGATACACTGATTTCTCCCGTGAACCCCCAGCCCCATGAGATTTTCTTTTCGTTTGTTTTGTCCGTAGGGCTCTAGGACTGGGATCCAAATCTGGGAGAATACCTTCTGAAAGATACGTGATGATGAAGTTGATTGGGATAGAACAACCACCAATTCGTTACATCTTGGATAATATTTAGACATTTAAGACTAATTATCTTGTGATGATTATATTTCTTATTGATGGTACACAAGTTGTGGTCTGGTCCTTGTATTATATTGGAACTTCATATGGATGTACCTTTGATACTAAAATAACTCATGTTCATGTCTGACTCAAATGCTCTGTGTCTTAATATGTTGGTCATCAACATCTACAGGAGAATTTCGTGCAGATGGTTAGCTTCTTCAGGATTAGCTAAGTAACCCTGTTAAGTCTATATCTATATGGGGTGATATCAGAGCCTGGTTTCTGAGTGATTTAAAATATAGGTGGGTGCTTGATTTCATCAAGATAAATTATGAACATATAAACACGTAGACTTCACAATTATATCTGATTTGAATAACCTGGAGACTATATATGATTTTCCCTATATTTCCATGGAGCTTCTAGCAAGGGCTACTGGGTCTGGGTGTTATGTTGTGTGAACAGATATATTTTTACTGTCATGTTGTGCCAGTGTCTAGACCACTTTTTGACACATTACATTGTGGTTGTATTCACACTATGCGTCATCTTATGGTAGCGCTTTCAGCGCATTAAGCTGTGGTGCTAGCAAGGGTTACTAAATCTGAATATCGTTATATTGAGTGAACAGATATATTTTCACTGTCATGCTGTGTCAGTGTATAGACCACTTCTTGACACATTATATTTTGGCTGTATTCACACTACGTGTCATCTTATGGTAGCGCTTTTAGCGCATTAAGCTTTGGTGCCCGTGCTTGAATGTACTGATGTGATACATGATTTTTGCTATATCCCCAAGATGCTTCCAGCAAGTATTCAATCTGGGCGCCGTGATATTGAGTGAACAGATAAAAGCTTATTATTACTGTCATGTTGTGCCAGCGTCTAGACCTTTTTTTTTTTGGGCTTTATTCACACTATGCGTCATCTTATGGTAGCGCTTCCAGCACATTATATTGAGTGCACAGATAAAGTCTATTATTACTGTCATGTTGTGCCAGCGTCTAGACCTTTTTTTTTTTTTTTTTTTTTCTTTTTTTGGGCTTTATTCACACTATGCGTCATCTTATGGTAGCGCTTCCAGCGCATTATATTGAGTGCACAGATAAAGTCTATTATTACTGTCATGTTGTGCCAGCGTCTAGACCTTTTTTTTTTTTTTTCTTTTTTTGGGCTTTATTCACACTATGCGTCATCTTATGGTAGCGCTTCCAGCGCATCATATTGAGTGCACAGATAAAGTCTATTATTACTGTTATGTTGTGCCAGTGTCCAGATTGTTTTTTGACACATCAAATTGTGGCCTTGTTCACACTATGCGTCACCTTATGTTTTGGTGCTTGTGCTTGAATGTATTGATGTGATATATGATCGTAATATAAGCTCCTGCACACTGATGGGAGCAGGACGCTGTTTCATTAAACTCAGATCCGATCTACCTTTCTCCCCCACTCTGAAACTCAGCTGGTAAGAGTGATTACTAATTGGATAGGTATATAAAGGACTTCAACAGAACATCACACTGACCTTGAGAAAGACACATCACTGTGTTGATACACGTGGGTTTGGGGGTCCCATGTAACCTACCCGGTAGCTTGTTCATCCTCAGAAACCAGGTGATATC
This sequence comes from Dendrobates tinctorius, assembly GCF_039654945.1. Classification (NCBI taxonomy): domain Eukaryota; kingdom Metazoa; phylum Chordata; class Amphibia; order Anura; family Dendrobatidae; genus Dendrobates; species Dendrobates tinctorius. The sequence continues at coordinate 35,705,443 of NW_027361752.1, read as the reverse complement.
ACGCTAGGGAAAGGGACTTATTAATGTATGTTTATTTGTGTTGGCAACATGATAAACATTCAATTTTCTGTCCATGGTATATGTAGAATTTCTATGTAACCATAGTAGTTATTGATAATATGGTATTTTTTTGATTTAAGGTCATGATTGTCATAACAATTGATTTGATAGACCCTAGGTTATGGTAACTAGCAGATACCTGGCATTATACTGTATGGTTGGTCTTGGGACCCATAGCATTTAACTATTTATCAAAATGACCCATTGTCTTTGTTTTGTTATTAATGTCTGGTTGCTCAGACTTTTTAATTGTTTTTAACCACAAAGTGTCTGTTTGTTGTGTCCATTAATAAAATTGATACTTTTTTCATATCTTTGTGGTGATCCCTATTTGTGTGCATATACTTTCTTCTTTTCATGTGTTTTCATGTCCATTCCATACTTAGTCATTTTTTCAATAAGAATGGTGTGAGATACTTTGTCAAATGCTTTGATGAAGTCAAGATATACTATATCTACAGCATTTCCCTGATCCGCCCAGTCAGTGATTCTGTCACAGAAGGAAATTAATTTAGTCTGACATGACTTATTAGTTACAAACCCATGCTGACTCTGGTTAATCACTTCACTCTTATCCAGGTACTTACATACATGTTGTTTAATAATTTGTTCAAAGATCTTTCCTGGTATAGAAGTCAGACTCACTGGCCTATAGTTCCCTGGCTCCACCTTCTTCCCCTTTTTGATGATAGGAACAACATTTGATCTTCACTAGTCTTCTGGGACTTCTCCTGTTCGCCAAGAATTTTCAAAGATTATGGAGAGTGGTTCGAAAATTTCTTCTGCTATCTCCTTCAGTACTCTGGGGTGTAGTTCATCTGGACCTGGAGACTTGAATTCATTTATGTTAGCTAAGAGTTTCCTCACTATCTTTCTGATTATAGATATCCTGGATTCTTCTATTCCTTTAATAGGACAGGGAAGACCAGTTGATGTTACAATTCCTTTCTGAGAGAAAACAGATGCAAAATAGGAATTTAAAAGTTTGGCCTTCTCAACATCCTTTCTTACCATTTCATCATTTTCATCCTGTAAAAATCCTATAGAATCTTTGACTTTTCTTTTACTTTGACATATCCCCAAAATCCTTTTTTATTGCTTTTGACTTCTCTTGCAAGCCTCAATTCATTGTCAGTTTTAGATAATCCGATTTGTGCCGTGCAGGTTCTGCAGACAGCATTATATTCTTCCCTAGATATGCCTCGCTCTTTCGATTTGATAAACATTTTTTTCTTCCTTTTTAGCATGTGTTTAAGTTCCATGTTCACCCATCCTGGTTTCCTTAAATGCTTTGTATTCTTCCCTCTTTGTGGAATTGTTGACGATTGTGCTTTGAGAATCTCATTTTTCAAGATTTTCCATCCTTCCTGGACATTTTTGTCCTTAAGGATATCCAGCCATTGGATCCCACCAATTCTCTTTTTGAGTCCCTTAAAATCTGCCTTTCTGAAATCTAACCTTGAAGTCTGAGTCACAACAGGTCTTCCTTCTCTAGTTATCCAAAATTCTAAAATAGCATGGTCGCTACCTCCTAGGGTCCCAGCCACTCTTACCTCCGCAACTATTTCCTCCCTGTTTTTAACAATTAGGTATAGGTAATTCACTCCGTGATCCAATAATCCAAATGCTTGCTGACAGCACCATCGACGTAGCCAGTTGTTCACCTGCAGAATCTTATTCCATCTCCTTGTTCCTTGGCCATCCAGTGGAAGGATGGAGCAGAAGACCACCTGTACTCCCAGTTCTTTCACTTTCTTACCTAAGTTTTCAAAGTCACTGCAGATGGGTTCCAGTTCCTTTCTTGCGGTGTCATTTGTCTCCACATGTATTAGCAGGAAAGGGTAGTCATCAGTAGGTCTGAAGAGTCCTGATATCCTGTCAGACACATATTTAATTTTTGCACCTGGAAGACAGCACATTTCTCTTGAAGTTATATCCGGTCTGCAGATAGTGGCCTCTGTTCCCCTCAACAGGGAATCCCCCATGACCACCACTCTCCGTTTCTTCTTCACAACAAAGAAAATTACATACTTAAGGTTACGTGCTCACCACTCCAGGTAGCGGCACCAGAAGATCCTCACAAGCGTGCTGGGCCATCAATGCTTGTGCAAGCTCTTTCCCATGTCCTGGGAAACCCTTTTAACTTTATAGCTGTGTAGTTAATTTGGAACAGCATATACCTTACCTTAATAGCATATGTGGTTTGTTAAATTCAGTTCTTGTAATCCAGCATTTTATCATCTTGACATAGACTTCAACTGCTAGGAATTGGAACTCAATAAATTTCCTAAAGATTCTGATCTAGTGTATTTAATATTTCATCTGAACTCACCTATATATAGGCTAATGGACCATTTGTAAAGGTCCTATCACTTTTATTGACCCAACAGCTCAAGTCAACCCGTATGTGACTTCTACTACAGTAAGCATTTTCAAGGATACACTGACCATAATCCTTTATATTGAACAATGTCATACTTCCACAATGTGATACTTTCCTGATGCATTTACAAATCAGGCACACTGTGATAATATTAATATGTTTTTACTGAAACCATAAGTCTTCTATTATGGAAATATGCTAAGTGATTTTCAATATTTTATTACGTTGACCTCTGGAAACATGTGGATCAACTTACCAGAATCAAAGGGTTATTAAAAAAAATCAGGAAAATTATTTAGAATATACGTATTGACTGATGATGTTGGAAAAAGCTTAGCACCTGTAACTTACATATTATAAGAAATATTTAACCTCTTTTGTCAGTCATTATACTCAATCTATTATAATTCTAAAAATTGAACTTTTGCAATTTGACTCTCATTATTTTGAAGGTATTATTACATACAATGCTAGAAAATGTGTAAGGGAGGTGTTTAGGATAGTTTATTAGTTTGGCGAAAATTAAAAATTAAATTATTTTAGATGATAGGGAAGGAAAGGTTTGGTGTTCCTATAGGGAGCATTATGTGGTATGGCTGTCAACAACTCCCAGTATCTTTTTTACAATGGATAAGAGGGTGTATATACAGTGTATTCAGACCCCTTTAAATTTTCCACTCTTTGTTTCATTGCAGCCATTTGGTAAATTCAAAAAAGTTCTTTTTTTTCTCATTAATGTACACTCTGCACCCCATCTTGACTGAAAAATGCAGAAATGTACACATTTTTGCAAATTTATTAAAAACGAAAAACTGAAATATCACATGGTCATAAGTATTCAGACCCTTTGCTCAGTATTGAATAGAAGCACCTTTTGAGCTAGTACAGCCATGAGTCTTCTTGGGAATGATGCAACAAGTTTTTCACACCTGGATTTGGGGATCCTCTGCCATTCTTCTTTGCAGATCCTCTCCAGTTCCATCAGGTTGGATGGTGAACGTTGGTGGACAGCCATGTTCAGTTCTCTCCAGGTGCGTGCGATCCCCTGTTCTTAAAGGGGCAGTGTGAGAACATGGTAAATGCCCTCAGCAAACAGCTGGGAGACATTTAGTTAATGCATGCACATGCAAGGTGTCTCCCAGCCAATAGCTGGGGGGCATCTTGTATCAAAGGTTCCCTAATAGGGAGATGCCTGAGAAACCCCTATACAGTTGTGGCCAAAAGTATTGACACCCCTGCAATTTTGTCAGATAATGCTCAGTTTCTTCCTGAAAATGATTGCAAACACAAATTCTTTGGTATTATTATCTTCATTTAATTTGTCTTAAATGAAAAAACACAAAAAGAATTGTCCTAAAGCCAAATTGGATATAATTCCACACCAAACATAAAAAAGAGGGTGGACAAAAGTATTGGCACTGTTCGAAAAATCGTGTGATGCTTCTCTAATTTGTGTAAATAACAGCACCTGTAACTTACCTGTGGCACCTAACAGGTGTTGGCAATAACTAAATCACACTTGCAGCCAGTTAACATGGATTAAAGTTGACTCAACCTCTGTCCTGTGTCCTTGTGTGTACCACATTGAGCATGGAGAAAAGAAAGAAGACCAAAGAACTGTCTGAGGACTTGAGAAACCAAATTGTGAGGAAGCATGAGCAATCTCAAGGCCACAAGTCCATCTCCAAAGACCTGAATGTTCCTGTGTCTACCGTGCGCAGTGTCATCAAGAAGTTTAAAGCCCATGGCACTGTGGCTACCCTCCCTAGATGTGGACAGAAAAGAAACATTGATAAGAGATTTCAACGCAAGATTGCGCGGATGTTGGATAAAGAACCTCGACTAACATCCAAACAAGTTCAAGCTGCCCTGCAGTCCAAGGGTACAACAGTGTCAACCTGTACTATCCGTCGGCGTCTGAATGAAAAGGGACTGTATGGTAGGAGACCCAGGAAGACCCCACTTCTTACCCCGAGACATAAAAATGCCAGGCTGGAGTTTGCCAAAACTTACCTGAAAAAGCCTAAAATATTTTGGATGAATGTTCTCTGGTCAGATCAGACAAAACTAGAGCTTTTTGGGCAAAGGCAACAACATAGACTTTACAGGAGAAAAAAAGAGGCATTCAAAGAAAAAAACACGGTCCCTACAGTCAAACATGGCAAAGGTTCCCTGATGTTTTGGTGTTGCTTTGCTGCCTCTGGCACTGGACAGCTTGACCATGTGCATAGCATTATGAAGTCTGAAGACTACCAACAAATTTTGCAGCATATTGTAGGGCCCAGAGTGAGAAAGCTGGGTCTCCCTCAGAGGTCATGGGTCTTCCAGCAGGACAATGACCCAAAACACACTTCAAAAAGCACTAGAAAATGGTTTGAGAGAAAGCACTGGAGACTTCTAAGATGGCCAGCAATGGGTCCAGGCCTGAATCCCATAGAACACCTGTGGAGAGATCTAAAAATGGCAGTTTGGAGAAGGCACCCATCTAATATCAGGGACCTGGAGCAGTTTGCCAAAGAAGAATGGTCTAAAATTCCAGCAGAGCATTGTAAGAAGCTCATTGATGGTTACCGGAAGCGGTTGGTCGCAGTTATTTTGGCTAAAGGTTGTGCAACCAAGTATTAGGCTGAGGGTGCCAATACTTTTGTCTGGCCCGTTTTTGGAGTTTTGTGTGAAATAATCAATGTTTTGCTTTTTGCTTCATTCTCTTTTGTGTTTTTTCATTTAAGACAAATTAAATGAAGATAATAATACCAAAGAATTTGTGTTTGCAATCATTTTCAGGAAGAAACTGAGTATTATCTAATAAAATTGCAGGGGTGTCAATACTTTTGGCCACAACTGTAGTTCTCTTAGGTGGTTTAGTATGTGCAACTGTATGCTGCCAGGTCCCCTGCCCAAGTCTGTTAATGTTTCCGGTATCCTATGTTCCGTTAGTCCAATTTAGTTAGTCTTTTTTCCTGTGTCTGCTTTGGTGGTATCTGTACCCTGAAACCGTATTGGCGGTGCCTGAACTGTTTCCTGAGACCAGTGTGTCTGATTTGTTCTTGTGGCCGTCCTGTTGGCATCGTCTAAACCTGTCCCTTTTGCCATCCCATGTGCTATCTGATCACTGCACAATCTGATCCTGTCCCAAGTGGCATAGACCCATGGGTCAGCTGATGCTGCTGGATGCTGCCATGGAGTGGCACCTGGTAGCTACGTGCCACACAAGCCTGACCTTACCACAACGAGGCTCTGGTGATCACCAAGGTAGCTGCTTAATCATGCCCCTCCAGGGTAAGTCAGGTCCATGGCACAGTGGGTCCATGCCATGAACCACGTGTGCCACTTGCGTGGGTGACACATGAATAACAGAAAAAGTAACATATTTGCCTTCAAATTATATTCCTGTAAAATTCCTAAAGTTAATGTATTGATGGTGAACTTGTGATTTTACATTTATAGTCACCCAAGTGAACTTAGGTTACTTGACTCAATATCTTCAGCCAATAGTTTTTTAACCATCTGCCACCTACTATTGTATTAATTATTTTTAAGCAACATTATTTATCCAATTATTTTCATAAACGCAAAACCAGTACAGAACACTTAAGTGCGCACAATCTTCACTTGGAGATGTTTTAAGTAACACTGGTGTTAGGCGTCGGATTTCTGTCGCTGCACAGCGAGAATCCTGAGCCTTACTTCCAGCAGTCTCCCATTCCTCTCAGCCACAGACCAGCTCCGTGGGTTTGCTTGCTGCTGCCACCTCTGGCGCAGCTATGACAATACATGCTGCTCAGCAGCGAGATTCTCCAGGGACTAAGTCCCCATGTCGGGCCACTGAGCATGCCCGTGGAGTGATCTCCCATTGGAGATCGAAGGTCACAGGCTCAGGTACTGCTCCTGTTCGGATTGGCCCATCCGAGAAGCCAGGAAGGTCCCGGACGCTCGCGGCTATAAAAGGTTTGCATGGCCGCTCGGCCATGCGCTAGGATAAGACTGTATTTACAGACTATGTGGAGTGAGTGATGTATGCACGTATGAATGTCTCTGGTGAATGACTCATTAAGAAACTCCTACCCTTGGTACGCATGTGTTGTGCAGCCTAGCCTGCTAGCGCCCAGGCTTAGGCGTAGGTAGGACAGAGGTTGAGTCAGGCATCAGTCCTCACCAGGGACTCGGCACGCCTCAGTGCACGTGCTCCATAGCCAGCGTCTACAGCGGCGTTCGCGGCAGTGACACTGCGTGTTCAGTGGGCCTAGAAGGACTCTAACCCCGTGTCCTTGGGGTAGAGTTCTGTGGCCGTACACTGTGCTCTCTTTTGGCCGGGCTCTGTGAGCTTAACAGGCTCCTGCATTTACGTTCAGCAGTTGTGCTGCTCTGTGCATTAACAGAGTTCGTCCCTGTTCACATTGGGTGACGTAACCCACGTGTGACTGGTTTCACACCGCTTAATTCTTCCACCATTACTTAGCAGCAGTTTACCACCTCTGCACGGTGGACCCCAGGCTGAGAACGCACCTGCTATTATTTTATAATTTGGTGCGTTCCGCCAGCCCTAACAACTGGTGGGGCATGCACATCCCATGCTGCCAGTTCCTTCACCCAGTCAACTGAAAACAGCATGGGTTTTACAGTAAATCTGACATATACAACCAGTACAAAACAACCCCATAATATAAAAAGACCATAATATATTGAGGAAACAAAACAGAAATGATTTAACTAAACTCATTATATTATATATTTCAAATAAAATTCCAAAATATAGAGACTTTATGGATCGGTTTTGGATATTTTCTGTAATAGCCCTTTTGGGGAATTGAACTGGCAGACACATCAGGCTGAGCTGGACAGTTCTTTACAGTTCCTGATTATAGGCTTTGCTTGATTGCTGCTTGGCATCTATTCCCTTGAAGCAGGTGCACTTACTAGGTGCCCAATTCGTTTCAGCCAAATCTTTAAAAAAAAGTTTCTCTTAAATGTGTCTGTCCACAATATGGGCTTCATTGATATTATCAGCCAGCTGTTTTATTGCAGCAATGTTTACTTCCATAACTTAATATTTGCCATCACTAATGATTTCAGTAAGTCTAAGATTTTTTTTTAAAGTTATTTGTCACATATTTTTTCCTATAAAAAGGCATATTTCAAGGTATTTTGTTTAAAAATTCAAAACTTGTTCATATTTAGTTTCTCCTTGCTGTTGCTTCTATTGAAATTAATAGAAATTCGGTACAGAAAAGTAGGTATTGTAGTGAAACCTCCACAAGGGGGAGCTGGTGAGGGAAGAGAGGTTACACACTAAGCGTAGCAACACTAAGCAACCTCACAGGTGACACAGGTAATGAGAGAATGGTCAGACGACCCGAGACAGAAACGATCAGGAGCAGATGTTCCAGAAGAAGCAGCAGCAATACACGTAGTCAAAATACCAAGCCGAGGGTCAAAAAGCTAAACATGAACACGGTGTCCAAAAATGTGAGACGGAAGAGGTGGTCGAGGTACAAGCCGGGGAGTCAAAAGCCAAACAGAGAAAGTAGCAGCAGAAACGGATACCAAGAGACAGAGTCAGAGATCAGTCTGGGTCATACACATGGATGCAAGTCAAAGGCAGGAGGATCACCAAGGTACAAGGGTCAAAGGCTCTAACCTGGAAGCTTGAGCTATCACTAACACTGGTCAGCAGGCTGTGACAGACTGAAATAGCCCAGCTAGCTCCAGAACGAGGCTGAGGAGATTAACCCCCACATGACCAGTCCAGAGAAAAGACAGCAGAAAATAATCTCTGGACTGGACCATGACAGGTATTTGGTTGGTGACTAATTTGGCAGTTTCCCTGTATTTGGCCAGGAAATTTGATTTGCATCAAATTTATTCAATGCAAATTTAATTTGTCTTTTTATACACTTTGTTTTCTTGGACCCTAAGAATAATACAGGTAGGAAGAAAACAAGAAAAAATACTCACTTCTTTGTCATTCTGGTCGGATGTTCTCATGCTGTGACAGTCTTCAGTAAGGAATAGGGGCCTCACACTGTTCCTAGAGCTGGGACCCTAACTTTCCCTGTCCCAGGGGTACTCTTAAAGGTAGAGAGGCCCGAGTCTCTGACCTTACTATGCTCCTGTGTGGGGAGGAGGACCCCCATATAGTGACTGGGCTGAAATCAAGGGGACCGCCATCATGGGTTATTGAAGGAACTACATCAGGGGGATTACAAAGAGAGACATGCGACTAAAGTTGTCAGGGCAACAGGGGGCGGGGCTAGGAAAAAAGGAGCAGCTGAGGTGGCAGTTGGAAGGGAGCCAGAGTGAAGGCAGGAAGCAGGGTGACTGGCAGGGACACCGTCAGGAGCCTGTGAGGAGAAAACTGCGCATTTACCGACAAGAGATATGTGAGAGACTGTTCCCGGAGACTGTTCCCTCCCCCCGTTCTCAGAGCATCATCCCCGCTGCCCCCCGCCTTTGTGGGGGAGGATCTTTACCTCAGGTTGTGGCCGTGAGTACACGTAACCAGGCCACAGAGGCTTGTACACTTCCTCCCAGCCTTCTCCCACCACGGCGACCTTGCCATCACCGGCCTGAAGATACGCCACCTCGTCATAGGCGAGGTTAAAAGGCCCACTACCCCGACTTTGGGAGAGACTCCTTGATAAAGGACGGCTTCAGGAACTGCGTCATCACCGCGCACCACCGGCATCGGTTTCTACAGGGCCTGTTGCGCCCCACTGGCATTGCTTTTTTCAGGGCCTGCTGCGCCCCACCGGCATCGCTTTCTTCAGGGTCTGTTGCGCCCCACCGGCATCGTTTTCTTCAGGGCCTGTTGCGCCCCACCGGCATCGCTTTCTTCAGGGCCTGTTGCGCCCCACTGGCATTGCTTTCTTCAGGGCCTGTTGCGCCCCACCGGCATCGTTTTCTTCAGGGCCTGTTGCGCCCCACCGGCATCGCTTTCTTCAGGGCCCGTTGTGCCCCATCAGCATCGCTTTCTTCAGGTCCTGTTGCACCCCACCGACATCGCTTTCCTTAGGGCCTGTGGAGCCCCATTCCTTTCCGGAGTAGCGAGGCGTCAGGACAGCCGCCTCAGTGACCTCTACGCAGCCATGCTCACAAAACCGGCAGCCCCCTGGAAGGCTAAGTTGCAATATAGTCTTGTTAAGATTGTTGAGTCCCTACGTGGACTGTTTGTTTTGTCATTCATTTATGTTTGTTCAGCTGAGCCCAGCGGCTACTGTAGTGAGTTCATTTTCCCCTTCACCATTGAGGTCTGATGAACTCCCTCTTCTGGTGAAGGAAGGTAGTGAGGCTGATTACCAAGCACCTGAGCAGGATGATGATGGCTGGGTGATGGGAATTGCTGACTGGATGTAAGGCAGCCGACGCACTTCTGCCTTGCTGGTGATTTCTCTGAGGGATTCTAGGAGACCAGTCTGATTCCTGCTCCTCAAAAGCTAAGTTTTCTGCTCTGCTTTTTTGCATTTGTGTTTTGGGTTTGTTTTGCCTTGTTTTTCTGGATTTCTGCCATTCCCTGCTGGGGTGAGCTGAATTCCTTTTTGCCTTTTTGCTCTGTCTTCAGAAAATACCTGAGTACTGATATAGTCTTTTTGAAGCCTAGCGTCTTCAGGGCTTTTTTCCTGATCAGTCTGTTGGCTAATGTTTTGATAGGGTTTTTGCGGACTGCAGACAGCAGCTTTTCTATCCTGTCCTATTTAGTTAGCTTGGGCCCCATCATTTGCTCAGCCTATCTTTCTATCTGTGTTAGTGTTTTTTCCTCTTGCTTCACCGTCATTATTAGGGATGAGCGAAACGGGTCGAAAAAATTCAAAAGTCGCCGACTTTTGGCAAAGTCGGGTTTCATGAAACGAAACCCGACCCTAGGATGAGGTCGGCCACGAGGTCGGCGACTTACGCGCCAAAGTCGCGTTTCAAAAGTTTGTTTTGCGCTCTTTTTCAGCCAATCAGGATCCACGGACACTGTGGGCAACGTGATGACATAGGCACGGGTCACCACCATCTTTCAGAATGGCATGCAAGTGATTGGCTTGCTTTGGTGGGCGTCACAGGGGGTATAAAAGGGCGTGCACGCCGACCGCCATCTTACTTCTGCCGATTTCAGTATAGGGAGAGGTTGCTGCTGATTCTGTAGGGAGAGCGTTAGGCAGGGAAGAAGACAAAAAAACTGCTTCTGCAGCTAGCGATTTGGCCTGCACAACACACCAGTCACTGTGTGTGCAGTGCAAGGGGAGGCTATATTGTGGTGTATCAGTGGTGTTGGTTGTTGGGCTGCCTTTTAAGGCTTCCTGACAGGCTGGCATTGCTGTTTACCCACTGCTCTGCAAACTGCTTTTTTAAAAGCAATCCAATCTCCCTTATCCTCTAGTCACTTTTGTCACAGCTGTGCCATCGAGCCTGTGACATAGCGCTCAGATATCAGTGGGCCTCACACAATCCAAAAGTGTCCAGTGTCCACAAGTGTCTGCAGAAATTCAAAATCTCCCTTATCCTCTAGTCACTTTTGTCACAGCTGTGACATCGAGCCTGTGACATAGCGCTCAGATATCAGTGGGCCTCACACAATCCAAAAGTGTCCAGTGTCCACAAGTGTCTGCAGAAATTCAAAATCTCCCTTATCCTCTAGTCACTTTGGTCACAGCTGTGCCATCGAGCCTGTGACATAGCGCTCAGATATTCAGTGGGCCTCACACAATCCAAAAGTGTCCAGTGTCCACAAGTGTCTACAGAAATTCAAAATCTCCCTTATCCTCTCGTCACTTTTGTCACAGCTGTGCCATCGAGCCTGTGACATAGCGCTCAGATATCAGTGGGCCTCACACAATCCAAAAGTGTCCAGTGTCCACAAGGGTCTGCAGAAATTCAAAATCTCCCTTATCCTCTCGTCACTTTTGTCACAGCTGTGCCATCAAGCCTGTGACATAGCGCTCAGATATCAGTGGGCCTCACACAATCCAAAAGTGTCCAGTGTCCACAAGTGTCTGCAGAAATTCAAAATCTCCCTTATCCTCTCGTCACTTTTGTCACAGCTGTGACATCGAGCCTGTGACATAGCGCTCAGATATCAGTGGGCCTCACACAATCCAAAAGTGTCCAGTGTCCACAAGTGTCTGCAGAAATTCAAAATCTCCCTTATCCTCTAGTCACTTTTGTCACAGCTGTGCCATCGAGCCTGTGACATAGCGCTCAGATATTCAGTGGGCCTCACACAATCCAAAAGTGTCCAGTGTCCACAAGTGTCTGCAGAAATTCAAAATCTCCCTTATCCTCTCGTCACTTTTGTCACAGCTGTGCCATCGAGCCTGTGACATAGCGCTCAGATATCAGTGGGCCTCACACAATCCAAAAGTGTCCAGTGTCCACAAGTGTCTGCAGAAATTCAAAATCTCCCTTATCCTCTCATCACTATTGTCACAGCTGTGCCATCGAGCCTGTGACATAGCGCTCAGATATCAGTGGGCCTCACACAATCCAAAAGTGTCCAGTGTCCACAAGTGTCTGCAGAAATTCAAAATCTCCCTTATCCTCTCGTCACTATTGTCACAGCTGTGCCATCGAGCCTGTGACATAGCGCTCAGATATCAGTGGGCCTCACACAATCCAGAAGTGTCCAGTGTCCACAAGTGTCTGCTGAAATTAAAAATCTCACTTATCCTCTAGTCACTTTGGTCACAGCTGTGCCATCGAGCCTGTCACATAGCGCTCAGATATTCATTGGGCCTCACACAATCCAAAAGTGTCCAGTGTCCACAAGTGTCTGCTGAAATTAAAAATCTCACTTATCCTCTAGTCACTTTGGTCACAGCTGTGCCATCGAGCCTGTCACATAGCGCTCAGATATTCATTGGGCCTCACACAATCCAAAAGTGTCCAGTGTCCACAAGTGTCTGCTGAAATTCAAAATCTCACTTATCCTCTAGTCACTTTGGTCACAGCTGTGCCATCGAGCCTGTCACATAGCGCTCAGATATTCATTGGGCCTCACACAATCCAAAAGTGTCCAGTGTCCACAAGTGTCTGCTGAAATTCAAAATCTCACTTATCCTCTAGTCACTTTGGTCACAGCTGTGCCATCGAGCCTGTCACATAGCGCTCAGATATTCATTGGGCCTCACACAATCCAAAAGTGTCCAGTGTCCACAAGTGTCTGCTGAAATTCAAAATCTCACTTATCCTCTAGTCACTTTGGTCACAGCTGTGCCATCGAGCCTGTCACATAGCGCTCAGATATTCATTGGGCCTCACACAATCCAAAAGTGTCCAGTGTCCACAAGTGTCTGCTGAAATTCAAAATCTCACTTATCCTCTAGTCACTTTGGTCACAGCTGTGCCATCGAGCCTGTCACATAGCGCTCAGATATTCATTGGGCCTCACACAATCCAAAAGTGTCCAGTGTCCACAAGTGTCTGCTGAAATTCAAAATCTCACTTATCCTCTAGTCACTTTGGTCACAGCTGTGCCATCGAGCCTGTCACATAGCGCTCAGATATTCATTGGGCCTCACACAATCCAAAAGTTTCCAGTGTCCACTAGTGTGAGCAGAAATTCAAAATCTCCCCTGTCCTATAGACACCTTGTACCTTGTTCTACATTACTATATAGTTTGTTGGATTTTGTCTACATTTTTACCAAAAATGAGGAAGGCTGGTGGAAGAGGCTGTGGAATTGGGCGGGGGTTGGCAGCTGGTAATGATGGTGTTGGTGGTGGATCTGATGGTAGTGGCACGAGCAAAATAGGACCGAATGCAGGAGGTGTTGAGCCTGCGTCATCATCTGGCTCCATAAGGCTTCGAAGGCTTAGTTTTCTAGGAGTTGGCAAACCGCTTTTAAAGCCAGAGCATCAGGAAAAAGTTTTGTCTTACATTGCTGACTCAGCCTCCAGCTCTATCGCCTCCTCTTCTGAAGTTGTAAAAAGTAAAAGCACTGAGTCGTCATTGGAGGCTCATGTTCATGAACCACACCTTTCCTTGTGTCCTTCACCCCAACCAAGATTGAAGGATGACGCAGGCCATACTACTGATTACTCCATGGAGCTGTTTTCACATACCATGCCTGGATTATCAAGTGAAATGGTGAATTACCCAGGCCAAGATGAATCTGACATGGAGTGCACTGATGCACAGCCGCTGATGGATGATTCTGCTGGTACATTCACTCAGAGCACTACATTGTCCTCGCAGTGTACAGAGCCAGATTCTGACCCTGATGAGACTCAGGTGCCCCTTCCCGCACACTATACCACCATACACGGTGACACAGAGGAAGGTGCACATGACATTGAAGAGGAGGTGATGGATGACCCAGTTGTTTACCCAGATTGGCATCCATTGGGGGAAGAGGGTGCTGCTTACAATAGCTCAGATGAGGAGCATCCACAGCAGACATCGACATCGCAACAGCTGTTATCTGGCAGGCCTGGAGCACTCCAAAGACAGGTTCCAAAAATCAAAAGAGTTGCTGGACAGCTTGTCCAGAGGGTCAAAAGATCACAGCGTGCTAGGCCGCAAAATGTCTGCCAAAGTAGGAAGAGTGCAGTGTGGCACTTTTTTGAACAAAATCCTCATGATCAGGCCAAGGTTATCTGTAAGAAGTGCGCAAAGACCTTTAGCCGAGGGAAAAATCTGAAAAATTTGAATACCATTTGCATGCTTAGACATTTAACCACCATGCACTTGCAAGCGTGGACACAACACCAAACCTCATGTGCAACTGATCACAACGAAGGTAGTCAGCAACGCTACATTGTTTCCCCCACTGTAAGCCCACCGGTTAGCACAGCAGCAAATGTTGAGGTGTCGTTGCAAGGCCACAGCAGTCAGGGAATCCCACTGTTATATCAACAAAAGACTGATTCTAGGCCATCAGAAAGAACACCAACTCCATCACCATCATCAACCCTCTCTCAGTCCGCCCAGTCCACTACTACTTCCACCATATGCAGCTCTCAAGTCCAGCTCACCCTCCCAGACACTATGAGTAGGTCAAGAAAGTACTCAGTCTCTCATCCGCGTACACTGGGTTTGAACGCCCACATTGCCAAACTAATCTCGTTTGAGATGATGCCCTTTCGGTTGGTGGAAAGCGGAGCTTTCCACAAACTCATGGCCTATACAGTACCACGCTATGACCTACCCAGTCGCCACTTCTTCTCTCGCAAAGCCATCCCAGCCCTCCACCATCATGTGAAAGACCGCATTGTCCATGCACTCAAGCAGTCAGTGAGCGGAAAGGTGCACCTCACAACTGATGCATGGTCCAGTCGGCATAGCCAGGGCCGTTACGTGTCCATCACTGTGCACTGGGTTAATGTGGTGGATGCAGGGTCCACAGGGGACAGCGATGGTGGGACAGTGCTGCCTAGCCCACGGTATAGGAAACAGTTGGCTGTAGGCGTTCGACCCTCCTCCTCCTCCAGAAGCGAAAGCTCGTCCACAGAGCGCAGTCGTACGAGCACTCCATCTGCAGCTGCCACTGTTGCACACGAGGTGTCCCTCTATCGAGCAGCTAGTGGAAAGCGTCAGCAGGCTGTGTTGCAGATGATGTGTTTGGGCGACAGACACACCGCCGAGGTGCTGGCCGAGTACTTTCAGCGACAAACTGAGTCATGGCTGGGCAGTGTACATCTTGAGGCAGGCAAGGTAGTTAGTGATAACGGGCGTAATTTTGTGGCAGCCATAGCCCTTTCAAAACTCAGCCACATACCTTGCTTGGCTCACACCTTGAACCTGGTGGTGCAGTGCTTCCTCAAAAATTATCCGGAGTTAACAGCCCTGCTCCATAAGGTGCGAAGACTGTGCGCGCACATCCGCCGGTCGCCTGTACACTCCGTTCGTATGCAGAAGCTGCAGCGATTGCTCCACCTTCCCAACCACCGCCTCATTATCGACATTGCAACAAGGTGGAACTCCACCCTGCACATGGTGGAGCGGCTGTGCTAGCAGAGGCAGGCCATAATGCATTTGTGGGAGGATACACGGCCAGGCACTTTGAGAGCAGACATGGAGTTGACCGGTGTGCAGTGGTCGAAGCTGAAAGACCTCTGTAAAGTCCTTCAGTGTTTTGAGGAATGCACACGGCTGGTAAGTGCAGACGACGCCATCCTAAGCATGAGCATCCCACTTATGCATCTGCTCATGCAAACTTTGATGCACCTTAAGGAGCAGGCTTCTGCAGCCAATGTTGATGAGGAGGAAGAGGAGGAGGGAATCCTTGATGACATTCAGCCATTGTCTGCTCAGGGACCTCTCCTGGACGAGGTGGAGGAAGAAGAGGAGGAGGAGGAGGATGATGGGGATGATTACTTAGGGGAGGAGGATGCATCTCGTGGGGAAAGTGAAAATGTTGGCGTGGCAAGGTCTGGTACAGGGTTTGTGCGTGACTGGAGGGATGTGGATTTGCCAGAAAGTGCTCCTCCAACCAGCACTCGCAGTGCATCCTTGACACCGGGAACATTGGCCCACATGTCAGATTATGCCTTGCAGATCCTAAAAAGGGATCCTCGCATTGCCAAAATGATGAACAATGACGACTACTGGTTGGCCAGCATCCTGGATCCACGCTATAAAGGCAAATTACAAAACATCATGCCACAGGAGAACCTTGACCTAATATTGGCTAATAAACAAGCAACTCTGGTAAATCGGTTGCTTGAGGCATTCCCAGCACACAGCAGCGGTGATGGTTCTCACATGAGCCGTACGGGCCGGGGTCAGCTTGGCAGAGGTGTTCGTGGTGCACACAGCAGAAGTGGCGATGGAGACAGGGGTTTCATGACAATGTTGTGGACTGATTTTTCAAGTACCGCTCACACAACTGGTAATACTGCATCGATGGAAAGTGACAGGAGACAGCAGTTGTCAACTATGGTTACAAACTACTTTTCCTCCCATATCGATGTTCTCCCACACAGGTCATTCCCCTTTGACTATTGGGCCGCTAAACTGGACACCTGGCCTGAATTGGCACAATATGCCTTACAGGAGCTCGCTTGCCCAGCTGCAAGTGTGCTATCGGAAAGAGTCTTCAGTGCAGCTGGATCAATCCTGACAGAAAAAAGGACCCGTCTGTCAACATAAAATGTGGATGATCTAACCTTCATTAAAATGAACCACGCATGGGTTTCCAAGGATTTTGTCCCACCTTCCCCTGATGACACATAGGGTGACAGAAAAATGGCTTGCTTTGGTCCACCTCTTCCTGGGACTTGACCTATTTCACCTTTTGCATCAGCTGAATGTCCAACATCAACATATGCCACTTTCTAAAACTCCCTAACTGTGCTGCCTCCCCCCCCATGGCCGGGGTCACCACCTAGCGCACGACACCGTGCGAGTGCCGTTGCTCTGGACAGGTGGGTAGGCCGACTCTTGGGCGCGGGCACTGGCACAGGGTCCCTCATAGTGCAATCAAGTGTCTCTGACGGTGGTGGTGCACACCCGCCGTCAGACACACGGCCGTACTATGAGGGGCCCAGTGCCAGTACCGACGCCCACGAGTGGGCCCCCCTTGCTTGGGCAGGGCCCCAGCATTTGCAATCTTTACCTCTCCCTGCTCCTCCGCTGTGTAGTCTGGGCCGTCAAATCCATACTGGGCCTAACACCGTCTGAGCCTGCCTCCTGATGTATAGACATATATTTTGAATGTGTACGCTATCCATACATGTTATCTGGGGATACGGTACCCTTTCTCACCTTTGTGCAATCACGTGCAATCCATACTGGGCCTAACACCGTCTGAGCCTGCTTCCTGATGTATAGACATATATTTTGAATGTGTACGCTATCCATACATGTTATCTGGGGATACGGAACCCTTTCTCACCTTTGTGCAATCACGTGCAATCCATACTGGGCCTGACACCGTCTGAGCCTGCCTCCTGATGTATAGACATATATTTTGAATGTGTACGCTATCCATACATGTTATCTGGGGATACGGAACCCTTTCTCACCTTTGTGCAATCACGTGCAATCCATACTGGGCCTGACACCGTCTGAGCCTGCCTCCTGATGTATAGACATATATTTTGAATGTGTACGCTATCCATACATGTTATCTGGGGATACGGTACCCTTTCTCACCTTTGTGCAATCACGTGCAATCCATACTGGGCCTAACAAAGTCTGAGCCTGCCTCCTGATGTATAGACATATATTTTGAATGTGTACGCTATCCATACATGTTATCTGGGGATACGGAACCCTTTCTCACCTTTGTGCAATCACGTGCAATCCATACTGGGCCTAACACCGTCTGAGCCTGCCTCCTGATGTATAGACATATATTTTGAATGTGTACGCTATCCATACATGTTATCTGGGGATACGGAACCCTTTCTCACCTTTGTGCAATCACGTGCAATCCATACTGGACCTGACACCGTCTGAGCCTGTCTCCTGATGTATAGACATATATTTTGAATGTGTACGCTATCCATACATGTTATCTGGGGATACGGAACCCTTTCTCACCTTTGTGCAATCACGTGCAATCCATACTGGGCCTAACACCGTCTGAGCCTGCCTCCTGATGTATAGACATATATTTTGAATGTGTACACTATGCTATCCATACATGTTATCCGGGGATACGGTACCCTTTCTCACCTTTGTGCAATCACGTGTAATCCATACTGGGCCTGAGAACGGCTGGCGAGCTGTTAAGCAAGCTACAGCACCTGTGGTTTGCACACGTAAGTTTTTCATTTTTTCAGGAATGACGGTTAGGCCTAATTCCGGAACTGCGGTTGACCTGCACTTACTGGGAAATCATCGTTCACGGGTAATAATTGTAATCACAGATCCCCATCACTAACGTTGTTCAGCGGGTTATCTGCACCTGTAAGCGACAAACGCTGGCCTTTTCAGTGTAGCGCACATGCAGCCACGGACATGTAAGGGCATGACACACCAGTTATTGGCCAATCTCATGTGCCAGAGCCTCACGTGTCCCTCTAGTAAGCCGAACTCGGACCCCGGGGCATGACGGAGTCTCATTCGTTAATGGAATTAAGCTTGCAATGTGTGCATCTGTTCTGTAGCTTGCATGGTTGAGGTTTCCCAGGTGGAGTCGAATTAAACCGTAGGCTCCACTCCTGGTGGTGCCCTTCTGGACATTCCTTTAAGGTTGAGCTTTGCAACCATACTGCCCACGTAAAACAAACACTTTGCCTTCATGAACGCTGTTTGGAGGGTCATGACTCATGGGAATAACGCCGCCCAATCAGTTAACCTGCTAGAGAGATCCTTCGTTGCTCCCAAGCATGACATCACACTCCCTAGGAGGAAGGTAATGCCACTGTGGCGACCGTACTCCTGGGGGCGACACAAGTGCACTGATGCCCAGCCACTGCTCGATGAATCTGCTGGTACATTGACCCAGACCACTACATTCCCCTCGCACGCTACACGGCCTGAATCTGACCCTGATGAAACTCAGGTTACCCTTCCCATATACAGTTCCATCTTACACGGTGACAAAGAGGAAGCTGCAGATGAAAGTGCAGGTTCGGCCCACCCGCCATCAGACACACCACCGTACTATCAGGGGCCCTGTGCCAGTGCCGTCGCCAATGAGTGGGCCCCCCTGCTTGCTCAGGATCACAGCACTTGCAAAGTTGAAATACTGTGCAGTGAGATGGAAGATGGGAACGACGAAGAGTCCAGACTAGTACAGGGATTCCCTAGCGAGGAGACTTATTTCATTGTTTTCAATGTTGGGACAGCAATTTTTGGGGAGCACTATACTCTGGAGAATGATAGATGGGGCCCACCATACACTGGAACATTCCAAAGGTGGACATCAGACACTGGAGCAGCATTTACAGGGCCCATTAAACACTAGAGCATTAGAAATGGGGCCCATTATGTTTGGAGCATTATTTGGGCCCATAAGACAGTGGAGATTCATCCATGGGGACCAACATATACTGTAGCATTATGTGGAGCTCATCATATACTGTTTCAAACATTATATGGGACCAATGATTCTGTATGGAGAAATAGATGGGCCTTGTCATGAGCTGTAAAAAGTGAAGTATTTTTCATGGTACTATACCGCTATTTCTCTGCCGTATCGGAGCATGATGAGTTGTGGTATGTGTTAAAGGGGCGCTCTTTCGCCCAGGGCACATGAAAACCTGGAGCCAGCCCTCCCCCCCACAACTGTAGCCAAATAACCCCCATTTTTCAGTGCGTTACTTGTATTATGAAGTTAATTAAGGTTGACAAGCTTAAGTAAGAAGAATTGATGCTTTTGGCATTCAAATGGGCACTGTTGATGTGTTTCCTGTCCTCCTCTCACTGCCGACTTTTATTCCCCATTGACTTACATTGGGTTTCGTGTTTCGGGACGACCCCGACTTTTCCCTATAATCGGACGATCTTGCTCGACCCGACTTTTGGAAAAGTCGGGTTTCACAAAACGAAACGCGACCCTAAAAAACCAAAAGTCGCTCAACTCTAGTCATTATATGTTGGGGGCTGCCTATTGCTTTGGGGTCTGCTCTGGGGCAGTTTAGATTTCCCTTTCTGTCTTTCGGCTATTTAGTTCTCCGGCTGTGATCGAGGGGTCTAGGGCACCGTAGGAACCCCCCACGGCTACTGCTAGTTGCTGTTGTTAGGTTCAGGGGTCTGCAATCCGATAGCTGCCAAGTTCTCTGGTTTTCTGGACTTAGCTAGTATTTCTGTTTACACCTCCTACGGTGACTCATTCATAACTGAATCACCAGCCATACTGCAGATCCTAGGGTACTCAATAGCAGAAAAGAATTGTAAAAAAAAAAAAGTGTGTATATTTTTTCCTCTATATCTCTGAGGCCGTAGAGGGAATTTTTTTTTCTCTCAATGGAGATAAAGCAATTGTCTGATCGTGTGGAGCAGCTCGCTGCGGAATTGCGGGGAATTTCCTCCTACCTTGCTCATTCACGTGCTGCTGAACCAAAGATCCCTACTCCTGATGTGTTTTTTGGGGATCGGTCTAAATTTTTGAATTTCAAAAATAATTGTAAATTATTTTTTGCCTTGAAGCCTAACTCGTCAGGGAGCTCCGCGCAGCAGGTTAAAATTGTCATCTCTTTGCTGCGTGGCGATCCCCAGGATTGGACGTTTTCTTTGAAACCAGATGATCCTATTCTGACTAATGTGAACGCATTTTTTCAAGCCTTGGGGTTGTTGTATGACGAACCTAATGCTATTGATCAGGCTGAAAAGACCTTGTTGGCATTGAGCCAGGGTCGAGATTCTGCAGAATTGTACTGTCAAAAATTCCGAAAGTGGGCGGTCCTTACTACCTGGAATGATAATGCCTTGGCAGCTCTCTTTCAGAAGGGTTTGTCAGAAGCCGTAAAAGATACTATGGTGGGATTTCCTGTTCCCTCTGGTCTTGACGATTCTATGTCATTAGCCATTCAGGTTGATCGGCGTTTACGTGAACGCAGGACTGCATGAGAGGTGTTGCCACCTGTTGAACAAGTGTCTGAACCTATGCAATGTGATAGAGTTTTGTCCAGGGAGCAACGTCAGGAGTTCAGAAGGCGTAATAAGCTGTGTTTTTTTGTGGAGGTGCCTCACATATTATTTCTGTCTGTCCTAAACGAGAGAAACATTTTGCACACACGTTTTCTGTGGGTGGTGTTCAACCTAAGTTTCTTCTGGCAATTACTCTGATCTGCTCCCTGTCCACATTTTACGCCAAGGCTTTTGTGGAATCGGGAGCAGCCCTGAACCTGATGGACTTGGATTTTGCTAGACGTTGTGGATTTCCGATGACATCTCTGCGGACGCCAATCCCCTTGAGGGGAATTGATGCTACTCCTTTGGCGAAAAATAAACCTCTGTTTTGGACCCAGGTGGTAATGCGGGTCGCCCCAGACCATCAAGAAAATTGCAGATTTTTGGTGTTGCATAATTTGCATGATACCATTGTTCTGGGGTTTCCCTGGTTGCAAATTCATAATCCAGTTTTGGATCGGAAATCTGTGTCTGTGGTGAGTTGGGGTTGTCGGTGTGCCCTTAGTGAGGCTCCGTTTTTTTCTACCTCTCCTCAGTCGCATGATGTTCCTGACTATTTGGCGGACTTTTATGATGTATTTAGTGAGAATGAGTCTGCGTCTATACCTTCTCATAGGAGTTATGACTGTGCAATTGAACTGAGCCCGGGGTGTAAATTTCCCAAGGGTCGGCTCTTCAATTTATCTGTACCCGAGCGCGAGGCTATGCGATCCTATATTAAGGAGGCGTTGGAGAAGGGTCATATTAGACCATCCTCTTCACTCTTAGGTGCTGGTTTTTTTTTCGTGGCCAAAAAGGATGGTTCATTAAGGCCTTGTATTGATTATCGTGCCCTCAACAAAATTACTATTAAATATCAGCATCCGTTACCCCTGATTTCGGCTCTATTCTCCAGAGTTAAAGGTGCTTGCTGGTTTACCAAGCTTGACCTCAGGGGGGCCTATAATCTTATTCGCATTAAGCATGGGGATGAATGGAAAACGGCGTTTAATACTCCGGAGGGACATTTTGAGTACCTGGTGATGCCTTCTGGGCTCACTAATGCCCCTTCTGTCTTCCAGTGCTTCATAAACGACATTTTCCGAGACTTTGTGGATACATTTTTGATTATCTATCTGGATGATATTTTGATCTTCTCCAAGGATTGGGATTCTCATGTGGAACATGTTCGGACTGTGTTCCGGTACTTGAGGGAGAATTCCCTGTATGTCAAAGGATTGAAATGCCTTTTTGGGGTACAGAGGATTTCATTTTTGGGATTTATTTTGTCTTCGTCAACTATTGAAATGGACCCGGCCAAGGTACAGGCGATTTATGATTGGGTTCAGCCCACTTCTTTGAAGGCCCTCCAGAAGTTTTTGGGTTTTGCTAATTTTTATCGGAAATTTATAGTAAAATTTTCTAGTATTGCCAAGCCATTGACTGATCTGACTAAGAAGGGTGCTGATGTGTTGAATTGGTCTCCGGAGGCTGTTTCTTCCTTTCAGGAGCTGAAGCGAAGATTCACTTCTGCCCCGGTTTTGCGGCAACCTGATGTCTCACTCCCGTTCCAGGTAGAGGTGGACGCTTCTGAGATTGGTGCAGGAGCTGTTTTGTCCCAAAAGGATCCTGTAACATCTAAAATGAATCCCTGTGCTTTCTTTTCCCGAAAGTTCTCCCCATCTGAACGTAACTATGATGTGGGGAATCGGGAACTGTTAGCCATGAAATGGGCATTTGAGGAGTGGAGACATTGGTTGGAGGGAGCTAAACATCAAGTCGTGGTCCTCACTGACCACAAGAATTTGATTTACCAGGAGTCGGCCAAACGCTTGAACCCTAGACAGGCTAGGTGGGCCTTGTTTTTTACATATTTTGATTTTGTGGTCTCTTTTCTTCCTGGCACTAAGAATGTCAAGGCTGACGCTCTCTCTAGGAGCTTCTTTGCTGATTCTCCTGTGGTGACAAAGCCTGCTACCATCTTAGGCGAAGGGGTAGTTCTTTCTGCCATCTCGCCCGATTTGAGACGTGCTCTGGAAGAGTTCCAGGAGGACAAACCTGAGCGTTGTCCCAGGGGAAATTTGTATGTTCCTGACCAGTGGAAGAAGAGAGTGATGTCTGAAGTTCATTGCTCTGCATTGGCTGGTCATCCAGGTATTTTTGGTACTAGAGATCTGGTGAGTCGGTCTTTTTGGTGGCCCGCCTTGTCTCGTGATGTCAGGAATTTTGTGCAGTCCTGTGGGACTTGCTCCCAGTCTAAACCTTTTTCTCCCTCTAGTTGGTTGTTGATGCCTTTGCCGGTGCCCAGGAGGCCATGGACCCATATTTCAATGGATTTCATCTCTGATATGCCTGTCTCTCAGAGAATGACTGTTATTTGGGTGATTTGTGATAGGTTCTCTAAGATGGTTCTACTTGTACCACTCCCTAAGTTGCCATCTTCCTCTGAGTTGGTGCCCCTGTTTTTGCAACAGGTGGTTCGCTTGCACGGGATTCCTGAGAACATTGTATCTGACAGAGGAGTTCAGTTTGTGTCTAGATTTTGGAGGACTTTCTGTTGCAAGCTGGGAATTCAGTTGTCCTTCTCTGCTTTTCATGCACAGACCAATGGGCAGACGGAGAGAACAAACCAGACCTTGGAGTCGTATTTGAGATGTTTTATTTCCGCTGATCAGGATGATTGGGTTTCATTTTTGCCCTTGGCCGAATTTGCTTTAAATAATAGAGCTAGTTCTGCCACTTTGATGTCACCTTTTTTTTGTAACTTTGGGCTTCATCCTCGATTTTCTTCAGGGCAGGTGGAGCCTTCTGCCTGCCCAGGTGTTGACACTGTGGTGGAGAGAATGTACCAGATCTGGGACCAAGTGGTGGATAAGTTATCTCTCTTCCAGGAAAAGGCCCAGCGGTTTTCCAACCGACATAGGACCATTGGTCCCCAGTTTAAGGTTGGTGATATGGTTTGGTTATCATCAAAAAATATCGCTATGAAGGTGGCTTCTCCTAAGTTTAAGCCTAGATTTATTGGACCTTACAAGATTTTGGAGATTATTAATCCGGTCTCTTTTCGTTTGGCTCTTCCTGTCACATTTAAAATCCATAATGTGTTTCATAAGTCCTTGTTGAAGAGGTTTGTTGAACCAGTAGTTCCTGGGGTGGCACCTCCGAACCCTGTATTGGTTGAAGGTAACATGAAATATGAGGTAGAGAAGATACTGGATTCCCATCTGGCTAGACGGAGACTCCAGTATTTGGTTAAGTGGATGGGTTATGGTCAGGAGGATAATTCCTGGGTCTCTGCCTCTGATATTCATGCCAAAAGATTGGTGCGTGCCTTTCATCGGGCTCACCCTGATCGCCCTGGTGGCATGGATGAGTGTTCGGTGACCCCTCCTCAAGGGGGAGGTACTGTTGTGAGTTCATTTTCCCCTTCACCATTGAGGTCTGATGAACTCCCTCTTCTGGTGAAGGAAGGTAGTGAGGCTGATTACCAAGCACCTGAGCAGGATGATGATGACTAGTTAACGGGAATTGCTGACTGGATATAAGGCAGCCGACGCCCTTCTGCCTTGCTGGTGATTTCTCTGAGGGATTCTAGGAGACCAGTCTGATTCCTGCTCCTCAAATTTAAGTTTTCTGCTCTGCTTTTTGCATTTGTGTTTTGGGTTTGTTTTGCCTTGTTTTTCTGGATTTCTGCCATTCCCTGCTGGGGTGAGCTGAATTCCTTTTTGCCTTTTTGCTCTGTCTTCAGAAAATACCTGAGTACTGATATAGTCTTTTTGAAGCCTAGCGTCTTCAGGGCTTTTTTCCCGATCAGTCTGTTGGCTCATGTTTTGATAGGGTTTTTGCGGATTGCAGACAGCAGCTTTTCTATCCTGTCCTATTTAGTTAGCTTGGGCCCCATCATTTGCTCAGCCTATCTTTCTATCTGTGTTAGTGTTTTTTCATCTTGCTTCACCGTCATTATATGTTGGGGGCTGCCTATTGCTTTGGGGTCTGCTCTGGGGCAGTTTAGATTTCCCTTTCTGTCTTTAGGCTATTTAGTTCTCCGGCTGTGATTGAGGGGTCTAGGGCATTGTAGGAACCCCCCACGGCTACTGCTAGTTGTTGTTGATAGGTTCAGGGTCTGCAATCCGATAGCTGCCAACTTCTCTGGTTTTCTGGACTTAGCTAGTATTTCTGTTTTTGCCTGCTATGGTGACTCATTCATAACAGACTACAGTTTGATAAAAGTTATTTCACAAACCACCATCCGTCTAGTGTCTCGTCACTGCATCCTGCGAACCTGCTAGACCCTACACCTGTAAAAACCTTTATCCATCCCCTCTCCCACCCTATGAGGCATGGGACAGAAAGGAAAAGTAAACCAGACACAAAGACAAAACAGGAATAACAGAAAACCTCTATCATACAAAAGAACTAACCAACAATAAGGAGGAGGATAGGGACTGGGAGAAATAAACTACATGGGAAAAGGAGACCAAGAGATAAACAACACACATGTACAACAGCAAACTACAGAACACCACTACTCTAATTCCAAACTTCAACTACTTAACTTTAGCTAAAGAGGTGATCAAAAGATGCAACAAGGACCAGATGGGTGATGGTGAGAAGCAAAGGGGCCAGAGAAGTGAGCAGCAAGGTAAGAATAAGTATATATTTATTTTGTTTTTCCATTTTTATGACCCTTTAGATTTCAGAAAAATGGTAGCCAGCCACAATTTGATTTAATCTGTGTGGAAGCGTATAAGAAAATAATCTGCATTTTCGTGAAAATGGATTTTTGTAAAACTCAAGTAGAATATCAATTCCACACATATTTGCTTATCTCTACCCATTAAGATACCTGACGCTGTGGCCCAATGTACATCAGATAGATGCCAAAGGCCTAGATAGCTTTATGACTTGTTTGGTCGCAATGTCATGATATTACAATGTCTAGTGTGAGGCAGTGACCAGTGTCACATGTAGGGGGCGATGTGTATTCCCTCAGGATGCGCCCGCAGGCGTATTGAGGCCATAGGAGTGCATTGCAGTCACAGGCATAGCTGCTATTGCAATGCAGAAAAAAGTGAGTATAGGTCTTGGACATGCTGGTTGTCCAAGGCAGATTTAGGTAAAACCTGCTCTGGGCTTTTGTGCATTGAAACAGACTACAGATGGTAGTGATGCAGTCCGATTCATTCATGGCCGAGTTTCCAATATGGCTGAAGGCCACAGATTCTAGTTAAAAACCCTGCAATATAGGATTTGAGTGTGTCAAGTTCAGGGTCAGTATCAGTCTGGTGTTTGGAGGAGTACAGAGCAGAAGGCTCTTCAGAGCTCCACCTGTGTGAGGCAACACAGGCCAGCAGAGCCAAACAGCCAAGTCAGCTGAAAAGCCTGGCACCCACAGCGTACACCATGGTGCAGTCACCCACAGCAACCGGTGAGATTCGGCCTGGCATGTTTAGTGACTGTAATCCAGAGGATATGTGCCTGGCTGTGAACTGGAGGTGGACTGTCTTGTTCCCGGCTGTGATCCGGAATTGGACTGTCCTTTTTCCCGGCTGTGAACCGGAGGATATCTGGTGCTGTGTTGTTTTGAGTTGAACATTAAAGAGACGTTTTGCTTTGAACTTTGCTGGGTCACTGCCTCATCACTGCATAGTGTACTGCCATTGCACTACACTAGTCATTACCTAATGTGCTGAAGATCCTTGGGAACCAGAGGCATGAAAAGACCTGTGACCTGTGAATGATGATCAGACCAAATGACCAAGCTGTGAGCCACGTAGGGAAGGTGAGGGCTAGATTAGTAATACATTTTATTTTTTATAACCCCTTCCCTCTTTTAAAC
The DNA here is from genome assembly GCF_039654945.1 of Dendrobates tinctorius. Lineage (NCBI taxonomy): Eukaryota > Metazoa > Chordata > Amphibia > Anura > Dendrobatidae > Dendrobates > Dendrobates tinctorius. Next base: position 35,678,678 of record NW_027361752.1, on the reverse strand, counting down.
CAGTAAATGGAAGCTAAAATTGTTATTTTGCTGGATTTGTCAAAATTGAATTACAAAAAAATTCAGATTCTGATAAATTTAGTTATTTTTTCATTCGAGGTAAATTTGATTTGTTTCATCCCTAGTTGTTTGCCTTCCTTACCATGGAATATTGTGTCCAGTTTTGGGCACCACATTTTAAAAAAGACATCAACAAACTGTAGCAAGTTCAGAAAAGAGCAACCAGAATGGTGAACGGTCTGCAAACCCTGTCTTATGAGGAAAGGTTGCAGGATCTGGGATTGTTTAGTTTGCAAAAGAGAAGACTGAGAGGAGACTTAATAGCTGTCTACAAATATCTAAAGGGCTGTCACATTGTAGAAGGATCAACTTTATTCTCATTTGCACAAGGAAAGACTAGAAGCAATGGGATGAGACTGAATGGGAGGAGACAAAGATTAGATATTAGAAAAAACTTTTTGACAGTTAGAGTGATCAATGAGTGGAACAAGCTACCACGAGAAGTGGTGAGTTCTCCTTCAATGGAAGTCTTCAAACAGAGGCTGGACAGATATCTGACTGGGATGATTTAGCGAATCCTGCTTTGAGCAGGGGGTTGGACCAGATGGCCCAGGAGGTCCCTTCCAACTCTATGATTCTATGATTCTATGATTCTATAAGATAAAGTGTTTTTTTATTGTTTTACCTATGTTCTATTTTGTAAGGCTCTGTCTTTATTGTAGTGCATTCTTTATCCTACCATCAACAGCATTGTATTACCCTAAAATAAAATTCTCCAGTGGGTCATCTATCACCTATTTCAACAGCTAAATCCATTCAATGTGGAGGCACCTTCGGGTATCTTGAAATTGTAACCAAGGATGAGCCAGACTTGTGCAAGTCCACAATTCTGTTCCTGATACCTTGGCTGATTTCTTTAGACTTTCCAATGATGCTACACAAAGAAGCAGTGTGCTTCAGGTGCGCATTAAAATATATTCACAGGTGAGTCTCTAATTAACGCAGATGTTGCTTCCAAACATCATCATATGGGCAGTCCAGAACTATTTAAAGGCATAGTAATCTTAGTGTATGTAAACTTTTGACTTTGCATTAAGTAATAAAAATGCACTAAAACATTCTCTCTCTCATTATTCTGGCATTTGGCAACTATTAATAATTATGGTAATCCTAACTGACCTAAAATGGGGAAGGTTTATTCTGATTTCATGTCAGATGTTGAGAAAAACATGCAGTTGTGTCTTTTTATATAGTGTATGTAAACTTTTGGTTTCAATTGTAGACAGAGATAAAACTAATCTGAGGCAGGGAAATATACTATGTGGGTTGTTGGGTTAAAGAAAATGTAAAATATCTTTTCAGAGAATTATGAATCAATACGTGAGGTTCAAAATGTAGGACCGTTATCTAACAGCCTAATTGGAAATTGACTGCAAAGAGCCTCTCTCACTCTGGAGGTCCCAACTTCACAATACATAAGAAAGACTCATTTGGTATTGTGTAATGCCTCTTTTCTCCTGCAGAGGTGCTGCTGGGAAATTGAACAATTGTTGCACTTGTTGCTAGTGCTACTCATTGGATTCCTGATGATTACTAGGGATCTCTGCAGCAGTACTATTGTGACCTATCCTTACCATAAACAGTAAACTTACTGTATCATGGAGCCAAAAAGTCTAAAATAAACTTTGAAAAGGCCAGTAATAAAACCAGCAATATAAAAGTGGAATTCAGAGACTTTTAAAGAAGTGTCTATTCAATTGCCATTTTCAAAAATAAAGTGAAAAGGACACTTCTTGAAAAGATTATTAAAGGTTTCTCGCACCTCTATCTTATTTTATTGACAGCACTTATGAAGAAGCTCTGCTCAGAAAATGATATGTGCATTAAATACATTGAGGGCGCTTTATCTTAAGAACGCATATATGCCAAGCAATTTCTAGGCAATTTGCTGCACAAACTCTACGAGCGCGATCCATTTGAAATGAGGCATGCTCAGTGCTTCATTATCCTCTTTCAAGCTAATGCATCCCACAGAGTGCGGCAGATATCAGGACAGATGGATCGGCAGCAAAGAGCTTTAAATATAATTCCACTTTTCAGTCAAGCATAATACTCATTTTGCACCATAATATCAAAAGTTTTCTTTCATACAATTGATGCATTGGCCTATAATGACACAGAGTCCATTTAAAAACTTCAGCCCTGCTAAACGATATACAGGGCTGACAATAATGAATTTGAGTGAACAATACTTTCCTAAACTTTGCGATTTATTATAGTACACAAAGTAATAATGTTAGAAAACAGAAATCAAGCAGATATGGCTAAAAGGACAGGATGGCACTGCGAATAATTAATCAATTAAACCAAGAAAACCTGCAAAACTCCCCATAATGTATCTCTTATCATCTTTTTATAATCCCTTTGTTCTAGTTATGACCTGAGGCTCCCATCCTCATATAGTACAACTGTAATGGTGGTGGGTGTGGACCACTCTCCGAGCTTATCCTGGATGGACATAACAAAGTGGCTAACTGGCTTTCACTAGAGCCTTTGATGGATAGGCTTGGACCATTAGGGTAGCCACCAGGTGCTACTCCAGGGCTGTCCCTGGACCTGCACCAGCTGGAATATGGATCAGGGCAGGAATATGAGGCACATAGGGGAAAGACTGAGAAATGGTCAGGAAGTCAGTGGTCAGAGCAGGAAGCACAGATTAAAAATTCATAGCCGAGGTCAAGAGTGGAGAGAAGACTGGATAAGTGATTCAAGATCACCGGATTCTTGAGTGAGGAGTGGAAAGAATTCAGAATACGTAGATTCACTGGGTGCTGAAGATTGTAGGTCACCCGATTGATTTGTCTGAGGAACTTGGATGTGCCGGTATCGGGCTGTGAACTTGTAGGAGGGCAATTTCTGACAAATATTTCGGCAAGTTTGCAAGACTTTATCTCCAAGGCAGTAAAGAGGAAGAGAACCTCTCTTTTTGCCTGCATTAGAACTTAACTGGGACACGGCCTCAAGGAGGCTGGCCTGAGTCTGAGATCTGGAAGAATTTGCCATAAGAGGAACCAGTTGCACATACAACAGATGACACAAGCATAGGAGACTTGCCGTTGCTAGTAGTATACAATGAAAAATGGAGAGGAAGGCCATGGAGATGAAATAACTTGCTAAAAAAACTGTATGGCTAGCTTGGGAGTGGAGGAAAAACCGACCAATGGAGAAGTGAGCCATTGTGGAGAGCCAGTCTACCATGACCCAGATGGTGTTGTAACCCTCTTAGAGGGGCAGGTCAGTGATGAAATCCATGGCAATGTGATGACAGGGTACAAAAGAAACTGGCACTGGTTGAAGGAGACACAGAGTCTTACTTCTGGGAATCTTGTTTCTGCTGCACAGTGGACAGGCGGTTACAAAATCCTGAACATCCTTGGTCAGCAAAGGCCACCAGAATCTGCGAGCAATCAGCTCAGTAGAATCAAGTATGCCCACATGGTCACTGGCCAGGCTTACCCTGGAGAAGCATAACTAAGGCTAAGTTCACATTTGCGTTACTGTGCGCAGCGTATCATCTGCATGCACAAACGAATGCCAAAACGCATGCTAACGCTGCATTTTTTATCCGCATTAGCTTATGCATGATGCCAAAAAAAACCCTGCGTGTGCATGCATTTGCATGAGTTTTTGGATGCATTTGCATTGTTTATGCGCTTGCGTTCTATATTTCCAGGAGAATTTGGGTATGCGGACAATGCTTTTACAGTAGAATTTCCTTGACACAAGCCACACACATTGGGCGTGTCTCATGGGAATTCTATATATAGACTCTGCAGAGATGAAATCCTCATATTTTGCTACTGTATCCAGCTGCAAGGTGGATTTTAGCGTGGAGAGCTTCAATTTTAATCTTGATTTGTGACTGAAATTGACTTTTGCATTTGCTGTGGCTTGTGAGGAAGAAAGAAGAAGAGAAAGATGGAGAAGACATTGTTGTTGCTATAGGCAACACCCCATCGTTGAAATCCGAGAGAGGTGCGGAGCCTACCACTCGTTGTACACAAAGCTGCGTGAAAACCAGCAAAAGTTTTTCGACTACACATTTGCTGGTACATGTCTGAGGATCCATCACCAGGCAGGACACACAACTACGTCAAGCAATTCCTGCTGAGGAATGTCTGTTGGTGACCCTGAGGTATGTAATTTTGAAAAAAAATGTCACTAGCATTATTGTTATAAAAGCCATGCACTGATTTTTTTTTTTTACATTTTCTGTTCGGTAGATTCTTTGCTACCGGAGAGAACGGTAGATCTCTACATTTTCAATTCCAGATTGGAGTGTCCACCCATTCAGGGATTGTTGGAGACACCTGACGTGCCTTATGTGATGTTCTGCATGAAGAATTCCTCCCCCAACCCACAACTGAACTCTGGCTGGAAAATGCTGCAAAATTCCAGGACATTTGTAATTTTCCAAACTGTTTGGGGGCTGTGGACGGAAAACACATTCGTATTATGAAACCTGCTTGAAGTGGATCAGAGTATTTCAATTACAAAACATAAATTTCGATTGTTCTCATGGCGCTTTCAGATGCTGTCTGTCGATTTGTTGCCGTGGACGTTGGCTCAATTGGATGAGGAAATGACTCTCAGACATTCAAAGACACTGACATGGGTCAACGTTTGTATGTGAATAATTTCAATTTTCCAACACCACGACCTCTTCCGAACACTGAAGGCCCGCCAATGCCATTTGATGTGGTTGGTGAAGAGAGCGTTTAAAATGTGTGCTAACCTCATAAAACCGTACTCTAGTAGCGACTTGTATCACACTAAAAGAATTTACAACTGCCGACTTACAAGGGCACGAAGAACTGTGGGGTGTGCATTTGGTTTGCTGGCATCTAAACGGCGCATTTTGGGAACAGCCATCAATCTAAAAACTGAGACAATTGATGAGATTGTGAAAGCGTGTGTTGATCTGTACAATTACATCATAGTGAAAGAGCAACAACCCTTAGAACCTGAGGAATCTGTTGCTAGCACATTGCATGATTACCAAGATCGCCCTCTGAGGACAACAGTAAAACTTCTCCAAATGAGGGATAACTTTGCTGCTTACTTTGTTTTGGATATTGGACGTGTGGCATGGCAAGACAAAATGGTTTAATCTGCTTATATGTACCTGTAATGTTTGCTGACTACACTCGTTACTACTTCACTCAACAATACAATGCAAACAGATGTGTGTTTTCAAATAGAGACAAAAAAACACAGGGATTGTGAAAAAATTCAATTTTTATTAACAAAAATAGAAAAACATGGTTTCTTTTAAATACAAAAAAATTGAACAAATAAATTACATTTTTTTTAGCTTCGAGTTCTGTCTGATAGTGTGATATTGTGGACCTGGTGGGTGTCGGGCTGGGATGATTCGGTATGAGTTGGTGATGGAGAGGTTACAGGGGAAGGGGAAATAAAATGTAGGATTGGGTCACGGATGGTGTGGTCAACGATGTCACGGATGGGGCTAACTAATGGAGCAGAAGACACATTGGGAGCAGATGTAACATTGGGGGAAGATGACACATTAAGAGTTGAATATAAATTGGAAGGGATAGACACATTGAAAGGGAGAGACACAAGGGAAGGTGTAGACAGATTGGAAAACAAAAACACATTGGGAGGTGAGGGTGGAGGTGGTTTGTACTGTTTTTTCTTTTCCCAGACTTTACTTTCATGTGCTGAGCAGAGTCAATACTGGGAGCCTGTTTTTTGTGTTCCCTTGGCATTTCTTATGTGCATGTTTCGGGGTTGCTGCACTCGGCGGTGTGGTGGAAGCTGTATGCGGCAAGGGTGCTGCACTCAGCTGCACGGTGGAAGCTGCATGCTGCTGGGGTGCTTCACTTGGCTGCGTGGTGGAAGCTGCATGCTGCAGGGGTGCTGTACTCTGCAGCGTGGTGTAGCTGGGAACTGGAGGAACTGCCGTAATGTCCAGCAGTGGTGGTGGAGAATAGTTGACTTGAGATCTGTGCAGTGGTGCTGCCATCCTCTGCCAGTGATGCTGTGCTGGGCCTTGTTGCCCTGTAAGCAAACAAAGGTGTGCCTGCTGGTGATATCGAGACTGCGGGTGGTAGGTTTCAACCCACTTTCCAGTCTTTGTACAACAGACTTCATCCCATCCTGGAAGATCGAGCTTAAGTATACAAACTCGGGTATGATTGACCCTCTGCCGCTGGTGAGCAAACACAACAAAACCCGTGGCAGAGGGCTGGGAGAGGGGAAAACCTGATGGACCGGATGCCTGCTCCCCAGCCTGTGAAGCCTGCCTGGCTGCTCCATCACTGGTGGGTGATTGGGACTGTTCGGTGGCTGGTCGATGAGGGGCCGCTACAACTGAGGACGATCCAGGTTCTGTGGTGCTGCTCCAGGTTCTGTGTGGAAAATTAAAAACATTGCTAAAAAAAATAAAATAAGTTTATATAGTAAAAAAATTACACATGGCCATGCTTAAAGTTTACAGTAATACAACACAAAAGATACTTACGTTCGCCGCAGACCTCTGAAAAGCCAACAAAAGAGGGTATTTGTATTTTGATATCTTTGGAGCAGCACCACTTCTAACCCGAATATCCTCTCTCATATCCTTATTGAAGCAATCCTTCATCGAAAGCCAACGGACATTTACTCTCTCCACTGTGAAGGGGGTATAAAAAAATGTAATAAATAAATTGCAAAACAAGGCACCTATGCTTACAGGTTCACTGATGCGTCAGACTACATTGCAATACTTACAAAAATCCTTTCTGTCTTGTGGGGTGGCATGGTCCCAATCAGCCAACAGTGATCTGACCACTTCTTCCCAGAGTCGTCGAATCAATCGTGAGTTGGAATGCTGACAATCACGGGTGTCCCACAATGCTACTCACTCTTGCACTAGAGGAATCAATTTGTCATTGTCAATAAAGGATTTTTCTTCCTCACGTTGTGGAACCTATACATCAAAGAAACAACAAAACAAAGCAAAAAATCAATTATACACCATATAGTTTTAAAAACACAAAACAAACCAAATTCAATTACAAGTCTTTCCTCCTCACAAACTTGAGCCAGACGACCCTGGGAAGATTCATTTCCAGTTGACTTCTGTTCTTCCGCACTGGAAGGTTCCTGTAAAAAAAAAATACACGATTTACCACATGTATGTTATCGACAGTCAATACATATGAATCAGTATAGCAATTGTGCTTACATAATCAGTGTCATATCCACTCTGAGAAGCATTCTGGTCTTCACTGGAGGACATGTTGGAATAGCAGGCAGCAGTCAAGTGAAACACTAGATACATAACAGAAAAGAACAGATAAGAAAAAAAAGCCGAGAACAACATAGCCAAAGAAAAAAAAGGGCAACATTCAATGGACACCAAGACTTACATTACAGGCAGTAGTCCAAAAGCACAGCAGTCAGGCAGCACAGAACCGGGGCAGCAGCACAGCACCGGGACAGCAGTACACCACCAGACACTAGAAATCAGGGACAGGACTAAAAATGCAGGACTGGAACACCGCACAGTCCCACCCCACTGGACACAAAAAATCAGGCACAGAAAAAATCCGGGACAGAACTAAAAATTCAGGACAGGAGCACCGCACAGTCCCACACCACCAGACATGAGAAATCAGGCACAGGAGAAATCCGGGACAGGACTAAAAATCCAAGACAGGAGCACCGCACAGTACCACACCACCGGGACATGAGACTTCAGGGACAGGAGAAATCAGGGACAGGACTAATCCAGGACGGGAGCACCATACAGTAACACATTACCGGACACAAGAAATCAGGCACTGGAGAAATCTGGGACAGGACTAATAATCCATGAGAAGAGCACCACACAGTCTACAACAAAGTGATGAAGAGTGTGAGACTGGGCAGAGTGTGAGACTCGGCAGAGCAACATAGTAATTGAAAAGTAGACACTCATACTTACATTAGTGGCAGCTGAGAGGGCCAGTACCACACCACCGGACCCGAGAAATACGGGACAGTATAAATCCAGGACAGCAACACTGCACAGTCTACAAGGAGCAGAAAGTAAAACATAAGTACAGAGTAGAGACTGCAGTAAGAGAGAGAGACAGACATTTTCAAAGGTTCTATACTTACATAAATAGTCTTGAGATCACATCAGAGGTCTTGATAGTCCTGGACTTCCAGTGTCCACACCCCCTTTTATACACCTGGGATTTATTTAGGAGGTGCTTAATCAGTTCCTGGACATGCTCAGTCTGAAATACACATGCGCATCGAACGCATCCATGCGCATGTCCTTGCGTACCAATGCATTCACATAGACAGTAATGCGTTGGTTTGACACACTCATCCACATGCGCATGCCTGCGCATGTTTGATGCCTCAAAAATGCAACATGTTGCGATTGCCGGAAACCGCAAAATGACGCACGGGTACGCATCCGCATACAAACTGATGCCAACGCATGTCCCTGCGTGCACAATGTTAAATATAGGTACACAAGACGCATGCGGATAGTACACAGGCCTACGCGTAATGCAAATGTGAACTTAGCCTAAGTGACTACTTGGACTTCACTAGACCCTCTGATAGTGAGCATAGGCTTTGGCCATTATAGTAGCCACTAGATGCCCATAGCTGAGGTCAAGAGAGATCAGACAAAACAAGACAAGCCCGGTCTGCAACAGGAGAGATAAATAACAAAACACCTTGAGCTGGAGCTAAATGAGAACTGAAAACTAGAAACAAAGCAGGGGATAGGCCAGGGAACAGAGCTCTGCATGACATAGCAGGGATAGGTTCCTGCAGAGTCTGTCTGCGCCTCCCTACAGCCAGAAACTCACTACCCCAAACAGTATTGAACTTTGGTGCCAAGGTCCCATCAGAAACATTGACTCTGGGGGGCCCACTGTTCAGTTATATGCAAATATTAACATAATTGACAAATGTACCCATGCTATTATATAATAATAATAATAATAATAATAATAATAATAATAATAATAATAATAAACTGAGCCATTTGTTAAATGAATGATTAAATGTTGCCTTTGTCTGTACTTACAGAACATAAAGTATCAAGTGTAATTTGCCATCTACTGCTCATATAAGGAGTGGGGGGCCAATTCAAGCAAAGTAACCCACCAGTGAATTCACCTGTTCCCCCAACTCCAGCATCAATCCATTATAATTCCTAATAACGAGAGATCACCGATTCAATGTAAGATAACAAGCAGGAACACGGGATGCAGTGACGGGATGCAGGCCGAGCAAACGTTAACAGGTTTATTTTCAGGGGAATACTCCACGCAGGGAGGTAGATAGCTAAACAGTCAGGAGAAAAAGGGTTAGTCAGGGGAGACAAACGGTACATTAAAGGCAAAGGATATAATGATGGTTCAGATGACGGCAGTTCGTTAGCATAGATGCAAGGCAGTCCTTAAACTGCAGCTCCTGCTGCGAACTCAACTGCGCGGTGTCCTCTCTAGTGGGGTAAGGTGAATGATAATACCCCATCTTCTAGTAACAGTGGTCGGTCTCTGGTACCTTCCACTGACCCTTGTCCATCTACTGCTGTGGCTATTAAAGGCTTGGGCCACAGACCGGTACGAGCCCAACATGGCTCCTTAACTGTAGGTCACAAAGGTCAGGACAATTATTCTGTGTCCACGTCTGGGTACGAGTGTCAGTCCTGTGTGGTTTTTCTTAGGCAGCGCATGTGCGGTACTCATGGTCAGATCATGTACGGCACCTCATACTCTCTGGCTGTCACTGGGCACACACGGCACGTCCCGCTCTCCCTGGTCCCCGCTGTTGGCGACGGGTGATGCTGGTCTGCCTGGCTCTGGTACTTTTGGCCAGAGCACCCCTCTCTAGGTCTGCTGCGACACCCGGCTCAGCTCCGCTCTGGGTGCATGGCTGTGCACGGCTCTCACTGCTGGCACGGCTCTGCTCTGCTGGCACAGCTCTGCTCTGCTGGCGATGGGGGCTCCTTCTGTATGGCCCGTCGCCATACCGGGACACTCTGATGGGGGAAACAGAGTGCGCTGCTCACCGCTCTGCGCGCTGCCCTCTGCACTGCACAGAGCATGCTGCTCACCGCTCTGCGCGCTGCCCTCTGCACTGCTCTGCGCCAGCGCCAGACTGACTCTTTTGGTGCACTTTTGCCTTTTATCTGCTGGCTGATGTGCACCCTTTTCTGGCTCTCCCCGCCCCCTCCTGTCAGCAGGAAACTCTGTCTCTCTCAGGCTTCACTCATACAGCAGAGGGAAATCTCCCCACTCAGGCTTCCCCCTGGGAACAGTGGATGCAGCCCTTCTAGTTCTGGACCAGGCATGCAGGTACACGAGGTCCAGTCTATCTCCTTACACTCTCCCTTTCTTTTAACTCACCATTCCACTGGCGAGGCTTTGTTGCATTCCAGTAAAGTGTTTTGAGGGCCGATAGATGCCCACAATTTTTACAACTCCTCCTGCGTCTCTGGCTCCATCTTCTTCCAGTAAGGCTGGTCAAAGATACTCCAAACTTTGGGTGGAGTGGTAGAGGACGTGGGTTCACCCAGGTCCCCTGGAGCAGCAATCTCCAAGGCCCGTCCTTTTTCTGGGCCATCAGATGACAGTTCGAGAGGCTCTCTCTCTTCTTTAACAGCAACCATTGTCTTCTTCCTTTTCTTCTTCTTAGCTTTGCTGCCAGCAGACGTTTGAGCAGACGGTTCACCTTTTTCTTTATCATCAGTGGAAACCTTAGGGACTTCTTGCTTGGGTTCCTCATTTTGAGAACTTAAAACTAGCATCTCTTCTCCACAGCACCCCCTCCCTTTGATAACTGGAATCAGATGAATTAAGATCATACAGACCGGACCCTTCGTCATCCACGCTGGGCTCTGCGGGCATCACTTCCCATTGCTTTTCAGCCACACTCTCTACTTCACCCAGCTGCTTCACCTCTTCCAAACGGTCAAGATCCCCAGGGCTGAATTTTTCACTTCAGAGAGCGAAGCCAGTGGTTCATCCTCCTCACAAATGGGAAGCGTGGAAGTGGGCATACTGGTAACACTTGGCACTTGTTCCCTTCCTATGTGTTCCCATAACAGGCAGGGACACGACAGGCTTCAGTGGACCATTCGGTTAGACACCTCTTTGTCCCATTCAGGTTGGTCTTCATGGACAGCACCTTTGGACCCGGTCTGGAGTGTCACCAGACTCACCTCCACACACCTGACCAACGCAGACAGAGGGAGTTTCCTGAGAAGAAGACAGGGCCCAATGCACAGTAGAAGCTGATTTATGGTCTGATCAGTGAATGAAGCTGCATAAATTGGGTGTCCCTGAAGTGAGAGGAGACAGAGGCAATGGATAGTGAGATCCAGAGTAGAGACAGAGGCAAAGGGATAGTCAGAGTGAAAGATTTACTAGAGATGACATCAGATTCCCTTTGTTAAACACTTGAAAGACTTTTTCTATTCAATTCTATAGAAAAAGCACGTGGCTGTTCAAATATTCAGTGTTTTGTTCCACATCAGGTTTAGAAAAATGTTTGGTGGGAGATAGAAAGTTCTTTAAAGTGGCTCCTGATAGAATCTGCCCCAAACTATCCAATCTGAAAGCTGCAAAAAATGCTTCAAGACAAAAAAAAATTCAAAAATCTTCAAAATTTTCTTTAAACCACTTCCGGAAAAACTTCAAAAGACAAAAATTTCATCCAAAATCTCCCCAACGAATGAGCCTTTCATAAAGAGGTTTCCAATAAAAAACCTCTTTTTAAATCTCAAAATAAAAATCCCAGTGCACATACCCTCACACAGGAATGAAAGCAATACTGGACCTGATTTGACAATGGGCATTATAACTGGGTGTGTGATTAACCTCTTTTGTAGGTACCATCCACCGGTAACACTTGGGCACTTAGGGTAAAGAGTGAACAAAAATGTAAAACAAAAACTGTTTGTTTCAAAACATAAAAAATGTAGAAACAACATATTAGGTTTCCCCAGAACTGTAACAACCTGCACAATTAGTTTCACGTGTTTCTTACAGTGTATGATGATAAGCATAAAAACAATGAAGCTATTATTCACATTTACCCACCCAGCTTTTAAAATATGTACTGCAAAAAATGCAGGCTGTGTGCACAATCCATCCGTAAGCCGAGGAAATAGCACATATAAGGTAGCAGCAATGTCCAAGGACATGCACATCTGGCAAAATCGACTCTCCTTTTTATTATAAACTAGAGTCATGTAATTACTATATTAGGCACTAAAATATGGCAATTACTGGAAAACACTCGGAAGGAAAAAGAACTCAAGGTGTTTGTAAAGGATTGCTCTTTTTTTTCTAATACAGAAGGCTCTTGTAAGATATTGATTCACCTTACAGAGAACCAGCTGGATGGGAGCTTTAATACATTGCTTTTTGGGAAAAAGTGTAAAAAATAGCTCAGCTTCGGGAATAACAATGAGAGACGAGTGAATCGATTTGCAGGACCCTGGTCCAGCGGCCACTTAGTCTATGAAGTGTAGAATCAGTATGCACCTAATGGTTCATCCAGACAACCGTATAAGTCGGACGAGTGCTATCCGTGGTTTCAACAGATATCATTTGTACCCATGTTTATTTATGGGGCTGTGCACATGTCCAATTTTTTCCAAGGGCCGAAATTGCAGCATGTATCATTTGCCTCCGAGAATCGGACGGGAATTGGCCTTTCGTGTGTATAGATCTGCAAAAAAAAAATTTGACCGTACTCGAACCGGGTCCAATTTTCAAGGCCTGAAATATTGGAGAAGTCGGAAAAACTTTTTTTAAATTTCTTTCTCCACCTCAAACAAAATTGGATCCCACTCCGATCAGAGTTTGATTAGCATTATTGGACCATTATTCCAGGATGAAAAGAAAACAGTTGTCTGCTATACAGTTGTGGCCAAAAGTATTGACACCCCTGCAATTCTGTCAGATAATACTCAGTTTCTTCCTGAAAATGATTGCAAACACAAATTCTTTGTTATTATTATCTTCATTTAATTTGTCTTTAATGAAAAAACACAAAAAGAATTGTCCTAAAGCCAAATTGGATATAATTCCACACCAAACATAAAAAGAGGGTGGACAAAAGTATTGGCACTGTTCGAAAATCATGTGATGCTTCTCTAATTTGTGTAATTAACAGCACCTGTAACTTACCTGTGGCACCTAACAGGTGTTGGCAATAACTAAATCACACTTGCAGCCAGTTGACATGGATTAAAGTTGACTCAACCTCTGTCCTGTGTCCTTGTGTGTACCACATTGAGCATGTAGAAAAGAAAGAAGACCAAAGAACTGTCTGAGGACTTGAGAAACCAAATTGTCAGGAAGCATGAGCAATCTCAAGGCTACAAGTCCATCTCCAAAAACCTGAATGTTCCAGTGTCTACCGTGCGCAGTGTCATCAAGAAGTTTAAAGCCCATGGCACTGTGGCTAACCTCCCTAGATGTGGACGGGAAAGAAAAATTGACAAGAGATTTCAACGCAAGATTGTGCGGATGTTGGATAAAGAACCTCGACTAACATCCAAACAAGTTCAAGCTGCCCTGCAGTCCGAGGGTACAACAGTGTCAACCCGTACTATCCGTCGGCGTCTGAATGAAAAGGGACTGTATGGTAGGAGACCCAGGAAGACCCCACTTCTTACCCCGAGACATAAAAAAGCCAGGCTGGAGTTTGCCAAAACTTACCTGAAAAAGCCTAAAACGTTTTGGAAGAATGTTCTCTGGTCAGATGAGACCAAAGTAGAGCTTTTTGGGCAAAGGCATCAACATAGAGTTTACAGGAGAAAAAAAGAGGCATTCAAAGAAAAGAACACGGTCCCTACAGTCAAACATGGCGGAGGTTCCCTGATGTTTTGGGGTTGCTTTGCTGCCTCTGGCACTGGACTGCTTGACCGTGTGCATGCAATTATGAAGTCAGAAGACTACCAACAAATTTTGCAGCATAATGTAGGGCCCAGTGTAAGAAAGTTGGGTCTCCCTCAGAGGTCATGGGTCTTCCAGCAGGACAATGACCCAAAACACACTTCAAAAAGCACTAGAAAATGGTTTGAGAGAAAGCACTGGAGACTTCTAAGGTGGCCAGCAATGAGTCCAGACCTGAATCCCATAGAACACCTGTGGAGAGATCTAAAAATGGCAGTTTGGAGAAGGCACCCTTCAAATATCAGGGACCTGGAGCAGTTTGCCAAAGAAGAATGGTCTAAAATTCCAGCAGAGCATTGTAAGAAACTCACTGATGGTTACCGGAAGCGGTTGGTCGCAGTTATTTTGGCTAAAGGTTGTGCAACCAAGTATTAGGCTGAGGGTGCCAATACTTTTGTCTGGCCCATTTTTGGAGTTTTGTGTGAAATGATCAATGTTTTGCTTTTTGCTTCATTCTCTTTTGTGTTTTTTCATTTAAGACAAATTAAATGAATTAATAATACCAAAGAATTTGTGTTTGCAATCATTTTCAGGAAGAAACTGAGTATTATCTGACAGAATTGCAGGGGTGTCAATACTTTTGGCCACAACTGTAGAGATGCTAAGTAGCCCTGCAGATTGCCTTTTACTTGCTGGCATCCCTGGCTCTCATCTGATATGAAGGATTAGCGAATAGTCTTTGTTGCACCATGATGCACACTTGACACCGTGGTGGGCAGTGGCAGACACTGACAGGAAAGGGCCCCTGTGCAAGAACAGGATGTGGGCCCCTTTGCAGTGCCTATTCCAGAAGCTGTTTGCAACTTTGGGGGTGGTAGTGGCTCCATTACTTCTTGGGCCCCTGTGCAACTACACAGGTAGCACCAGTGATATGTCCGCTTCTCTTCAAATCAGATAAGATTTTGCGGGTATCGGAAAGGTTGGAGGCACGTCACCGGATTCCCATCCTGCCGCCACAGTACACTGATGTGGCCTCTGAATCAGGGTCCCACAAATCAATTTCACTCATCGAATTAGGTTGATTAATATTCAAATCACAATCTGAACAAAGTTTAATCAGGCTGTGATCATATTGCGATCCAATTCTCTCGTCTGACAAGAAGATGGAGAAAAGAATGTTCTCCATTGTATCAGTCCGTGAAAATCGGACTGCAATCAGATGTCATCCTAGTGCAGTCCAATGTTTCCCACTCACTCATCCACTTGCGTGACCAAATATTGGATCAAACTAAGGCCCCGTAGACTAACATCGGTCCGAGGGCGATCTGACTCAGCCCGAAAATACGGCCATGTGCGTAAGCCCAACATTCAATGCACAGCATAAAGAAATTGCAATTGGAAAATGATGGAATGTGGTGATTCTTCTTATTCCCCTAAAACAAATACAAACAAGCTCTCGTAGAGCTACTTTGACTTAAAAAGAAAAACAAAAGTTAAATATCGTCCAAAAAAAAAATAAAAATTGCGACCTCTTAAAGCTCTAAACGAGATCCTAATGTGAATCGGGCTGTTAAAGGAACCAAATACATCCTCCTGTGGCCAGAGCAGTTTCAGAGTTGTCGCGTCGTCTCAGCAAGTGGACGGGTTCTGGTTAATTGTAAGAGATTTTTTGGGGAATTCGAGAAGCAAAATACCTGCTCACACTATTGACCAATTACTTTTCATTTGAAATTAGATAATTTTGTAGACGTAACTGTACATAAACCACTAGTGTCTTGTTCGAAAATGGCATAATTCTGCATCAAAAAGTAAAAATAGTTAAAAAATTAGAATTACAGGCAATGTGCCAAGGCTTGAACTAAGCACATCAGCGAATCTCACTCATGCGCCATCAACCCCACCATGAATGCTTGCACAGAACAGGCCAATGACTCATTTAGACCTCCGTGTTTTGCATATGAGTGCTCTCCATGTTTTTCACGTATAGCACTCATACCTATAATAGTGAATGTATTTTTTTTATTTTTTTTACTTAGTTATTCACATGTTTATAATTTTTGCAGAGGCATTTTGATCCGAGTGTTACATAAAAATCGTCAAGGCAAGTCTATGAGTCTGCAAAAAAGAATCGGACACCACTTGCATTCCATCCAAGTACAATACAATTGTCAAGTATAGATCGGGAAGGGTGAAGAAACTTTTTTCACATATCGAGAAACTCTGACGTGAAATTTGGATGACACTCTGATATAAATTACCGTACTGGTGAAACTCAGTCTCGTATGTAAAAGAAAAAAGATGATGTGTGAATGAGGCTTTACTTTGGGGGTTTCTGAACACCCTACTTTTCGTCTGTGATGATACAAGGCTATGAGCTCATGAGCAGGACTTCAGGACCGATAGCGATGGACCATCTGTTCTGCCTCCCACCATCTTTGATGTCTCATGTGCTTAAAAGTCTGCGATGTCATGGCTACGTGTGAAGCATAGCACGTGACATCATGATGTGCATCATGCCAATTCATGACATCACTGCATAATTAGTGCAAGAGGTACAAAAGATGCCAAGTGCTGGAAGATGACCCAGTGAGGACCGCATTGTGACCAGTCCGAAAAAGATGGCTGGAACAAGGCTGAGCCAGACAGCTGAGACCCCATAAAGTATAGATTTTTAAAAATATTTTAACCCCCTCTCGGATTTTTATAATCTAGAAAAATGGCAGCCAGACAGCATCTAGCAGCCAAACAGCCACCATTTTACTGTATTTGTGCAAAATGAGTCACAAGAAAATAAGATCCTTGAAAATCTTTATTTCATGAAATTCTAGATGAGTTACGGTAACTCTCTCCGGTAATTTTCATGTCTTACCCATGGAGCATTAGCAATAAATCTCTGCATCTCTTTAAGGAGATCCAGCTACCCCAAAAAGGACCTTTCCCGCTTCAAATTTTGAGGTCTGAATTAGTTCATCCTGGAGCATAGTTTCATTTTACCTGGTTATATCTTTTATTTTTATTTTTCAGAAATTTGAAAAGCTTCCTGTTCATTAAAAAATAAAAGTAGTACGGCTGTATCGAATGCACACGGTGCACAAATATTCCGACTATCCTACCCTGAAGATTTATGTAAGCTTGGGTATGTTGAAAAGTAAAGCCTGTAGCTTTATATTCTTCAGCAACGACTCTGTGACCAAAATTCACATTTCTACATGGAGAGAAAAGTCAAAACAGTAAATCAAAGAGTTGAAAATTCTCCATCTTCCATCTGTAGAGTAACGTGCTCCTCTAGTGATAAGGTGGGAAGACGATGACGAGAGAATCTTACCTATGTCCTAATACCCTGACTCCTGTCTAGAAACGAGTTGGGTCGTGCAGGAATTTTAGTATCGGGTTAAAGTATGTTGACAGTTAGAGGAAACAAGGGGTTTTAATCTCACCATAAATACCTTGCCCCGGGCCCCTAAACCCATAATGAGGAAAATGTTCAAAACTGAGAAATATGTCAGTTTTTTTGTCAGGGACATCCTCAACCTGGGAGTCGAAGTTGTAGCTGTGTTTGCTTTAAATGCAATCTCTTGTGCACAAAGTATGCGGCAATGTTTGTTTTCCTATGTGTTGTTAGAGACAATGGCCGTATTAGGGGATTACAT
Organism: Dendrobates tinctorius; assembly: GCF_039654945.1. Classification (NCBI taxonomy): domain Eukaryota; kingdom Metazoa; phylum Chordata; class Amphibia; order Anura; family Dendrobatidae; genus Dendrobates; species Dendrobates tinctorius. The sequence continues at coordinate 35,661,100 of NW_027361752.1, read as the reverse complement.
GATATCGGAGAAAGCAGATCCATCATAGCTGTCATCGGGGGGGTTAATCCTAAGTAAAGACCCAAAAAATAAAAACCTTCTGTGGGTAAAGCAGCAACAGAATGTGAAAAGATTACTAAAGTGAAATTACAGGATTAGCTAATCTATCTATCTATCTATCTATCTATCTATCTATCTATCTATCTATCCCCATTTATCTATAGGCCCTGTTACACATAACGATGTCCCAGTGATCCCACCAACGATCCGACATGGATGAGATCGCTGGGACATCGTTAGGCTGATCGCTGTTGACCTGTCACATAGACAGACTCACCAGAGATCAGGACCAGCGAGCATGCTGGTTTCTAATGTAAATTGACTCGCCCCCAGAGGCCGTGGGGTACTCGGTGCCGGACCCGTTGATTACAATGGGAGATGTCACAGTGACAGTGACCCGGTCCGTGGCCTCAGGCGGTCAATGTAAAAGGGGTAGAGTGATGGGGATAAAGATGTTGAGATGATTCATGACGCCACCTGTGGTTTCTGGCCAGTTTAACCAGTGGTGCAGGGTTGCTTCTCTGGGACAGATGGTGTGGTGCAGCAATGATGTTGAAGCTCCCCACAGGTGGAGCTGTAGTCTCAGGGCAGTGTAGATGAAGTTGGCAAGTAGGGAGATGGTGTAAAGAAGTAGATGTAGCACAGCCGGGTGTAAGGCGCAAGAATAAGTGGAGGACACAAGGGCATGTAGTTCCAAGGCTTTACGCACAGTCTGGTGCACACAGATGCCCGCTTCGGTGCCGTGTCCTCCAGGTCAGGGGCTCAGCCAACTCCCAGGCAAGGTAAAGAACACCTTTCCAGCACTCCACCAACATGTGCCTTCTCTGAACGTCTCCACACTAGCGCCTAAACTGAAGTACTTGTAGTTGCGTATTAAACTCAAGTTCCTCCTTCTTGATGCTACTTAGAACTCTACTTGTACGGTAGACAGCTGTAACCTGCTTCGGGGACTCCTTGCTATCATGTCCCGGCTCATCCACGTTGCTGTTGTGCCCCCAAGTCTTAGATAGGTATAAAGTGGTGGCGACTTCTATTCCTCCGGTTTCTGCTGCAGGAACATCAGTGTCCATACAACCTCGGGGACAGGACCCCGGCCATGCGCTTCAAACTTGAGGAAGTGCTTAGTCCTTAGTTCTCTTCTTCTCCTTACATTCCGTACTAAACTATCTTCCTTCTGAAGAATCAGGCTTTCTATGGCTCTTTCCTGTGCCATCAGCTCCAGGTCACAGGAGTCTGCTGCAGCACTTCCTTCACTCCATCCCTCTCAGGGGATCTTCTCTCACCAACTGACCTTTTCCTAATATTCTTCCGCTCTCTTGTGCAGTCTAAGCTCCACCCACCTCCCGCACTCTTCGTGTTCCAAGCAGGGAGCCACAAAGGTTGCTCTGCTACACTACTGGTGTGCGTGTGGGATGTGAGTGTTGGAGTGTGGTCAGGTGTCTCCACCTTACCTGGATAGTGGGGTACCACACCTCAGGAGGAGGTGCAGTATCATTGTACCGACTGAACCCTCAGGGGCTCCACATAAACATCGGGTATCCAGGAGCCGCGGCTCTTGGATACCCGCTTTTTACCTTGGAAACCGGCATACACGCTGGTTTCCAAGGTACACAGCGGGTATCCAAGAGCTGCGGCTCCTGGATACCTGATGTTTACATTAGAAACCAGTGCCCAGCGTCGCTGATCGCTGGTCTCTTGCTGCCACACGCGATGCGTGTTGGCCAGCAGAGACCAGCGATCAAAAAATGGCCCAGGCCGATCGAGCACGATCAGGGATACCTGGCAGGGGGGCCGGTCGCTGATCCACGTCACACACAGTGATCTCGCTGGCGAGATCGCTGTGGCGTCACAAAATCAGCGATCTCGCTGACGGGGCCTTATCTATCAATCTATCTGTCTCTTTGATATCTATTGTCTATCTTGTTTGTGCTTATCCATTATTATTTGTTCTATCTATCCATCTGTAAGGGCAGGTGCACACAACCATTTTCTCTCCATCCAAGAAAGTTGGTCCGATCATGCTAATCAGACTCTAATCAGAGGTTGATTAGAGTGAGATCTGGTTTTCTCGGAGGTGGCGAGAAAAAAAAGTTTCTCCACCTCCTCTAATATGTAAATCTGTGAAAATTGGACCTCACGTGGATGTCATTTGAGTGCTATCTGATTTTTTTCACAGTCCTATAGACATGAATGGGCGAGATCCACCCAATTCTCGGAGGCAAATTGTGCATGTTGTGATTTTGGACATGCCCACAGCCCAATAGAAGAACACGAGGACAAATGTAAGGGCAGGGTCAGACTGCTGTATTTCTCGTGCGAGAATTGCATCGCACTGAACGGACTGGCCAAGCACCTCTCCTGTCCTGGGTAAGACAAAGTGATGGATTACTATGCAGCTGTCATGCTCAGGTCAGGAGAGCCGACAGCCAGGGCAAGGTTTACCATGCTATTCTCACACGAGAATTACGGCAGTGTGTCTCTGCCCTTATCCACTAAAACTCGGATAGTCCTCATCCGATTTATGTGGTCGTCTACATGAGTCCTAAGGCCGGCAAAAAGTGAAATCTTCACAAATTGCCATGTATTCTCTTTAAGTGCTAGAGGACGCCCATAATTTGCTGTTGAGAGGACAGAGCAGGGTGGCACATGGTACGGCACGACTGTATAGCAGTGGCCTACGCAAAAGACTGGTGATCTGGAGCAGCAACTTGTCTTTGTGGAATTGACAGAGAATGACTTTTTAAGGTTATGGAGTTGGACTGTGGTGACTGAGTGGTCTGTGTGAAGATGTAGGAGGAGGTACTGATCTCCGAGTAGAAGCCAGTTGACTTGTTTCACCACTATACAGAGTCCCGAGTATTGTTTGGGTCCATTATAACGCATCATATAGACACGCAAACTATTAATCCAGACTCCGTACACCAATATTGACGGTCTGTGCACATATCTTATTAATGTGCATTACTCATGCAACATGGCAAAGTCCAAGCAAGGCGGTGAATAGACCCGGATTGTGCACACCTAATATCCCCCCGCTGACCGCCATCCAATGTGCTCAGGACGAGAGGCTATTTCTAAAACAATTTCTACTTTTGTCCTACGGTTTCTGAAATCTTATCCAAACAAGCTGAAACATGTTCTCACGTAGTTCCTAGGGTTCTTCAAAGCAGCCAGTCTTATAATCTCCCCGAATCTCCTCATGAACCAAAAGGTAAGATTATTAGAAATCAGCAGAAGATGAAAGCAGTGAAATTAATGAACCTTCCTGCTCGGCTCGTACGGGGACCTTACAGAATGTGGTGCTACTTTCATTTAAAATCTCTTACAGAGCAAATGGCAAATGGCAGTCAACTTTTCCATTTATAGCCTCCAATCATTGTTTTTCTTTTAACTCGATCCAAAAGCTGCTTTTTCGCAGCACATGATTCCAGTTAAACATCACAACGCTTGCTTTATGGCATTACTTTCACTATTGATTACATCAAAATAAACTAGGAACTCTGTTGACTTTTAACCCACGCATGAAACCTAAGCTCCCTGACAAAGGCGCTCCGACCTGGCCTTCCCTGACCCCTGGACTCTATTTACATGATTTTACCAGTCATCTTAATTTTTGCATGTGCCATTTTCCCCCCGAATTAACGAGATGTAAATGTGCCAGTTGCGTCGTGTGAACGGCAACATGCTGAATTGGAACGATAGGAAGGGATATTACTTTTTGTGAAGATTTTCAAAAGAATATTTAAAGAAGCAGAGGAAGAGGAGGGTAAAAGATTGAAGAGTTCGTGAGGAGAGGCAAAAGGAAGAAAAATGGAAACGATATATAGGCTACACAAAATAGAAAATTTAAACCCTTAGGTCAAGTGCACACATTGAGCATTTGGTCAGTTTTTTACATCGCGTCACCACTTCTGTACTTTTCAGCCACTCCTGGTTTTGGCTTACAAATACTGATGTAAAAAAAACAAACAAAATGCCCAATGTGTGCTCGTGGCCTAAGGCTATTTGACCTCAAGGAGTTTTTTGTGAATTTTTGACGTTGCGGATTTTGTTGTATCAAAAAATGCAACGTCTAAGCCTCCAATGTTGGGCTTTTGTTGACTCTTTGACGTTGCAGAATTTCCGCACCAATTACTTAAATTAGGTCACTTGCGATTTTTTTATTACCGTACTTTTTTTTAACATGTGTTTTGGATACTTCCTGATATTTGACTTTGACAAAACGTTATTGACGTTCCTCCACTCAACGTGAAACAATTTGTTATTGTCAATTTTTCAATCCAGAATTTGTTCCTTGCGTGTTTTCTCGTTGCTTTAAAGATAACCTGTCATCAGATCGAAGCAATTCAGCTTTCTTTTCTCTTCTTTTCTGTTTCTTCTTTGAGTACTGATTTTGTGTATTTTTAAAAACCTACATATAGTTCCGAGAGATATGGGTCTTTTTATTTATTGCTAATTTTTATGTTCTTTGCCAAGAAGTGTTGCTCACAAGGTAATGTCACGCTCGCGCCTTGGCTGATTGGCGTGAGCCAGGGGGTTGTGACCCCACTGTGCCACAGACCAGACTACCTTGGAAGGGACGTGACTAAGACAGCTGCCTTGGTTTTCTCTGGAGCTTCCAATGGTGAGGTCAGGGTTGTGCGGCAGGCAGCTGCCAGGTGCCACTCCAGGGTGGTGTCTGGCTGTGACTGCTGATCCCACTCAGGGACAAGACACCTGGTCAGGTGCGAGTGACAGGCAGGCTGAGACACAGGAAAAGTAAGCACAGCTGAGACACAGAGCAAGCACACATGGCTGAGACACAAGGCAAGCAGGCATGGCTGAGACACAGGGCAAGCAGGCACGGCTGAGACACAGGGCAAGCAGGCACGGCTTGGAGACACAGGGTGGGCTGGCATGGACGAGACACAGGGCAGGCTGGCACGGACGAGACACAGGGCAGGCAGGCATGGCTTGAGACAGAGGGCAGGCAGGCACAGCTTGAGACACAGAGCACGCAGGCATGGCTTGAGACACAGGACAGGCAGGTGTGGTGTACGAAGGAACAGTTAGGGTCCTGTTCACACAGCAGGTGCAGGTACCGGTATAGGCAGGAAGGAGTGGAATATGACAGAACAGGTATGGACCTGTTCACACAGGAGGAGTAGGTACGGGTATTGACAGGAAGGAGTGGAGTATGACAAAGCAGGTTAGGAGCAGAGCCACAGTAGGAGTGCGGAGTAGGCGGAGCCACAGGAGTGCGGAGTAGGCAGAGCCGCAGGAGTGCGGAGTAGGCAAGAGGTTCTACAGCAGTACAACTAAGCAGGAAACATAAGAGTACTGAGAACAGGCAGAGCCTACAGAGCAGGCAGAGTCGCAAGACAGCGGAGAACGAATGGAGCCGCAAGAGTGCGGAGCAATCAGAGCTGCACGGGTACAGAGCAGGCAGAGCTGCACGGGTACAGAGCAGGCAGAGCTGCATGGGTACAGAGCAGGCACAGCTGCATGGGTACAGAGCAGGCACAGCTGCACGGATACAGAGCAGGCAGAGCTGCAAGGGTGCAGAGTAGGCAGAGCTGCAAGAGTGCAGAGTAGGCAGAGCTGCCAGGGTGCAGAGTAGGCAGAGCTGCAAGGGTGCAGAGCAGGCAGAGCTGCATGGGTACAGAGCAGGCAGAGCTGCATGGGTACAGAGCAGGCAGAGCTGCAAGGGTGCAGAGTAGGCAGAGCTGCCAGGGTGCAGAGTAGGCAGAGCTGCAAGGGTGCAGAGCAGGCAGAGCTGCAAGTTTGCAGAGCACAGACAGGGAGGACATAAGGAAAGACACAGCAGGAAGAGAAGCCAAAGACAAGGAGACATGGGTAGGAGAGAATTCAGAAAGGGAGACAGCACGAGACAAGGTCCAGGGAATGCTGCCTCCTGGAGGGCGGAAGGTTAAGTATAAGAGAAAGCTAGGACGGAGACACAGAGACCAGGATATTCTGCCTCCTGGCAGGCAAACAGAGAATACTAAGCAAGGCTAGGCGTATTCCTCCAGAGAAGGAGGAGATACACAGGAGAGGACCTGGCAGACTCAATAGCAAGATACTGAGTTTAGACATTGCACAGGCAATATTCCAGTGGGCGGGGCAGGCCTATATAGTAGAGGGCTCTAGGTAATTGGTCAGGGACACATTAGACAGGTGCATGCTGACTCCATAAGAAGCAGAGAGTTCAGGCGCCGCCCCCTATACACACAGTCAGGAAACATGAACACAGCAGACAGGAGGTAAGAGGGACAGAGCATGGAGCTGGCAGTATACAGAAATCACAGCAAGGCCTGGAGCAGTGAGCAAGTTGGTGAGTAGGGAATGGGGGGCCATGCAGCGATGCCAGCAGGGTTTTTATAGTACCCCCCCCTTGATAAGACCCATAAACCTTAATATTAGTAGAGATCATGATATAGAATTAGTGAACCCTCTCCCAATCATCCTAGTACAGGCTCCCATGGATGTCCACTCCAGCATTAGTGCTGCACGTTCTTTGAAAAATCCATGTTGCATTTGGTAACTGAAAGCAGCAAACTTAGCCTGAAGGATTAGCTTTTTCATATTATTTTTTGATACTTAAAAAAGTGTTTATGAAAATAATAAATACTAAACAAACCCAAAAAAACATAAATCAAGAACTTCAAGTAAAGAGGTAATAAAAAGTGCATAATATGCATCTCCATACGCCTAATGACCTGTGTAATAAAAGGATGCCTCTATTTAAAGGGAATATTTAATCTGAAAATGACTTACTTTTAAAGTCAGTTTTTTTGTGTTAAATTTTGTTTTTCTTTGCATTTTCTTTTATTAAATCTACATGTACATTAGCAGCAACAGACTGATTCAGAAGCATATAATGTGCATGTACAAAAGTCAATGTGAAGGGAGGAGGAGGAGGTGAGCTGTGACATCACCTATTGTGATTGGTGGATTGTTGTCTGCTATGTGATGACAATGAGACCTCAAAAGAGTCTATTGTAAAGAACAGGAACATGAGTAACGATTTGTCCCTTTTTTATTAAAAGAGTTGTACAAAAACCGATGAAGGCACAAGTGGATAAAATAAAAAGATTTTTGCAGCTTGTGCACATCAGAAGAATGAACTGAGCAAATCATGTAAACAGATGTACAGTGTAAAGGCATGCATTATTGATAACCACATCTGTGTACATCTCTTATTCTGATAAAAATGTCAACTCGGGTGAATATTATGTACTTTCAAAAGCCTTGTGTTAAATTATCCCAAAAAGGGCCAACAAATAGGTCATCTTCTCATGATACATTCCCTTTATTGTAAATGTCTGTAGACTAAAAAATAATAAAAAAAAACTGCTGCAAAATAGCTAATAATAATAATTTTTATTTATATAGCGCCAACATATTCCGCAGCACTTTACAATTAAGCGGGGACATGTACAGACAATAAATTCAATACAAGTTAAGACAATTCAAACAGTGACATTAGGAGTGAGGTCACTGCTCGCAAGCTTACAATCTACAAGGAAATGGGGAGACACAGTAGGTGAGAAGTGCTTGTTAATTCAGGTCTGGCAATTATAATAAATTGGGATTTTCATATAAAGCTGCATGATCCGGTCATCAGCCCATGTGTTTAAGTGCAATAGACAAGTATCAAGTGCAGTTATCGTGTGCATGGAGGGTGTGGAGACAGATGAATAGTAGGGTGCAGATTCAGAATAATATTTGGAAGGAGGGAACAGGGCAAAGTTAGTTTGCTGAGGAGTTGATGTGGTAGGCTTGTTTGAAGAGATGGGTTTTCAAAGCGCACTTGAATAGGTCAGGGCTAGGTATCAGTCTGATCATCTGGGGAAGTGCATTCCAGAGAGCTGGAGCAGCACGAGAGAAGTCTTGGAAACGGAGGTGCGAGGTTCGGATTACGGGGGATGTTAGTCTTAGGTCATTTGTAGAACAGAGGGCACGTGTAGGGCGATAGACAGAGATGAGAGAGGAGATATAAGGCGGTGCAGAACAGTGGAGAGCTTTGTGGGTGAGAGAGATGAGTTTATACTGGACCCTGTAGCGAATAGGTAGCCAGTGTAATGACTAGCTTTTTACCTTTGTCAAAATTATCATCTAAATGAAAGGAAACCAGGTTTTTGCCATCTGATCTGAAAGCAGTATAATGTAGACCAAAACCCTGATTCCAGTGATGTGTCACTTACTGGCCTGCTTGCTGCAGTTTTGATAAAATTACAGTTTTGTCTGCTGCAGATCTTGCAGTGCTCTAATGCTGAGCTCTGTATAACTCCGCCCCCATCACTGATTGACAGCTTTCTGTGCACACGGTGCACAGGCAGGAAGGTTCCAATCAGTGATGAGGGCAGGGTTATACAGGATCCATGAATATGGAGGACTACGTGGCTGCAGGATTACAAGTCCTCTAGTGATAATTTCCTGCTGATAAAACTGTGATCTTATTAAAACTAAATCAAGCAGCCCAGTAAGTGACACATTACTGGAATCAGGGTCTCTGCCTCTACATTAATCTCTACACAGATTAGGTAGCAAAAGCTTGGTGACAGATTCCTTTGGAATGAAAACATACATGTACATAAAACAATTGCAAACTTATGTCTCACTTTTCCTATAAAAAAACAAGACCACAGATAAGATGAACATTACCGCTTAGTTATTGTACTGACTCGGCCCTTATGGGGCTCATGTAAATATAGTCAGGCCGCTTTTCTCATTAAGTTATTTCTTCTGTCCAACTCTCTGCGTATCAGACTAGTGGTCGCAGCTATCAAAACAGAACTCTACGTCCAGCAAAACGTTTCCATGTTTTCAGTGTCTGAAGATTCCGTTACCATTGAGACCATCCTAAACCTATAATCAGCCTTAATCTTTCTGGAAATCTGAAAGAACAGATGTTTTGTGATATAAATGTGCATTAGTGCAGTCTGCGACATGTTTAACGCCGTATGTACACAACACTTCTCTTCTTAAAATAGGTCGGCTGTAAATTGTCATGAGAGACATCTTGAACACATCAGGTAGAAAAAATAGAAATACTAAAGTCTTTCCTGCAAAGGGTCATTTTCTTTCCACTTGGCCTCCTTGTTTAAAAACAAAAGGTTTTGTTCACAGTCAGCAGATTGAAAAACCACCCCCCAGAGAGTACCCCCTGCGATCAGTAGTAATTGGTGGGAAAATCAACGATATCATCGAAGAGAACATTGCCCAAATCTCTACTCTAGAGAGAAGTTACTACTGATAATGGGTCCTCTTTAAAGGGGGCTTTACACATAGCGAGATCATTAGCGAGCGATATCGCTAAAGCGTCACCGATTTTGTGCTGCAACAGTGAGATCGCTACATGTGACACTTACCTCCGACTGCCCCCCCGCTGGATATCACTGATTGCGCGCAAACTTCCAGGGCCATTTTCTCTTCGTTGGCGTCCCGCTGGTGCCGACTAGCGACGCGTGGATGCAGGTGGACGCCGTCATCAACGCTGCCATGTGACAGGTAAGAACGACCACCGAGCAACGCTGGATCGCTGCTGCGTCGCTGGTAAGATCTGCCTGTTTGGTAGCTCACTAGCAACCTTTTAGTGATGCACCAGTGATCCTGACCGGGTCGTATAATTGTCGGGATCGCTGGTGCATCGCTAAATGTAGCGGGACCCTAAGGCAAGGTATGTTCTCCCTCCAAGAAAATCCATCCAATGATGCTAATAACACTGTGATCACAGGGTGATCCGATTTTCTCGGAGGTATAGAGCAAAAAAAAAAAAAAGCTTTCTCCATATTCTTTATTCAATCGGTCTGTGAACATTGGACCCCACTCTGAGGTCATCAGATGTTTTCCACGAACCCAAAGATGTGAATGGGCAAATGCCATACGATTATCAGAGGCAAATCGTTCATGTTGTGATTTTATTTCCTTGGACAAATGGGTAATAGCTAAAAAGCGGACACGTGCATGGCCTCATTGAATAGCCTTGGCCACATACGATACGATATTTTGAAGGAGCGCACTCTGTCCAAAACTATGGTCTCCTAACCAAGAGATAAAGGATCTCAATATGGACTACTCATATTCCTAACTGAAAAATAAGAATAGGTTTTCCAAAATTGATAATGCCCCTCCTTAATCTTCTTCACCACCTTGGTATAGATAAGACAATATCACAGAAAAATTAGTATTCTAGCCTAACGAGTTTATCACCAAACTATAAGATAGTTACTAAATGTTAGATCACTGGGGGTCTTAAAGATGGGATCCTCACCAATCATTTGGCCAAAAAAAGAACTTTTGAGGACATAGACATATTGCTTGCCACTTAATTCAAAGCCTAAGGTTACTCTTTAAAAAAAGAATGGCAGCCCATTGGTCTTCATGCATAAAAACTGTCCTGAAAAGATAAGCTTGACAAAGATCACTTGGGTCGAAACACTGGTGATATTTATATGTTTGATTCTTCTGATTCTTTAATTGGTCCATCAGGATTCTGCTGGGGTTAGAAAACTTCATGTGAATGTAAGAAGATGAGCCAGGACAGAGTGAGTGGTTCTCTGTACACCTTGGGGCCAGAACTATCGGGACTGTCATCACTGTTGTTGGGCGACGATTCTTCTAAGTGGTGAGGACCTTTGCACTGGACAGCAGGGGGCGTGGGGGAGATAAAAGGGGCTGAGCGCTGGAACGGGGGAGATTTGGCGGGAAGGCAACTGTAGAGCAAGGAGAAGGTTGACTCCCTCCTCACTGCTCCGACTGCTAACGCCTCATCTTTTAGTCCCCTGCGGATTGACTCACCAACGGACTGTGTCTTGACTGAGCTGCCCCCGGACATTCCCGTACCTTTCAGATCCTTCCTGCCCCCAGTGAAAGATAGTTTTGCTCACTCTGCACATAGCGAGTACATCAGAGGTTTGCATGTCACCGCGGTCGGCTGGCCTGCCTGCTGTTTGTGCTCTGCACCATCCCAGAGGAATCAACGAAAGAGACTGTTTCTGCATTCCAACGTACTCAAGCCAAGTGGGTCCGGATACATTGGCACGGTCGGGAGACAGTGCATTTCGCTCCTCCGTAACAGAGCCAAAGACATTGTCCACGATTTACGACGATGTCAGGAGATATTCCAGCCTCTCCCCAACAAGAACTTCAAGCATTAAGTTACCTCTTTCGTACACATTTTTCCCCCAAATATTGTGTTTTTGTTCAAATTCTGTTGTTACCTCAGTGTTCCTGTGATACTTTGTTTCTTATCTTATCTCCCTGTGCAGAGTACACCTTATAATATATAACCTATTTAAGTAAATTCTTTTAACCACTTCTCTGCCTCCGGCTCTACACTGCATCCCACAAACCTCACTTTAGTACCTTTACATGAACTCCAACAGTATCACTAACTTGGCCATTATCTTTCGTGGAGGAACCTTACAAAATTGAACATTTATTACTATGGTTCATAGAAACTACATTATACGGAAATCTTAGCAAAAACAACTTAAAGTTCTTGATTTGTTTTTGGTACTTTATGACCCTGAATGCAGTAAAATACACAAATGGTTCCCACCAGTGTGTTTTCTCCACGGTATCATATGATAGCCATTCATGTCTGTCCAACAATATGAAGTGTGGTGTGATTTCCAGAGATGTTTGTAAGTAGGATTATCCCAAAGTATAAATCATGTACGAAGATGTGCTGACCGGGCATCAGAAACCAATTACAGGCTGATTCATTTCCATTCTTTCTTTTTTATATATTTTTTTTTTGCTTTTAATTGCCTCCTGTTATGTTACATAAGTCAGATAAAGATCTAGGAGGATTAAGATCTTACTCAAGAGAGCAGATTCATACTCTTCGTTTCGCATTCTTCATCTCTGGTTTGGCCCTGTGTGGGGTTGTCAGGTTCTATATCTAGCCAATAGATAACTCAGCCAAAACATATCTGAAGTGTTAGGCTGAAGACACATTTTAATGCGGATAATAGGGATGCTGAAATCATCAAGCATCCATATAAAGTATACAATTGAAAGGTCGGTCCAAGAAACGATTGATTTTCATCCTAAATCCCTGTCTATTTAATGCTATAATCTAAAATATTTTCTTATATAGTTTAATTAAAAATTCCAGATCCTTCCCTAACTTCACTATCTAACTGCTTTTATTTCTTTTCCACTTCCTTTTTAATGACACTTTGTTTCAGAATCCCATTGTATGCTGGAATACTCAAAGTGTCATCGGGGAACAGAGGCTGCGGTCACTGCCATAGCCCGAGCTCCCTTCCTTAGAGAAAGCGCTATCAGTGACACTCATTTCATCAGCTGGGCTAATCCCTGAGCAATATACACTCTGTGACGTGCACAGTCACAGCACATTCTCTGGTGCTGGCTCAGATCAGAAATAATGAGCCAACAACAGAGCACACTGTCAGTGCGCCGTGTCAGAGCACCAAACATGCCAAGAACAGCACTGCTCCCATAAGTGACGTCACTTGAAGCAGTTCAGGACTCTTCATGCTGGGTAGTCTTACCACACACCATATCAGTGCACTCTGATGCTGGCTCATTACTGTTAATCTGAGCCAGCAACAAAGCATGCGCTGTCATTGTGTACATTGCACAGTGCATATCACACAGGGTCTAGCACAGCCCCTGAAACGAGTGTCGCTGATATAAAAATTATTGATAATCAAGATTAGGCAACTAGTTATCTCTACTGCATGGTATTATTAATAGGATAAGTAATTTCACTGGTAAATTCCAGACTTCGCTTCTTCTTGACGTTTGTTTGTTTTTTTGTAATTCTTTATTTAATTTTTCAAATAGTCAAGTAATACAAACACAATGCATATCAGAAAAGGTCTAGGGAGTAGATGTCAATTGAAAACAAGCCATAAGGAGAATAGTAGAATCGACTAATAAGAGATTTGCAGTATACAAATCATACAAATTTTACAACAAATACAGTTAAAGGGAATCTGTCACCCCTTTTTGAGATATCATATAATGATATCATTCAATTGTGTGTCACATAAGGATTCTCTTAGCACTTTTGCTTCCCCCTGACCCCGCACCTTTCATGCATAAATACCTTGTTTATATCGGTTCAGATGTATGTAAACTGCCGCTGTCCGGTCCACTGGGTGGAGCTTATTCACCTGCTCCCCCCTCCTTGTCTTGCTCTATGCATTTCTTCTTGTGTAGAGCAAGACAGGGAGGGGGGAGCAGGTGAATAAGCCCCGCCCAGCGGACCGGACAGCGGCAGTTTACATACATCTGAACCGATATAAACAAGGTATTTATGCATGAAAGGTGCGGGGTCAGGGGGAAGCAAAAGTACTAAGAGAATCCTTATTTGACACACAATTGAATGATATCATTATATGATATCTCAAAAAAGGGGTGACAGATTCCCTTTAACAAGTTCAGGCAGAAAATTTTCTACTAACCCAGCACTACTGTTCCACAAGGAAATGTCTGGGAGGCTTAAAGGGAAACTGTCACCTATTTTTAGCCCTATCAGCTGCCGACACCGCCATCAGGGGCTTATCCACAGCATTCTGTAATGCTGTAGATAAGCCCCCAATGAAACCTGAAAGATAAGAAAAACAATTTATATTATACTCACCGGTGGGCGGGGTTGGGTGCTGTGGGTGTTGGGGTCTGATCCGGCGCCTCCCATCTTCCAGAGAAGACGTCCTCCTTCTTACTTCTGCCGCAGCTTCTACGCAGGCATACTTTATCAGACCTGTTGAGGGCAGAGTAAAGTACTGCAGTTTCCCGGCGAAAGGTCAGAGAGGTCCGGCGCCTGCGCACTGCAGTACTTTACTCTGCCCTCAACAGTGCAGATAAAGTATGCCAGCGCAGGAGCCGCGGCAGAGGTAAGGAAGAGGATGGCATCGTATGAAGATGGGAGGCGCTGGACCGGACCACGTCATCCATTGGACTGGACTGGACGCTGGGGTGAGTATAATCTAATTTGTTTTTCTTATCTTTCAGGTTGTATCGGGGGCTGATGGAACACACCAAATAATAAAAAGATAGTAATGAGGTGCGTTTGCAGCCTGGGGTCCACCGTGCAGAGATGGTAACCTGCTGCTCGGTAATGGTGGATGCTATATGGCGATATAACAGAAGAACACTCGCGGGTTAATGTCACCCGGTGTGTAAAGAGGCGGACTCTGTTTCCTCACAGAGCCGCACTACCGGGGGACATAAATGCCGGAGCCTGTTTAAGCTCACAGAGCTCGGCAAAGGGAGTGCTCAGTAATCGGTTACAGAACTCAGCCCCAAGGACACGGGGTCAGAGTCCCTCTAGACCTACTAAGCGTGCGGCGACGTACCTGCGGACACCACTAATGGACGCTGGCTACTGTGGAGTGCTGAGCACGTGCACCATGGTGTACAGACAAAGCCACCTGTTGGCACTGATGCCAGTCTCTGACTCTGCCTCTTACCTGCACCTCAGCCTGGGTGCTTAACAGGCTAGGCTACACAACACAAGCGTACCAAGGGTAGGGGTTTCATAATAAGTCATTCACCTGAGACATACATACGTGCATACAACACTCACTCCACATAGTCTACACTAGCGCACGGCCGCGCGGCCATGCGATCCTTTTATAGGCGCAGCCATCTGAGACCTTCCTGATGGGCCAATTTGGGCTGCTTGAGGACCTGAGCATGTAACCTCCAACCACCAATGAGCGGTCGTCTCACGGGCATGCTCAGTTAGGGAAAAGCAGGACTTAGTCCCAGGAGCGTCTGCTCGCGGCTGACTAATGTCTGATGCTATAGCTGAGCCTGGGGCGGCAGCAGCAACCAGACGCATAGCATTAGCCTGGGCAAGACGCCAGGACCGATGTATCTGCTAAGCAGGATCCTCTGTGGCTGCAGAAGAATGGGAGACCACAGAGGACATGACTTGAGATTCACCCTGTGCAGTGGGGAAACCTTGGCGCCTAACAGAGGGTAGGGGAAAGAGGACAGCCCTGCCTAGTCCCGTTTCTAATTTCAAAAGGGTACGAAAATATCCCATTCACCCCGACCTTGGCAGTTGGAGTCGCGTAGAGAGTCACGATAGTGTTTGTAAAGGAGAGCGGAAAAGCATTTTTTGCGAAGTACAAAACATATAGTTCCAGCTTATTCTACTGAACGCCTTCTCTGCGTCAGTAGATAGAATAATTAAGGTAGTTCGAGAATACCTTGCATAAGAAATAGCATGAAGGGTCTTTGTGGAATTGTCTTTGATTTCCCTCCCCTTGACAAAACCAACTTGGTCGGGGTGGACTAACCTCTCCAGGACCCCATTGATTCCTGAGGCCAGTATCTTAGCCAACAATTTTATATCCATATTAAGTAACGAGATAGGGCGGTAATTGCTGCAAAGGCTGTCATCTCTCCTCTCCTTTTGGATGATAGCGATGTAAGCTTCTAAAGCCTATCGGAATGGGGTTTTCCCCACAATAAAAGAATTAAAAAGGTTCACAATTGGGGGAATTTTTTTTATAATACCCAACCGGGAAGTCATCAGGGTCAGGTGTTTTTCCACTAGGGATAGTTTGCAAAGTGTCCTTGATTTCTTTAAGTGTATTTTAGAGAGTAGGGCCTCATAATCACTGGGGAGAATTGTCGGGAGAGAAAGGGGAGCTACGAAAGCTTGCATTCTTGTTGTGGCTTCCAAACAGTCCTTCATGGTTTCAGGGAGGTCTAAGTTGTATAGGGATTCATAGTATTGGCGAAAGTCCTCGGCAATCTCTCTGGATTCAACAACCTTCTTGTTTGCTTTAGTGTAAATACCTTTTACAGTTTTTTTTTTCTCTTTGTTTTTTAAGCATTTAGGAGGTGAGATTACTGCTCTTATTCCCGTGCATGTAGAAACGATGCCTACATCGCATGTATAATTTTGCTGAACTCACATTTAATGAGTCTAAGTTTATTACGGAGGGAGATGAGATCCAAGTGAGACTCAAAAGACTTGGTGTTTTTATGAATACGTTCTACTGCATTGATTTGATGGAGAATCTCCTTTTCTCTCTGTTTCTTAATGTTGGAGCTCAAGGCAATAAGCTCTCCTCTGAGTACCACTCTGTGCGTTTCCCATGTGTTAGGCGTAAGTTGCCCCGACGTGATATTTTCCTCAAAAAATCGTGACTTTTAATTTCTCTACATTTTTTGAATTATCCAGTAAGGATTCATTTAATCGCCAAGTCATGGTTGCGTGTGGTAATGTGGCAATGAAAATGTCAATAAATAAGGGGGCGTTGATCCAAGATCTACTTGACATTTATTATTAGCTTCACATGTACAGCACGTGACCAATGTCACTAATAGTTGGGTCCAGCAGTCTTGTGCCATCTACATTGGTATAATTGCTGCAAGAATAATGGTGCACACTATATTTTAAATGGCATCTTTTTGAACTTGCAAAAGGCAAGATACGTAGGTACAGTAGGTGGAGTGAGAAATAGGAATGGGAGAAGTGGTTGAAGGCTCATTTAAATTGTTCTCCTGAATCTGATTCTTATGTATGCCACTTGGGGTACAAAAAAACAACAAAAACTTACCTCACCACTCACCTGTCCTGCTGCCATTGTCCGCCACACAGTACTCCACACAGCTCCTTTTAGCCTCCTCTTCACTACTGCTCTGTAGTTCTCTTACGTCATGACTAGAGATGAGTGAATATGTTCGGGTCCCTCCTTATTCAGCAAGCTATAGCGCTTACCGAA
The DNA here is from genome assembly GCF_039654945.1 of Dendrobates tinctorius. Lineage (NCBI taxonomy): Eukaryota > Metazoa > Chordata > Amphibia > Anura > Dendrobatidae > Dendrobates > Dendrobates tinctorius. Next base: position 35,644,355 of record NW_027361752.1, on the reverse strand, counting down.
TATGCTGGAGAGGGAACCCAGCTACCTGGATCGCTCCTGCCTGTTTGTTGGGCTCTAGATGCATGTGTTGTGACAGTGAAACAACCGCGACACATGCAGCTGTGGCGCCGGACAGCTGATAAGCAGGAGCGATCTATGTAGCCAGGTTCCACTGCAACTTATTCGGTAAGCGCTATAGCTTGCTGAATAAGCAGGAACCTGAACAGATCTCATCTCTAGTCACGACTAGAGATGAGCGTACTAGTTCAGAAAACTTTCGCTAATCTCAAAGTCAGCACGAAGGTTGCACATTCAGGTTCGTGTTCTGATTTTCGAGCATTTCATCAGAATTCGATAAATGATCAAGTTTCCGCTAAGGCTGTGATCTTACCAGCGGAACTGATCACAGTAAGATCATTACCATCGGTCAGAGAGCTGTGGGGACACACTGTCAGATGTGACCCGCAGGCTGTGACTATGACAGAGAGCAGCAAATTCCATGCTGTCAAATAACAGCATGAGCCTGCAGCTGCGATAGGAGGTAAAATGTTTACCTCCGGTCACTAGCGTCAGAAATGAATAAGAAACGTGTTTGCTCGATTAGCACATTTTACTTCAACCCATGCACACTGTTGTGACCTTTATGGATTAGTAATAAAGGCTTTGAATTTTATTGTAAACAGTCACGTTGATAATTTATGTTTTGGTGGTGGGGGCGATCACTTTTTCACACAGGGCTCTGTAGGTTTGGATTTCTTTTTCCCTTAATAATAAAAACCTTTATTTAAAAACTGCATTTTGTGATTACTTGAGTTCTCTTTGGCTAATATTTAAGTTTGTTTTGTGATATGAAAAATTTAAGTGTGACAAACGTGCAAAAGAATAGAGAATCAGGAAGGGGGCAAACACTTTTTAACATAACTGTATCTATTTATCTATTTTATCTATCTATTCTGATGATTCTGGCTGTGAATTTACTATACTTGGCTGATGAAACTGCAGGTGTCCCTTGAGATACAGGTACTTCTCACAAAATTAGAATATCATCAAAAAGTTAATTTATTTCAGTTTTTGAATATAAAAAGTGAAACTCCTATATTCTATAGAGTCATTACACACAGAGTGATCTATTTCACGTGTTTATTTCTGTTAATGTTGATGATTATGGCTTACAGCCAATGAAAACCCAAAAGTCATTATCTCAGTAAATTAGAATACTTTATAGCACCAACTTGAAAAATGAATTTAAAATCTGAAATGTTGTCCTACTGAAATGTATGTTCAGTACATGCACTGAATACTTGGTCGGGGCTCCTTTTGCATTAATTACTGCATCAATGTGGCATGGCATGGAGGCGATCAGCCTGTGGCACTGCTGATGGGTTATGGAAGCCCAGGTTGCCTTGAAAGCAGCCTTCAGCTCATCTGCATTGTTGGGTCTGGTGTCTCTCATCTTCCTCTTGACAATATTCCATAGATTCTCTATGGGGTTAAGGTCAGGCGAGTTTGCTGCCAATCAAGCCCAGTGATACTGCTGTTTGCAAACCAGGTATTGGTACTTTTGGCAGTGCGGACAGGTGCCAAGTTCTGCTGGGGAGTAAAATTTCCATCTCCAAAAAGCTTGTCGGCAGAGGGAAGCATGAAGTGTTCTAAAATTTCCAGGTAGACGGCTGCGCTGACTTTGGTCTTGATAAAACACAGTGGACCTACACCAGCAGATGACATGGCTCCCCAAACCATCACTGATTGTGGAAACTTCACACTAGACCTCAAGCAGCTTGGATTGTGGCCTCTCCACTCTTCCTCCAGACTCTGGGACCTTGATTCCCAAATTAAATGCAACATTTACTTTCATCTGAAAACAACACCTTGGACCACTGAGCAACAGTTCAGTTCCTTTTCTCCTTGGCCCAGGTAAAACGCATCTGGTGTTGTATATTGGTCATGAGTGGCTCGACACAAGGAATACGACATTGTAGCCCATGTCCTGGACACGTCTGTGTGTGGTGGCTCTTAAAGCAATGACTCCAGCAGCAGTTCACTCCTTGTGAATCTCCCCCAAATTTTTGAATGGGCTTTCCTTAACTATCCTTTGAAGGCTGCGGTTATCCCGGTTGATTGTGCACCTTTTTCACCATACTTTTTATTTCCACTCAACTTTCCATTAATATGCTTGGATACAGCACTCTGTGAACAGCCAGCTTCTTTAGCAATGACCTTTTGTGGCTTACCCTCCTTGTGAAGTATGTCGATGACTGCCTTCTGGACATCTGTCAGGTCAAGAGCCTTCCCCATGATTGTGGAGCTACTGAAACAGACTAAGGCCTCTTTCACACATCAGGTTTTCTGCTTCAGGCGCGATCCGGCGCTTTTGACTAAAACCGGATCCGTCGAAATGCAATGCCGGATCCGGTTTCCCCCCCATTGACTTGCATTAGAGCCGGATCGAGCTGGATGGCCATGCGTTTCATCCGATTTTCGCCGGATCCGGCAATGTGAGGCAATCCGGCGTCTGGAAAAAACGGTGACTGTAACGTTTTTTGTATCCGTCGAAAAAGCCGGACACGCCAGATCCGGCGTGTCCGGCTTTTTCATACAATGAAAGCCTATGAGCGCCGCAATGCGCCGGATCCGGTTTCTTTGGTCTGAGCATGCTCAGTAGCTCTGCCCACAGGACATATATAAAAGCAAGACAATGGGACCCTCAGCCACACCCAACATGCCACCCAAGCCAAGAACCAGGAGCAGGAGAAGGCAGCAGACATCTGCAGCAGCAGCACCATCAGCACCACCCCAAATGGAGCAGCATGCTGAACAACGGGAGGGGAGTCCAGCAGCAGATGAGAGACGGTAATTATCAAATCCCCCATTCCTCCAAACTAGGGCTATGGAATATCAAGATATTCATTGGCCCTTTGTTTCTCTTTATTCAACAGCCACCCAATAGATGCAGCAGCAGCAGCAGCAATGGCAGCAGCAGAAACACCACCCACAGCCATGGAGTCTGGCCATGAGGAAGACAGCACATCTTCTGGGAGCCCTCCCTCGCATCGTCAGCGTTTGATGGTAAGTTTTTATTTCCAAAATCCATCATCTCTGTAATATATGTGTATTCATTGCCTTTTATTTCAAAACAGGAATCACAAGATGAAGAGGAGCTCCCAGAAGAAGAAGGAAGGGGTGGACAGACACTTGGAGTGGGCTCACAATTGGTAAGTTTTTTGCATCAAACGAAGAAACACAACATCACACTACACACAACACATAGAAAACAATGTTCTGCAGACCACACACAGCAAACAAATGCCTACATCCAAAGACATAACATTTTTTGTTTTCTTCTCTAGTCTTCCCAATCTGGTGCTCGGCCAAGAGGTCCTCGCAGTGCCTCCCAGGGTCGTCGGCGACAGCAACGCGGCGGTCACCAGCGTGTAAGTATAAATATTTTTGCTTTGTTTTTTTTGCACTTTTTATTTCATTTCTTTTGTGGAGGCTAATTATGTTATTTTTGTCTTTTTCTTTAACAGCCTTCACAGCGTGCTCCCGACTCTGACGGTGAGGATGGAGGGACTGATGTGGACCGCCTCATCGATCTCGTCAGAGAAAGGAAGCCGCTCTGGAATATGGCTGACCGACACCACGCTGACCTGATCGTTACCCGACGACTCTGGGAGGAAATCTGTTCGCTCCTTGTGGACCGCTGGGAGGACCTCGAAGCTCGGGCCCAGATTAAAGAGCGTAAGTACAGTATATACAGTACCGGTTGCTTGATTTAAACCAGTGTTTCCCGAACTCCAGTCCTCGTGGTCCCCACGGATCATGTGTTCAGGATTTCTATTTACTTTGGAAATCCTGAAAACATGACCCCTGGGGACCATGAGGACTGGAGTTTGGGAAACACTGATGTTGTATACTAACCACTTTGTCCTTTCTCGTTTCAGGGGAGAGAATTGTGAAGCGGTGGCGGTCTGTGAGGGATCGTTTCAAGAAGGAGTTCAATAAAGAGATGCGGGCCCCGAGTGGATCTGGAGGACGCAGGAGCAAGTACAAGTACGCACAAGCCCTGTCGTTCCTCCGGGAGACAATGCTCACCAGAAGGTAAATATTACACACCACATGTGACAAAAAAATGTTTAGATGTAACTTTTTTTTTTCAGCCAGGGCCATACCATGTCACTATTTTAATTGTTTTATTTTCTCTTTATTCCACAGCACGGTGAGCAGCACTCGGGAGCCTGCACGATTGGACCCTTCTGAGGCGATCCCTGAGGAGACCGGCACCGAGGGAGACTTCGACCGCCCCGGTACATCTGCACCTTCCCAGCCTTCCCACACATTCGACCCATCTGTCCCATCCACCAGCACAGGAGCATCGTGGCCGCCTACATTACATGAAGCTGCTGGTGAGGAGATCGCTTTCCCTTTACCCCACCCTTCTGCCCCTGCCACCTCTAGTACACCTGCGGGTACTGGGCGGCAGCGGCAGAGGGGTCAGGAAAAGACTTATGCGCCAGAGTTCTTGCATCTGAATGCATCTTTCCAGAACTGTCTAAAAGTCTTGTCAGAGCAAATCTCCGCAGGCTATCAGCAGATCAACTCCAGCATTCTGGAGGTGAAGACACTTCTGCAAACCATGCATTCAGAAGCAAGATCTTCGCCAAACCACACCTTTTTCAGGTCTGTTGTGGAGCGCATGGAAACGCTCTCTCCTGCCCAGCAGATGCATGTAATGCATTCATGCCACGCTGCTCTCCAGCAAGTTACCTCCCAACCTCCTCCTCCCACCACAGTAGTTCCTCCACCTGCACCCCCTCCAGCCACTTTCCATCCTCCCCCTCCTATTACATCTACACCCCCTCCAGCCACTTTCCATCCTCCCCCTCCTATTACATACCATCCACCTCCCCAGCACCATCCACCTCCCCAGCACCATCCACCTCCCCAGCACCAGCAACCTCCCCAGCACCAGCAACCTCCCCAGTACCAGCAACCTCCCCAGTACCAGCAACCTCCCCAGTACCAGCAACCTCCCCAGTACCAGCAACCTCCCCAGTACCTGCAAACTCCCCAGTTCCAGCAACCTCCCCAGTACCAGACATCTCCCCACTTCCAGCAACCTGCCCCGTACCAGACATCTCCCCACTTCCAGAAACCTGCCCCGTACCAGACATCTCCCCACTTCCAGCAACCTGCCCCGTACCAAACTCCTTCCCCATACAACTTGCCATCAACATCATCTGCTCCTACAGTCCCTGCCCAACCCTCCACTCCACCACCCACCACCTCTTCTGCTTCCCACATGTCCACCCATTCTGTAGTTTTTTCCACACCTTCACCTCTAACTGTTCCTTCCCCACCACGATCCCAGTCCTCTCTCCACACTCCCAGTGTCGAAGTGTCCCGCAGCCCCTACAGCAGTATTTCCACCACACACTACACAGATTTATAATGTGTGTATTTAAATAAAAATGACCAGTTTTATGGTTTCAAAGCTTTATTAAACAAGTTTATTAAAATTTTAAAAAAGTTTACTAAAAAAAACATTTTTCAATAAAAGTTAAATTATTTTACACTGGTTGTCTGTCATTTCTTTCTGCGGCGAAAAAGGTTAAATACAGGGTATTTAAAAGGTAAAAAGGTATTCAAAACCAGGTATATAACTGTGGGTAAATTTTAGCTTTTTGCCACAGTTGTGTTCCTGGTTGTGTTTGAAGCAAAGTATTTCACCTAAAAAGTTGTGTTTATTGTTGGTGATTTCCTAACAATGTACACAACTTTTGTTACAAGGTGAAATACTTTGCATAAAACACAACCAGGTACACACCTGTGGCCTAAAGCTAAAAATAGAGACCATGACAAGATAGCCAACTTTGGTTGGCAAAGGTATATACTGTTGGTACAGAAGGTACACAAGTTTGGTTGGGCACAAATCTTTCACACTCTGTCATCCTGCCAGTGTACTCTGCCTTGAGGTGACATAAAGTATAGTGCAAAATTGTCCCTCATTACTGAAACCGTCACAGAACTTCTAGTGGTAATGTCATGGTAATCTTGCAAGGTGGTTTCTTCAGAGGTGTCCTCAATGGAAATGGGTTCCTTGCAGATAACAAAATTGTTGAGTACCACGCACGCTTTGATCACCTCGTCCACAGTTTCTGTCTTGAGGTTGATCGCAGTCAATAGGACCCGCCATTTGGCTGTCAGAATACCAAAGGTACATTCAACCATTCTTCTTGCTCTTGTGAGGCGGTAATTAAAAATACGTTTTGATCTTGTCAATCCTCTGCTAGAGTACGGTTTCAAAAGGTGTTCTGACAGCTGGAAGGCTTCATCCCCTACACAGACAAATGGCATAGGTGGACCAGATGTTTGCGGCAGCGGTCTAGGTGGTGGGAACTGGAAGGTGTTTCCATACAGTTTACGCCCCATGGCAGACAGTTTGAAAACTTGAGAGTCATTGGAGCGGCCATAGGCCCCAATATCAACCGCAATAAATTTGTATTCCGCGTCAGCGATGGCCATGAGGACAATTGAAAAATATTTCTTGTAATTGAAATGTTCCGATCCCGATCCAGCTGGCTTTACAATGCGGATATGTTTCCCGTCCACAGCGCCCAAGCAGTTGGGAAACTGACATATCTGTTGAAACTTGTCAGCAATTTCAATCCACCTCTCTGTTGTGGGCTCTGGTAAAAACTCTTCAGCTAAGGAGTCCCACAGTGCACGGCATGTGTACTTCACTATTCCAGATATGGTGGAAATCCCGAGTCTGTACTGGAAATGCAGTGACGAAAGGGATTCTCCAGTTGCAAGAAATCTGTGGTGAATTAAAAAACAATAAATTAGTTTTAAATCACAGCATTACATACCAAAACTGAGCTATAACACTTGGAGATACAAACTACCACCAACAAGATTGCAGTGAAAGTGTGCTCTGATGCGATCACATCCAATAAATGTGGCTTACCTTAAAGTCACCATCAGACGCTCTGTGGGTGAAACAGAGAAGCGGCAATAGGTGTCCGCTTTTCTTATGAGGTGTGCAATGCGCTCCACCAAGTAATCAAAATTCTCCATTTTCATCCTAACATATCCAAAAAATTTATCCGGGTTTCGTCGAAGGTCCATGCAGAGTGTAGAATAGACCCCACGCGTCATTCTCTTGGCTGTGATGGGGTGGATCCACAAACGTTGTCTACGATGCCTGATGCGCTGCTGTCTCGCTCTCTCCTTCTCCAGAACAATCACCCTCAAACGATTCGCCTCCGCTATAAAATCCGCCAAATTCTTCAAAATATTTCCAATGACAACATCCATCTTCGCCAGTAACTTGCTCTTCTCTCCAACCTGCACTTTCTCCTCTACAACCTGTCAAAGAAGGGCTGTAGGAACATGCTATATATAGTTTTCCAGTAGCCAATCCCGTTCGGAAGGCCACAAGGGTCAATTTTAAAAACCGGATCCGGCGTAATCCGTCGAAAAACGGATAGAAAAACGGATGAACCGGATGAGACGGATCCGGTTTTGTCTGTCAAGAAAAAGACGGATCCGGCAGAAAACCGGATCCGTCACATCCGGTTTTACTAAACATTTGCCGGATCCGGCGTTCCGGCACGACGCCGGATCGCGCCTGACGCCGAAAACCTGAAGTGTGAAAGTAGCCTAAAGGACTTTTTTAAACACTTAGGAAGCCTTTGCAGATGCTTTTTGTTAATTATTCTAGTTTACTAAGATAAAATGACTTTTGGGTTTTCATTGGCTGTAAGCCATAATCATCAAAATTAACACAAATAAACACGTGAAATAGATCACTGTTTGTAATGTCTGTATATAATATATGAGTTTCACTTTTTGTATTGAAGAACTGAAATAAATTAACTTTTTGATGATATTCTAATTTTGTGCGAAGCATCTGTATGTGCTTAAAAATTGGACGTCATGCACATGGTCCGTGTGCCGTCCAATGTTTTCTCGCACCCATTGGCTTGGATTGGTGAGTGTGATTCAACTCTCGCATCCACTCGCACCATGCTGCGATTTTTTTCCTCTGTCCGATAGATCTGAAGAAAAACTCGCAGATGAGCACTGACTCATAGAATTACATTGATCAGAGTGTAATACGATGTTTTCTCGCATTGCTCTCGTCAGATTTATACGCTCGTGTGCACAATCCCTTACTAATCACTAATTGTCTTTAGCTTCTAATTCTATATTTTGAGGTTTACTACTTATGACCTACACAAGCCAGAAGACCATATAATATTACCCAATGACTGGTTACGTAGATCTTATTTCCTCGCCATCTGTACAATCTCCCACTCCGGTGTCCAAAGAGTAAAAATAACTGCCTGAGAATTCATGTAAATTCAGATATCGTCAGACGTTTCTCTGGCGTCTCTCCAGAAATAATCTTGGAAATACAAGTTGGAACCTAAACAATATTTTGTCTTTGCTAGAATATTTTAATTATCGCTGCTTTCAATTTGACAGCGCACACCATGTGTTGCAGGCTTCACGCGCAGTAAAGGGAAGATGCCAGTTCTTGGCTTCTTTAAATGGCGCCACACACACCACACATAATAACGGGAGATCAAATCAGGATAAGTACAGTCGCTTCCAGAGCCATAAAGCCGGCATTGTACTTGTGCATGGTTCTGAATCTTCTTAATTAGGAATAGGAAATTTTAGCCAAACTCAATTTCTATCATCTTCCAAAGAACAATGCGGAGCTCATCTGATTTTCACTCTTTTCATACATTTTAGTTTATCAGTCCCATTTGCTTCTGCATGTAATACATACTGCCTGTAGCATCTCAATAAATGTGTTACATGACTCCAATATGTCTACAAAGGATTCTTCATTATGAATACATGCTTAAAGGGGAAAGTCCTCTTTTAACTCCAACTCATGTCAAAAATGAGAAAATCAGCCAGAGTTATCCTAAGTCTATGTTCATGCTTCTATTGGGTGTTTACATCAAGAGTCTATGTCTGACGTAAGCCTCTGATTTGCCACTCTATGCCGATATATGAGAACTGCCTAAGGCCGGGATCACACATGTGAGAAACTCAGACAGGTCTCGCACGTTAATACTCGGGTGTTTTTGATGCATTTTTTGTGCGTTTTTTGAGTCGGTTTAGGCATGCTAGATTTGTCTCTTGTGCATGCTGATAAGGTTTAGTGGTGAAAAAAGTCCTATTCTAAAGAATCAGGTTTTGGCACAAAAAAACACAGCAAAACATGATACCTGCATTTTTGCGGATTTTTCCACACAGATTTGCAGGTAAAACTGCAGGTAAAGTGACCTGCTGTTTTCCTGCGGATTTGCCAGTGGTTTTCCCCTGTGGTTTGACACCTGGACAATGGAACAGGTGGCAAACCGTTGCGAAATCCGCAGAAAGAATTGACATGCTGCGGATTTAAATCCGCGCTGAAAAATCAACACCGTGGGCACTGCGGTTTTGAAACTACATTGGCTAACATGGTATACTGTACAATGCTTGGGGATCTGCAGGGCCAAATCCGCTGCGGATACGCAGCAGAATCCGCAGCGTGTGCACATACCCTTACAGTGTTTTTTCATTACCCGTTAAAGTCAATGGGTGAAAAATGCTGAAAAAAAACACACTAAAAGAAGTGACATGCTCTATGTCCAAAAAACTGTTCAAAGCACAAAATACTGATGACAAAAAAAACAAGGTGTGCACATGAAATTTCTGAAATCTCATAGGCTTTGCAGGCACTGTAAAACACAGCTGAAAATTTGCATAAAAAAATGCATTAAAAAAAACGCAGCCAAACAGCCTAGTGTGAACTTAGCCTAAAGAAAAATTTAAGTGAACGGAAGTTACTTGTCATTCTAGATATAGTCCGTGATCCAAAGTGGTTCTCCTTCTGAGAAAAAAGTAAACTCTCCTTTTTTTTTATTTCTGGCTAATAGACATAATCAAACCAGTTTGAGACAAATTGAATTCTCTTCAATTTAAAAAAAAATGGATTTGCCAAAATTCAAGTTTTTTGCATTCTTCGAATCCAGAAAAATGGTAGCTGTCTCTATGCCATCTTTCTAGATTGCACAGAGCCAGTAAGGAGTTATAAAATGAATAGTAAACTCACCTCGCCGTTCATCTGTTCGATTTGATACAGTTCCCCACCAGGTCCTTCGCTGGCTCCCTTCAATTCCGGTCTTTACTGATCTTGAGGGCAGGTAACATCCTCTTCTGGGTCTTCCTCCATCCTATCAGACCTATGTTGCTATTACAAAAATGGAAATACCAGAACATTTCCGCCTGTAGTTTAGCTCTAAAGTAAAGCCTTGCATATGGACAAAGTTGGAGCAAAAATATTGGTCCCGATTCATCAAAGATTTCATGACAGAATTCTGAAATCAACTTTGAAAAGATGCAAAATATAGGCGCAACTCGCAGTTGCATCAATATTCTGCATCTTTTTTCATTTTCATACGATATTTTTTTCTGCTTCCTCAAAATTGGAGGAATTGGCGAGGGATGGGGCATGGAGGGGGTGTAATGCTACATCTCACTTAATTCATGATAAGCTGTGGCGTCCACTACACCAGAAATCTCACTCCAGTACCTGACAGAAGTAAGATTTCTGGCTTAGTTCACCAAGGTGTGTGTTACTCATCAGAAGATCCAGATTCATGAAGGGGCATGCAGGGCTTCATGGATCAAGATGATCTGATTCCAGCATGGCCCTTCATCAAAACCAGTGTGAAAAATGCTTGTCTTGATGAATCGTACCAATTTGCTTTAGTGGTCTCATGCCATCTTCCTTAACTGAGGCCAGTAATTGACTACAACCACAAATATTGTAGATGGATCCTACCGTGAAACTAAAGACCGATTGGAAATAGCACAATGGCAGTTTATTCCATATTAATTGCATTTAATCCAATTTTTCCAATCCTTGATTAGCTGGAAGTATCATGCTCAAGTTTGTTACATCATGGGCACACAGTAAATGACAAGTAAAATTTGCTGCATCGGTATCTCTGATATTGAAGAAGCACTCCCATCAAAGTTTTTTTGCCATGTCTAGAATTGAGCAAAACGTGTCGGTCAAAGTCAAAAGTTGCCGACTTTAGCTAAAGTCGTGTTTCGCCGATCGAAACCCGACCATAGCGTGAGGTCGGCCATGAGGTCGCCGACCCACGTGCCAAAGTCGCGTTTCAAATAATGCTTCCAGCGCCTTTTCTCAGCCAATGATGGAGGACGCACACTGTGGGCAATGCAATGACATGGGCAGTGGCCACCACCATCTTAGAGAAGGGCATTGAAGTGATTGGCTGACTTTGTGTGGAGTCACAGTGGCTATAAAAGGCCGTGACCGCCGACCGCCATATTACTTCTGCCGATCTTAGAATAGGGAGAGGTGCTGCTGCTGATTCTGAATAGGGAGAGCGTTAGGCAGGGAAGAAGAAAAAAATAGCTTCTACTGATAGCGCTTTTCACTGTACAGTTAGTGTGCAGTGAAAGCGGAGGATTTTTGTTGTGTGCAGCAGCGCTGGTGGTGATTAGGCTGCCTTTTAAGGCTACCTGATAGCTGCATTGCTGTGTACACACTACTGTTTAAACTGCTTTTTTCAAAGCACTCCAAATTTTATTACTTTGTTCTGGTCAGTTACCGAGCGTTCATTTTTTCACACACCGTATAGCGGTGTACACTGCTCACACACTACCATGGACCGGCTGGTATCATGGACAAATACAAGATATCTGTGTGTGACTCTGGAAAAACAAACCGAGGAGATTTTCCATTTTTCCAGACCTACACCGTATAGAGCTGTCCGCTTTTCAAACCGTTTCATATTTCTGCTGTTTGATAACGGTCAAAACTATACAGAGACAGCGTGTGTCACTCCATATAAAAATAGACAGAGATTTACAATTTTCCATACATACATCGTATAGCGGTATACGCTCCTCACACGCTACCCTGTACCGACAGGTATCACGGACAAATACAAGCTAAGGGGGCGCGGCTGGTACTGATGGTGGTCGTGCATTGGCTGGTTATGGCAAAAGCACAATAGCAGCTAAGGCAGGAGGTGCTGAGCCTGCGTCATCGTCTGGCCCAAGAAGGCCTGTAAGGTTCCCTTTTCTTGGAGTAGGAAAACCGCTTTTAAAGCCGGAGCATCAGGAGCAGGTTTTGGCATACATTGTCGAAACAGCCACCAGCTCTATTGCCTCCTCTTCTGAACGTTCGAAACCTGCAAGCACGGAGTCGTCAGTGCAGGGTTCTGGTCAGGAAAAACACCTTTCCTTGTGTCCTTTACCCCCACCAAAAGTTAAGGATGCAGCAGCCCACACTTCAGATTACTCTATGGAGATCTTTTCACATACCATGCCTGGGTTATCCAGTCAAATTGTGAATTACCCAGTCCAAGATGAATCTGAAATGGAGTGCACTGATGCACAGCCACTGCTAGATGATTCTGCTGGTACATTGACCCAGAGCACTACATTGCCCTCGCAGTCTACTGAGCCAGAATCTGACCCTGATGAAACTCAGGTGCCCCTTCTCGCATACTATACCACCTTACACGGTGACACAGAGGAAGGTAAAGAGGAAGGTGCAGATGACTTTGAAGAGGAGGTGATGGATGACCCAATTCTTGACCCGGATTGGCATCCATTGGGGGAGGAAGGTGGCGCTGGCAATAGTTCAGATAAGGAGAAGGATCCGCAGCAGGCATTGAAATTGCAGGAGCAGTTATCTGCCAGGCCAGTAGCTGTCCAAAAACGTGGACCAAAAACTAAAAGAATTGCAGGACAGCTTGGCCAAATGGTCAACTTAGCACCGCGTGCAAGGCCAGAAAATGTATACCATAGTAGGAAGAGTGCAGTGTGGCACTTCTTTGTCCAAAATCCTACTGATGAGGCAAAGGTTACCTGAAAGAAATGCGGAAGGACCTTTAGCCGAGGTAAACAACTCAGAAATTTGAAATACCAGTTGCAAGCTTAGATATTTAACCAACATGCACTTGCAAGCGTGGATGGACTACAAAACTGCAGGTAGCACATGTGCACCTGCTCCGACTGAAGGTAGCCAGCAACGCTCCATCACTTCCCCCACTGTACGACCACCGCCACCGTTAAGCACACTACCAGCACTAAATGTTGAGGCGTCGTCGCAAGGCCAAAGCACTCAGGGAATCACAATGGTTTTGCAACACAACACTGAATTTAGGCGATCACCACCAATACCATCACCAACCTCCTCTCACTCCGTCCGGTCCACCGCTACTTCCCCCATAAGCAGCTCTCCAGTCCAGCTCACCCTACTCATCCGCGTTCACTGTTTGAACACCTACATTGCCAAACTAATCTCATTAGAGATGATGCCCTACCGTTTCGTTGAAAGCGAAGCTTTCCGTGAGCTCATGGCCTACGCAGTCCCATGCTATGACCTACCCAGTCGGCACTTCTTTTCTCAAAAAGCCATCCCAGCCCTCCACCTGCATGTGAAAGACTGCATTGTCCATGCACTCAAGCAATCAGTGAGTGGAAAGGTGCTCCTCACAACAGATGCATGGTCCAGTAGGCATAGCCAGGGCCGCTACGTGTCCATCACTGCACACTGGGTTAATGTGGTGCATGCAGGCTCCACAGGGGACAGCGGCGGTGGAACAGTGCTGCCTAGCCTATGACATAGGAAACAGTTGGCTGCAGGCTTTCGACCCTTCTCCTCCTCCTCCTCCTCCATAAGCGAAAGCTCGTCCACAAAGCGCAGTCGCACGAGCACTGCATCCGCAGCTGGCAGTGTTGCACACGAGGTGTCCCACTATCGAACAGCTAGTGGTAAGCGTCAGCAGGCTGCGTTAAAGATGATGTCTTTGGGCAACAACAGACACACCATGGAGGTACTTGCCGACTACTTGCAGCGACAAACTGAATCATGGCTGGGCAGTCTACATCTTGAGCCAGGCAAGGTAGTCAGTGATAATTGCTGTAATTTTGTGGCAGCCATAGCCCTTGCAAAACTCATACACATACCTTGCCTGGCTCACACTTTGAACCTGGTGGTGCAGTGCTTCCCTAATAATTATCCGGAGTTAACATCCCTGCTCCATAAAGTGCAAAGACTGTGCTGTGCGAAGACTGTGCTGTGCTGACACTCCTGTCGTATGCATAAGCTGCAGCGATTGCTCCACCTCCTCAAGCACTGCCTAATCATAGACGTTGCAACAAGGTGGAACTCCACCCTGCACAGGGTTGAGAGGCTGTGTGAACAGAGGCAGGCTGTAATGCATTTGTGGGAGGATACACAGGCAGGCAGTTTGAGGGAAGTCATGGAATTGTTGGGTGTGCAGTGGTCAAAGCTGAAAGACCTCTGTAAAGTCCTTCAGTGTTTTGAGGAATGCACATGGCTGGATCTGGCATCTGCAGCAGAGAAGGAGGAACAGGAGGAGGAGGAGGAAAGCCTTGCTGACAGTCAGCCATTGTCTGGTCAGGGAACTGTCCTGGATGAGGTGGAGGAAGAAGAGGAGGAGGATGAGGGGGATGATTATTTTGGGCAGGAGGATGCTTCTCAGGGGGCAAGTGAAAATGTTGGCATTCCAAGGTCAGGTACAGGGTTTGTGCGTGACTGTAGGGATATGGATTTGCCAGAAAGTGCTCCTCCACCCAGCAGTGGCAGTGCATTATTGACACTTGGAACATTTGCCCACATGTGCGTTTATGCCTTGCGGATCCTAAAAAGGGACCCCGCATTGCCAAAATGATGAAGGATGATGACTACTGACTGGCCAGCATCCTCGATCCACGCTACAAAGGCAAATTACACAACATCATGCCACAGGAGAACCTAGAGATAATATTGGCTAACAAACAAGCAACTCTGGTAAACCGTTTGTTTGAGGCTTTCCCAGCACACAGCAGCGGTGCTGGTTCTCCCATAGTGGGCACAATGGAAGAGGTGTTCGTGGTGCACACAGCCGAAGTGGCGTAGGAGACAGGGATTTCTTGACCATGTTGTGGACTGATTGCTCAAGTACCGCGCACACGACTGCTAATACTGCATCGATTAAAAGTGACAGGAGACAGCAGTTGTCAACTATGGTTACAAACTACTTCTCCTCCCATATCGATGTTCTCCCTCACAGGTCATTCCCCTTTGACTATTGGACCTCTAAACTGGACACCTGGCCTGAATTGGCACAATATGCCTTACAGGAGCTCGCTTGCCCTGCTGCTAGTGTGTTATCTGAAAGAGTCTTCAGTAGAGTTGAGCGAAACGGGTCGAAAAAATTCAAAAGTCGCCGACTTTTGGCAAAGTCGGGTTTCATGAAACGAAACCCAACCCTAGGATGAGGTCGGCCACGAGGTCGGCGACTTACGCGCCAAAGTCGCGTTTCAAAAGTTTGTTTTGCGCTCTTTTTCAGCCAATCAGGATCCACGGACACTGTGGGCAACGTGATGACATAGGCACGGGTCACCACCATCTTTCAGAAGGGCATGCAAGTGATTGGCTTGCTTTGGTGGGCGTCACAGGGGGTATAAAAGGGCGCGCACGCCGACCGCCATCTTACTTCTGCCGATCTTAGTATAGGGAGAGGTTGCTGCTGATTCTGTAGGGAGAGCGTTAGGCAGGGAAGAAGACAAAAAAACTGCTTCTGCTGCTAGCGATTTGGCCTGCACAACACACAAGTCACTGTGTGTGCAGTGCAAGGGGAGGCTATATTGTGGTGTATCAGTGGTGTTGGTTGTTGGGCTGCCTTTTAAGGCTTCCTGACACGCTGGCATTGCTGTTTACCCACTGCTCCGCAAACTGCTTTTTTAAAAGCAATCCAATCTCCCTTATCCTCTCGTCACTTTGGTCACAGGCAGCTGTGCCATCGAGCGTGTCACATAGCGCTCAGATATCAGTGGGCCTCACACCATCCACAAGTGTCCAGTGTCCAAAATGTACGCAGAGATTCAAAATCTCCATTATCCTCTCATCACTTTGGTCACAGGCAGCTGTGCCATCGAGCATGTCACATAGCGCTCAGATATCAGTGGGCCTCACACCATCCACAAGTGTCCAGTGTCCAAAAGTGTACGCAGAGATTCAAAATCTCCATTATCCTCTCGTCACTTTGGTCACAGGCAGCTGTGCCATCGAGCGTGTCACATAGCGCTCAGATATCAGTGGGCCTCACACCATCCACAAGTGTCCAGTGTCCAAAAGTGTACGCAGAGATTCAAAATCTCCATTATCCTCTTGTGACTTTGGTCACAGGCAGCTGTGCCATCGAGCGTGTCACATAGCGCTCAGATATCAGTGGGCCTCACACCATCCACAAGTGTCCAGTGTCCAAAAGTGTACGCAGAGATTCAAAATCTCCATTATCCTCTCGTCACTTTGGTCACAGGCAGCTGTGCCATCGAGCGTGTCACATAGCGCTCAGATATCAGTGGGCCTCACACCATCCACAAGTGTCCAGTGTCCAAAAGTGTACGCAGAGATTCAAAATCTCCATTATCCTCTCGTCACTTTGGTCACAGGCAGCTGTGCCATCGAGTGTGTCACATAGCGCTCAGATATCAGTGGGCCTCACACCATCCACAAGTGTCCAGTGTCCAAAAGTGTACGCAGAGATTCAAAATCTCCATTATCCTCTCGTCACTTTGGTCACAGGCAGCTGTGCCATCGAGCGTGTCACATAGCGCTCAGATATCAGTGGGCCTCACGCAATCCACAAGTGTCCAGTGTCCAAAAGTGTACGCAGAGATTCAAAATCTCCATTATCCTCTCGTCACTTTGGTCACAGGCAGCTGTGCCATCGAGCGTGTCACATAGCGCTCAGATATCAGTGGGCCTCACACAATCCACAAGTGTCCAGTGTCCAAAAGTGTACGCAGAGATTCAAAATCTCCATTATCCTCTCGTCACTTTGGTCACAGGCAGCTGTGCCATCGAGCGTGTCACATAGCGCTCAGATATCAGTGGGCCTCACACCATCCACAAGTGTCCAGTGTCCAAAAGTGTACGCAGAGATTCAAAATCTCCATTATCCTCTCGTCACTTTGGTCACAGGCAGCTGTGCCATCGAGCGTGTCACATAGCGCTCAGATATCAGTGGGCCTCACACAATCCACAAGTGTCCAGTGTCCAAAAGTGTACGCAGAGATTCAAAATCTCCATTATCCTCTCGTCACTTTGGTCACAGGCAGCTGTGCCATCGAGCGTGTCACATAGCGCTCAGATATCAGTGGGCCTCACACAATCCACAAGTGTCCAGTGTCCAAAAGTGTACGCAGAGATTCAAAATCTCCATTATCCTCTCGTCACTTTGGTCACAGGCAGCTGTGCCATCGAGCGTGTCACATAGCGCTCAGATATCAGTGGGCCTCACACCATCCACAAGTGTCCAGTGTCCAAAACTGTACGCAGAGATTCAAAATCTCCATTATCCTCTCGTCACTTTGGTCACAGGCAGCTGTGCCATTGAGCGTGTCACATAGCGCTCAGATATCAGTGGGCCTCACACCATCCACAAGTGTCCAGTGTCCAAAAGTGTACGCAGAGATTCAAAATCTCCATTATCCTCTCGTCACTTTGGTCACAGGCAGCTGTGCCATCGAGCGTGTCACATAGCGCTCAGATATCAGTGGGCCTCACACCATCCACAAGTGTCCAGTGTCCAAAAGTGTACGCAGAGATTCAAAATCTCCATTATCCTCTCGTCACTTTGGTCACAGGCAGCTGTGCCATCGAGCGTGTCACATAGCGCTCAGATATCAGTGGGCCTCACACCATCCACAAGTGTCCAGTGTCCAAAAGTGTACGCAGAGATTCAAAATCTCCATTATCCTCTCGTCACTTTGGTCACAGGCAGCTGTGCCATCGAACGTGTCACATAGCGCTCAGATATCAGTGGGCCTCACACAATCCACAAGTGTCCAGTGTCCAAAAGTGTACGCAGAGATTCAAAATCTCCATTATCCTCTCGTCACTTTGGTCACAGGCAGCTGTGCCATCGAGCGTGTCACATAGCGCTCAGATATCAGTGGGCCTCACACAATCCACAAGTGTCCAGTGTCCAAAAGTGTACGCAGAGATTCAAAATCTCCATTATCCTCTCGTCACTTTGGTCACAGGCAGCTGTGCCATCGAGCGTGTCACATAGCGCTCAGATATCAGTGGGCCTCACACCATCCACAAGTGTCCAGTGTCCAAAAGTGTAAGCAGAGATTCAAAATCTCCATTATCCTCTCGTCACTTTGGTCACAGGCAGCTGTGCCATCGAGCGTGTCACATAGCACTCAGATATCAGTGGGCCTCACACCATCCACAAGTGTCCAGTGTCCAAAAGTGTACGCAGAGATTCAAAATCTCCATTATCCTCTCGTCACTTTGGTCACAGGCAGCTGTGCCATCGAGCGTGTCACATAGCGCTCAGATATCAGTGGGCCTCACACCATCCACAAGTGTCCAGTGTCCAAAAGTGTACGCAGAGATTCAAAATCTCCATTATCCTCTCGTCACTTTGGTCACAGGCAGCTGTGCCATCGAGCGTGTCACATAGCGCTCAGATATCAGTGGGCCTCACACCATCCACAAGTGTCCAGTGTCCAAACGTGTACGCAGAGATTCAAAATCTCCATTATCCTCTCGTCACTTTGGTCACAGGCAGCTGTGCCATCGAGCGTGTCACATAGCGCTCAGATATCAGTGGGCCTCACACAATCCACAAGTGTCCAGTGTCCAAAAGTGTACGCAGAGATTCAAAATCTCCATTATCCTCTCGTCACTTTGGTCACAGGCAGCTGTGCCATCGAGCGTGTCACATAGCGCTCAGATATCAGTAGGCCTCACACAATCCACAAGTGTCCAGTGTCCAAAAGTGTACGCAGAGATTCAAAATCTCCATTATCCTCTCGTCACTTTGGTCACAGGCAGCTGTGCCATCGAGCGTGTCACATAGCGCTCAGATATCAGTGGGCCTCACACCATCCACAAGTGTCCAGTGTCCAAAAGTGTACGCAGAGATTCAAAATCTCCATTATCCTCTCATCACTTTGGTCACAGGCAGCTGTGCCATCGAGCGTGTCACATAGCGCTCAGATATCAGTGGGCCTCACACCATCCACAAGTGTCCAGTGTCCAAAAGTGTACGCAGAGATTCAAAATCTCCATTATCCTCTCGTCACTTTGGTCACAGGCAGCTGTGCCATCGAGCGTGTCACATAGCGCTCAGATATCAGTGGGCCTCACACCATCCACAAGTGTCCAGTGTCCAAAAGTGTACGCAGAGATTCAAAATCTCCATTATCCTCTCGTCACTTTGGTCACAGGCAGCTGTGCCATCGAGCGTGTCACATAGCGCTCAGATATCAGTGGGCCTCACACCATCCACAAGTGTCCAGTGTCCAAAAGTGTACGCAGAGATTCAAAATCTCCATTATCCTCTCGTCACTTTGGTCACAGGCAGCTGTGCCATCGAGCGTGTCACATAGCGCTCAGATATCAGTGGGCCTCACAACATCCACAAGTGTCCAGTGTCCAAAAGTGTACGCAGAGATTCAAAATCTCCATTATCCTCTCGTCACTTTGGTCACAGGCAGCTGTGCCATCGAGCGTGTCACATAGCGCTCAGATATCAGTGGGCCTCACACAATCCACAAGTGTCCAGTGTCCAAAAGTGTACGCAGAGATTCAAAATCTCCATTATCCTCTCGTCACTTTGGTCACAGGCAGCTGTGCCATCGAGCGTGTCACATAGCGCTCAGATATCAGTGGGCCTCACACAATCCACAAGTGTCCAGTGTCCAAAAGTGTACGCAGAGATTCAAAATCTCCATTATCCTCTCGTCACTTTGGTCACAGGCAGCTGTGCCATCGAGCGTGTCACATAGCGCTCAGATATCAGTGGGCCTCACACAATCCACAAGTGTCCACTGTCCACAAGTGTGTGCAGAAA
Source organism: Dendrobates tinctorius (assembly GCF_039654945.1). Taxonomy (NCBI): domain Eukaryota; kingdom Metazoa; phylum Chordata; class Amphibia; order Anura; family Dendrobatidae; genus Dendrobates; species Dendrobates tinctorius. The sequence goes on along the minus strand of NW_027361752.1, from coordinate 35,624,445 downwards.
TTCTAAAACTCCCCTGTCCTATAGACACCTTGTACCTTGTTTTACATTACTATATAGTTTGTTGGATTTTGTCTACATTTCTATCAAAAATGAGGAAGGCTGGTGGAAGAGGCCGTGGAATTGGTCGGGGGTTGGCAGCTGGTAATGATGGTGTTGGTGGTGGATCTGATGATAGTGGCAAGAGCAAAATAGGACCGAATGCAGGAGGTGCTGACCCTGCGTCATCGTCTGGCTACATAAGGCCTCGAACGCTTAGTTTTCTAGGAGTTGGCAAACCGCTTTTAAAGGCAGAGCATCAGGAAAAAGTTTTGTCTTACATTGCTGACTCAGCCTCCAGCTCTATCGCCTCCTCTTCTTCAGTTGTAAAAAGTAAAAGCACTGAGTCGTCATTGGAGGCTCATGTTCATGAACCACACCTTTCCTTGTGTCCTTCACCCCAACCAAGATTGAAGGATGACGCAGGCCATACTACTGTTTACTCCATGGAGCTGTTTTCACATACCATGCCTGGATTATCAAGTGAAATGGTGAATTACCCAGGCCAAGATGAATCTGACATGGAGTGCACTGATGCACAGCCGCTGATGGATGATTCTGCTGGTACATTCACTCAGAGCACTACATTGTCCTCGCAGTGTACAGAGCCAGATTCTGACCCTGATGAGACTCAGGTGCCCCTTCCCGCACACTATACCACCATACACGGTGACACAGAGGAAGGTGCACATGACATAGAAGAGGAGGTGATGGATGACCCAGTTGTTGACCCAGATTGGCATCCATTGGGGGAAGAGGGTGCTGCTTCCAATAGCTCAGATGAGGAGCATCCACAGCAGACATCGACATCGCAGCAGCTGTAATCTGGCAGGCCCGGAGCACTCCAAAGACAGGTTCCAAACATCAAAAGAGTTGCTGGACAGCTTGTCCAGAGGGTCAAAAGATCACAGCGTGCTAGGCCGCAAAATGTCTGCCAAAGTAGGAAGAGTGCAGTGTGGCACTTTTTTGAACAAAATCCTCATGATCAGGCCAAGGTTATCTGTAAGAAGTGCGCAAAGACCTTTAGCCGAGGGAAAAATCTGAAAAATTTGAATACCAGTTGCATGCTTAGACATTTAACCAGCATGCACTTGCAAGCGTGGACACAACACCAAACCTCAAGTGCCACATGTGCAACTGATCACAACGAAGGTAGTCAGCAACGCTACATTGTTTCCCCCACTGTAAGCCCACCGGTTAGCACAGCAGCAAATGTTGAGGTGTCGTTGCAAGGCCACAGCAGTCAGGGAATCCCACTCTTATATCAACGAAAGACTGATTCTAGGCCATCAGAAAGAACACCAACTCCATCACCATCATCAACCCTCTCTCAGTCCGCCCTGTCCACCGCTACTTCCACCATATGCAGCTCTCAAGTCCAGCTCACCCTCCCAGACACTATGAGTAGGTCAAGAAAGTACTCAGTCTCTCATCCGCGTACACTGGGTTTGAACGCCCACATTGCCAAACTAATCTCGTTTGAGATGATGCCCTTTCGGTTGGTGGAAAGCACAGCTTTCCACGAACTCATGGCCTATGCAGTACCACGCTATGACCTACCCAGTCGCCACTTCTTCTCTCGCAAAGCCATCCCAGCCCTCCACCATCATGTGAAAGACCGCATTGTCCATGCACTCAAGCAGTCAGTGAGCGGAAAGGTGCACCTCACAACTGATGCATGGTCCAGTCAGCATGGCCAGGGCCGTTACGTGTCCATCACTGCGCACTGGGTTAATGTGGTGGATGCAGGGTCCACAGGGGACATCGGTGGTGGGACAGTGCTGCCTAGCCCACGGTATAGGAAACAGTTGGCTGTAGGCGTTCGACCCTCCTCCTCCTCCTCCAGAAGCGAAAGCTCGTCCACAGAGCGCAGTCGTACGAGCACTCCATCTGCAGCTGCCACTGTTGCACACGATGTGTCCCCCTATCGAGCAGCTAGTGGAAAGCGTCAGCAGGCTGTGTTGCAGATGATGTGTTTGGGCGACAGACACACCGCCGAGGTGCTGGCCGAGTACTTGAAGCGATAAACTGAGTCATGGCTGGGCAGTGTACATCTTGAGGCAGGCAAGGTAGTTAGTGATAACGGCCGTAATTTTGTGGCAGCCATAGCCCTTTCAAAACTCAGCCACATACCTTGCTTGGCTCACACCTTGAACCTGGTGGTGCAGTGCTTCCTCAAAAATTATCCGGAGTTAACAGCCCTGCTCCAGAAGGTGCGAAGACTGTGCGCGCACATCCGCCGGTCGCCTGTACACTCCGTTCGTATGCAGAAGCTGCAGCGATTGCTCCACCTTCCCAACCACCGCCTCATTATCGACATTGCAACAAGGTGGAACCCCACCCTGCACATGGTGGAGCGGCTGTGCGAGCAGAGGCAGGCCATAATGCATTTGTGGGAGGATACACGGCCAGGTACTTTGAGAGCAGACATGGAGTTGACAGGCGTGCAGTGGTCGAAGCTGAAAGACCTTTGTAAAGTCCATCAGTGTTTTGAGGAATGCACACGGCTGGTAAGCGCAGACGACGCCATCCTAAGCATGAGCATCCCACTTATGCGTCTGCTCATGCAAACTTTGACGCACCTTAAGGAGCAGGCGTCTGCAGCCAATGTTGATGAGGAGGAAGAGGAGGAGGGAATCCTTGATGACATTCAGCCATTGTCTGCTCAGGGACCTCTCCTGGACGAGGTGGAGGAAGAAGAGGAGGAGGAGGAGAAGGATGATGGGGATGATTACTTAGGGAAGGAGGATGCATCTCGTGGGGCAAGTGAAAATGTTGGCGTGGCAAGGTCTGGTACAGGGTTTGTGCGTGACTGGAGGGATGTGGATTTGCCAGAAAGTGCTCCTCCACCCAGCACTCGCAGTGCATCCTTGACACCGGGAACATTGGCCCACATGTCAGATTATGCCTTGCGGATCCTAAAAAGGGACCCCCGCATTGCCAAAATGATGAACGATGACGACTACTGGTTTGCCAGCATCCTGGATCCACGCTATAAAGGCAAATTACAAAACATCATGCCACAGGAGAACCTTGACCTAATATTGGCTAATAAACAAGCAACTCTGGTAAATCGGTTGCTTGAGGCATTCCCAGCGCACAGCAGCGGTGATGGTTCTCACAAGAGCCGTACGGGCCGGGGGCAGCTTGGCAGAGGTGTTCGTGGTGCACACAGCAGAAGTGGCGTTGGAGACAGGGGTTTCATGACAATGTTGTGGACTGATTTTTCAAATACCGCTCACACAACTGGTAATACTGCATCGATGGAAAGTGACAGGAGACAGCAGTTGTCAACTATGGTTACAAACTACTTTTCCTCCCATATCGATGTTCTCCCACACAGGTCATTCCCCTTTGACTATTGGGCCGCTAAACTGGACACCTGGCCTGAATTGGCCCAATATGCCTTACAGGAGCTCGCTTGCCCAGCTGCAAGTGTGCTATCGGAAAGAGTCTTCAGTGCAGCTGGATCAATCCTGACAGAAAAAAGGACCCGTCTGTCAACCCAAAATGTGGATGATCTAACCTTCATTAAAATGAACCACGCATGGGTTTCCAAGGATTTTGTCCCACCTTCCCCTGATGACACATAGGGTGACAGAAAAATGGCTTGCTTTGGTCCACCTCTTCCTGGTACTTCACCTATTTCGCCTTTTGCATCAGCTGAATGTCCAACATCAACATATGCCACTTTCTAAAACTCCATAACTGTGCTGCCTCCCCCCCCATGGCCGGGGTCACCACCTACCGCACGACACCGTGCGAGTGCCGTTGCCCTGGACAGGTGGGTAGGCCGACTCTTGTGCGCGGGCACTGGCTCAGGGTCCCTCATAGTGCAATCAAGTGTCTCTGACGGTGGTGGTGCACACCCGCCGTCAGACACACCGCTGTACTATGAGGGGCCCAGTGCCAGTACCGACGCCCACGAGTGGGCCCCCCTTGCTTGGCCAGGGCCCCAGCATTTGCAATCTTTACCTCTCCCTGCTCCTCCGCTGTGTAATCTGGGCCGTCAAATCCATACTGTGCCTGACACCGTCTGAGCCTGCCTCCTGAGACATATATTTTGAATGTGTACGCTATCCATACATGTTATCCAGGGATACGGTACCCTTTCTAACCTTTGTGCAATGACGTGCAATCCATACTGGGCCTAACACCGTCTGAGCCTGCCTCATGCTGTATAGACATATATTTTGAATGTGTACGCTATCCATACATGTTATCCGGGGATACGGTACCCTTTCTAACCTTTGTGCAATGACGTGCAATCCATACTGGGCCTAACACCGTCTGAGCCTGCCTCATGCTGTATAGACATATATTTTGAATGTGTACGCTATCCATACATGTTATCCGGGGATACGGTACCCCTTCTAACCTTTGTGCAATGACGTGCAATCCATACTGGGCCTAACACCGTCTGAGCCTGCCTCATGCTGTATAGACATATATTTTGAATGTGTACGCTATCCATACATGTTATCCGGGGATACGGTACCCTTTCTAACCTTTGTGCAATGACGTGCAATCCATACTGGGCCTAACACCGTCTGAGCCTGCCTCATGCTGTATAGACATATATTTTGAATGTGTACGCTATCCATACATGTTATCCGGGGATACGGTACCCCTTGTAACCTTTGTGCAATGACGTGCAATCCATACTGGGCCTAACACCGTCTGAGCCTGCCTCATGCTGTATAGACATATATTTTGAATGTGTACGCTATCCATACATGTTATCCGGGGATAAGGTACCCCTTCTAACCTTGGTGCAATGACGTGCAATCCATACTGGGCCTAACACCGTCTGAGCCTGCCTCATGATGTATAGACATATATTTTGAATGTGTACGCTATCCATACATGTTATCCGGGGATACGGTACCCTTTCTAACCTTTGTGCAATGACGTGCAATCCATACTGGGCCTAACACCGTCTGAGCCTGCCTCATGCTGTATAGACATATATTTTGAATGTGTACGCTATCCATACATGTTATCCGGGGATACGGTACCCCTTCTAACCTTTGTGCAATGACGTGCAATCCATACTGGGCCTAACACCGTCTGAGCCTGCCTCATGCTGTATAGACATATATTTTGAATGTGTACGCTATCCATACATGTTATCCGGGGATACGGTACCCTTTCTAACCTTTGTGCAATGACGTGCAATCCATACTGGGCCTAACACCGTCTGAGCCTGCCTCATGCTGTATAGACATATATTTTGAATGTGTACGCTATCCATACATGTTATCCGGGGATACGGTACCCTTTCTAACCTTTGTGCAATGATGTGCAATCCATACTGGGCCTAACACCATCTGAGCCTGCCTCATGCTGTATAGACATATATTTTGAATGTGTACGCTATCCATACATGTTATCCGGGGATACGGTACATCTTCTAACCTTTGTGCAATGATGTGCAATCCATACTGGGCCTAACACCGTCTGAGCCTGCCTCATGCTGTATAGACATATATTTTGAATGTGTACGCTATCCATACATGTTATCCGGGGATACGGTACCCTTTCTAACCTTTGTGCAATGACGTGCAATCCATACTGGGCCTAACACCGTCTGAGCCTGCCTCATGCTGTATAGACATATATTTTGAATGTGTACGCTATCCATACATGTTATCCGGGGATACGGTACCCTTTCTAACCTTTGTGCAATGACGTGCAATCCATACTGGGCCTAACACCGTCTGAGCCTGCCTCATGCTGTATAGACATATATTTTGAATGTGTACGCTATCCATACATGTTATCCAGGGATACGGTACCCTTTCTAACCTTTGTGCAATCACGTGCAATCCATACTGGGCGTGAGAACGGCTGGCGAGCTGTTAAGCAAGCTACAGCACCTGTCCAGACAAGTACAGGGATTCCCTAGCGAGGAGACTTATTTGATTGTTTTCAATGTTGGGACAGCAATTTTTGGGGAGCACTATACTCTGGAGAATGATAGATGGGGCCCACCATACACTGGAACATTCCAAAGGTGGACATCAGACACTGGAGCAGCATTTACAGGGCCCATTATACACTAGAGCATTAGAAATGGGGCCCATTATGTTTGGAGCATTATTTGGGCCCATAAGACAATGGAGCTTCATCCATGGGGACCAACATATACTGTAGCATTATGTGGAGCTCATCATATACTGTTTCAAACATTATATGGGACCAATGATTTTGTATGGAGAAATAGATGGGCCTCGTCATGAGATGTAAAAAGTGAGGTATTTTTCATTGTACTATACCGCTATTTCTCTGCCGTATCGGAGCATGATGAGTTGTGGTATGTGTTAAAGGGGCGCTCTTTCGCCCAGGGCACATGAAAGCCTGCAGCCAGCCGTCCCCCCCACAAATTTAGCCAAATAACCCCCATTTTTCAGTGCGTAACTTGTATTATGAAGTTAATTAAGGTTGACAAGCTTAAGTAAGAAGAATTGATGCTTTTGGCATTCAAATGGGCACTGTAGGTGTGTTTTCTGTCCTCCTCTCACTGCCGACTTTTATTCCCCATTGACTTACATTGGGTTTCGTGTTTCGGGACGACCCCGACTTTTCCCTATAATCGGACGATCTTGCTCGACCCGACTTTTGGAAAAGTCGGGTTTCACGAAACGAAACGCGACCCTAAAAAACCAAAAGTCGCTCAACTCTAGTCTTCAGTGCTGCTGGATCAATCCTGACAGAAAAAAGGACCCATCTGTCAACCCAAAATGTTGATGATCTAACTTTCGTTAAAATGAACCATGCATGGGTTTCAAAGGATTTTGTCCCACCTTCCCCTGATGACACATAGGTTGCCAGAAAACTGCCTCGCTTTTGTCCTCCTCTTCCTCGGACTTGCCCAATTGCGCCATTTGCAGCTGCTTAATGTCCAGCCAATGCATCAACATATGCCATTTTTTAAACCTCCCTAACTGGGATGCCCACCCCCCAAGGGCTGGGGTCAACACCTGGCGCACCCGGGCATGTGCTGTTGCTCTGAACAGGTGGATGGGCCCACTGATGGCCGACGGCACTGGCACAGGGCCCCTCATAGTACAATACAGTGTCTCTGACGGTGGGGGGGCCCACCCGCCATCAGACACACCAGCGTACTATGAGGGGCCCTGTGCCAGTACCGTCGCCCAGGAGTGTGCCCCCCCTGCTTGGTCATGGCCACAGCACTTGCAAGTTGCAATACTTACCTCTCCGTGCTCCACCGCTGTGTAGTCTGGGCAGTTAAATCCTTCACAGGGATGGCCACTAGAAATTTGGTGTATTGATCGATGATGGTTAAGATGTACCTATGGCCTGTCCTGCTGGCCTCTATCTTCAGATGATCAATGGCTACCATTTGAAATGGACGTCAACTTACAAGTGGATGCAGTGGTGCTTTATGATCACCTTTCACAGTTGTGATAGTCACAGACGTGTGACATTCCTGCCACCATTTTTCAATGTCTCCTCTCATGCCAATCCAATAGAATCGCCTACCGCCTGTGGCTTCTGTCCTTTGCACTCCAAAATGACCAGACACATCATGATAGGCTGTGAGGACCATGTTTACATCTCTCCCTGTGATCACAATTTGATGGAGATGAGTTACGGTGTTGTGATCCACGCTACTGCGATAAAGCAATCCTTTCTTCACAAAGAACCGTTTTCGCTGTCTCCACAGACACAGTAATTGAGGGTCTGCATCGCCTCTGCAACATCTACCGGGAGGTTTTCACGCGATGAGTAATTCCCAAATTTCTGCAAACACTCGACTTTCCGTCTGTACTTTTATCCATGCAGTTTCCAGTAGTGGAGAGTCTGGACTGGCTTACTGAGATTGAAATGTGTACGAAGATTTAAAAGTACCACAACACTGTATACTGGTGTATACTTCGAAAAACCTTTCCCTTTTTCTACTTTTTAAATTCTGGTGTAATACATACTGAGCCTGCGAGTGTCTGTGTCTGACTCCGGAAGTATCAACGGAAATTTACAATTACCCCTAGACTGGATACACCTGGTATGTGCTGATACAGTACCTTTGTTCCAAATTTTGTATTATGGTATCATCCCTAGTGACTGAGCGTGTGTTAGCGTGTGTGGTTTACGCCTTCTATATATATGGTGAATCGGAGATACCAATTTTTACCCTATACTCAATACAGCTTGTATCTTGTTATACAGTACCTTTGTTCGACATTTAGTATTACGGTCAAATCCATACTGAGTGAGCATCTAAGAGTGACTATAGGACTATGTATACGGAGATTTCTATTGTACCCTATAATATATATACTTGCTATCTTGTTATCCAGTACCTTTTTTACAACATTTTTTATTATGGTCAAACCTAGACTGAGTGAGTGTCTGAGGGTGACTCCAGAAATATATACCGAGATTTCAAATTTGGCCAACACTGTATACAGCTATACGCTTCTGATACAGTAACCTTTTTTGCAATTTAGATTCTGGTGTAATCCATAATGAGCCTGTAAACGTCTGTCTGTTACTCTGGAAATATATTTGGAGCTTTAAGATTACCCCAACACTGTATACAGCTGTACGCTTGTGTTACATTACCCATTTACAGGTTTTCATATTCTTGTGTAATCCATACTGGGCCTGAGAGTGTTTGTGTCTGCCTCCTGAAATATATACGGAGATTCAGAATGTTTACACTATACTATATATACCTTGTATCTGGTGATACTGTACCCTTTTTCAACTTTTTATTTTATTGTGTAATCCATACTGAGCCTGTGAGCGTCGGTGTATGACTCATGAAATATATACGCAGATTTACTGTTATCCATAGACTGTATAGAGCAGTATGCTTCTGATACAGTACCATATACAGTGGGGAAAAAAAGTATTTAGTCAGTCAGCAATAGTGCAAGTTCCACCACTTAAAAAGATGAGAGGCGTCTGTAATTTACATCATAGGTAGACCTCAACTATGGGAGACAAACTGAGAAAAAAAAATCCAGAAAATCACATTGTCTGTTTTTTTTTTTTTCATTTTATTTGCATATTATGGTGGAAAATAAGTATTTGGTCAGAAACAAAATTTCATCTCAATACTTTGTGATATATCCTTTGTTGGCAATGACAGAGGTCAAACGTTTTCTGTAAGTCTTCACAAGGTTGCCACACACTGTTGTTGGTATGTTGGCCCATTCCTCCATGCAGATCTCCTCTAGAGCAGTGATGTTTTTGGCTTTTCGCTTGGCAACACGGACTTTCAACTCCCTCCAAAGGTTTTCTATAGGGTTGAGATCTGGAGACTGGCTAGGCCACTCCAGGACCTTGAAATGCTTCTTACGAAGCCACTCCTTCGTTGCCCTGGCGGTGTGCTTTGGATCATTGTCATGTTGAAAGACCCAGCCACGTTTCATCTTCAATGCCCTTGCTGATGGAAGGAGGTTTGCACTCAAAATCTCACGATACATGGCCCCATTCATTCTTTCATGTACCCGGATCAGTCGTCCTGGCCCCTTTGCAGAGAAACAGCCTCAAAGCATGATGTTTCCACCACCATGCTTTACAGTAGGTATGGTGTTTGATGGATGCAACTCAGTATTCTTTTTCCTCCAAACACGACAAGTTGTGTTTCTACCAAACAGTTCCAGTTTGGTTTCATCAGACCATAGGACATTCTCCCAAAACTCCAAAGGATCATCCAAATGCTCTCTAGCAAACTTCAGACAGGCCCGGACATGTACAGGCTTAAGCAGTGGGACACGTCTGGCACTGCAGGATCTGAGTCCATGGTGGCGTAGTGTGTTACTTATGGTAGGCCTTGTTACATTGGTCCCAGCTCTCTGCAGTTCATTAACTAGGTCCCCCCGTGTGGTTCTGGGATTTTTGCTCACCGTTCTTGTGATCATTCTGACCCCATGGGGTCGGATTTTGCGTGGAGCACCAGATCGAGGGAAATTATCAGTGGTCTTGTATGTCTTCCATTTTCTAATTATTGCTCCCACAGTTGATTTCTTCACTCCAAGCTGGTTGGCTATTGCAGATTCAGTCTTCCCAGCCTGGTGCAGGGCTACAATTTTGTTTCTGGTGTCCTTTGACAGCTCTTTGGTCTTCACCATAGTGGAGTTTGGAGTCAGACTGTTTGAGGGTGTGCACAGGTGTCTTTTTATACTGATAACAAGTTTAAACAGGTGCCATTACTACAGGTAATGAGTGGAGGAAAGAGGAGACTCTTAAAGAAGAAGTTACAGGTCTGTGAGAGCCAGAAATCTTGATTGCTTGTTTCTGACCAAATACTTATTTTCCACCATAATATGCAAATAAAATGAAAAAAAAACAGACAATGTGATTTTCTGGATTTTTTTTTCTCAGTTTGTCTCCCATAGTTGAGGTCTACCTATGATGTAAATTACAGACGCCTCTCATCTTTTTAAGTGGTGGAACTTGCACTATTGCTGACTGACTAAATACTTTTTTTCCCCACTGTATCTGCTGGTATTTTGGGTCCATTTTCCAAAACATGAGGAAGTATGGTGGAAGAGGATGTGGACGTGGGCGTGGGGGGCCACCTGGTACTGATGGTGGTGGTGGTGCATCTGCTGGTATTGACAAAAACACAATAGCAGCTAAGGCAGGAGGTGTTGAGCCTGAGTCATGGTGTAGCTCTGGAAGGCCTGTAAGGCTCCCTTTTCTGTGACTAAGTAGACTGCTTTTAAAGCCGGAGCATCAGGAACTGTTTGTGGCTTACATTGCTGAAACAGCCTCCAGCTCTAGTGCCTCCTCTTCTGAAGTTTCAAAAACTGCAAGCACTGAATCATCAGTACAGGCTTCTGGTCAGGAGCAACCCCTTTCCTTGTGTCCTTCACCCACAGCAAAAGTGAAGTATGCGGCAGCACACACTTCAGATTACTCCATGGAGCTCTTTTCGCATACCATGCCTGGGTTCATTAAAAATGGGGCCTATCATATAGTGGAGCATTCTAAATTGGGCAGATCAGATACTGGAGCAGCATCTATGGGGCACATTATACACTGGAGCATTAGAAATGGGGCCCATTATATATGGAGCATTATTTGGGCCCATAAGACACTGCAGCATCATCCATGGGGCCCATCATATACTGGAGCATTCTAAATGGGGCATATCAGACACTGGAGCATTAGAAATGGGGCCCATTAAATATGGAGCATTATTTGGGCCCATAACACACTGGAGCATCGTCCATAAGGACCATCATATACTGTAGCATTATGTTGAGCTCATCATATACTGTATGGAACATTATATGTGACCAATGATTCTGTATGAAGAAATATATGGGGCTCATTATTCTGTATAGCGCACAATGTAGTGGCCATATTACTGTATGGAGTAATATACTGTCCTTTTTTGGAGCTATTGTACAATTTAAAATAGGTCAGTCATGTCATGTAAGCAGTGAAGTATTTGTCATTGTACTATACCTATATTTTTTTGCCGTATCGGAGCATCATGAGTTGTGGTATGTGTTAAAAGGGCGCACTGACACTCTTTGGCCCAGGGCACACGAAAACCTGGAGCCAGCCCTACCCCCCACAACTTTAGCCAAATAACCCCCAGTTTTCAATGCATAACTATTATTATGAAGTAAATTAAAGTTGACAAGCTTCAGTAATAAAAATTGATGTTTTTGGCATTGAAATGGGCACTGTAGGTGTGTTTACTGTCCTTCACTCCCTGCCGACTTTGCTTCCCCATTGACTTGCATTTGGTTTCGTGTTTCAGTCGGCCTCCGACTTTTCACTATAGTCAGCCGATTTCATTCGACCTGACTTTTGCGAAAGTCGAGTTTCATGAAACCTGACTCGGCCCTAAAAAAGGCAAAGTCGCTCATCTCTAATCGTGGCGAACATGGTTCGTGGACCCAGTGTTACAGGACTGGCTCTGCCCTGGGAGGGGCTGCAGCTAAGCAGCTACCTGGTGTTTGCTGGAGCTCCTGATGATGTCGACAGACTGGGCTGTAGGTAACCACCAGGTACCACTCCTAGGCAGGTGCTGGTACTGCAGCTGGTGATCTCACTGACACTGGGGCGTGTGACTGAGGTCACAGACAAGGAGGTAACGGAGATGGACAACTAGGATAATGAAGATATCTTCTTGCGTGAACAAGAACCTTTCAGGAAGCAGTTCTGGAGCTGGCCACACAATGACAAGGGACAATGGACACATAACTCGCCTCATGAAGACCAGGAGACCGGGTATAGGTATTGTAGATGGGGTTTCTGGATTAGGATACCACCAAAGCAGCCACAGGATCACAGACAAACTATACTAGGCTAACGGGAACATAGCATACAGGAATAACTTTAACAAACTAAGAATGAGAGACCTGGCAAAATACAGTTGCACACACCAACACCACTAAGGCAAACTATAAAGGTTGCTCAGGCACCCCCTTATTGTGGAGGGTGCCTTTTATACAAGATGCCTCCCAGCTATTGTTTGGGAGATGTCTTGCAGGTGATTTAGCTGGGGGTATTTTACCATGTGTGCGCTGCCCTTTTAAGAGCAGGGGAGAACGCATACGTGCACATTAGGTGCACCACTGGAACCCATTTTGGGGTGCACAGAGAAAGAGGAGGAAGCTGCCGGGGATGCTGCTGCGGCCAGTGCAATGAAGGGAAGAGAGGAACCATGCAGAAGTGCTGGCAGACATTAAACTTATACTCCTATTACATACTGCAGTCATCATATTATATAGCATTGTGAATTTACAAATGCTCATTTTACCTTTCTACCCATCCATTAGGTCTATGACATCACATGTCCAACTTTAAAGTTGGACATATAGTCATGGCCAAAAGTGTTGAAATTGTTTGAGAAAATGAAGTATTTTGCAAAGAAAATTATTGAAATTACAAGTTTTGTTATACACATGTTTATTTTAAAAAAAACAACAGAGATTGCTGATATTTTCTAACAATTTTGCTTCTTAAGTCCTCAGACAGTTTTCTTCTCCTCTTTCTGTTCTCCATGCTTAGTGTGGCAAACACAGGCACACAGTGCAAAAACTAAGTTAACTTCTCCTTTTTTTATCTGGTTCCAGGTGTGATTTTCATATTGCCCACACATGTCACTTGACACAGGTGAGTTTGAACGAGCATCACATGCATGAAATAAAATTGTTCACCCACAATTTTGGAAAGGTGCAAACAATTTTGTCCAGCCCATTTTTGGGGTTTTGTGTGAAATGATGTCCAATTTGCCTTTTTTTTTGGTGTGTTTTTCCAATACACACAAAGGAAATAAACATGCCTATAACAAAGCATGTGTGATTGAATTAATTTTCAGAGCGAAAACCTTCATTTTCTGAAACAATTTCAAGGGTGCCAACAATTTCTGTCATGACTGTATAAATCAGACTAAATTATTGTAGCTTCCCGTGTTCACGACTGGAAATAACTGAAGGGTAAAAAAGTTTGTTTCCTTCAAGAACAAGGCTTTGAACATCGTTACATTTCCAGGTGTTATTACACATGTTATACATGTTGGAAATCAAAATCTTGATAGGTAAAACATACCTTCTATATGAGTCCACTAAAAACATCTACAATTATAGAGGGAAGCATTTGCAGATCATGTATATACTTGACGAATGTGCAATCACAGATCGGCTTCTACACTGAACTATTGTTTGTATATGTGAATGGTAAATCCGATGACTTCTTAGAATTCCCCTGCACTTACTCAACTTCAAAGAAATCATTTTCTTAGAAACTTTCTCACAAGTAACACCGTGTGATGATGGTTAAATATTAGTTTTCTTAGTAAATTAGAGCATGAGACGGTGCAAAAATAGTAATTAAATAAATAGTGACATTACAGTTTGGTAGGTCATAAATATCCAAAATACTTAAGTGTATTGTTTGCACTGAAAGACTCAGCAAGCAAGAGAGAGCGAGAGACAAAGCACCATTCATTGGGAATCCCCAAGGGTGTGAGAATAGAAAAAAGGTTTTGCAGCCCCTTTAGAAACATCGCGATGAGCGAACGAGCTCGGACAAGGTTTTATCAACAGGCAATCCCTACATGTTCTGCGGCTTTCCAATAGCTGCGAGACATCCGGCCGCTGGGTCTCGAACATATTATTCGAGCAGGCTGAAGACACGGTTAGCACCCGAGCATGCTCAGATAAGTCCTTATCCGAGGACATTCGGTCATCATTATTGTATAACAATCGTACCCACGTACCCATCTATTGAGGTTTTACACATATATACATTTTTTCCTTCAAAAATCAGGTGGCACTCGTTCATTCATGTCTATGGTTCTGTGAAAAAAATCGGACCCCATTCGGATGAATTCTGAGTCTAACCGATTTTCATGGACTGACGTAATGGAGAAGGTGTAGAATTTTTTTTCTCTCTCCACCTACGAGAAAATTGGATCCTAATCTGATCAAACTCCGATCAGAGTGTGATTAGCATAATCGGACTAATTTTCTTGAATGGAGCTGCCAAACTAAGTACAACCCACGGGCAAAAAAGATCCCTGATCAGAGTCTCTACATACTATAAACTGCTGCCCGTATACTACTCAGTCCAATGTACATGGGCCGTACACTGGTGAATGCATTCATGGAATAAAGTGAGCTTTCACTGTGTCTGGGTGTTCCTCTTCTACTGAAATTAATTCAATGGGTAAAATGATAAAGTGCGTCTTAGCAAAATTGCAATTTTCTTTTGATTAACAATCAACTTCCCTTTAGATAACTGAGTTTTTTTAAATTCTATTCTGTACTAATCATTGCCTAGCTTACTAGTCAGTCTGTCAACTCAGTCTTTAAGAACTCCTCTGCAGTTGCCTAGATTTCTTCATCTGGCATCAGTGCTCCTGCAACCCTCTACTGTTGTGCAACCATGCCGATGTGGCAACTGTCAATCAAGGAGGAGTGCACTGCCCTTGCAAACAGGAAATTGGGAGGCCACAGAGAGGTAAAATTAAATGTTGAAGCAATCCCCTTAAGGAGTTAATAAACAGAATGTTCCTTTGTTCAAGACCTTTGACTGTTATTCAGAGCAAAAAGCTGGTTTAGAGAGAATCTCTCACTCAGAAGATCCCAAAATATTCTGAACTACAGGCACAGCTCGTTCATTTTTGTGAGACATGCTTAATTTCCCCTGTGGTCGCGCTACAGAAGAATTTTAAGACAGTCTACCAGCCAAAAATCACAGTTTAAACCAAATGTAGAGTATAACTGTTACAACTGACCAAATGTTGTGTCTGGATGCAGTGATTGACAGTTCAGCTGTCCAATCTAGGGCTGGGACATGGTGAGCTGTCAGTTTGGTGATGGACAGCTCAGCTGTCCAATCAGAGGCTGGGGTGTCCTGAGCTGTCAGTGTTTAGAGTGACAGTCCAGCTGCCCCATCAGGGCTGGGGCGTGTGGGTTTTTTTTCCATGTGTCTCCAGTTCAGAGTGATTATCTGGCTATTTAGCTGGCTCTCTACCTCTATGTACTGCCAGTTGTAGCTTTGCTCAAGTGATGTGTGCTTGATCTGTGCCCTGAGTTCATATATTTTGATCTTTATTGACTGACCTTGGATTTGCCTTTGAACATCCATTTGCCTAACCCCTTTGTCTTGATTCGCTACCTTCCTGAAATTCTGACCTTGGACTGTGACCGAAATACGCCTCTGTCTTTCCCCTTAGTTTAAGAGGATCTCTCTTGGTATCTGATCCTGGACTATTACTCAGTGGTCTAAGGTATTGTTTTCAGATGAAAGTAAATTTTGCCTTTCTTTTGGGAATCAAGGTCCCAGAGTCTGGAGGAAGAGTGAAGAGGCCACAATCCAAGCTGCTTGAGGTCTAGTGTGAAGTTTCCACAATCAGTGATGGTTTGGGAAGCCATGTCATCTGCTGGTGTATTATTATTATTATTTATTTATATAGCGCCATTAATTCCATGGTGCTGTACATGAGAAGGGGGGTTACATACAAAGTTATAGATATCGTTACATGCAAAGTTATAGATATCGTTAACAGTAAACAAATTTAAAATGACGGACTGGTACAGAGGGGAGAGGACCCTGTCCTTCGGATTTACATTCTACAGGATAGTGGGGAAGAGACAGAAGGTCGGGGGTACAGCAGCTCAGGTAGTGAAGAGGCGGCAGCTCAGGCGGTGGTGAAGCGACAGAATGGTTATTGCAGGCTGTATGCTTTCCTGAAAAGATGGGTTTTCAGGTTCCGTTTGAAGGATCCGAGGGTGGTGGATAATCAGACGTGTTGGTGTAGGACCAAAGTCAGCGCAGCCGTCTACCAGGAAATTTTAGAGCACTTCATGCTTCCCTCTGCCGACAAGCTTTTGGAGATGGAAACTTGATTCTCCAGCAGGACTTGGCACCTGTCCACACTGCCAAAAGTACCAATATATGGTGTAAAAACAAGAGTATCACTGTGCTTGATTAGCCAGCAAACTCCCCTGACCTTAACCCCATAGAGTATTGTCAAGAGAAAGATGAGACACCAGACCCAACAATGCAGATGAGCTGAAGGCTGCTATCAAAGCAACCTGGGCTTCCATAGCACCTCAGCAGTGTCACAGGCTGATTGCCTCCATGCCATGCCTCATTGATGCAGTAATTGATGCAAAAGGGACTCCGACCAAGTATTGAGTGCATTTACTGAACATACATTTCTGTAGGACAAAATTTCAGATTTTAAAGTAATTTTTCAAGCTGATGTTATAAAGTATTCTAATTTACGGAGATAATGACTTTTGGGTTTTCATTGGCTGTAAGCCATAAACATCAACAGTAACAAAAACAAACATTTGAAATTACACTCTATGTGTAATGACTGTAATATAGGAGTTTCACTTTTTGTATTGAAGAACTGAAATAAATTAACTTTTTGATGATATTAATGTAATAACGTGCAGGAGGAATATATGTCACCATGGAGCAGGCAGATCAACAGTAAAAGGGGAGGTTTATTTACAGGGTGAATATCTGGTGAACATATAGTATAACAGAGAAAATGCTGTAACAGGTGATATCAGAGACTGAAGAAATAACAGAAGTGCAAAACAACAGACAGTTATTCTCTTATGGGAATGAAACTTATCAGTTCCTGGAGATCTTGCTTGTAGAGATCACTCTTCTACCACGTAGGCACCCAGGCACCAGGGGTGCTTGATGTCGTCTGTCTCTGGGGTCCTAGGTATAGTCCAACTGGCGTATGGAGGGTTAATGTGAGAGCTCAAGGGGTATGCGGATGGCGGTATCCCCCAGTTTGCAAGGTTCTTTCCTCTGCGCGGCAGCGGCGTTCCCTCTCTAGGGTCAGGGGCTCTGCCTGGGACAGTCTCTCTTGGCAGGTCAGTGTCACGTTTAGTGTTGAGCATTCCGATACTGCAAATATCGGGTATCGGCTGATATTCGCTGTATCGGAATTCCGAGACCGAGTACCGATATTTTTTCAATATCGGATACCGGAATCGGAAGTCCCCATAATGCAATGAGCCAATGTTGTGGCTGTGATTGGCTGCTGAAATGATGTCATCATGAAGCACGGTCTGTGTGCATCATGATGCGGGGTCTGTACGGGCCTGCCGGAGGCCTCGGGGGTCTATGCGGGCCTGCCGGGGCCCTGTGCGGGCCTGCCGGGGCCTGTACGGGCCTGCCGGGGCCTGTACGGGCCTGCCGGGGGCCTGTGCCGGCTGTCGCGGGCCTGTACGGGCCTCTCAGGGGTCTTTGCGGGCCTGCCGGGGCCCTGTGCGGGCCTGCCAGGGCCTGTACGGGCCTGCCGGGGGCATGTGCCGGCTGTTGGGGGCCTGTATGGGCCTCTCGGGGGTCTATACGGGCCTGCCGGGGCCCTGTGCGGGCCTGTACTGGCCTGCTGGGGCCTGTACGGGCCTGCCGGGGGCCTGTGCCGGCTGTCGGGGGCCTGTACGGGCCTCTCGGGGGTCTATGCGGGCCTGCCGAGGCCTGTATGGGCCTCTCAGGGGTTTATGCGGGCCTGCCGGGGGCCTTGTGTGTGTGCAGGCATCGTCCGATGGGACTACAAGTCCCATCGGGCGATGCCTGCTACAATGACAGTGATTGACACATTAGCCAATGATGGGACAGTAGTTAATTCCGATATTTCTGTCCCATTGACTTGTATGGGACTTCCGGGATCGGAATCGGCGATACCCGATACTTTTTTGATATCGGCCGATCCAATCCGATCTGATATTTTTCAATATCGGGTGGTATCGCTCAACACTAGTCACGTTACAGTATGTTCCTCGGTCACAGGGAAGCGTCTCAGGATAAAGCAGGGTCTCACTGCAGGGAAGCATCTTAAGGCGCGCAGTCTGTTGGTGTGACAAAGTCTCTAACAGGAGGGGAGCGACCAGCCCTGCAGGCGGTGCAGTGACAGGCTTCTCATACTCAGTACTCACCACCTGTGTCTGTGGTCCCTCAGTGTTCAGTCGCTGCACCTGTCTCCTGTCCTCTCCTCTATCAGCGTCCTCTCTGCTCCCGTCCCTGCGCTGCTCTCCTGAAAGCACGCCAAATTCTCCCGCTCTCCGTCCTGCCCACTTCCTGTTCCTGGTGCTCGCGCAGTCCACTAAAGCATCCCCCAGGGAACCTAATGCCCTGCTCGATGGTTCCAGGCATGGAGCTAGGAAGGCAACTCCCCCTCAGCTCCTTCGGTGCTTCACCCACTTATATTCTCCCTCTCTGTGAGCTTGCCATTCCACGGGCTAGAGTTTCTGGAGCTTTTTCTGACAATCGTCCAGACCTCGTACAATTTGCTGCCAGATGAATTCATCCTGATTGTAGCGTTTGGGAGGCACACCTGCTGTTGAAAGCTCAGAATGTCTCAGATCAGTGGAGGTTGTGGAATCAGCCACCGGAAAAGTGGAAGTTGGAGCCTCCTCAGTTACTTCCGTCGTTTCAGGAACCAGCCCAGTTTCCGAGTCTCCCTGAAGGAGTAGAGAGTCTTCGTCTTCTTCGTCCTCAGGAACAAACACGGGTTCAGCCACCGGGGGCGTCGGGACAGATGGCACCACTGGAGGATCTAGAGACAAACAGGGACGCAGTATATTCCGATGTAATGTATGAGTGGGGACTTCTTCACCTGCTTCAGGCTGAACTTCATAGACGGGTCCTCGCCAACCGAGCCGTCGCTTCACCCTATACGGGCTCTTCTCCCACCGACACTCCAATTTGCTATTAGGGCACTTCTCCCTGACTAAGACTCGATTCCCTGGTCATAGGGCTGTCCCCATCTGGGGAGGGACCTGCGGGTGTTCCAACCCTCGGAGCCGCTTCTGCACCAACCGTTGAATGGTCCGTAGCCAGCGACGATATTCTCGAACCCAGGTGTACATCCCCGTCCTCGGATAGTCCTCCTCGGGCTCTAACGCCAATTCAGTCAGTCCCTTCCCGGGTTGGCCGAAGAACAGTGAATAGGGCATGAACCCTGTGGTACTGTGTGGACGGTTATTGTATGCCCACACCAATTCGGGGATGGACTCAGTCCAGCGTGCTTTCTGATCTTCTTCAAGTGTCCTCAGCATTTGGATCAGGAATCTCTCACAAGCTCCGTTTCCCTGTGGATGGTAAGGGGTGGTCCGAGACTTATTGATTTTGTACCAGTGATTAGAGTTGAGCGATACCAGCCGATACTTGAAAATATCGGATCGGAATGGATCGGCCGATCTTAAAAAAAAGTATCGGTATCGCCGATTCCGATACCGGGAACCAATGCAAGTCAATGGGGCCAAAATATCGGAATTAAAAAAAAACCTTTCTTTCCTTGTAGGTTAATTCTACATGAAGAAAAACAACTAAGAATAATGTAGAATGTATTGTGGGAGGTGGAGGAGACATTAAAGCCATAGAGGTTTAGCCCAATCAAATGGAATAGCAGGAATTAAACTTTTTTTTAAAGATGTTAGGAGTTACAAAGATATTGACTATGTTAGCCTCATTTATATTTTGCCAGACATGTATGTCTTCTTCTTCTTTCTTCTTCTTTCTTATTCTTCTTCCTTTTTTTTACCTTCTTCTTCTTCTTATTCCTTTTTTTACATTCTTCTTCTTCTTCCTCCTTTTTTTACATTCTTCTACTTCCTTTTTTTACATTCTTCTTCTTCCTTTTTTTACATTCTTCTTCTTATTCCTTTTTTTACATTCTTCTTCTTCTTCCTTTTTTAAATTCTTCTACTTCCTTTTTTTACATTCTTCTTCTTCTTCTTCCTTTTCTTACATTCTTCATATTCTTCTTATTCAACAATTATTATTCTACATATTCAACTTCTTCATCTTCTTCCTATTCTTCTTCATCATATTCTTGTTTGTGTCAGGCATTCCTGTAGTTGTTATCTGGAAAAGTTAGAAGTTTACACCTTCCGTTCTGCCTGTCACAAAAGATTTACAACAGGATTTGTCCGCGTTCAGTTTGGCCTGCAGCAGCAGGCCTTTTCCAGGGGCACCACGAGGAGGAACGGACTCACCCCCATACACTGCTTAGTCTTCTTCAGCTTATAAATAAGATAATATCATTTGCTCAGAGTATTAGTCTTATGCTTAATGTTCTTCTGCTTTGTTTTTTTTATGCTTCTTGGTCTTCTCTCTCTTGTTGTTCTGCATCTTGGTGGTTGTCTTCCTGTTCTTTGTCCTCTTGAACCAGCTGACGGTACTGGCACCGGGAGGGGCAGCAGAAGGAACAAGAGCCAATGGCACTACCGAGGACCAGCTGACGGTGCTGGAACCCGGTTACTAAGCAGGAGGTACCTGTGCTACAAAGCACTACCAAGGACCAGCAGACGTTGCCGGAACTCGGATACCGAGATGGAGGCACCTAGGCCAAAGGCTCTGACGAGAACCAGCTGACGGTGCTGGAACCCGGAGGGGTAGCATAAGCTGCAAGAGCAAATGGAAATAGCGAGGACCAGCTGACAGTGCTGGCACCCGGAGGGGCAGCAGAAGGAATAAGAGCCAATGGCACAACCAAGGACCAGCTGACGGTGCTGGAACCCGGTCACTAAGCAGGAGGTACCTGTGCTACAAAGCACTACCAAGGACCAGCAGACGTTGCCGGAACTCGGATACCGAGATGGAGGCACCTAGGCCAAAGGCTCTGCCGAGAACCAGCTGACGGTGCAGGAACCCGGAGGGGTAGCATAAGCTGCAAGAGCAAATGGAAATAGCGAGGACCAGCTGACAGTGCTGGCACCCGGAGGGGCAGCAGAAGGAATAAGAGCCAATGGCACAACCGAGGACCAGCTGACGGTGCTGGAACACGGTTACTAAGCAGGAGGTACCTGTGCTACAAAGCACTACCAAGGACCAGCAGACGTTGCCGGAACTCGGATACCGAGATGGAGGCACCTAGGCCAAAGGCTCTGACGAGAACCAGCTGACGGTGCTGGAACACGGAGGGGTATCAGAAGTTACCCCTGAAAAGCAAAGTTAGCATGCCGCAAGCTGGCCGCAGTTACCGAATCACACAGTCCTACAGGGGGTGCTTGTCCTACTGGCACTATGGAACAAGCCTTTCTTACCAGAACCCGCAGTCCACATAGGAAGCACCTAAACTGCTGGCACCCTAGCCTCGGCTAACCCAACCGCAACACGACATGGCAACTTGGGGTGGCAAACTGACATTGACACTTCCCGGAAACAGCAGGCAGGGCTGGAACCAAGCTGGGCAGGAGGGAGTACCCGTGCCAAAGTCAGTTATGAGCAGCAACTGGCGATGTTGGAGCCCAGGACAAGCACTTAGCAGGCTGAGGCCTGATGTGCTGTCAATTGGGAGGCAGCAGGACAGATTGCCATCAAAACAGCAGGGGAACAGCTGACGTTACTGAACCCCACAAACACAGGAGCTAGTGTTTTACTCTGTGAAGACGGCACTTCCGAGCAACAACTGGCTGTGTTGAAGCCCAGGGACAAGCACGGAGCAGGCTGAGGCTGCATTGAAGAAATTTTAAGATCGGTTGTAGACTACTAATTTGAACCAAGCTCCACTTAGGCCTGTGGCTTCACTGATTTTCGTATTTCCCCTGTCCTCCAACCACGCCAGTTACAGCTCCGAAGTGGCGTCTGCACAATCCACACTTGTTCCTGTGTTACAGGTGTTCAGTCCGGTCAGTTAATCCCCTGATGTGTGTCCGGCAATGTCGCCTGCTCTGTCCACATTCCCATAATGGGAATGTGGACAGAGCAGGCGACATTGCCGGACACACATCAGGGGATTAACTGACCGGACTGAACACCTGTAACACAGGAACAAGTGTGGATTGTGCAGACGCCACTTCGGAGCTGTAACTGGCGGGGTTGGAGGACAGGGGAAATACGAGAGACAGTGGAGCCACAGGCCTAATTGGAGCACGGTTAAAAATCAGTAGTGGTATGACTGTGTAGGCAGCAGGAGACTTTGCCATCTACACAGCAGGGGATCAGCTGACGTTACTGAACCCCACTGAGACACGGGAGCAAGTGTCTCTTTCCGTGTGGACGGCACTTCCGAACTACAACTGGCTGTGTTGAAGCCCAGGAAATAGGAGGGTGTAGGCAGAGGCCTACTGTATTTTGAAAGAGGTGACAGCAGGAGAGACTGCCATCCACAAAGCAGGGGATCAGCTGACGTTACTGAACCCCACTGAGACACGGGAGCAAGTGTCTCTTTCCGTGTGGACGGCACTTCCGAACTACAACTGGCTGTGTTGAAGCCCAGGAAATAGGAGGGTGTAGGCAGAGGCCTACTGTATTTTGAAAGAGGTGACAGCAGGAGAGACTGCCATCCACACAGCAGGGGATCAGCTGACGTTACTGAACCCCACTGAGACACGGGAGCAAGTGTCTCTTTCCGTGTGGACGGCACTTCCGAACTACAACTGGCTGTGTTGAAGCCCAGGAAATAGGAGGGTGTAGGCAGAGGCCTACTGTATTTTGAATAAGGTGACAGCAGGAGAGACTGCCATCCACACAGCAGGGGATCAGCTGATGTTACTGAACCCCACTGAGACACGGGAGCAAGTGTCTCTTTCCGTGTGGACGGCACTTCCGAACTACAACTGGCTGTGTTGAAGCCCAGGAAATAGGAGGGTGTAGGCAGAGGCCTACTGTATTTTGAATAAGGTGACAGCAGGAGAGACTGCCATCCACACAGCAGGGGATCAGCTGACGTTACTGAACCCCACTGAGACACGGGAGCAAGTGTCTCTTTCCGTGTGGACGGCACTTCCGAACTACAACTGGCTGTGTTGAAGCCCAGGAAATAGGAGGGTGTAGGCAGAGGCCTACTGTATTTTGAAAGAGGTGACAGCAGGAGAGACTGCCATCCACACAGCAGGGGATCAGCTGACGTTACTGAACCCCACTGAGACACGGGAGCAAGTGTCTCTTTCCGTGTGGACGGCACTTCCGAACTACAACTGGCTGTGTTGAAGCCCAGGAAATAGGAGGGTGTAGGCAGAGGCCTACTGTATTTTGAAAGAGGTGACAGCAGGAGAGACTGCCATCCACACAGCAGGGGATCAGCTGACGTTACTGAACCCCACTGAGACACGGGAGCAAGTGTCTCTTTCCGTGTGGACGGCACTTCCGAACTACAACTGGCTGTGTTGAAGCCCAGGAAATAGGATGGTGTAGGCAGAGGCCTACTGTATTTTGAATGAGGTGACAGCAGGAGAGACTGCCATCCACACAGCAGGGGATCAGCTGACGTTACTGAACCCCACTGAGACACGGGAGCAAGTGTCTCTTTCCGTGTGGACGGCACTTCCGAACTACAACTGGCTGTGTTGAAGCCCAGGAAATAGGAGGGTGTAGGCAGAGGCCTACTGTATTTTGAAAGAGGTGACAGCAGGAGAGACTGCCATCCACAAAGCAGGGGATCAGCTGACGTTACTGAACCCCACTGAGACACGGGAGCAAGTGTCTGTTTCCGTGTGGACGGCACTTCCGAACTACAACTGGCTGTGTTGAAGCCCAGGAAATAGGAGGGTGTAGGCAGAGGCCTACTGTATTTTGAAAGAGGTGACAGCAGGAGAGACTGCCATCCACACAGCAGGGGATCAGCTGACGTTACTGAACCCCACTGAGACACGGGAGCAAGTGTCTCTTTCCGTGTGGACGGCACTTCCGAACTACAACTGGCTGTGTTGAAGCCCAGGAAATAGGAGGGTGTAGGCAGAGGCCTACTGTATTTTGAATAAGGTGACAGCAGGAGAGACTGCCATCCACACAGCAGGGGATCAGCTGACGTTACTGAACCCCACTGAGACACGGGAGCAAGTGTCTCTTTCCGTGTGGACGGCACTTCCAAACTACAACTGGCTGTGTTGAAGCCCAGGAAATAGGAGGGTGTAGGCAGAGGCCTACTGTATTTTGAAAGAGGTGACAGCAGGAGAGACTGCCATCCACACAGCAGGGGATCAGCTGACGTTACTGAACCCCACTGAGACACGGGAGCAAGTGTCTCTTTCCGTGTGGACGGCACTTCCGAACTACAACTGGCTGTGTTGAAGCCCAGGAAATAGGAGGGTGTAGGCAGAGGCCTACTGTATTTTGAAAGAGGTGACAGCAGGAGAGACTGCCATCCACACAGCAGGGGATCAGCTGACGTTACTGAACCCCACTGAGACACGGGAGCAAGTGTCTCTTTCCGTGTGGACGGCACTTCCGAACTACAACTGGCTGTGTTGAAGCCCAGGAAATAGGAGGGTGTAGGCAGAGGCCTACTGTATTTTGAATAAGGTGACAGCAGGAGAGACTGCCATCCACACAGCAGGGGATCAGCTGACGTTACTGAACCCCACTGAGACACGGGAGCAAGTGTCTCTTTCCGTGTGGACGGCACTTCCGAACTACAACTGGCTGTGTTGAAGCCCAGGAAATAGGAGGGTGTAGGCAGAGGCCTACTGTATTTTGAAAGAGGTGACAGCAGGAGAGACTGCCATCCACACAGCAGGGGATCAGCTGACGTTACTGAACCCCACTGAGACACGGGAGCAAGTGTCTCTTTCCGTGTGGACGGCACTTCCGAACTACAACTGGCTGTGTTGAAGCCCAGGAAATAGGAGGGTGTAGGCAGAGGCCTACTGTATTTTGAAAGAGGTGACAGCAGGAGAGACTGCCATCCACAAAGCAGGGGATCAGCTGACGTTACTGAACCCCACTGAGACACGGGAGCAAGTGTCTCTTTCCGTGTGGACGGCACTTCTGAACTACAACTGGCTGTGTTGAAGCCCAGGAAATAGGAGGGTGTAGGCAGAGGCCTACTGTATTTTGAATAAGGTGACAGCAGGAGAGACTGCCATCCACACAGCAGGGGATCAGCTGACGTTACTGAACCCCACTGAGACACGGGAGCAAGTGTCTCTTTCCGTGTGGACGGCACTTCCGAACTACAACTGGCTGTGTTGAAGCCCAGGAAATAGGAGGGTGTAGGCAGAGGCCTACTGTATTTTGAATGAGGTGACAGCAGGAGAGACTGCCATCCACAAAGCAGGGGATCAGCTGACGTTACTGAACCCCACTGAGACACGGGAGCAAGTGTCTCTTTCCGTGTGGACGGCACTTCCGAGCTACAACTGGCTGTGTTGAAGCCCAGGAAATAGGAGGGTGTAGGCAGAGGCCTACTGTCTTTGTAATGCGGAGACAGCAGGAGAGACTGCCATCTCCACAGCAGGGGAACAGCTGGCAGTGCTGAACCCCACTAACACTTGAACGAATGTGTTTGGCTCTGTGGAGACGACACTTCTGAACACCAACTGACGTTGTTGGAGCCCAGGATTAGGCGAGGAGCAGGCTGGGGCCTACTGGATTTTGGCAGGTGAATGCAGCAGGAGACTTGCCATCTCCACAGCAGGGGAACAGCTGACAGTGCTGAACCCCACTAACACTTGAACGAATGTGTTTGGCTCTGTGGAGACGACACTTCTGAACACCAACTGACGTTGTTGGAGCCCAGGATTAGGCGAGGAGCAGGCTGGGGCCTACTTGATTTTGGCAGGTGAATGCAGCAGGAGACTTGCCATCTCCACAGCAGGGGAACAGCTGACAGTGCTGAACCCCACTAACACTTGAACGAATGTGTTTGGCTCTGTGGAGACGACACTTCTGAACACCAACTGACGTTGTTGGAGCCCAGGATTAGGCGAGGAGCAGGCTGGGGCCTACTTGATTTTGGCAGGTGAATGCAGCAGGAGACTTGCCATCTCCACAGCAGGGGAACAGCTGACAGTGCTGAACCCCACTAACACTTGAACGAATGTGTTTGGCTCTGTGGAGACGACACTTCTGAACACCAACTGACGTTGTTGGAGCCCAGGATTAGGCGAGGAGCAGGCTGGGGCCTACTTGATTTTGGCAGGTGAAGGCAGCAGGAGACTTGCCATCTCCACAGCAGGGGAACAGCTGACAGTGCTGAACCCCACTAACACTTGAACGAATGTGTTTGGCTCTGTGGAGACGACACTTCTGAACACCAACTGACGTTGTTGGAGCCCAGGATTAGGCGAGGAGCAGGCTGGGGCCTACTTGATTTTGGCAGGTGAATGCAGCAGGAGACTTGCCATCTCCACAGCAGGGGAACAGCTGACAGTGCTGAACCCCACTAACACTTGAACGAATGTGTTTGGCTCTGTGGAGACGACACTTCTGAACACCAACTGACGTTGTTGGAGCCCAGGATTAGGCGAGGAGCAGGCTGGGGCCTACTTGATTTTGGCAGGTGAAGGCAGCAGGAGACTTGCCATCTCCACAGCAGGGGAACAGCTGACAGTGCTGAACCCCACTAACACTTGAACGAATGTGTTTGGCTCTGTGGAGACGACACTTCTGAACACCAACTGACGCTGTTGGAGCCCAGGATTAGGCGAGGAGCAGGCTGGGGCCTACTGGATTTTGGCAGGTGAAGGCAGCAGGAGACTTGCCATCTCCACAGCAGGGGAACAGCTGACAGTGCTGAACCCCACTAACACTTGAACGAATGTGTTTGGCTCTGTGGAGACGACACTTCTGAACACCAACTGACGCTGTTGGAGCCCAGGATTACGCATGCCGCATGCAGAGGCCAATGGGCATCGGTTTTTATGGAGGTTGTGGACTACTACTGATTCTAACCATGCTCCACTTAGGCCTCTGGCTCCACTGTCTCTACTATTTACCCTGGCCTCCAACCCCGCCAGCTACATCTCTGAAGTGGCGTCAGCACAATCTACACTTGTTCCTGTGTTACTGGTGCTCAGTCCCATCAGTTGATCCCCTGATGTTTGTCCGGCAAGTTCGCCAGCTCTGTCCTCATTCCCACTACTGGTTATGGGAATGTGGACAGAGCAGGAGACCTTGCCGGACACACATCAGGGGATAAACTGATGGGACTGAGCCACAGGAACACAGGAACAAGTGTAGATTGTGCTGACGCCACTTCAGAGATGTAGATGGCGGGGTTGGAGGTCAGGGGAAATAGTAGAGACAGTGGAGCCAGAGACCTAAGTTGGGCACGGTTAAAAATCAGTAGTGGTTTGAATGTTGATGGAGCTGGTGACTCTGCCGTCCACACAGCAGGGGATCAGCTGGCATTACTGAACCCCAGTAACACAGGAGCTAGTGTGTTTCTCTGTGCAGACGACACATCTGAGCGACAACTGGCTGTGTTGAAGCACAGGGATTATAGTTCAGGTGGTAGAAAAATGAACACACCAGCAGACCTGGATACAGTTGCCAACCACTAATTTAGTCTGTAAGAGGAATGGCAAAGTCTTTGGAGATCCAGGCCTTGTTCATTTTCAGAAAAGTCAGCCGGTCAACATTATCGGAAGATAGTCGCGTGCGACGGTCTGTTAGTACACCACCTGCGGCACTAAAGACACGTTCCGATAATACACTGGCAGCAGGGCAAGCCAGCACCTCCAATGCATACTGGCTAAGCTCTGGCCATGTATCCAGCTTAGAGACCCAAAACTTGAAGGGGGAAGAGCCATCTGGGAGTACAGCGACAGGGCAAGACATGTAGTCTGACACCATCTGACGGAAGCGTTGCCTCCTGCTGACTCGAGGCGTCGCTGATGGTGTAGACAATTGTGGTGGACACACAAAACTTTGCCACATTTGGGCCATAGTGGTCTTGCCTTGTGCTGCGGCACTGCCTCTGCTCCCTCTTTGTGCAGAGTTTCCTCCACTGCCTCGACGCACAGAGCTGCTTTGTAAAGCACTAGCAACAATGCTGTCGGGTGGAATGGAAAACATTATGGACTGCACCAGTGACTCTTCGTACTCCCGCATTTTACGCTCCCGGTTCAACGTTGGTATGAGCCTTTGTACGCTGTCCCGGTAGCGAGGATCTAGGAGGGTGTACACCCAATAATCAGCCGAGACGAGAATGTGGGCGATGCGGCGGTCGTTTCTCAGGCACTGCAGCATGAAATCAACCATGTGCTGCAGACTCCCAACTGCCAAAGAACCGCTGTCCCCTGTTTGAGGCGTGATCTCGACCTGCTCTGCATCACCCCACCCTCGCTGTACATACTGAGTAGAGGTTTGTGTACCTCCCTCCTCTGGAGAGATGTCTTCCTCCTCCATCGACTCCTCCTCATCCTCCTCACAAAGTGTCCCCTGCCTAGGCCTTTGTGAGGAAACACGTAGCGCAGACTGTCCAGAAGCAGATGGCATTTGGGACTCCTCATCCTCCACCTCTTCTGAAACCTCATCCCTTAGTGCTTGCAGTGTTTGTTGAAGCAGGCAGATAAGGGGGACAGTCATGCTGACTAGTGCATCATCTGCACTCGCCATCCGCGTGGATTCATCGAAGGCACGCAAAACGAGGCAGATGTCCTTCATAGAGGCCCACTCAATGGTGCTGAAGTGTGAACGGCGCACAGTGCGACTTGTTTGCGCCTGATGCAGCTGGTACTCCATGACTGCTGCCTGCTGCTCACACAACCGCTCCAACATATGTAACGTTGAATTCCACCGGGTGGGTAGGTCACATATGATGCGATGTTCCGGAAGGCCAAATCGTCGCTGCAGAGCAGCGAGGCGCGATCTTGCCGTGCTGGAACGTCGCAAGTGAGCGCACTCTATGCGGACCTTGTGCAACAGTGCATCAAGATCCGGATAGTCCCTCAGAAAGCTCTGCACGACCAAGTTAAGAACATGTGCCAGACATGGGATGTGTGTGAGGTTGCCTAGGCCAAGAGCTGCCACCAGATTTCGGCCATTGTCACACACTACCAAGCCCGGCTGGAGATTCGCTGGCCCAAACCACACATCGCTCTCCAGCTTGATAGCATTCCAGAGCTCCTGCGCTGTGTGGCTTCGATTCCCCAAAGAAATTAATTTGAGTACAGCCTGTTGACGTTTGGCCACGGCTGTGCTCATATCGGTCGTAACAGGCTCCTGCTCTGCTGTTTCTGAGGAACTTGAGTAGGAGGAGGAGTCTATGTGTACAGACTGGAGTCCTGCAATCCGTGGCGTTGGAAGAACACGTACAGCGCCACTCTCCAGATCCGTACCCGGCTCCACAACATTGACCCAGTGGGCAGTGAGGGAAAGGTATCGTCCCTGTCCATGGTTACTGGTCCACGCATCGGTGGTCAGGTGGACCTTGCTACTAACGGCGTTTAGTAGCGCATGTTTTATTTTGCCCTCAACATGTTTCTGCAGGGCAGGGACGGCTCGCCTGCTGAAATAAAAGCGGCTGGGCATGTTGTATTGGGGGACTGCCAATGCCATTAAGTCCCGGAAGGTGTCAGTGTCCACCAGCCTGAATGACAGCATTTCAACTGCCAGAAGTTTGGCAATGCCAGCATTCAGAGACTGTGCTCGGGGATGGTTTGCCGAGTAAGGGCGCCTTTTATCCCATGCCTGTGCTACCGATGGCTGTGATGGATGGGAACGTGCTGTTATGGGTGGAATCTGACAGGGTCTCCGGACAACAGTGGCAGAGGTTCTTCCTTGGCGATCCTGTGAGGAAGCCGAACCAGCAGTGTGTGAGCTGGAGGAAGAGGGCCCAACACGAACTGAAGAGGTGGTAGGTGGTGCTGTACATTGGCCTACGTCTTCAGGGTGTCTCTGCAACTCCAACTCGTGCTTGGTGCGCACATGTTTCCACATATTTGTGGTATTGAGGTTGCTGACATTTCTCCCTCTTTTGACTCTCTGATGACACAGCTTGCATTTGACAAAGCAAATGTCATCTGCAACTGTGTCAAAAAAGGACCACGCACTGCAACTCTTGTGAGCGCCCGGTTTGCCTTTGGAAGGAGGAATGCTCCTAACGGGTGCCGAAGTGGAGGGTACAGGCAACCAAGTCTTCCCCCTCCCTCTGCCTCCTGTTTTGGCCGGTAGGGGAATCTCTTCCTCAGAGCTGCTACCACCACCTTCCTGTTGCTCACGCCATGATGGGTCAAGGACCTCATCATCTTCCCTCCCCTCTTCAAACAGCTGCTTCTCCGGGGTTGTCTCGCCAGCACCGTACGCACCAGAAAGTGGCAACTGAGTCTCGTCATCATCTGATGCGTACTGAGGTGTGCTGACCATAGGCACTGGCCCACTCGCCTCTTCAGATTCAGAGGGACAAAGAAGTTGCGCATCACTGCATACTCCCTCTTCTTCACATTCAGGAATGCTGCTTGGCTGGCCCCCTCTTTCCAAGCCAACAGATTCCGAGAACAGAAGTAGAGACTGTGATGGCTCCTGTCCATGTCTCTCTGACTGCCTGGGCACTTTGGCAGGTGGTGAAGAGACAGATGGTTGCTCTTCGGTGCTCTGACCCTGAGAGGATGCGGAAGTAATTGAAGTCGATGCGTTAGCTGCCATCCATCCGACAACGGCTTCAATTTGTTCCTCCCGCAGCAGTGGGGTACGTTGAGGTCCTACAAAGCTGCGCATAAAGGACTGTTGCCTGCTAAAACTGGGGGATGCTGATCCACTGGTGCCCGCAGCAGGCCCAGAATCCCCACGTCCTCTACCTGTAGAATCCCCACGTCCTCTACCTGTAGAATCCCCACGTCCTCTCCCTGCAGAATCCCCACGTCCTCTCCCTGCTGAAACTCCACGCCCACGCCCACGCCCCCGCGCCTTACTCCCTGCCTTCTTCATCTTACAAGACTGCTTAAGATAGGCAAAAAAGTACAAAGGGGGGCCTTAGTGTGCTTATTCCTGAACAGCTGGTTACAGGTACAAGAAACACTAATTTTATGAAGTGTGTGTGTGTGGACTAGACTTTAATAGGAGCTGATGTGGCCTACACAAGTTCAAAATGTAGTGTTTGGTGAACTTTTTATGTGGTTTCTTTGTTTGAAACAAACTCAAAGTATGAGAACAAAGAATTGAAACTGATAGTATCACCAACTTTTTGGAGCTATTACAATGCAGGCAGGTAACCTACAATGCAAAAGATGAGGCTCCCAAAAAATTGGGTAATACTAATCTGGCTGCGCCGGCAGGGCACAAGCCAGAAAAAAAGGCTCCTCTATCTACTCCTATATAGTGTTTGCAACCAACCAATGTTGATGGATACGGATGGATGCACACTAATAGGAGAAGAAAAAATGAGCTGCACTCAAAGACAAATATGTGTGAGGCAGTGACGCACGTTGAGCGTCCTACAACCAGACGTAGCTGCAGGACACTCTACTCAGCGTGAGCTGCACTCACACACAGTCAGAGACCTCTCAGACAGCCGTCAACAGTGCAGCTAAGTGGGCACTGGCACTGACAGGCTGCAGAAAGGCTCCGCTGTGTACTCCTATATAGTGTTTGCAACCACCGTAGATGGAGACGGATGGATGCACACTAATAGAAGAAAAAATGAGCTGCACTCAAATAAAAATATGTGTGAGGCAGTGACGCACGCTGAGCGTCCTACAGCCAGACGTAGCTGCAGGACACACTACTCAGCGTGAGCTGCACTCACACACAGTCAGAGACCTCTCAGACAGCCGTGAACAGTGCAGCAAAGTGGACACTAGCACTGAAAGGCTGCAGAAAGGCTCCGCTGTCTACTACTAGTGTTTGCAACCAACGTATATGGATACGGATGGAAGCACACTAGATTGAAATTATTTAAAAAATGCAGCTCAAAAAATAAAAGATGTATGAGGCAGCAGTGATCACACTGGGTGGCCTACAGCCTGACGTGGCTGCAGGACCCACTCCACAGCGTGAGCTGCACTCACACAGCCCTTGCAGACAGCTGTGAACACTGCTGCTAGGGCAAAGAAGGCTACAGTGGTGGTTTATGTAGCCTGGGTAAAGCACTAGATGTTTGGTGGAATCGCTATTTCTAACTGTCCCTCACAGTCTTCTACAGCAGCCTGTCCCTAACTGAATTCACAGCAGAGTGACCAGAAATGGCGGCTGCGGTGGCTTTTATAGTGCATCATGACATCATTTCGGCAGCCAATCACAGCCATGCCAATAGTTAACATGCCTACATGCCTAACAGGATGTGCCCACACTTCGGAGGATTCCCATTGGCTTAATCAAAGCAAGCAGGCTCATAGCATGATGGGAACTTCCTATTCCGATTCCGATCCCGGAATCCGATATGAAAAAAGTATCGGAATTAAGTATCGGAATTCCGATACCGCTAATATCGGCCGATACCCGATACTTGCGGTATCGGAATGCTCAACACTACCAGTGATGCAACTCTTCCATCACCTTCCCCAGAAAGCAGGCCCCTTGATCCAAATGGATTCACTTGGGACACCCGTATACTTGAATGAAGTGTTTACAGATAGCATGGGCCGCAGATTCGACAGTCTGGTCCCAAGTGGGTGTGACCATAGCAAATTTGGAATAGTGATTGATCGATCATCATCAGGCAATGTTCATAGCCCTGGTGTGCTGGGCCAATCGTCAAGTAGTCTATGGCCAGTTGCTCCATGGGTGCAGAGGACCTCACCGTTTCTGTAGGGGCTCGCTGTTCCGGCGGCTTAGCTAGTTCACAATTTCGGCACAGCTGACATACTTTCTCCACGACGGTCCTCATGTGGGGATGATAGAACAACCGTTGCAGCCACTGAAATGTTTTTTCTGCCCCGAAGTGTGCCCCCTTCTCGTGTGCTTCCTCAGCCACCCGTTCAACCAGGGACGAGGGGATGATCGTTTGCCAAATGAAGCCCAGTTCAGATTGTAGGTACACTTTCCTGTACAAGATTCCATCCTGTAACTGTAGCCGTTCCCACTGGCGCACCATTTTCAACATCTCGGGGCATAGCTGCTCGCTCACTCTGGCCGGGCATCTGTTCGGGTACGAGCCACCGCCTCAGCTGGGCTATCTCTCGATCTTCTTGCTGCATCCGATCCCACTCATCACGGGGTTGTTCCAACAAATTCTCGGGTGTACTCCCTTGAGCTGTCTCCCGTGTCGCTGCCACCGTCCTGGCACTCCCTCCAAATTCTGGAACCTCTATAGCCTCCAACTCTTCATCCCGGCTGGGCGCTGGCGGTCGGTAGTTTACTCGCGAAAGGGCATCCGCATGAGTATTTTCCACTTCTCTTCTGTAGGAGATCCTGTACAGGAATTTTGCCATTCGTGCCACCCAACGATGCTCTAGGGCCCCAAGCTTGGCTGTTTCGAGGTGGGCCAACGGATTGCTATCCGTACATACGTGTACTTCCGAGCCGGCCAGATACTCTGCAAACTTTTCAGTCATCGCTTACACCAGTGCCAACAGCTCCAGCTTGAACGAGCTGTAATTTTCCAGATTTCTTTCGGAATCATGTAAGGATCGACTGGCGTACGCGATGACACGCTCCTTCCCATCCTGCATCTGTGAGAGTACTGCCCCGAGGTCCTAGTAGACTTCCATCAGTGTGCAAGACAAACGGCTGGGTGAAATCAGCATAGGCCAACACCGGAGCCTCAGTCAGGGCCTTCTTCAGGGCTTGAAATGCCTTCTCCTGTTGTTCTCCCCAATGTACATTCCTGCTCTTTGCACCTGAGGGTACTCCTTTCAGCAATTCGTGGAGGGGGTTTGCGATGCGGGCGAAATCCTTTATGAAGCGCCGGAAGTATCCTGTGAGTCCTAGGAACGCTCGTACATCCTTCACGGTTTTTGGGGTCGGCCACTCTTGCCCTGCAGCGATCTTCTCCTGCGAGGGCTTCACTCCCTCGGTGGAGACCACATGCCCCAGATAGTCAATTTTTGTGCGGAAGAGGTGGTATTTCTGGGGTTTCACCTTCAAACCAAATTTTTGTAGCCGACTCAGAACTTGCTTCAGTCTCCGGAGATGTTCTTCAACAGTGGGAGCAAAGATGATTATTTCATCCAGGTAAATCAGGGTGGCTTCGAAGTTCAGGTCCCCCCGACACCATTCCATGAGACGTTGAAATGTTCCGGTGGCGTTGGCCAGCCCAAAGGGCATGTGGTCGAACTCAAATAGTCCCATCGGGAGAATGAAGGCCGTCTTGGCTTGGTCTTGTTCAGACATGGGTACTTGCCAGTACCCGCTGGCCAGGACTAGTGTGGAAAAATATTGGGCGTTTCCCAGTGCTGACAGGGACTCCTCTATCCGTGGCAGTGGATATGAATCTCGCACTGTACAAGCGTTGAGCCGGCGGTAATCCACACAGAAACGTAAAGTTCCATCTTTTTTCCGCACCAAGACGATGGGGGCAGCCCACGGACTTTGGGTCTCACGGATTACTCCCTTCTTCAGCATCTGTGACAGCATTCCTTTAACCTCTTGATACATTTGTGGGGGTATCTGGCGATATCTCTCCCAAATCGGTATCGCGTCCCCAGTGGATATCTCATGGGTAATGGCCGTCGTGCATCCAAAATCATCATCATCCTTTGCGAACACCTCCTGGTACTTCCCCAGCAAGGCCTCCACCTGGGGAATTTGGTGAGAGGGCATTTCTGAGAGTTCTGCCCGCATCTGCTCTAGTATCCGGCGGCCTTCTTGTAACACCCAGGGATCTGGGGCAACCTCCGCTTTCACGGTCACCAACCACGGGTCTTCCACTTTGGCGGTCAACTGCACTGTTTTGGAGGGCACCAGCTCATCTGGTACACCTAGAATGTGGGCCAATTCTGCTCTGGGAGCCAGGGTCACATCAGTCTCCCCCAAGTTCACACAGCGCACGAGGACGGTGCCGTTTCGCACAGTGGCGAGGGTCCATACGACTAGTACCCCTGACGACAATTGGTCGGCTGGGCTAGGCTCCACCTGCACCTCCACTCCTTCTAGTGGGACTCCTGCTCACACTGGCAGGGGAAGCACGGTCTGTCCAGGGGGTAGCACTCGATTCGCAGAAGCAGGGATGAAGACTTTGCTTAGTTCCTTTCCACCGCTGGAGATTTCCCGCCTCCCCACTCTGCACCTTTCCCAACGAGCCTGTCACGTCCTGCTCTTGCTCACGCGTGCGTGCCTCGCTACCTACTTCAGAAAAGGTCATGCCTGGCTTCACCCGCAGGCACTCTTGCATAGCCTGCTTCACCATTCCGTCACGTAACCCTGTCA
This sequence comes from Dendrobates tinctorius, assembly GCF_039654945.1. Lineage (NCBI taxonomy): Eukaryota > Metazoa > Chordata > Amphibia > Anura > Dendrobatidae > Dendrobates > Dendrobates tinctorius. The sequence goes on along the minus strand of NW_027361752.1, from coordinate 35,588,961 downwards.
CCAGCTTGTCTCTGAGCACCACGTCTACTGCCCCTACACCTACCCCATCCTTTCTTTTGATAGCAGTGTGAAGCTCTTGTGAGGCGTTCATAAACTGGGTCACGGTCTCCCCCTCTCTTTGCACCTGGTGGAACAGTCGCATCCGTAGTTCCCCTACGTCAGTGGGGTCCCCATGTGTCTCCTCTAAGATACGTAACACTTTCTGCAGAGTATTTCTTTCTAGGGGGGGCTATGCATGACAGAGCCCCGTGCCTCCCCCTCTAGGGCCATCAAGGCTATTTCTGCCTCTAGGGCTGGTGCCAAGGGGTGCATCCACAGTAACCCCTGAATTCTCTCTGTCCAGTTCCATAACATCACATTATTCCCCGTAAACATCGGCAGGTTATTCAACATGGCCCCCAAGGAGATGCTAGTCTTGGGGCCTTCCCTGACTGCTTGGTCCGCTCTGTCCGTGTCTTCGTGTGACATCCTGCCGACTGCAATAACGTGCAGGAGGAATCTATGTCACCACGGAGCAGGCAGACCAACAGTAAAAGGGGAGGTTTATTTACAGGGTGAATATCTGGTGAACATATAATATAACAGAGAAAATGCTGTAACAGGTGATATCAGAGACTGAAGAAATAACAGAAGTGCAAAACAACAGACAGTTATTCTCTTATGGGAATGAAACTTATCAGTTCCTGGAGATCTTGCTTGTAGAGATCACTCTTCTCCCACTTAGGCACCCAGGCACCAAGGGATGCTTGATGTCGTCTGTCTCTGGGGTCCTAGGTATAGTCCAACTGGCGTATGGGGGTTAACGTGAGAGCTCAAGGGGTATGCGGATGGCGGTATCCCCCTGTATGCAAGGTTCTCTCCTCTGCTGTGGCAGTGGTGTTCCCTCACCAGGGTCAGGGGCTCTGCCTGGGACAGTCTCTCTTTTGGCAGGGCAGTGTCACGTTACAGTATGTTCCTCAGTCACAGGGAAGCGTCTCAGGATAAAGCAGGGTCTCACTGCAGGGGAGCATCTTAAGGCGCGCAGTCTGTCGGTGTGACAAAGTCTCTAACAGGAGGGGAGCAACCAGCCCGGCAGGTGGTGCAGTGACAGGCTTCTCGTACTCAGTGCTCACCGCCTGTGTCTGCGGTCCCTTAGTGTTCAGTTGTTGCGCCTATCTCCTGTCCTCACCTCTGTCAGCGTCCTCTCTGCTCCCATCCCTGCGCTGCTCTCCTGAAAGTGTGCCCAATTCTCCCGCTCTCCGTCCTGCCCACTTGCTGTTCCTGGTGCTCGCGCAGTCCACTAAAGCATCCCCCGGGGAACCTAATGCCCTGCTCGATGGTTCCGGGCACGGAGCTAGGAACGCAACTCCCCCTCGGCTCCTTTGGTGCTTCACCCCCTTACATTCTAATTTTGTGAAAAGCACCTGTAACTTACCCTGATTAGAGCCGCCGGTGTCTCACGCTCTGTCACAATGGTGACATCGTGGGAAGCAGCTGATGTTTGGGGTGCCACAGCAAACAATAACACTGACTTCCGGGAGCAGTCCATGTCCAAGGTACGTGCACGGACACTAGATGTTCTGTACGGACCTCAAACTTTACTGCTTTGATTCGCCCATCTCTACCTTTGTGTCCTACCAATATGTGTTTAATTTAAGCTGTAATCTAGTGATGACACACTTCCTTTTGCATTTGTTGCTAGGTTTCTGCAAAGAATACAGGTGATCTCTGTAGATGTATACCGTGGGCCATCCTGTATGTAACCTATTGTGGGGGAGTCCTTTACCTCTTACCTCTTTAACTGGAGGTTATGTAGTTTGTAAAAGGGGTTAAAGGGGTTGTCCAAGCTCAAATGAAAGTCTGCAGTCACTTTTTGAGACTGCAGACTGCCAAATTGTGACAGTGTGCAATGTGCACACTGTCATGATTTACACAATATTCCCAGTGTACGTGGGCGATCTTGCGACCTTATGTATGTCATTTGCATACTTGGGGTCACGTGTCGACTAAACTCATCTGGCTTCTATTAACAGAAGAGAATTGAGAGAAGCCACATGAGATGAAAATCGTCCTCTCTTCGGGAAAAACAGCGGAATTGTGACAATATGAGTATCGCACACTGTCATGATTTGGCACAATGGGACTACAGATCTTTAATTTCAGTCTTGACAATCCCTTTAAGGGAAAATTTTAATGTAGAAATCCAAACTGTTTTCTTTTTTTATCAATATTAAAGATATTTTCAATAAAAGTGATAAAAAATTCCCCCTGTTTGACATAAGCCCTCGAAGACTGCCTATGCATTGAGCCAACTGCCGGCAATGCCTCCTGTTTGAGTTGTGTCATTTTTTCCCCCTTTTTTTATTTCCTTGTCATTTTCTAATACGACATTTTATCAAAGCTGTCCTTAAATACCCCAGATCAAAAGATAATAGATTTATCAGAAAATCCAAACGGTTTCTTATGTTGTTGCTGCTCAAATTATTTTCTATAATGAAACGTTTTCCATTATTTTGGAGCAGAAGTCGCTCCACCCAAATTCATTTTTTTCTTCTTTTAATTTTAATGAAACCCCCGGCACATCTGCTTTATTAATCCGAGCACTGGAGAGCCTGCAGTGTTCATGATACGAGCTAGCCTTTCCTTAACGATGACTTCATGTAAAGTGATCCCGCTAACTGGACTTCGAAGATAAAAATGAGAAAAAAAAATTGACTCACTTTGGCCACGGAACAAAAGGTAAAGCTCATTTTTTCCATTCTACTGGAACTTTCGGAGGAATATTCTGCCCTCGTGCTTATTCTATATGCTCCGATGATTAAGTAATAATATAATAAAATACACACATTAGCACCAAGATGTTAACACCACATATTTAGAATCATCTGGGGGGTATTGGTTACGCCACGACTCCAGCACTGCCCATAAAAAAAGCGAACTCCATGCAAAAATTTGGGAATAAATGAGATGGAAATGGGATTGCAACTATTGGCGTTTTTACACCAGTTTTCTCCAGTTGTGCCAAAATGTACAGAGATAGGGATGGGCCCGGGGTGTGAAGCCACAGCTCATCTAATTCATGATGACTTCTGTCACACCTTATGCCGAAAATATTAGATTTGTGGCGAGGCGAGCAGAGAAATGCACCAGTTATCAGACACGCCTGATTCATTGCGATAAAATAAAATCGAATCACATTCTGATCAAACTCTGATCAGATTGTGATCAGCATAATCAAACCGATTTACTCCGATGAGAGAAAATTGGTCATGTGACCCTAGTCTCAGAGGAGGTTTAGGAACCTGCTCGACTGAGCTTCTCAGCTTTGCCTAAAGTTTCACCTTACTGAGTAATTTTCTTGATTGAGATTACTGTCTTAGGAATTAGAGCTAGAAATTCTAAGGCCTTTTTTTTTCTTACAGATGACAGTACAATTCCCCAGTCTATAGTTGCCAGCTCCTGGCAGACCATAGTGGATCATTAAATGAATGGACTATAGTGTTTGTTTGACATTCAGCCAATAAACACTTTTAGGTTCCGGAAATACTGATGAAAAGAGTTCAGAAAATATTATAGAGCATTTCTAATCCAAAAATGACAGATTTATTTCATTTAGGTTTTTGCGTTACATGTATTTCTAAAAAAAAACGGCAATGCGATATTTTTCAGATCAAAAACTTTATTAGGGAAAAAAAATTAGTAATCTTGCATTTTGCATACTGGCAGCTGAAGCTAATTTTTTGGACTCATACTTCATGTGCTTTCAGGAAATGACAAGTAACACCTGTATTCACAGATGAATACACTAATGGTCCACCAATCACAATAGGCAATGTCACAGATCCTTCTGCACATTGACTAATAACACCTCTATATACAGTAGATAACAGAATCCACCATTCACAATAAGTGATGTCACAGCTCACCTCCTCCTCCTGTACAATGACTGATAACACCTCTATATACAGTAGATAACAGAATCCACCATTCACAATAAGTGATGTCACAGCTCACCTCCTCCTCCTGTACAATGACTGATAACACCTCTATATACAGTAGATAACAGAATCCACCATTCACAATAAGTGATGTCACAGCTCACCTCCTCCTCCTGTACAAAGACTGATAACACCTCTATATACAGTAGATAACACAGGATCCACAATTCACAATAGGTGATGTCACAGCTCACCTCCTCCTCCTGTACAATGAATGTTTTACCTTTCAAATGGTGTATCATTTGTGTGTGTGCAGTATGAACGGCGATACAAAGTGATCACCGAAAAACAGTTTAGAAATAATAAAATAGATTGAAACGGGAGATTGTAGAACATCACCATTTAATTGTTTCAGATCATCAAACAAATGTAAATATTAAACAAAGATAACACAAGTAAACACAAAATGCAGTTTATAAATGAAGGTCTTTATTATTGTGGGAAAAAAAAATCCTAACCTACAGAGCCCTGTATGAAAACGTGATTGCCCTTTAAACCTAATAACTGGTTGGGCCACTCAAAGCAGCAACAACTGCATTCAAGCCTTGCAATAATTGGCAATGAGTCTTTTACAATGCACTGGAGGAATTTTGGCCACTCATCTTTTCATAATTGTTTTAATTCAGCCATACTGGAGGGTTTCAGAGCTTAAACTGCCTTTTTAAGGTCATGCCACAGCATCTCAATTGGATTAAGGTCAGGACTTTGACTAGGCTACTCCAAAATCTTCATTTTGTTTTTCTTAAGCCATTCAGAAGTGGACTTGCAGGTGAGTTTTGAATGATTGTCCTGCTGCATAACCCGAGTGTGCCTCAGCTTGAGGTCATGAACAGATGGCCGGACATTCTCCTACAGAATTTTTTGGTAGACAGCCGAATTTGGTTCCATTTACCACTGCAAGTCTTCCAAGTCCTGTAGCAGACCATTACACTACCACCACCATATGTTACTCTTGTTATGATGTTCCTTTTCTGAAACAATTATTATTTATTTATATAGCACCATTGATTACATGAAGTTGTACATGAGAAAGGGTTACATACAAATTACAGATATCACTTACAGTAAACAAACTAAGAATGACAGATTGATACAGAGGAAAGAGTAGCCCGCCCTTGCGGGCTTACTTTCTACAGGATGGTGGGGAAGGAGACAGTAGGTTGGGGGGATGCAGCAGCTCTGCTAGTGGTGAGGAGACAGTGGGGCCATTGCAGTCTATAGGCGTTCTTGAAGAGATTAGTTTTCAGGTTCTGTCTGAAGGATCCGAATGTGGTGGATAATCAGACATGTTGGGGGGAGGATGGGGATATTCGGGAGAAGTCTTGGAGGTGATTGGTGGAGGAACAAAAAAGTGAGGAGGAGAGAAGGAGGTCTTGGGAGTACCGGAGATTGTGTGAGGGAAGATATCTGGATATTAGCTTGAAGATATATGGAGGAGAGAGGTTATGGATGGCTTTTTAGGTCTGTATTAGTAGACTGAACGAGATACGCTGGAGATTTGGGAACCAGTAAAGAGATTTACGGAAGGGAGAAGCTGCGGAGTAGTGAGAAGAGAGATTAATTAGTGGGGCAGCAACTAGAGTTGAGCGACTTTGGTCGGATCGGGTTTCGTGAAACCCGAATGAAACAAAATAAGTTTCAGATGAAACTCGTCCGACTAGAGCAAAACAAAGTCGGAGTTTCGTCCGAAACCCGACCCCAATGCAAGTCAATGGGAAATAAAAGTCGGACGAAACTCCGACTTTTTTTGCTCTAGTCGGACGAGTTTCATCTGAAACTTATTTTGTTTCATTCGGGTTTCACGAAACCCGATCCGACCAAAGTCGCTCAACTCTAGCAGCAACTTTATGAGTTGTCTCAAACCAAGGGTATAGATGGAGAAGAGTAGGGGTCTGAGGACAGCCTTGAGAGACTCCAACAGAGAGAGGCGGTGTCAGGATTCAAACCCAGCAACTCTTGTGCACCAGGTGGCAGCTCTTCCCTCTGAGCTATCCAGCTTGTTGGATCGTCCCATGCTAACCCAAATACTTGTACCTATGTTGTTTCAGATGGTCTACACCCCGAGTTCCTGTTGGTCTCCACCATGAGTTTCTGATTGGCTTCTTCCTGATTGAACACCCTATATAAACCTGGCATTGCACTCCCTTCCTTGAGAGATTATTGAGCTACCAGCCTCTAGTCAAGCTTCCTTTCACCTGCTGCTTATCCTCAAGATTTCACTGCTACTCCGTGTACCGACCTCTGGCTATCCCTGACAACGATTCCTGCTTCCCCTTCAAATTACAATGCTGCTCCTCCTGTGTACCAACTTCTGGCTATCCCTGACTGAGATTCCTGCTTATCCTTCAAACTATATTGCTGCTCCTGTGTACCAACCTCTGGCTATCCCTGATTATGTTATCAACAGCTGCTGCTCCTAGTGTTTGTAATACCACTACTACAAACCAGATCAGTTCATAACAGGTGGGGATGAAGAGGTAGTGTGGAAGTGGGAGGATAGGGCAAGGTCTTAGATGCCAAAGGAAGAATTGTTCTGTAGTAGGAGACAGTGGTCAACTACGTTAAAGGCAGAGGACGGGTCTAGAAGGAGTAGTATAGATAATTGCCAGCTAGCTTTGGCTTTAAGTAAGTTATTAGTCATTTTGGTCAGGGCAGTTTCAGTGGAATGATGGGGATGGAAACCAAATTGTAGGTTGTCAAAGAGCAAGTTAGATGAGAGGTGGGAGGAAAGTTCAGCATGGACTTACTGCTCAAGGAGTTTGGAAGCAAATGGTAGCAGCAACATGGGGCGATAGCTGGACATAGAGATCAGGTTGAGGGATGGCTTTTTGAGAATATGCATCATTGTGGCATGTTTGAAAGCAGAAGGGAAGGTACCAGAAGTTAATGAGAGGTTGAAGAAATGGGTTAGAGATAGGTTAAATGTGGTGGTGAAGTTGGGGAAGAGGTGGGATGGGGTCAAGTGCACAAGTGGTGAGGTATGATTTAGAGAAGAGATGAGCAAACTCTCTTGCAGTGATGTTGGAGAGGAATATTATGGGGGAAGGGCATTTGTCTGGTATACAAAGGGGTTGTGGTGGTTGAACAATAAAGACTAGCCTTGTTTGGCCGATCTTATTTTTGAAGTGTGTGGAAAAGGGCACAGCATAGATGAGGGATGTCGGTGTGGTCAATGGTAGGTGGAGGAGAGTTAAAAGTGTTGAATAACTGTTTGGGGTTGTAAGATAGGGAAGATGCAAGAGTTGTGAACTAGGCCTTTTTTGCAGAGGTGAGGGCTGGTTTGAAAGCGAGTGTTGCTTGTTTGAGTGTGGTGAAGACATCTTGCAAATGTGTTTTCTTTCAATGCCACTCCGCAACCCTGGACACTTTACCAAGCTTTTTAGTGAGGTTATTGTGCCAGGGCACTCTGCCATGCACGAGAGGGGCGACCACGTCAATAGCTGATGCAAGAGTGGGATTGTAGAAAGCAGTGGCATTGTCTGTGTCATGAAGTGAAGACATCAACTCAGTGGTAGAATAGAGTGTGTGGGTGTCTAGATTTGCATGGTTTCTGTGGGGGTGCTCTAGGTAATGGACATTGGTGACAGGTGAGGAGGACAGGCAGGAGAAAGTGAGTGGATGATGGTCAGATAGAGGGAGAAGGGAAGTTATGAAGTTAGATAGGGAGCAGAGACAGATGAATACCAAGTCTAGTGTTTGTCCATCTGTGTGGGTGGCTGAGGAGGACCGCTAACTAAGTCCAAAATTTGAAGTAAGCAAAAGGAATTTGGAGGCTGCTGACTGAAAAGTGTCAGTAGGGATGTTTAAGTCATCCATGATGATGATGGGAATGTCAGCAGAGATAAAGTGAAGAAGCCAGGTGGAAAATTGGTCAAAAATGGCGGTGGCCAGGCCCAGAGGTCGGTATATGACAGCCACTTGGAGGTTGGAGGAAGAATAGATGTGGACGGAGTGGACTTCAAAAGAACGGAGGTTAATGGAGGGTAAACATGGGATTGGGTTAAACGTGCAGATGGTAGAAAGGAGAAGACCCACTACTCCTCCTGAAGTGGGTTACCACCTTAACACAGCGCAGCAGGGGAGGCCATTTCAGAGCGTATAAGCCATGTTTCTGTGTGGCCAGTAAGGAAAGATGTCTAACTTTTGAGAAACTTTTGGTCTACTTCACTTTGTCAGGCAAAGTCATATTTAAGTGGTTTCTTGATTCAGAATAGATGTGTCAGTAATCAGGTCTGGGTGTGGCTAGGGAATGGGAATTCAACTTCTCGAAGATGTGATAAAACCACAGTTAATTTATGTTTTAAGGGGGAGGGAATCACTTTTTCACACAGGGCCCTGTAGGTTTGGTTTTCTTTTTCCCTTAATAATAAAGACCTTCATTTAAAAACTGAATTGTGTGTTTATTTTTGTTATTTTTGTCAAATATTTAAATTTGTTTGGTGATCTGAAACATTTCAGCGTGACAAACACGCAAAAGAATAGGAAATCAAGAAGGGGGCAAACACTTTTTAGTACAACTGTATATTAAGCAGAATCAATCATCAAAAAATAAGCAATTGTTCAAATAAATGTTTTGTGACAGATATATATATATATATATATATATATATATATATATATCTGTCACAACCTTTATTTTACTAATTATTTATTTTCTGATGATTGTTTCTGCTTCAATCTATTTTGAAAGCCAAGAAGGAAGAATATTTAACACCAATTACTCAAATTGTATAACTTTCGAAACATGGCTGATTTGTTCTGGACATAGCACCTCTCTTGTAGATTGCCTGTATCGGGGAATGCAGGACTGTTCTGTTCACTAGAATTGCGCTGATCATCAGACACAGCCTTCCGACAAGACAGACAGCCATGTTTTATTAGTTCCATTTACACTTTACGGTACGGCGGACTTAACTTTTATGTTTTTTTCTTGTCTTTTGTCTAACATCCAAGAAATATGCAGATTTTCCTTTGAAATTTACAACTTATAGTTTTCTTTCTTTTGAAGGCTCAATTTCTGTAAATTCTGCAAATGACCCCGGTGTTGTTGAACATTTTAAGGCTGTGAAGAACAATATGCCAAGTTACATAAAATATTTTGATTGTGTTAGGCTGCACGGAGAGTTGACACAGATGGTAACAATAACGGAGCAAGCTGTGGAGGAGCCAAATGCGTCAGCGTGACCTCTTTAAACACACCTCATCTGAAATGATTACTAAAATATTTATCCCAGTGTCTTCAGTTTTTATGCGCCACCGCTCGTTATTCGAAATGTAAAATTAATTGGACCATTTGAAGCTGCGCAGGAATTATTTTTGAAGCTGTTTTTCCAATTGTTGAAAAATTTCATGTATGATGTTCCTTAACATCTTTACCCGCCAAGCCTGTTTTCACCTTTGTGACCCAGCCAAAGTCTACAATTCTGACCAGTGTCACTTTAAGAGGCAATAAGAGACAATAACTCTGGAACGCTTCAATGGATTCCACGGATTCTGACGTAAAGTTTCTTTGATATGATTTTCGTTTATTTGTGAAAGCAATGGAAATTTGGCAAAAAAATTTAGCAATTTTCGGACTTTTTATTTTTATTCCCTTAAATCAGAGAGTTACAGGTGCTTCTCACTACATTAGAATATCATCAAAAAGTTAATTTATTTCAGTTCTTTCAATAAAAAGTGAACCTCATATTCTATAGAGTCATTGCAGACAGAGTGATCTATTTCACGTGTGTGTTTCTGCTAATGTTGATGATTATGGCTTACAGCCAATGAAAACCCAAAAGTCATTATCTCAGTAAATTAGAATACTTTATAACACCAGCTTGAAAAATTATTTTAAAATCCGAAATGTAGGCCTACTGAAATGTCTGTTCAGTAAATGCACTCTATACTTGGTCGGGGCGCCTTTTGCATCAATTACTGCATCAATGTAGCGTGGCATGGAGGTGATCAGCCTGTGGCACTGCTGAGGTGTTATGGAAGCCCAGGTTGCTTTGATAGCAGCCTTCAGCTCGTCTGCATTGTTGGGTCTGGTGTCTCTCATCTTCCTCTTGTCAATACCTCATAGATTCTCTATGGGGTTAAAGTCAGGTGAGTTTGCTGGCCAATCAAGCACAGTGATACTGTTGTTTGAAAACCAGGTATTGGTACTTATGGCAGTGTGGAGAGGTTGATTAGGAGCTTCTAACTGGTCTGTAGGAGCCAGAACTCTTACTTGTTTGTAGTGGATCAAATACTTATTTCTCACTGTAAAATGCAAATAAATTTATATTATTTATAAAATGTGATTTTCTGGATTTTATTTTTGGTATTCTATCTCTCAATGTTAAAATTATCCTACCCTTAAAATTATTATTATTTTTACAGTTTCTTTTCACTTTTTTTTTGCTACTATGTTACTTTGTCCCAATATGGGAGTTTCACTTTTTGCAGTTTGATCGCTTGTGAAACATAGCAAACCAGGAGCTTTGCTATGCGTTACAAACTGTCAGCGCTTCACTGACAGATAAGCTTGCTACATTATGTTCCGAGCACGGTGTAGCATGTTTGTTAGCTATGATGACCCAGATGCTATGATGACATTGGGTCACCATGGCAATGATTGGCCTCTCGCAATGACGCCGATCGGAGAGCAGAGAGGGCTCCCTCCCCTGTACATGCATGCTAAATTCTGCGATCAATATCGATTGCAGCATTTTGGGGGTTAAAGTGCTGGGAGCGGTGCAGCACTGTTCCTAGCACTGAGTGCCGGGTGCCAGCTGTCAGAATCAGCTAACACCTCATGATGAACATGCATGCTCAGACTCTGTGCGTGCAAAATCGCAATGAGGTATCAATTTATCTAAGGTCGGTAAGTACCAGCCAACCTGGACGTATTGATTATGTCCAAAGTTATAAAGTCATTTATATAAATCAATAGAACATGTGAAAATAAGTAACATAGTTATTAATGTTGAAGGAAGACTTTAAGTCCATCTAGTTCAACCCATATCCTATCCTAACTTGCCCTAACATGTTGATCCAGAGGAAGGCAAAAAAAATCCATGTGACAAACAGTAAGCTTCACATTGGGGAAAAAAATTCCTTCCCGACTCCACATACGGCAATCAGACTAGCTCCCTGGATCAACGCAATATTAAGGAAACTAGTGTATATACCCTGTAATATTATACTTTTCAAGAAAGGCATCCAGACCCTTCTTAAATTTTATTAGGGAATCACTCATTACAACATCATATGGCAGAGAGTTCCATAGTCTCACTGCTCTTACAGTAAAGAATCCGCGTCTGTGAGTATGCTTAAACCTTCTTTCCTTCAGACGTAGAGGATGCCCCCTTGTCCCCGTCACAGGTCTAAGAGTAAAAAGATCATTAGAAAGGTCTTTGTACTGTCCCCGCATATATTTATACATTGTAATAAGATCACCCCTAAGCCTTCGATTCTCCAAACTAAAAAACCCCAAGTGTAATAACCTGTCTTGGTATTGCAGACTGTTATGAATGAGTCACCGAAGGAGGAAAAAACAAAAATACAAGCTAACTCCAGAAAACCGGAGAGGTTGGTAGCTATCGGATTGCAGACCCCTGATCCTATCCACAGCAACTAACAGTAGCCGTGGGGGGTTCCTACGATGCGCTAGACCCCTCGATCACAGCCAGAGAACTAAATAGGCCTAAAGAAAGAAAGGGGAAATCTAAACTGCCCCAGAGCAGACCCCAAAGCAATAGGCAGCCCCCAACATATAATGACGGTGAAGCAAGATGAAAACACTAACGCAGATAGAAAGATAGGTTGAGCAAACGATGGGGCCCAAAGCTAACTAAAAAGGACAGGATAGAAAAGCTGCTGTCTGCAATCCGTAAAAAACCCTACCAAAAAATGTCCCAACCGTCTGATAGGAAAAACAGGCCCTGAAGTCGCTAGGACTTCAAAATGACTATATCAGCACTCAGGTAAATTCTGAAGACAAAGCAAAAAGACAAACTGATCAGAGACAAAATGGAACTCAGCACACCCCCAACCGGGGATGGCTGAACTCCAAAAAACAAGGTAAACAAAACAAAACTAATAAGTTCAAAAGCAGAGCAAAAACTTATCTTTGGGAAGCAGGAGTCAGACTGGTTTCCAAGAATCCAGCAGAGAAATCACCAGCGACTCAGAAGGGCGTCGGCTGCCTTATATCCAGTCAGAAGTTCCTGTTACCCAGTCATCATCTACCAGATCAGGTGTTTGGTAATCAGCCTCACTACCTTCCTTCACCAGAAGAGGGAGTTCATCAGACATCGACGGTGAAGGGGAAAATGAACTCACAACAGTACCTCCCCCTTGAGGAGGGGTCGCCGAATCCTCATCCACGCCACCAGGGCAATCAGGATGGGCCCGATGAAAGGCACGAGCCAATCTTTCAGCATGAATATCGGATGCAGGGACCCAAGAATTATCCTCCTGGCCATAACCTTTCCATTTAACCAAATATTGGAGTCTCCGTCTAGCCAGGCGAGAATCCAGTATCTTCTCAACCTCATATTCCACATTACTTTCAACCAATACCGGGTCAGGAGGTGCCACCACAGGAACTACTGGCTCAACAAACCTCTTTAACAGAGACTTATGAAACACGTTATGGATCTTAAATGTAACAGGAAGAGCCAATCGAAAAGAGACTGAATTAAGAATCTCTAAAATCTTGTAAGGTCCAATAAATCTAGGTTTAAACTTTGGAGAAACCACCTTCATAGCGATATTCTTTGATGACAACCAAACCATATCACCCACCTTAAACTGGGGACCAATGGTCCTATGCCGGTTGGAAAACCGCTGGGTCTTTTCCTGGGAGAGAGACAACTTATCCACCACTTGGTCCCAGATCAGGTACATTCTCTCCACCACAGTGTCAACACCTGGGCAGGCAGAAGGCTCCACCTGCCCTGAAGAGAATCGAGGATGAAACCCAAAGTTACAAAAAAAGGTGACATCAAAGTGGCAGAACTAGCTCTATTATTTAAAGCAAATTCGGCCAAGGGCAAAATGAAACCCAATCATCCTGATCAGCAGAAATAAAACATCTCAAATACGACTCCAAAGTCTGGTTTGTTCTCTCCGTCTGCCCATTGGTCTGAAGGTGAAACGCAGAGGAGAAGGACAACTGAATTCCCAGCTTGGAACAGAAAGTCCTCCAAAATCTAGACACAAACTGAACTCCTCTGTCAGATACAATGCTCTCAGGAATCCCGTGCAAGCGAACCACCTGTTGCAAAAACAAGGGCACCAACTCTGAGGATGATGGCAACTTAGGGAGTGGTACAAGATGGACCATCTTAGAGAATCTATCACAAATCACCCAAATAACAGTCATTCTCTGAAAGACAGGCATATCAGAGATAAAATCCATTGAAATATGGGTCCATGGCCTCCTGGGCACCGGCAAAGGCATCAACAACCCACTAGAGCGAAAACGAGGTTTAGACCGAGAGCAAGTCCCACAGGACTGCACAAAATTCCTGACATCACGAGACAAGGCGGGCCACCAAAAAGACCGACTCACCAAATCTCTAGTACCAAAAATACCTGGATGACCAGCCAATGCAGAGCAATGAACTTCAGACATCACTCTCTTCCTCCACTGGTCAGGAACATACAATTTTCCAATGGGACAACGCTCAGGTTTGTCCTCCTGAAACTCTTCCAGAGCACGTCTCAAATCGGGCAAGATGGCAGAAAGAGTTACCCCCTCACCTAAGATGGTAGCAGGCTTGGTCACAACAGGAGAATCAGCAAAGAAACTCCTAGAGAGGGCATCTGCCTTGACATTCTTAGTGCACGGAAGAAAAGAGGCCACAAAATCAAAATGTGTGAAAAACAAGGCCCACCTAGCCTGTCTAGGATTCAAGCGTTTGGCCGACTCCAGGTAAATCAAATTCTTGTGGTCAGTAAGGACCACGACTTGATGTTTAGCTCCCTCCAACCAATGTCTCCACTCCTCAAATGCCCATTTCATGGCTAACAGTTCCCGATTCCCCACATCATAGTTATGTTCGGATGGGGAGAACTTTCGGGAAAAGAATTTTAGACGTTACAGGATCTTTTTGGGACAAAACAGCTCCTGCACCAATCTCAGAAGCGTCCACCTCTATCTGAAACAGGAGTGAGACATCAGGTTGCCGCAAAACCGGAGCAGAAGTGAATCTTCGCTTCAGCTCCTGAAAGAAAGAAACAGCCTCCGGAGACCAATTCAGCACATCAGCACCCTTCTTAGTCAAATCAGTCAATGGTTTGGCAATACCAGAAAAATTAGCTATAAATTTACGATAAAAATTAGCAGAATCCAAAAACTTCTGGAGGGCCTTCAAAGAAGTGGGCTGAACCCAATCATAAATGGCCTGTACCTTGGCCGGGTCCATTTCAATAGTTGACGGAGACAAAATAAATCCCAAAAATGAAATCCTCTGTACACCAAAAAGGCATTTCGATCCCTTGACATACAGGGAATTCTCCCTCAAAATCCGGAACACAGTCCGAACATGTTCCACATGAGAGTCCCAATCCTTGGAAAAGATCAAAATATCATCCAGATAGATGATCAAAAATGTATCCACCAAGTCTCGGAAAATATCATTCATGAAGCACTGGAAGACAGAAGGGGCATTAGTGAGCCCAAAAGGCATCACCAGGTACTCAAAATGTCCCTCCGGAGTATTAAATGCCGTCTTCCATTCATCCCCATGCTTAATGCGAATAAGATTATACGCCCCCTGAGGTCAAGCTTTGTAAACCAGCAAGCACCTTTAACTCTGGAGAATAGATCAGAAATCAGGGGTAACGGATACTGATATTTAACAGTAATTTTGTTGAGGGAATGATAGTCAATACAAGGCCTTAATGACCCATGTTTCTTAGCCACGAAAAAAAACCCAGCACCTAAGGGTGAAGAGGATGGTCTAATATGACCCTTCTCCAATGACTCCTTAATATAGGATCGCATAGCCTCGTGCTCGGGTACAGATAAATTGAAAAGTCGACCCTTGGGAAATTTACTCCCAGGGCTCAGCTCAATTGCACAGTCATAACTCCTATGAGGAGGCAAAGACGCAGACTCATTCTCACTAAATACATCATAAAATCAGCCAAATAGTCAGGAACATCATGCGACTGGGGAGAGGTGGAGAAAACAGGAGGATCACTAAGGGCACACCGACAACCCCAACTCACCACAGACACAGATTTCCAATCCAAAACTGGATTATGGATTTGCAACCAGGGAAACCCCAGAACAATGGTATTATGCAAATTATGCAACACCAAAAATCTGCAATTCTCTTGATGGTCTGGGGCGACCCGCATTTCCACCTGGGTCCAAAACTGAGGTTTATTCTTCGCCAAAGGAGTAGCATCAATACCCCTCAAAGGGATAGGCGTCCGCAGAGGTGTCATAGGAAATCCACAACGTTTATCAAAATCCAAGTCCATCAGGTTCAGAGCTGCTACCGAATCCACAAAAACCTTGGCGGAAAATGTGGACAGGGAGCAGATCAGAGTAATTGCCAGAAGAAACTTAGGTTGAACAACACCCACAGCAAATGTGTGTGCAAAACATTTCTCTCATTTAGGGCAGACAGAAATAATATGCGAGGCATCACCACAGAAGAAACACAGCTTATTACGCCTTCTGAACTCCTAACGTTGCGCCCTAGACAAAACTCATAGGTTCAGACATTTGTTCAACAGGTGGCAACACCTCTCGTGCGGTTTTGCGTTCACGCAAACGCCGATCAACCTGAATGGCTAATGACATAGAATTGTCAAGACCAGAGGGAACAGGAAATCCCACCATAGTATCTTTTACGGTTTCTGACAAACCCTTCCGAAAGAGAGCTGCCAAGGCCCCATCATTCCAGGTAGTAAGGAACGCCCACTTTCGGAATTTTTGACAGTACAACTCTGCAGAATCCCGACCCTGGCTCAATGCCAACAGGGCCTTTTCAGCCTGATCAATAGCATTAGGTTCATCATACAACAACCCCAAGGCTTGAAAAAATGTGTTCACATTAGTAAGAATAGGATCATCTGGTTTCAAAGAAAACGCCCAATCCTGTGGATCGCCGCGCAGCAAAGAGATGACAATGTAACCTTCTGCACGGAGCTCCCCGACGAGTTAGGCTTCAAGGCAAAAAATAATTTACAATTATTCTTAAAATTCAAAAATTTAAACCGATCCCCAAAAAACACATCAGGAGTAGGGATCTTTGGTTCAGCAGCATGTGAATGAGCAAGATAGGCGGAAATTCCCTGCACTTCAGCAGTGAGCTGTCCACACGATCAGACAATTGCTTTATCTCCATTGAGAGAAAAAAAATTCCCCCCTACGGCCTCAGAGACAGAGGAAAAAATATACACAAAACAAAAAATTCTGACAAACTCTTTTTTTTTTTTTACAATTCTTTCCTGCTATTGAGTACCCTAGGATCTGCGGTATGGCTGGTGATTCTGGTATGAATGAGTCACCGAAGGAGGAAAAAACAAAAATACAAGCTAAGTCCAGAAAACCGGAGAGGTTGGTAGCTATCGGATTGCAGACCCCTGATCCTATCCACAACAACTAACAGTAGCCGTGGGGGGTTCCTACGATGCCCTAGACCCCTCGATCACAGCCGGAGAACTAAATAGGCCTAAAGAAAGAAAGGGGAAATCTAAACTGCCCCAGAGCAGACCCCAAAGCAATAGGCAGCCCCCAACATATAATGACGGTGAAGCAAGATGAAAACACTAACACAGATAGAAAGATAGGTTGAGCAAACGATGGTGCCCAAGCTAACTAAAAAGGACAGGATAGAAAAGCTGCTGTCTGCAATCCGTAAAAAACCCTACCAAAAAAAGTCCCAACCGTCTGATAGGAAAAACAGGCCCTGAAGTCGCTAGGACTTCAAAATGACTATATCAGCACTCAGGTAAATTCTGAAGACAAAGCAAAAAGACAAACTGATCAGAGACAAAATGGAACTCAGCACACCCCTGACCGGGGATGGCTGAACTCCAAAAAACAAGGTAAACAAAACAAAACTAATAAGTTCAATAGCAGAGCAAAAACTTATCTTTGGGAAGCAGGAGTCAGACTGGTCTCCAAGAATCCAGCAGAGAAATCACCAGCGACTCAGAAGGGCGTCGGCTGCCTTATATCCAGTCAGAAGTTCCTGTTAACCAGTCATCATCTACCAGATCAGGTGTTTGGTAATCAGCCTCACTACCTTCCTTCACCAGAAGAGGGAGTTCATCAGACATCGACGGTGATGGGGAAAATGAACTCACAACAGCAGACCCCCTAGTTCCCTAATAACCTTGGTCGCTCTTCTCTGCACCCGCTCCAGTTCAGCTATGTCTTTCTTATTCACCGGAGACCAGAACTGTACACAGTATTCTAAGTGTGGTCGCACTAGTGACTTATATAGAGGTAAAATTATGTTCTCCTCATGAGCATCTATGCCTCTTTTAATGCATCCCATTATTTTATTTGCCTTTGCAGCAGCTGCCTGACACTGGCCACTAAATGTGAGTTTGTCGTCCACCCATACACCCAGGTCTTTTTCAGTGACAGTTTTGCCCAGTGTTTTACAATTAAGCCCATAATTATACACCTTGTTCGTTCTACCCAAGTGCATGACCTTAAATTTATCCCCATTAAAGCTCATTTGCCATTTATCAGCCCAATCTTCTAGTTTACATAAATCCTCCTGTAATATAAAATTGTCCTCCTCGGTATTGATTACCCTGTAGAGTTTAGTGTCATGTGCAAATATTGAAATTCTGCTCTCTATGCCCCCTACAAGGTCATTAATAAATATGTTAAAAAGAAGCGGGCCCAAAACTGACCCCTGTGGTACCGCACTGCTAACCGTGACCCAGTCCGAGTGTGCTCCATTAATAACCACCCTTTGTTTCCTATCCCTGAGCCAGCTCTTAACCCACCTACACATATTTTCCCCTATCCCCATTGTTCTCATTTTATGTATCAACCTTTTGTGTGGCACCGTATCAAAAACTTTTGAAAAGTCCATGTACACCACGTCCACTGCATTCCCTTGGTCCAGTCATGAACTTACCTCTTCATAAAAGCTTATCAGATTAGTCTGACAGGAACGGTCCCTTGTAAACCCATGTTGATATTGGGTCATGAGTAGTGTTGAGCGATACCGTTCGATACCCAAAAATATCGTATCGGATGGTATCGCCCGATACGAAAAAAATATCGGGTATCGCCGATTCCGATACCGGAAGTCCCATTCAAGTCAATGGGACTTCCGGTATCGGAATTAAAAAAAGCCCTTTATTTCCTTGTTGGCTAATTCTACATAATTGAAAACAAATAAGGATCATGTAGAATGTATTGTGGGAGGTGGAGGAGACATTAAAGGCATAGTGGTTTATTCAAATCACATGGCATAGCATTAATTCCAATTTTTTTTTTCAAGACGTTCGGAGTTAAAAAGATATTGACTATGTTAACTTTTTTATATTTTGTCAGATATGTATGTTTCACAACTTCCATGCTCTTCACCTTCTTTTGTACTTCTCCCACACTTTCTCCTTCATGATCCGCAGCAGTAGCATTTTTTTCATCAACTTTTTCTTCACCTTATTCATCTTCTTCTTCTTCACCTTCTTCCCATTATTTTTTTTTCCATTCTTCATATTCTTCTTATTCAGCTATTATTAATTTTCATATGCTATTTCTTCATCTTCTTCCTATTCTTCATTTTCTTATGGTGACAGGCATTCCTGTAGTACTTATCTATAAAAGTTATAAGATTACACCTTACGTTCTGCCTGTCACAAAAGATTTACAACAGGATTTGTCCGCGTTCAGTTTGGCCTGCAGCAGCAGGCATTTTCCAGGGGCACCACGAGGAGGAACGGACTCACCCCCATTTACTGCTTAGTCTTCTTCTGCTTATAATTTTGATATCTTCTATGCTGATTTTTAGTCTTATGCTTAATGTTCTTCTGCTTTCTGTTCTTCTGCTTTTGCTTCTTCTGCTTCTTGTTCTTCTGTCTTTTGTTCTGTGTCTTGGTGGTTGTCTTCATGTTCTTTGTCCTCTTGGTCATATTATTTAGGGTCATATTTTTGGTGTGGTCTTCAGGGTCGTCGACATCAGGGTCGTCGTCATGGAGATCACTAAGGATTACCAAAGACAATTTCAAAAAGCTTGATCTTGGAAATGTAGCAGAAGGTTCAAGAAGGTTGAGAAACTGGCGAGAACCAGCTGACAGTACTGGAACCCGTAGTGGCAGCAGAAGGAACAAGAGCCAATGGCACTACTTAGGAACAGCTGACGGTGCTGGACCCCGGTTACTATGCAGGAGGTACCTGTGCTAGAAACCACTACCAAGGACCAGCTGACATTGCTGGACCTCGGATACCAAGATGGAGGCACCTAGGCCAAAGGCTCTGGCGAGAACCAGCTGACAGTGCTGGCACCCGGATGGGTAGCAGAAGGAACAAGAGCCAATGGAACTACCGAGGACCAACTGACGGTGCTGGACCACGGTTACTAAGCAGAAGGTACCTGTGCTAAAAAGCACTACCAAGGACCAGCTGACGGTGCTGGACTTTGGATACCGAGATGGAGGCACATAGGCCAAAGGCTCTGGCGAGAACCAGCTGACAGTGCTGGAACCCGGATGGGTAGCATAAGGAACAAGAGCCAATGGCACTACCGAGGACCAACTGACGGTGCTGGACCACGGTTAATAAGCAGAAGGTACCTGTGCTAAAAAGCACTACCAAGGACCAGCTGATGGTGCTGGACTTCGGATACCGAGATGGAGGCACCTAGGCCAAAGGCTCTGGCGAGAACCAGCTGACAGTGCTGGAACCCGGATGGGTAGCAGAAGGAACAAGAGCCAATGGCACTACCGAGGACCAACTGACGGTGCTGGACCACGGTTAATAAGCAGAAGGTACCTGTGCTAAAAAGCACTGCCAAGGATCAGCTGACGTTGCTGGACCTCGGATACCGAGATGGAGGCACCTAGGCCAAAGGCTCTGGCGAGAACCATCTGACAGTGCTGGCACCCGGATGAGTAGCAGAAGGAACAAGAGCCAATGGCACTACCAAGGACCAACTGACGGTGCTGGACCACGGTTACTAAGCAGAAGGTACCTGTGCTAAAAAGCACTACCAAGGACCAGCTGACGTTGCTGGACTTCGGATACCGAGATGGAGGCACCTAGGCCAAAGGCTCTGGCGAGAACCAGCTGACAGCTCCTGCACCCGGATGGGTAGCAGAAGGGACAAGAGCCAATGGCACTACCGAGGACCAACTGACAGTGCTGGACCACGGTTACTAAGCAGAAGGTACCTGTGCTAAAAAGCACTACCAAGGACCAGCTGACGTTGCTGGACCTTGGATACCGAGATGGAGGCACCTAGGCTAAAGGCTCTGGCGAGAACCAGCTGACAGTGTTGGCACCCGGATGGGTAGCAGAAGGTACCCATCCAAAGCAAAGTAGCCAGGCCGCAAGCCGGCCGCAGTTACCGAAGCCCACAGTCCTACAGGAGGTTCATGTCCCATTGGCACTACGGATCCAGCCTTCAGTGCCAGATCCCGCAGTCCACATAGGAGTCACCTAAACTGCAGGCACCGTAGAGTCGACTAACCCGGCCGCAAGACGACAGGACAACGGACTGGTGGCAAAGTGACCTTGACACTACCCGGAAACAGCTGGCCTACTGAAAACAGGCTGGGCAACAAGGAGTACCTGTGCCAAAGACACTGCCGAGAACCAGCTGACGGTGCTGGAACCCAGATGGGTAGCAAAAGCTACAAGAGCCAATGGCACTACCGAGGAACAGCTGACGGTGCTGGACCACGGTTACTAGGCAGGAGGAACCTGTGCTAGAAAGCACTACCAAGGACCTGCTGACGTTGCTGGACCTCGGATACCGAGATGGAGGCACCTAGGCCAAAGGCTCTGGCAAGAACCAGCTGACAGTGCTGGCACCCGGATGGGTAGCAGAAGGTACCCATCCAAAGCAAAGTAGCCAAGCCGCAAGCCGGCCGCAGTTACCGAAACCCACAGTCCTACAGGGGGTCAATGTCCCATTGACACTACGGATCCAGCCTTCAGTGCCAGATCCCGCAGTCCACATAGGAGTCACCAAAACACCAGAGAGTCGGCTAACCCGGCCGCAAGGCGACAGGACAACGGATTGGTGGCAAAGTGACCTTGACACTACCCGGAAACAGCTGGCGTGCTGGAACCAGGCTGTGCAGGAGGGAGTACCCGTGCCAACGAAACTTCTGAGCAGCAACTGGTGATGTTGGAGCCCAGGGACAATCATGGTGTAGGCAGAGGCCTACTTGGTGGCAGTATTATATAGGTTGTAGACTATAACAGACTGTCAACGTGCTCAAATTAGGCATCTGTCTCCACTCTGTTTCCAGGATTTCACCTGACCACCAACACCGCCAGTTTATGCGTACAGTAGCCGTCAGCCCAATCTACACGTGTTACTGTGGTTCTGTAATGTCAACAGATCCCCTGATGTGTGTCTGGCAATGTCTCCTGCTTTGTCCACATTCCCACCACTTGTAGTGGGAAGGTGGACAGTGCAGGAGACAGTGCCGGACACACATTGGGGAATCAGCTCACGTAACAGAACACCAGGAACACAGGAACAAGTGTGGAATGCGTGGACGGCAACTGTGAGCAGGAACTGGCGGTGTTGGAGGTCAGGGGAAATACTAGAGACACAGTGGAGACAGAGGCCAAATCAGAGATTGTTGAAATCAGAAGTAGTTACAATTTGGAGGCAGCAGCAGTTTGCCCTCCACACAGCAGGGGATCAGCTGACGTTACTGACCCCCACTTTCACATGAACGAGTGTTTTTTTCTGTGTGGACAGCACTTCCGAGCAACAACTGACGATGTTGGAGCCCAGGGATAGTCATTTTGTAGGCTGAGGCCTACTTGGAGGCAGTTTAAGATAAGACGTTGTTTGAATTTGGAGGCAGCAGGAGAGTTTGCCGTACACACAACAGGGGATCAGCTGACTTTACCGAACTCCACTTTCACATGAACGAGTGTTTTTTTCTGTGTGGACAGCACTTCCGAGCACCAACTGACGATGTTGGAACCCAGGGAAAATCAGGTAGTAGGCCGAGGCCAACTTGGAGCCAGGTGTAAATCTGAGGTTGTTTGACTGTGGAGGGAGCAGGACACTTTGCCATACACACAGCAGGGGATCAGCTGACGTTATCAAACCCCACTTACACATGAGCGAGTGTTTTGTCTGTGCGTACAGCACTTCTGAGCACCAACTGGCGGTGTCGGAGCACAGGGAAAATCAGGTAGTAGGCTGAGGCCTACTTGGTGGCAGTTTTAGATTGTTTCTACACTACTACTAACTGTCAACGCACTCCAATTAGGCCTCTGTCTTCACTCTGTTTCGAGTATTTCCTCTGGCTTCCAACCACGCCAGTTGCTGCTCTGAAATGCCGTCTGCACAACCGACACTTGTTCCTGTGTTACTGGGGTTCTGTAACAGCAGCTTCTCCCTAGAGGTGAGTCAGGCAATGTCTCCTGCCCTGCTCTGTCCACTTTTCCAGTACAAGTAGTGGGAATTTAGACAAAGCAGGAGACATTGCCGGACTCACCTCTGGAGATGAGCAGATGTTACAGGACCCAGGTAACACAGGAACAAGTGTTGATTGTGCAGAGGGCACTTGAGAGCAGAAACAGGCGGTATTGTAGGCCGGAGGAAATACTCAAAACAGAGTGGAGACAGAGGGCAAATCAGAGAACATATTAAATCAGAGGTAGTCAGAAGTTGTAGGCAGCAGGAGAGTTTGCCATACACACAGCAGGGGATCAGCTGACGTTACCAAACCCCACTTACACATGAGCAAGTGTTTTGTCTGTGCGTACAGCACTTCCGAGCACCAACTGGCGGTGTTGTAACCCAGGGAAAATCAGGTAGTAGGCCGAGGCCAACTTGGAGCCAGGTGTAAATCTGAGGTTGTTTGACTGTGGGGGGAGCAGGACACTTTGCCATACACACAGCAGGGGATCACCTGATGTTACCAAACCCCACTTACACATGAGCGAGTGTTTTGTCTGTGTGGACAGCACTTCTGAGCAACAACGGGCGTTGCTGTAGCCCAGGAAATAAAGTTCAGGTCATAGAAACATGAACACAACAGGAGACCTGGATCCTGTTGCCAGGCAATTATTTATTCTGGAAGAGGACTGGCAAATTCAGGTGAGATCCAGGCCTTGTTCATTTTCACAAAAGTAAGCCGGTCAACATTATCGGCGGATAGTCGCGTGCGACGGTCTGTTACCACACCACCTGCAGCACTAAAGACACGTTCCGATAATACACTGGCAGCAGGGCAAGCCAGCACCTCCAATGCATACTGCCTAAGCTCTGGCCATGTATCCAGCTTAGAGACCCAAAACTTAAACGGGGAAGAGCCGTCTGGGAGTACACTAACAGGGCAAGACAAGTAGTCTGTCACCATCTGATGGAAACATTGCCTCCTGCTGACTGGAGCCATCTGTGATGGTGTAGCCGTTTGTAGCGGTCCCACAAAACTTTTCCACATTTGGGCCATACTGGCCTTGCCTTGTCCTGCGGCACTGCCTCTGCTACCTCTTTGTGCAGAGCTTCCTCCACTGCCTCTACCCACATGGCTGCTTTGAAAAGCACTACCAGCAACACTTGCGGGGGGAATGGAGAACATGATGGCCTGCACAAGTGTTTCTTGGTACTCATTTTACGCTCCCGGTTCAACTGTGGTATGAGGCTTTGTAAGTTTTCCCGGTAGCGAGGATCTAGGAGGGTGTACACCCAATAATCAGCCGTGTGGAGAATGTTGGCGATGCGGCGGTCATTTAACAAGCACTGCAGCATGAAATCAACCATGTGCTGCAGACTGCCAACTGGACCGGAAACGCTGTCCCCAGCTTGAGGCAGCATCTCAGCCTGCTCAGCATCACCCCACCCTCGCTGTACACACTGACTACTAGAGCCTTGTGTACCTCCCTCCTCTGGAGAGATGTGTTCCTCCTCCTCAATTGACTCCTCGTCATCCTCCTCACTAAGTGTCCCCTGCCTGGGCCTTTGTGTGGAAGCACGTTGCGCAGACTTGCCAGAAACAGATGGCATTTCTGACTCCTCATCCTCGACCTCTTCAAAAACCTCCTCACTTAGTGCTTGTAAGGTTTTTTGAAGCAGACAGATAAGGGGGACAGTCATGCTGACTAGTGCATCATCTGCACTGGCCATCCGCGTGGAGTCATGGAAGGCACGTAAAACTTGGCAGATGTCCCTCATAGTGGCCCACTCAGTGGTGGTGAAGTGCGTCCGGCGCACAGTGCGACTTGTTTGCACCTGATGCAGCTGGTACTCCATTACTGCTGCCTGCTGCTCACACAACCGCTCCAACATATGTAACGCTGAATTCCACCTGGTGGGGAGGTCACATATGATGCGATGTTCTGGCAGGCGGAATCGGCGTTGCAGAGATGCAATGCGCGATCTTGCCATGCTGGAACGCCGCAAGTGAGCACACTCTAGGCGAACCTTGTGCAGCAGTGCATCAAGATCCGGATAGTCCCTCAGAAAGCTCTGCACAACCAAATTGAGCACGTGTGCCAGACATGGTATGTGAGTGAGGTTACCTAGGCCCAGAGCTGCAACTAGATTTCGGCCATTGTCACTCACTACCAAACCTGGCTGGAGATTCGCTGGCACAAACCATACATCGCTCTCCTGCTTGATGGCATTCCAGAGCTCCTGTGCTGTGTGGCTCCGATTCCCCAAAGAAATTAATTTAAGGATGGCCTGTTGACATTTGGCCACACCTGTCCTCATATCTGGCCTAACAGGCTCATGCAGTGCTGATTCCGAGGAACTAGAGTAGGAGGAGGACTCAACATGTACAGACTGCATTCCTGCAATCCTTGGAGTTGGCAGAATACGTACAGAGCCACTCTCCAGAACTGTACCCGGCTCCACAACATTGACCCAATGGGCAGTGAGGGAAAGGTATCGTCCCTGTCCATGGCTACTGGTCCATGCATCGGTGGTCAGGTGGACCTTGCTACTGACGGCGTTTAGTAGCGCATTTTTAATTTTTCCCTCCACATGCTTTTGCAGGGCAGGGATGGCTTGCCTGCTGAAATAAAAGCAGCTGGGCACTTTGTATTGTGGAACTGCCAATGACATCAAGTTCCGGAAGGTGACAGTCTCCACCAGCCTGAATGACAGCATCTCAAGGGCAAGTAGTTTGGCAATGCCGGCATTCAGAACCAGTGCTCGGGAATGGTTTGCCGAGTGTGGCCGCTTTTTCTCCCATGCCTGTGCTACCGATTGCTGGTGAGTGGCCTGGGTGTGTGCTGATGACTGAGAACGTGGTTCAGTGGGTGGAATTTCACTGGGTCTCTGGACAACAGTGGCAGAGGTTCTTCCATGGCATTTCAGTGAAGAAGCCGAACCAGCTGTGTGTGAGCTGGAGGGAGAGGCCCCAACACGAGCTGAAGAGGTGGTAGATGCTGCTGAAGGTTGGCCTACATCTTCAGTGTGTCTGTGTAACTCCACCTCATGCTTGGTACGCACATGTTTCCACATATTTGTGGTATTGAGGTTGCTCACATTTTTCCCTCGTTTAACTTCTGATGACACAGCTTGCATTTGACAAAGCAAATGTCATCTGCAGCTGTGTCAAAAAAAGACCATGCGCTGCAAGTCCTGGGAGCGCCCGTTTTGTGTTTTGGAAGAGGATTGCTCCTCACTGGTGCCAAAGTGGAGGCTACAGGCAACCAAGTCTGCCCCCGCCCTCTCCCTCCTCTTTTGGCCGTTCGGGGAATCTCTTCCTCAGAGCTGCTCCCATCACCTTCCTGTG
Source organism: Dendrobates tinctorius (assembly GCF_039654945.1). NCBI lineage: Eukaryota > Metazoa > Chordata > Amphibia > Anura > Dendrobatidae > Dendrobates > Dendrobates tinctorius. The sequence continues at coordinate 35,563,081 of NW_027361752.1, read as the reverse complement.
GCTGACGCCATGATGGGTCAAGGACCTAATCATCTCTACTCCCCTCTTCAAGCACCGGCTGGTCCTGGGTTGTCTCGCCAGCACCGTACGCACCAGAAATTGGCAACTGAGTCTCATCATCATCAGATGAGTACTGAGGTGTGCTGACAATAGGCACTGGCCCACCCGCCTATTCAGATTCAGAGGGACAAAGCAGTTGCGCATCACTGCATACTCCCTCTTCTTCACGCTCTAGAATGCTGCTTGACTGGCCACCTCTTTCCAAGCCAACAGATTCTGAGAACAGAAGTAAAGATTGAGATGGCTCCTGTCCAGGGCTCTCAGACTGCATGGGCAATTTGGCAGGTGGTGAAGAGACAGATGGTTGCTCTTCAGTGCTCTGGCCCTGAGAGGATGCGGAAGTCATTGAAGTGGATGCGTTAGCTGCCATCCATCCGACAACGGCTTCAATTTGTTCGTCACGCAGCAGTGGGGTACGGCGAGGTCCTACAAAGCTGCGCATGAAGGACTGTTGCCTGGTAAAAGTGGGGGATGCCGGGTCACTGGTGGCCGCAGCAGACACCGAATCCCCACGCCCTCTCCCTGCTGAAACTCCACGGCCACGACCACGTGCCTTACTCCCTGCCTTCTTCATCTTGGTAGACTGATAAAGATAGGCAGAAAAGTAAAAAAGGGGGGGCTTAGTGTTCTTATTCCTGACCACCTGCTAACCAGTATAAGAAACACTAATTTTGCTAAGAGTGTGTGTACTACACTTTAATATGATCTAATGTGGCCTACACAACTCTAAAATGGAGTGTTTGGTGAACTTTATTTCCATTTCTTTTGGGGGGGGGAAATAAAAGGATGTGACCAAAGTTTGAAAGCTATAGTATCACAAACTTTTTGGAGCGATTACAATGCAGGAAGCTAACCTACAATGCAATTGATGAAGCTCCAAAAAATAGGGTGATACTAGTCTGGCTGGCCCTGAAGGGCACAAGCCAGCAAAAAGGCTCCTCTATCTAATCCTATATAGTGTTTGCAACCAACCAATGACGATGGATGCGGATGGAAGCACACTAATATAGGAGCAAAAATCTGGACAAATTAGCTGCAAAAAAATGACTATGTATGAGGCAGTGACGCACACTGAGCGGACTACAACCAGCGGTGGCTGTAGAACACACTGCAACATGAGCTGCACTCACACACAGAGAGACCTATCAGACAGCCAAAAACAGTGCAGAGAAATGGGCTATAGCACTGAAAGGCTGCTGAAAGGCTCCACTGTCCACTCCTTTAGTGTTTGCAACCAACGTATATGGATACGTATGGAAGCACACTATACAGGAGAAAAAAAAAGCAGCAATAAAAGAAAAATGTGTATGAGGCAGAGACACACGCTGGGCGGCCTACAAGCAGACATGCCTGCAGGACACACTACACAGCATGGGTCTGCACTCACACAGCTCTTGCAGACAGCTATTAAAACAGCGCTGCTGGGCTAAAAAAATGCTACAGTGGTGGATTATGTAGCCTGGGTAGAGCAATAGGTATGTTTGATGATCGCTATTTCTAACTGTCCCTCACAGTCTTCAACAGCAGCCTGTCCCTAACTGAATTCACAGCAGAGTGAACCCGAAATGGCGGCTGCTGCGGTTTTTATAGTGCATCATGACATCATTTGAGCAGCCAATCACAGCCATGCCAGTAGTTAACATGCCTACATGCCTAACAGAATGTGCCCACACTTCTGAGGATCCCCATTGGCTGAATCAAATCGAGCGGGCTCCTAGCATTATGGGATTCCGGTATTCGATATGAAAAAAGTATCGGAACTAAGTATCGGAATTCCGATAAAGCTAATATCGGCCGATACCCGATACTTGCGGTATCGGAATGCTCAACACTAGTCATGAGGTTATTCTTCTCCAGATACTCCAGTATAGTATCTCTTAGAAAACCCTCCAGGATTTTACCCACAGTTGAGGTTAAACTTACTGGCCTATAATTTGCAAGTTCAGTTTTTGTCCCCTTTCTGAATATTGGCACCACATTTGCTATACGCCAGTCCTGTGGTACAGACCCTGTTATTATGGAATCTTTAAAGATTAAAAATAATGGTCTATCTATGACTGTGCTTAATTCCTGCAGTACTCGGAGGTGTATCCCATCTGGGCCCGGGGATTTGTCAATTTTAGTGATTTTTAGACGCCGACGTACTTCCTGCTGGGTTAAGCAGGTAACATTTAATGGAGAATTTTTATCCCTGATCATGTTATCCATCATGGGATTTTCTTGTGTAAATACTGTTGATGAAAAGTCATTTAGCATATTGGCTTTTTCCTCATCCTCATCCTCATCCACCATTTCACCCAGACTATTTTTAAGGGGGCCAACACTATCATTTTTTAGCTTCTTACTATTTATGTAGTTAAAGAATATTTTGGGATTATTTTTACTTTATCTGGCAATGAGTCTCTCTGTCTCAATCTTTGCTGTCTTGATTTTCTGTATTTATTTAATGCCTCATCACTACCTATTTGCTTTAACCCTCCGTCAGGCGCAATATAGATTCTCCTCAGTTCATGCGCAATGTGCCTGACAAGCACAGGTCAGAAAACCACCTATAGTAGCTACATATTTCAGTTTCAGGACTATAGAAGTAGTCAGTGACCTTCATAGGAATGTATTAAAAGAGATTACACCAAATCAGATGCAAAAAAAAACATTTATTAACCATAAACTTATTAAAACTAAAAGTACCACTTTTCGGTAGTACCGCCAAATAGGCTCCAGTTATCTTTACTTAACTATTGCTTAAATATAAAATTATGGAAAAAAACTTAAAGGATATTGCACTTAGATGTTACTTAATTATTTTCTACTCATCTTCAGTGGTTTCAATTGCAGCAGTACAGCACAGGTACACTTAGAAAAGCAAGGCTGGCAGACGAAAGTTGCATGGGAAAGGCAGATTGATTCTTTACATATTTTGCAGTCATATTTAGAAAGCCTTCTGAAACCAGATACAAATGAGCAGGTAGTACAACTGCGTCTTTTAGAAGGTGGTAGAGTCGGTGTTTGTTCTGGAACGTCCTTGGGACGTCCTTTGTATTTTTATCTTTGCCCAAATAATAAGCTAGATCTGTGTCTGTTTCCTCTGTATCAGTGTCATCACCATCCTGCTCTGTTCCAGAATCAGTGTTACATTCTGCTACCTCATCTTCAGATGAAATGTCACTAGATTCCTCTAAATCCTCAGTTACTGCTGGTTCTTCCTCATCATCTTCTAGCAAAAAAATCTTCATTTCTTCTAAATGAAGGGGTTTAGATGAATCATACTGTTTTCTGGGCATTGCAGCAGAAAATCTGAAGCAAGAGAGAAAGAGTATGTGTTAGGGCGCAATGTGCCTTAGAAGCCACCCTCCTTTTGTCTAAGAAAACAGTACTTATGTACACTAACTTAGCATTAATCCTTCATAAAACAAGCTAAATACACAATCGTGATGAATAAAAAAAGAAAATACTAACCTTTCAATTTGTGTTGAAATCAGGCGCAATGTGCCTGAGAAGCCAAAGTGTTGATATCTGCTCACTAGAAGGTCTGCTGAGTCACTGTGATATCAGGTTTCACAGAGCCTGTAGAGTCAGGAGATAACTAGGAGGGGTGGGGTTTTCTGATAAGTGGGCAAGGAGAGAGAAGTGAAACTAATTACTGTGTGCCTGTCAGATCTATTGCGCCTGACGGAGGGTTAATTCTCTAAATAGGTAATTTGTATTATATCTTATCAGAGAGATCCGCTTCTTTCTCCTTCTGGATTGATCATTTATTCTCAAAATTTTCAACTCACAGGTAAATTCTGTCTTCAGTGAGAACTGATTTTCCCATTCCAGAGATAAGAGATGACAGTTGGTGCTCATAAGATTCTATGGCTATTCTTCTATGAAGTACTGTCTGCCTCTAGCTCCTCTCTTCTCCATAGAATTTTAAAGCATCAACTGTCATCTCTTATCTTAGTAATGGAAAAATAATATGTTTACAGAAAATAGATTTTACAGATTTCATATTAATTGAGAGTGAAAGAGCAAACAAAGAGGTGAAAGAAACAGATTTTTCTGATAAGATTCATTATAAAGTTGCTGATTTACATGTGGTTTATTGATTTATAAAATAAAAATTAAAATGAGAGTTGTTCTTCAATTATTTTTTAAATGTATGATCTCAGCAGACCGTTTGTACTCGGGAATACCTGTAATATCAATTTAACGGACCAATTAATATGTAATTGTGGACCCTGAATGCTTTTTAAAAATTTTTGCTTGCATAAAGATACAGGAAAGATGTATATCTTTGTACCGTGTTAGCCAGTAGATAGAAGAATATTCACAATTGAGAGTCGTCAGTGGTTGATACCTTTTAATGGCTAACTGAAAAGATGGTAACAAATTGCAAGCCTTACAGACTACTCAGGTCTCTTCATCAGTCTAACTAATACAAAATCTGAAGAATCACATATTTATGAAAAACAGCACAGAAAACGGCAATAGATAAGGCTAGTTTCACACTTGCGTTCAGAAGGGCTGCAGATGGTAGCCTACATCCTTTTTCCTTCCTCTGTGAAGCTCCGCCCACGCTCTGCCTACTGCCCCATGCATCCAGCATTTCCCTGCGTACTTATTTTTAACATTGGGTACACATGGACATGCGTTGTATGTGGATGCGTCCCCATGCGGCGATTTGATTAGTGCGGCGACCGCACGAAAACACAAAATTTTGCGTTTTGTCCTCTGATTGGGGTCTGGTTCTGTGTTGTGATGCCCCCAGAAGGTCTGAAAACCAAATTTTTTAATTGATGTAAAAAGTTATAAATCCATGCGACACATTCATTCCTGCACTGAGTGTGTCAAAGGTCATCATAGTTTGTACTCCAAGACTCTCCTGTCCCTCTGAGACTTGAAGTTACCTTTTAATATAAGTAATATAATGTCCATCATGCTATGACCAGGGAGACAAAAATGTTTGGCCACAGGTAGATCCATTCTTTTTTCTCATATTGTGGGGCGATGAGAATTCATCCTTGTTTTAAGCTTTTGCCCGGTCTCCCCGACACACAGACCCCAGTTGGACATTTAGTACAAATAATTAAGTACACCACATTAGATGTGATGCAGGTGAAAGTACCTGGGATCTTGTAGTCCTGATGTGAGTTGGGGATCTTTATCTTGTCCGTGGTCATTATAAATGGACAGGTTTTACATTTTTTCTGGTTGCAGCTGTTGGGGAGGACAGGTGGCTTTTGACAATGATGCTTCTTAAATTTGGGGGCTGCCTAAAACACAGTAGTGGGGGGGCTGGAAAAATGTTTTGTAAGCAGGCATCTTTTTTTATTAAAGGTTGTAATTTCTGTGCAGCTCCCCTTAGCACCTCCAGATGTGGATTGTAAGTGACCACTAGAGGCACCCGGTTATTCTCTTCTTTAGCTTTGTAATGTAGGAGGTGATTCCTTGATATTCTGGTGGCTCTGTTTTTAAAAGGTACAGTGGGTAAGTAAAGTAATCAGACCCCTTTACATTTTTCACTCTGTTTCATTGCATCCATTTGGTAAATTCAAAAAAGTTCATTTTTTTCTCATTAATGTACATTCTGCACCCCATCTTGGCTGAAAAAAACAGAAATGTAGAAATTTTTACAAATTGATTAAAAAAGAAAAACTGAAATATAACATGGTCATAAGTATTCAGACCCTTTGCTCAGTATTGAATAGAAGCACCTTTTGCACTAGTACAGCCATGAGTCTTCTTGGGAATGATGCAAAAAGTTTTTCACACCTGGATTTGGGGATCCTCTGTCAATCTTCCTTGCAGATCCTCTTCAGTTCCGTTAGGTTGGATGGTGAATGTTGGTGGACAGCCATTTTCAGGTCTCTCCAGAGATGTTCAATTGGGTTTAGGTCAGGGCTCTGACTGGGCCAGTCAAGAATGTCACAGAGTTGTTCTGAAGCCACTCCTTTGCTATTTTAGCTGTGTGCTTAGGGTCATTGTCTTGTTGGAAGGTGAACTTTCAGCCAATCTGAGGTTCAGAGCACTATGGAAGAGGTTTTCATCCAGGATATCTCTGTACTTGGCCGCATTCATGTTTTGTTCAATTGCAACCAGTCGTCCTTTCCCTGCAGCAGAAAAACATCCCCATAACATGATACTGCCACCACCATGTTTCACTGTTGGGATTGTATTGGGCAGGTGATGAGCAGTGTCTGTTTTTTTTCACACATACTGCTTAGAATTATCACCAAAAAGTTCTATCTTCATCTCATCCAACCAGAGAATCTTATTTCTCATAGTCTGGGAGTCCTTCATGTGTTTTTTAGCAAACTCTATGCAGACTTTCGTATGTCTTGCACTGAGGAAAGGCTTCCGTCGGTCCACTCTGCCATAAAGGCTCGACTGGTAGAGGGCTGCAGTGATAGTTGACTTTGTGGAACTTTCTCCCATCAACCTACTGTATCTGTGGAGCTCAGCCACAGTGATCTTGGGGTTCTTCTTTACCCCTCTCACCAAGGCTCTTCTCCCACAATTTCTCAGTTTGGCTGGATGCCCAGGTCTAGGAAGACTTCTGGTGGTCCCAAGCTTCTTCCATTTAATGATTATGGAGGCCACTGTGCTTTTAGGAACTTTGAGTACTGAGGAATTTGTTTTGTTACCTTGGCCAGATCTGTGCCTTGCCACAATTCTGTCTCTGAGCTCCTTGGCCAGTTCCTTTGACCTCATGATTCTCATTTGGTCTGGCATGCACTGTGAGCTGTGAGGTCTTATATAGACAGGTGTGTGCCTTTACAAATCAAGTCCTATCAGTTTAATTAAACACAGTTGGACTCCAGCGAAGGAGTAGAACCATCTCAAGGAGGATCACAAGGAAATGGAAAGCAAGTGACTTAAATATGAGTGTTTGAGCAAACGGTCTGAACACTTATTACCATGTGAAATTTCAGTTTCTCTTTTTTAATAAATTTGCAAAAATGTATACATTTCTGTTTTTTTCAGTCAAGATGGGGTGCAGAGTGTAAGTTAATGAAAAAAATGAACTTTTTTGAATTTAGCAAATGGCTTCAAGGAAACAAAGAGTGAAAAATGTAAAGGGGTCTGAATACTTTCCGTACCTACTGTAACTTCAAATCTCAGAGAGGCAGGATGGTCTGGGAGTATAAAATTGTGACAACCTTTGACAAACAGTGCAGGTATTAATGTGTCGCATGGCTTTATGCCTTTTTACATCAATTAAGGAATTTGCTTTTCAGACCTTCTGGGGCATCACAGCACAGTACCAGACCCCAAGCAGAGGACAATAAAACATCCAGACTCCTTATCTATGAACTGGTCCAATATTTATGTTTCTTCATCTCCCATCTCTGCTTCACGTCACTTGTCTTATCTATTGCATTATTTCTGTGCTGTTTTTCATAAATATGTGACTCTTCAGATTTTTTATTAGTCAATGCCTGATGAAGAGACCTGAGCAGTCTCGAAAGCTTGCAATTTGTTACCATCTTTCAGGTAGCCATTAAAAGGTATCAACCACAGTGGACTCTCAATTCTAAATATTTAGCTAGCATAAAGGACATTTATTAAAAAAAAAAATCAATGAAGTCGTAAATAGGAGAGGTCCGTTGGATGCAGTGAATAGCCGGAGACAGAGAAGTGGTTAACAAGGGTTTAGTGAACAGTCAATTAACAAGTAATATTCCACGCAGGGAACCAAGATCAGTAAAGAAGCAGCGGAAACTACATGCAAACACAATGCTCAGGAATAAAAGATATAGAAAGATGACAACTTATCGCTTGTAGGGGAAAGGCTGGAAAATCTCCCGATGGCATTGCAAATCGTGAACCAAGTCTCTGGCTCTGCTACAAAGATACGAGAAGCACTGCCTCCCGACGGTCATGATAAATTCGGTCCTGCTTGACTTGAGTGCACCGGAACGTGGAAACAGTCCTTTAGGTGGATTCCTCAGCATTGGTGCTGGACATGAGACAAGGGCACGCTTTCAATCCGCTACAACTGGCGGTCTTACGGAGTAGTCTCTAAGCAGTTTATCCTCTTTCGCAGTCACAACAGGGGTCTCTGAAATTACAGATTCAGATGGTAAATTAATAGCATCCAAGGAAGTCTTTAGGTCATCACGCTGAGGATTGGGTGACGTGGAGTTGTCAGCGCGAGCAGCGGAGAGGGAGTCAACCATCTCCTGTCGTCTTCCTGCCAAGTCTGACCCGTTCCCGTGCTCAGATCTCCTTATATACTTCGCGCCCCCTGCTGTTCAACATAAAGGTCTCTCCTAGAAGAAACCTCCCCCACCAATAGTAGTGACAGTCCCAATAGTTCCGGCCTTAAAGGGCACCGGACGCCACTGACTCTGTCTCGGCTCATCTTCTTACACCGTGACAGAGGATACAAGTCTCATTGATTAAAGACATTGCATGTAATTTCTTCAAGTTGCGGTCGATGCGTACATCTAACAGTACTAAATGACAAAATCGCGACTTTGTATTTATTAATATGAATCCAATTTATGCACATGCGTCCTCAATTTGGCCCCAATTACAAAGAACTGAAGAGCAGTCCTTACTAATTGTCACATTTAAAGAAAACATGTCATGAACATAAAAGCTATTTACCTGCAGATATAGGGTTAATCTGCAGGTTAATAGTATTACATTGCTGCCTGGCTGACTTAGTGTAAATGCGGCTGCTGGGAGATAATAAATTTATGATATCCTGGGAGTTGCTCACTTTCAGTCTGGTGTACTATATGGTGAGGATTAGCTGTATGTATGTCCTGGAACTTTGATTGACAGCTTAGCACATACACAATGCAAAGTGAGCTGTTAGTCAAAGTTTCGGTGAGTTTTCCTTCCCCTTCTTTCTGTGTCTGTCTGTCTCTCTCTCACTCTACCAATCTATCTCACATCTCTCCTTTCTCCTCTTTTTTGTCCTTTCTCCTGCTCCTTCGCTCTCCTCTTTTCTCTCTGCCCTCTCCCCTCCCACTCTCTACTCTCTCCCCTCTATTCTCTCCCCTCCTCACTCTCCCTTCTCAACTCTCCCCTCCCCACTCTCCCCTCTCACCTCTTGCCTCTCCTCTGTTCCTTCTCTCCTCTCCCCACTCCACTTTCCCTTCTCCCTTCTTCCCTTTCCTCCCTCCTCTCTCCTTTCTTCCCTCTCCCCTTTCACTTCTTCACTTTCAGTTCCCCTCAGTTCTCTTCTCTTCTTCCCTCTTCCTTCTCTCCTCTAACCTCTCATCTCTCCTCTCTCCCTTCTCCCTCTCCCATCTTTCTTCTGCCCTGTCCTCCATATTCTCTCCTTTCTACTACCTGCTCTCTCCTTTCTCCTCTCTCCTTACTTCTCTCTTTCCCTTTCACTTCTCCCCTCTCAGTTCACCCCTCTCCCCTCTTCTCCCTTCTATCTTCTCTTCTCCTCTCCTCTAGCCTCTCACCTCTCCTCTGTCCCTTCTCCCCTCTTGCCTCCTCTCTCCTCCCTCCACTCTCCTTTCTCCTACCTCCTCTCTCCTTTCTCTTTTCTCCTCTTTTACTTCTCTCTTATTTCTCCCCTCTTCCTTCTCACCTCTCCTTTCTCTCCTCTCCCCTGCCCCCTCTTACAAGAAACTAACAGTGTTATACATTAATTTTCCGTGCAATTAGATTCCATCCAGTATTGTGCAAATCGAATACTTGCAGCATTGTGCCCGGAGCCAGCACCGTAAATGCTGACAGCGTGACCTGTGCACACTACAAAGATTCACAAGTCTTGAAGTGACTGCAGACTTGAAACCCAAGCTTTGACAAGCCCTTTAAAATAATATTTGACCTCTCTACTGATAGTGAAACATGGCCTTAGACAGAGGTGAAGTCAAATGAATTATAACAATGGTGTCCATACTACTTGTTGCCCAACCCAAACTTTCCACATGGCACTATGGCCTAATAATAAAACATTTAATATTAAACCACTGTATTTATAAACGGTATGCTTTTATGCTTTATCACAAAAAATAAATTCTGTGTTTTTATTTGACTCATATGGGATAATTTTAACATTAAATATACCGAACAGCAAAACCCTTCATCAAGGGAAATTCAATTGTTATTAATTTGTAATCCTTCAGTTTCCCATTGGATAACCTCATCAGTTCCTTCTTCAGGTCAGGAAGCAATATTCTTCTGTTTTGGTTGAATTATTAGCTAAAGGTAAACATTTATCAAGTGCGGACACCCTGCGATTCTTTGATGTGCTCTGAGAGACGGATTACTAGCAGGCATCATATGTTCCTATGGAAACATATGGTCCACATCACAACAACATAATTGATTTGCAGCTTTTGATTTTTGAAAAATTTCAAACAAATGGTATAAAATAAAGCAGAAATTGATACATTAAGATTATGAATAATATTAAAATGATCAACATTAATAAACTAAAGTAATAAAATACTTGACATGTGCTAGGGTGAGTAGGAAAATATTTTTTTCATCAAATTAAACTCTTGGTATTATTATCATTTTTTTTTTCATATATTTGAGTTAACAAAACGATTTGCAGGAACTTGGTTTATCATCCATTTTGGTACTCCATCGCTGTCAAAACAGGGTATGGGCCACTCAATCACCGGCATCTTAGGCACCCTTGGTGCTTCTAACGTCCCTATGATGTCATGATGATGCGGCGTGATGCAACCCAAGACATTACTTTAACCTTAATAACTAAACCACATGAGACATCATGATGTCACAGGGTTTTGTAAATGCCAAAGATACCCTAGATGCCAAAATTCTGCCAGACGAGAATGTTCACAGTATGCTGGTCTGGCTGCCGTAGAATGCTGATGTTGGCGCTGCCAATGCCATCCAAAATGTTTTTCTCTGATGAGGTCGGTAAAGGTTCTGCGCAAGCGCGAGAAAGTCATGATGTCATGACGTTCACGTAAATCTGAGCTTGAAGTCCAGGATTGGTGATTGGTGACTTTGAGCAGAAGATGCGGCAAGGACCGGACAAGATGGTGGTGAGGAGCAGAGGATCTGGAAAAATGAGCGGTAATGTGAAAATAAGGATTTTGTTTTTTATTTTTTAACCTTTCCATGGCCCTTTATGATTCAGAAAAGTTTATTAAATTACACTTGAATATATTCACTCATCTCTAGTTAAACAAAATCAGGCAAAACAGGACTGAATCTGTCAGGTACAAGTAATATTAGGATTAATAGATGTAAATATCCCCATGTGTCCAGTTACCCCATCTGTAATACCATCTTTTTAGTAATGATAATTGCCCTGGTCAACTGCAAAGGACACTCGCACAAAGATTCATCTGAATGAAGCCTTAACCCCTTCCCTCTGCAGATCCTTTTTGTTTTTGAACATTTTTTCCTCCCCTTCTTCCAAGAACCATACATTTTCTACTATTCCATCCAAATAGCCGTATTTCGGGGGGTGGTTTGTCGGAAGAATTGTAGTTTTGAATGGTACCACCTTTTTTTTACCACTGAATGTATTGTAGAATGGGAAAAAATCCCAAGAGAAGAAAAATCTAAAAAAAAAACTGCAAATTCCGCCATTGATTTTAGTGTTTTGTGTTTATGGTGTACTTTAGGCCACTCCAGGACCTTGAAATGCTTCTTACAGAGCCACTCCTTAGTTTCCCTGGCTGTGTTTTGCATCATTGTCATGTTGAATGACCCAGCCACGACCCAACTTCAATGCTCTTACTGATAGAAGTAGGTTGTTGGCCAAAATCTTGCGATACATGACCTCGTACATCCTCCCTTCAATACGGTTCAGTCGACCAGTCCCTTTTACAGAAAAGCATCCGCAAAGAGTGAGTTTTTCCCCACCTTGCTTCACGGTTGGGGCTGTTTTCTGGGTGTTGTTCTTATCCTTCTTCTTCCTCCAAACATGGTGAGTGGAGTTGATATGAGAAAGATCTATTTTGGTCTCTTCTGATCACATGACCTTCTCCCATGCCTCCTCTGAATCATTCAGATGTTCATTGGCAAACTTCAAATGGGCCTAGACATGTGCTGGCGTGAGAAGCGAGACCTTGCATGCCCTGCAGGATTTTAATCCATGACGGTGTAATGTGTTACTAACAGTAATGTCTGAGTCTGTGGTCCCAACTCTCTTCAAGTCATTGTCCAAGTCCTCCCAGGTAGCTCTTGACTGATTCCTGACTTTTTTCAGAATCATACTTACCCCAGGAGGTGAGATTTTGCATGGAGCCCCAGACCAAGGAAGATTGTGTTTCTTCCACTTTCTAATAATTGTTCCAATAGTTGTTGCCTTCTCACCAAGCTGGTAATGAGTGTAGAGTAGGAGGGCTTCTTAAGGAAAAACTATCTGGTCTGTGAGAGCCAGATTTCTTGTGGTTTGTAGGTGATCAAATACTTATTTCATGAAATAAAATGCAATTTATTTATTTAAAAATCATACAATGTGATTTTATTTTTTACTTTTAGATTCTCTCACAGTTGAAGTGTACCTAGGATAAAAATTACAGACTTCTCCATTCTTTATAGGTGGGAAAACTTGCAAAATCGGCAGTATATCAAATACTTATCTTCCCCACTGTATACACAGAGAAACTGCAATCAGTATCTCTCAAGATGCCCCAGCATATTGTGCATCTCAATACTTCCCTACATATCTGTTGGTAAAATAGTAATGCTTAGAACTTTCAAATCCAACTTATGCATAAAAACACAGACTGAAAATCCACTTTCGGACAAGTTTTTGTAAACCCCATCCAAGGACCTGGACATGCCGAATTTTCCTAGAATGTTTCCAATAAATGCACAGGCCCAGATATTTGAGACTATTGATAGTCAATCTGTGGTGGCATTGCCAAGCGTCGGATGGAGTGGTATACTGTTGACTCTGGAGGAGTCATGTTTTGTGCAATGACAGATCACTCTTCTCTATCTGACATCTGATGGATGTGTCTGGGTTTAGTGAATGCCAGGAGAAGGTTACCCAAATGACTGTATTATGCCCGCTGTGTAGTTTAGTGGAAGAGGGATAATGTTATGGGGTAGTTTTTCAGTGGTCGGCCATAGTCCATTTGTTCCAGTGAATTGAAATCTTTATGCTTCAGTATACACAATATCTTTGACAATTGTAGCTCCCAACTTTGTGGGAATGGAAACTGTTGGGGGAAGTCTCTTTTCTGACACCCATGACTGTGCCCAGTGCACAAACCAAGGTCCATAAATGCAGTTGGGGCAGTTTGGTGGAAGAACATGACCGGCCGCACAGAACCCGGTCCTCAACTCCTTCCAACACCTTTCAGATGCACTGGAGATTATGAGCCCGGACTCTCTCCAACATCAGTGTTTGACCTCACAAAAAAATCTTCTGGATAAATAGACAAAAATTCTTATAGTAGTGTTTCAGAGAAGACTAAAACCTATATTACCTGCAAAGGAGGTACCAACTCCATATTAATGTCTATAGATTTAGATTGGGGTGTCATAAAAGCTGGAATATGTAGGTGTAATATGGAGATGGTACTTTTGACCATGTAATGTATCTGTAACTTGCATTTGTTACAATGAAGGCTTGGGCCCATTTTCATCAAAATGTCTAGTATGGAGAAGGTCAACCTTTGGACAACCTCAGTGTTTAAACTTGTAATTACAAACTAAAGTCGTCATGTTTCTTGTGTTGTGTAAGGTCACTGATTACTTTCCTGGAGAAGATTGGAAGCAGTAATATAAACTTTGCCATGATATTCAACCTCTAAGGTCAACGTAAAGAAAGTCCAGCACCGTGATATATAAGTAATGTAATCAAGGCCAAGGAAATAAAGTCTCCTACTCTTACAGAGGTCATGGGAAAAGTTGTCTACCGTGAATTTCATTTTAATCACATGAAATTGTTAAATTGATTGTTAGTGCCCTGGACGAATGCATCAATGTGGGGAGATCAAGAGTTTTTCACAAGCAGTTTTGAATAGAATTATATACTCTCCCTTTCTTAAATAAAACATTTGCTAACCTTTATAATAACTGCAATCACAAGCTCCATTTCTGCCCATAGTCATCCATGTAGTATAATTCAGTCAATAGTAAACCATATAGTATAATGCACAGCTCATAGTCTTACATGTAGCATAATGCACAGCCCATAGTCATACATGTAGTATAATGCACAGCTCATAGTCATCCAAGTAGTATAATACACAGCCAATAGTCATACTTGTAGTAGTAAGGCCACAGGCACCGCGTACTCACTGATTTAACCCCTTTCCAATATAGATCGTAATAGTACACTGATGTCGGACACCCTCCTTTGATGTGGGCTCCGAAGATGAGCCCACATCTTTCCGGGCACATGTCAGCTGTTTTGAACAGATGACATGTGCCCGGAACAGCCGATCCACCCGCGGCTATTAACCCGTTAAAAGCAGCTGTCAAACTCTGACAGTGGCATTTAACATGCACTTCCAGCAATCGCGCTGGAAATCCACCCATCATTTACCCCTGTCACGTGATCGAGGGTCATCGATGGGATGGCATGACAACCAGAGGTCTCCTGCAGACCTCTATGGTTGTCACTGCTTGATTACTATGAGCACAGTCCAGTGGTTGGCGCTCATAGCAAGTCAGCAATTCTGCTACATACAGGCGATCCGATCGGGATATGGCTGCTTCTACTATCCCATGGAGACTATTGAAGCATACCAAAAAAAATATAAAAGTTCAGATCACCCCCCGAGAAAAAAAGTCGAAACGCCAGAATTACGTTTCTTGGTCACCATAACATTGCATTAAAATGCAATAATGGGCAATCAAAAGATCACATCTGCACCAAAATTGTATCATTAAAAACATCAACTTGGCATGCAAAAAATAAGCCCTCACCCAACCCGAAATCACAAAAAATGTAGATACTGCGGGTATGGGAAAATGGCGCTTTTTTTAACAAAGCTTGGGATTTTTTTTCACCACTTAAATAAAAAAGAACCTACACATGTTTGGTGTCTGTGAACTCATAATGACCTGGAGAATCATAATGGCAGATCAGGTTTAGCATTTAGTGAACAGAGTGAAAAAGCAAAACAAAAAACATTTGTGGATTGCACTTTTATGGGAATTGCACTTGGAATTTTTTTTTCTGTTTTCCAGTACACGATATGTTAAAACCAATGGCGTCGTTCAAAAGTATAACTTGTCCTGAAAAAAGCAAGCCCTCACATGGCTATATTGACGGAAAATAAAAAAGTTATGGCTCTGGGAAGAAGTGGAGCCAAAAACGAAAAGGTAAAACCGAAAATACCTCCAGTCACGAAGGGGTTAAAAATATATAAATACTCACTTTCCACCAGCTGACATCAGAGTCCAAGCAAGGGGAGCCCATGACGATGCTGCCATGCGCCCTCAGTCAATTGCATGCCTATGTCAGCTGCTGGCCTCTGATTGGCTGGCTGCGTGTATTGCAGCGCACAGATCCGATGGGATTGTGAGCTGCAATACACTTCAGTCGAAAAAATTTATTTGCTGGTGTCAACGGGCCCTTCACCCGCCGGGCTTGGTCGCTACACCCCTGGGTCTTTTCCTTTCAGAGAAGGCATGCAATAGGCTGCATCCTTTTTTACATGCCATGATGAACATTCTTTTGCACTTAGGTGTAGAAAGTCCCTTTAATCTTGGACCTTTGGGTACAGACAATTCATCACCTGGTAAAGTTAAGACTCTTTACAGGTGAGAATATATGCCATGGTATTGACCTTTTGACTCACGGATGCCAAGAGCTCATGAGAAACAATATGAGATTGATCCTAGGTCATGCGAGGGAGAAATCACACAGGAGTCCCTAAATTTTATTGGCTGAAGGACCTCAAAGGGATGAAGTCATTTGTGGATGAGATGTCGAGTTTGGTGTGGTGACCTTTGTCTACAGACTGGAGCAGTTGCTTGTTTTATCACAATTATTCCTCAGGATTGTTGCTTTACTCTGGAGAAATCTCCCTTTCTTTTTCTATTTGGTACTTGCATTCTTACATGTTTTAGGTATTTTTAGTCCTATAATCTATTTGCGCCATGTTCTATTTAGCCATTCTGAGGCTTTGCGCAATCAGTTCTTTGTGGTTCACCCCATTGTCTTGTTTAGAAACTTATCTGTTTTTGAATCTAATTTAATGAATCATGTTATGAATAAAGTTAATTTAATATTAGTTATGGTCAGTCTTATTTCTTGTTTCTTATCACAGAGATGTTACGGCATTAGATAAACATGGATGATTTCTTCCAAAAACAGTACCACACCTGATCACTAGAGAGGAGTAAATAAATTTGAGTGGTCTTGAATTCCACTCAAATTCTGCCAAAATCCATATTTGTCAAAATACTATTTTTTCCTAATTCGTTCCTGCACGAATTCAGCAGAATGGCGACTGCTGGATGTTATTTTTCTGAACCATAACACTGGTCAACAGCATTTTTGGTGCCAAAGATATTTCATCGAATTTAGGGTATTTTTGGGGTGCTGATTCTGAATATGTCATCAGTTTTGCCAGATTGGCTCAAGTTTTTGAGATTTTTGGTATCTTATTTATAGCACTTGTTGGTAAATGCGACGCATCATCTCATTAATTTCTTTGGATTAGTACTTGAACTGAGCAGTTCTCAATATAGTTTTGTGTTAATTAGTGTTCTAAAAGTTTGTTCATAGCTTGATTTTTGCACTAACTTTATGTTGTTGTCTGTTTTCCAGTGAAAAGCATGAACTCATCAAGAAGAAGTTGTCTTAACGATCCAGACTCATTCTGTTACATTTGTGGTGAATACACACTGCCAAAACATAGAAGAAACATAACAGACTTCGTAAAAAAAGTGTATTTTGCCTATTTTGGGGTTATGCTTGGGGACCAAGACAAGTTTTGGGCACCACACATAGTGTGCAAAGCATGTATCGAATTATTACGAAAATGGAGCAAAGGACAAAGAAAAAGCTTCAAATTTGGTGTTCCAATGGTGTGGAGAGAGCCAAAAAATCATCATGATGACTGTTATTTATGGTAAACACAGGTACAGGCACATCTTCACAATGAGGGACAGGCCTTCTTGCAGATTCCATGTTACTCCCATTTTCGTTTCTTATGCTTATTGAATCCTTGCACTTGCACTGCACAGAAATAACAGTCATCATGATGATTTTTTGGCTCTCTCCACACCATTGGAACACCAAATTTGAAGCTTTTTCTTTGTCCTTTGCTCCATTTTCGTAATAATTCGATACATGCTTTGCACACTATGTGTGGTGCCCAAAACTTGTCTTGGTCCCCAAGCATAACCCCAAAATAGGCAAAATACACTTTTTTTACGAAGTGTGTTATGTTTCTTCTATGTTTTGGCAGTGTATATTCACCACAAATGTAACAGAATGAGTCTGGATCGTTAAGACAACTTCTTCATGATGAGTTCATGCTTTTCACTGGAAAACAGACAACAACATAAAGTTAGTGCAAAAATCAAGCTATGAACAAACTTTTAGAACACTAATTAACACAAAACTATATTGAGAACTGCTCAGTTCAAGTACTAATCCAAAGAAATTAATGAGATGATGCGTCGCATTTACCAACAAGTGCTATAAATAAGATACCAAAAATCTCAAAAACTTGAGCCAATCTGGCAAAACTGATGACATATTCAGAATCAGCACCCCAAAAATACCCCAAATTCATTAAAATATTTTGGACACCAGAAAAAAATTTTTTTTTCGTTGACCTGTGTAATGGTCCAAAGGTTAAAAAAATTAACTGACACCTGTCCTTTCCTTCCTTGCTGCATCTTCGGATCATTCTGTCGCTAATGTTGGAAAATTCTCCTGCACTGTGCTGGGACTTCTGGGGGTTCATGGTCATGATGCCGATGACCTCTTGCACACATCAACAAAATCTTCCTGGGTGTGTGACCCCTACAAGTCACGGCACAGTGCCATTGACACAAAACTTCCATGTGAGCGGCGAGGGAACCAAAGATATGTCAAAGACTGGACTGATGACAGGTAGTTACAGAGGGACTGGAGAGATCAGCTGTGTGGTCCGGATTAACTTTTTTAAAACTTTGTTACATATTATGTTTATAGGGAATGGAGTGGCCCAAAAGCATAGTAAGGGACATTAAATTGGCAAATGTCATGATCTCAGTGCGGGTTTGACTCGCACACGTGGGGTTAATGTCTGGAACCAGTGCTGATGACTGGCATTTCTGGGGTTAAAGGTTGTGATACCAGTGCAGGCTTACCTGCACACCTGGGGCTATGATTGTGGCCTCTCCCTGGTTCTGGGAGAGGCTTCTTATAGCCTCAGGACGCTCCCATCCCCGTCAGTTATACTTTCGCCCTTGGCATTGTGTGGTGACCCCTGAGTGTGTTTGTGCTGTGTTCTGGTTGCTTGATTCTCTGTGTACGACTCAGTCTGTTCTCTGGATATTGCTTTGGATTCTGCTTGGTACCTTCTATGTCTGTTTCGTTTTGACTTCTCTTGGCCCTGACTATCCGTTCTGTCTCATCCCTGGTACTTTACTGATATCTCTGTGTATGACCTCCGGTTTGCCTGACTCTGAGTATTTCTGTATAGTGTCCTGCCATCTCTGAAAGCAGGATGCTAAGCCCCGCCCCCTTGCAGTCACATGACCGTAGGTCCTGTGACTGCTTGCTAAACTTCAGCGTCCACAGGTCCTGTGTATCTGTACTTTCTGGCTGTACCTGACCCCGGGCCCCTCTACAGTGCGGGTGAGTCCCTGCTCAGCGGAGGCTGCACGCCGGCACTGACAGGATCCTGACATTATAACTGACCGTTAAGTTTTTGGGTTTTTTTTTCTCTTTCTCTGCTGAGAAATATGGATCCCATACAATCTCTTGCTGAGCAAATTAAAAATCTGCATCAGATGTTTCAGGGTTTATCTCTGGAGCAGCAAGCTCTGGCTCGTTCTCAGCAGCAAGTTTCTGAGACAGTGCGGGGGGCTTTAGCTGCTGGGTGTCTGGGGGCTGAGGCGAGTGATGTTGTTTTGGTGTCTCCAGAACCACCTGTTAAACTGCCTGATTTCTTTTCTGGGAACAAAAAGGAGTTGAGGGTCTTCATGGAGGGGTGCAAACTCTTCTTTAGTTTGAGGCCACGTTCCTCTGGGGACAAAAGTCAGAAGGTTGGGGTCATTATGTCTCTGTTAAGAGGGTCCCCACAAGCTTGGGCTTTCTCCCTTCCTCCCACTGCCCCTGAGAGAGTGTCTGTGAATGCGTTTTTTGAGGCCCTCGGGCACATATATGATGAGCCGGACCGAGTGCGATTGGCAGAGGACATGGTGATGAGTGTCTGTCAGGGGAAACACTCGGCTGAGTGGTTTTGTACAGAATTCCACCGCTGGGCCGCAGAGGTCTCTTGGGACGACACCGCACTCCGAGGACTCTTTCGTAGAGGCTTGTCCGATCGGTTACAGGATGCCTTGGCATTACATCCCCCACCTCACTCACTCGAGGACGCCATGACCCAGGCCGTCCGGATGGACCACAGGCTGCAGGCCAGGGGGGTGAAGCAGGCAGAGACTCCATTGTTCCCTAGTGGAAAAGAGACTGTTTCTGTGCCCATGGACATAGGGGCTCTCTCCCTGAAGGAAAAGGAGAGACAACGCCGGAGAGAAAAGCAGTTATGCTTCTACTGTGGTAAAACGGGACATTGGAAAAGGGAGTGTCCTGATTGTCCATCCTCAATCCGGTCGACGGGAAACGACTAGGTCTGGGTAGTCAGCGGGGAGACTACTCAGATCCTCAGGTACCCTTTTCCTTGTTTTCTAAGGTGTTGCTTCATGTGGAACTGTTAGAGGACGATTGTTGTTTTCCCTCTACAGCTTTCGTGGACTGCGGATCATCCAACAATCTCATTGACTCCCAATTGGTCACACGCTGTAAGATAGGGACAGTTAGACTTCAGGTTCCGATCAAAGTGGTGGCCATTGTCTCCTCCCCCCTCACTAAAGAGGGAATTCTCTTTATGTCTGACATGTTTTCGCTCAAAGTGGGCGCTACCCATGTGGAAAAATTAAGTTGTTTGGTTCTGGACAATCTACCAGCAGGATTGGTGTTGGGCATGCCCTGGTTACAACGCCATAACCCAGTCATTAACTGGAAAATGGGGGAGATTGTTCAGTGGGGGTTTAATGATTCGATGTTATGTGATAAGTCTGCACTATTGGTTGAACCTGTTAAATCTGTATCTGTGTCATCTGTTGAGCTGGAAGGTATTCCGGAGTACCTGAAAGAATTCGAAGATGTGTTCTCTGAAAGCGAGGCCGAGACGTTGCTGCCACATAGACCCTTTGACTGTGCTTTCGAGTTAGTCCCGGGGGCTAAATTGCCTAAAGCCCGTCTGTTTAATTTATCTGGCCCTGAGTGCTTGGCCATGAAAGATTACATTGCTGAGAGTCTTCGCAAAGGACACATACGTCCTTCAGTCTCGCCTGTGGTGGCAGGGGTTTTTTATGTAAAGAAAAAAGATGGTGGTTTTCATCCCTGCCTCGATTTTCGTGAGCTCAACAAGATTACTGTACGAAATACGCACCCCCTTCCTTTGATTCCCGATTTGTGTAACCAACTTTCAGGGGCAAAATGGTTCTCCAAACTGGATCTTCAGGGAGCATATAATTTGATAAGGGTCCGGGAGGGGGATGAATGGAAAACGGCATTCCTCATGACCGAGGGACTGTTTGAAAATTTAGTCATGCCGTTTGGTCTTACCAATGCCCCAGCCGTATTTCAGAATTTCATCAGCGTGGTATTCTCAGATCTCATTGGTCGTTTTGTTGTTATTTACTTAGATGATATTCTGATATACTCTCCTGACAGTCAATCTCATCTGAATCATGTACGAACCATTCTTCAAAGACTGAGGGAAAATCATCTGTATGCCAAATTGGAGAAATGTGTGTTTTTTGTTCAAAAATTGTCTTTTTTGGGATTAATTGTGTCCTGTGAGGGTTTTCACATGGACCCCAAGAAGGTGCAGGCCATTGCGGATTGGGTGCAACCCCGAGACCTTAAGGGTCTTCAGTGCTTCTTGGGGTTCGCCAATTATTACCGCAAATTTATTCGGGGGTTTTCACAGGTGGTCAAACCACTCACAGATCTTACTTGTAAAGGTGCGGATGTGAGAAACTGGTCCTCACTCGCAAAAGACGCCTTTGCGACCCTGAAAAGAAGCTTTATGTCTTCTTCCGTGTTAGTACAGCCAGATCCGTCCAAACCATTCGTTGTGGAAGTGGACGCCTCGGAGGTGGGGGTGGGGGCGGTGTTGTCCCAAGGGCCTGCCACTCTAACCAACCTCAGGCCATGTGCTTTCTTTTCCAAGAAATTCTCTGCTGCGGAAAGAAATTACGACGTAGGCAAAAGAGAGCTTCTTGTGGTCAAATTGGCGTTTGAAGAATGGAGGCACTTTTTGGAGGGGGCCAGTCATCCAGTTACGGTGATCACGGATCACAAAAATTTGTCATACATTGAGTCTGCTAAAAGACTAACGCCCAGACAGGCCCGTTGGTCACTTTTTTTTTTCCCGTTTTCAGTTTACGATTACATTCGTCCAGGGTCTAAGAATGTCAAGGCTGACGCCTTATCGCGCAGTTTTCAGCTGGTATCGCCCCCTGAGCCACCGTTCTCCATTCTTCACCCTGGGGTTGTGATAGCAGAGGTCTCATCTGAATTGGAACGGGAGATTCAGGGCGTCCAGTCGCGGGCCCCGGCGGCCAAGCCGGAGGAGAAGTTGTTTGTCCCAGAGCAACTTTGCCTGAAACTCTTGCAGGAGTTCCATGAATCCAAGCTGAGTGCTCACCTTGATATTTCAGCCATGCGTCTGGCAGTGGCTAGGATCTTTTGGTGGCCTACCCTTGGTTTGGACATAAAAAAAATTCATTGCTGGTTGTGGGGTCTGCGCTCATTCTAAAAGCTCTCATAGCCAGCCGGCAGGGCAGCTGATGCCCTTGGCAGTGCCCGAAAGACCATGGACTCACTTATCCATGGATTTTGTTACCAATCTCCCTCCATCTAAGGGTAATATAGTGGTATGGGTAGTGGTGGACAGGTTTTCTAAGCAGGCTCATTTTGTACCCCTGTCCGCACTACCGTCCAGGTTGTTTGTGCAGCATGTGATCCGGTTGCATGGGGTACCCCTGAATGTGGTGTCTGATCGTGGTGTGCAGTTTGTGGCTAAGTTTTGGCGTGCTTTCTGCAAAAAATTAGGGATGTCTCTGTCCTTTTCGTCTGCATACCATCCTGAGAGCAATGGTCAGACGGAGCGCACTAACCAGTCCCTGGAACAGATCCTCAGGTGTCTAACCTCTGCTAGACAGAATGACTGGTGCGATGCACTGCCATTGGCTGAATTTGCCTTCAATAGTCGGGTGAGTCAATCCACGGGTATGACTCCTTTTTTGATCAATTATGGGTTCAGTCCTCATTTTGGTGAGTTTTCTCGTCTGGACTCGGGGTGTCCCAGGGCGGAGGGCTATGTTCAGCAATTACAGAATACGTGGGCAGAAGTTCAGCGGAGTATATCTAGGTCTCAGGGCAGGTATAAGTTTTTTGCGGACAGGAAACGAACACCAGGGCCCACATTTCAGGTTGGAGACAAGGTTTGGCTCTCCACGCGAAACATTAAGTTGAAGGTTCCTTCAACCAAGTTGGGGCCCAAATTCATTGGCCCATACAAGATTGTGGAAAAAATCAATCCAGTGGTGTATAGGCTGTGCCTTTCACCCTCTTTCAAGATCCCTAACGTCTTCCACAAATCTCTACTGAAACCTTTTGAAGCAGTCCGGGGAGACACCGAGTCTGCTGCTCCTCCTGTTTTGGTCGAGGGGCAGATGGAGTACGAGGTTGGTCATATCGTAGATTCCAGGTTGGTATGGCGGTCGGTACAGTACCTTGTTCATTGGAAGGGGTATGGACCGGAAGACAGGTCCTGGGTACCGGCTTTCCATGCTAAGTACCCGGGCAAACCTGGGGTTCCAGAGGCCCCCTGTTGAGAGGGGGGTACTGTCATGATCTCAGTGCGGGTTTGACCATAATGGTCCAAAGGTTAAAAAATTAACTGACACCTGTCCTTTCCTTTCTTGCTGCATCTTCGGATTATTCTGTCGCTCATGTTGGAAAATTTTCCTGCACTGTGCCGGGACTTCTGGGGGTTCATGGTCATGATGCCAATGACCTCTTGCACACATCAACAAAAGCTTCCTGGGTGCTGTGACCCCCCTACAATTCCCGGCACAGTGCTATTGACACGAAACTTCCATGTGAGCGGCGAGGGAACCAAAGATGTGTCGAAGACTGGACTGATGACAAGGAGTTACAGAGGGACTGGAGAGATCAGCTGTGTGGTCCGGATTAACTTTTTTAAAACTTTGTTACATATAATGTTTATAGGGAATGGAGCAGCCCAAAAGCATAGTAAGGGACATTAAATTGGCAAATATCATGATCTCAGTGCGGGTTTGACTCGCACACGTGAGGTTAATGTCTGGAACCAGTGCTGATGACTGGCATTTCTGGGATTAAAGGTTTGGGATCCCAGTGCAGGCTTACCTGCACACCTGGGGCTATGATTGTGGCCTCTCCCTGGTTCTGGGAGAGACTTCTTATAGCCTCAGGACGCTCCCATCCCCGTCAGTTATACTTTCGCCCTTGGCATTGTGTGGTGACCCCTGAGTGTGTTTGTGCTGTGTTCTGGTTGCTTGATTCTCTGTGTACGACTTGGTCTGTTCTCTGGATATTGCTTTGGATTCTGCTTGGTAACTTCTATGTCTGTTTGGTTTTGACTTCTGCTTGGCCCTGACTATCCGTTCTGTCTCATCCCTGGTACTTTACTGATATCTCTGTGTATGACCTCCGGTTTGCCTGACTCTGAGTATTTCTGTATAGTGTCCTGCCATCTCTGAAAGCAGGATGCTAAGCCCCGCCCCCTTGCAGTCACATGACCGTAGGTCCTGTGACTGCTTGCTAAACTTCAGCGTCCACAGGTCCTGTGTATCTGTACTTTCCGGCTGTACCTGACACCGGGCCCCCCTACAGTGCGGGTGAGTCCCTGCTCAGCGGAGGCTGCATGCTGGCACTGACAGGATCCTGACAGCAAAGAAAAATGTGGAAAAAGTCAAATTCCAATTTTGCTTGATCCACTCATCTCTACTGTTTACAGTTTATGTGTGATGTTGAACCGACTCCCATAAACTTCAATAGAGCTGAGCTGCATTACCAAACAAAGGAAGGGCCGGAGTGAGCAAACACCCCCCCAGCGGCATAAGCTGGAGGCCCACATGACAGTGGGTTGAAGGGGGTGGGTTAATTGTCCCAAGGAGTGGGATATGTAAATAAGGGGTATTTGAGGGGCTGCTTGTGGGACGGTTACCTCAGTTCCTGCTCCGGAGCCATCGTAGACAGGCCCACCCACCCACCCTTTTTTTAATGATGCTTGGGTATGGGCGTTTTATTTCAATGGGTCATAGTGGCTGGGTTGCGTTTGGGGGAGGGGATCGTTGAAGTTGGTACTAAATTGTTTTGGGGGATCTGTGGGAATATGGATTCCTCAATTGTTAGTATTCGTGGTTTGGGTCTGGTAATTTGGGGGGACTTCCGGCAGCGGTTGGTCGGATCCCCAGGGTTTAAGTGGACAGTGCAACCCCGGTGGGGTATTGCTGCTCCCAAACCAGTGGGGTAACGGCTGGGAGTAATTTATGGTATGTGTTTTGTCCACAAAAGAACTGGTTGTGTTTGGTCACCAGATTTTGGGAGCTTCATGGACTCTCTCAATGTTATTTATAGTACTGTTAATTATTTGTATGTTGTTTAAATAAAAGGCTGCTGTGGCCACTACTATTCCAGCTTGGTGTCCTGGTCTTATTTTGGGATTTCGGGTGGGGGTGGTGGTTTATTTCGGGTTAATTTTTTATCCCACCAAGGACAACATCTGCAAGGAGTTTGTATGTTCTCCCCGTGTTTGCGTGGGTTTCCTCCGGGCACTCCGGTTTCCTCCCACATTCTAAAGACATACTGATAGGGAATTTAGATTGTGAGCCCCATCGGGGACAGTGATGATAATATGTGTGCAAATTGTAAAGCGCTGCGGAATATGTTAGCGCTATATAAAAATAAAGATTGTTATTATTATTATAAGTATGGAACCCCACCGTAACATCGACAACTCCAATGTCATGGATAGGTGAGACGCTGTTTCTAATAGAAATGTAATCCTTAAGCAAGTTCCATCACTGAGGTTATGTATATAAAATCCATCTTTTATGTTCTTTTGTTTATCAGTTTTATAATAGCAGATATAGCACATGAGTGAGCGCCTCCAGCAACCAAATCATCATATGAAGAGGTTTTATGATGCATTTATTTTCCTCGGGCTGGCAGGATTAATGATCCCACTTATATACGGTAGTGTAGTTGTTTTAGGTTAGAGCAAGCTTCTACTAGCCTCCCAATGTTATTAATGAATCTTTACGTGTATCAGTATTCCTGCCAAGATTCCTAAAGCCAAATTCAAAGCAAATTATTCAGTACACAGAATCACAAGGGTCATCGTAACCCTCTGCGTAAAAGTTCTGATTTGCTTCACTTTCATGGACTCAGATTGCATTTCATGATTGTGCCACAATCTGATCGAGGCAGAACCATAAATGAATGGATTTTGCAGAATGTTTTCTGATTTGTTAGGTAAAGTGGATGGGTAACCAGATTTTAAAAAATAAACTGAATATGCTATTGAATCAATATCTTAGACCTGATGAGTCTGGTGTAATTACTAATTACTTTGAATATATATTTCAGAAATTCAGAATGGCTCTGAATGCTCCTTTTTGAAAGTTCAAAAGTCCAGCAGCAGGAAGACATCCTCCTTCCTTAAGCTGCTCAATATCTGTCCACAGGCTAACTCACAGCTCCTCCGTACCCATACTCTTTGCTATTGCTGAATCTCCAACTCCTTTGGCTGATTGATAGTTCCTCAGAGTCCCTCCTCTCTGTGGCAGCTGTGATATCATATAGCTCAGTACAAGCTGCAGCTGACAATCAGGCTGGAAGGATGAAAACTGAATACATTTGGACTCTTAAGATATCTCACTTTTCAGCTGAGCTCATAAAATGCTCATTTTAATATCCTAATGCCCAGCAGCAGCAGGGAGAGATCCTACTCCCTTTAGCTTTGCAATATCTGCCCACACATACTAACTGCCTCTACTCTCTGCTACCGCTGAAACTCCAACAACATGGCCTGATAGACAGTTCCTCAGTGACCCTCCTCCCTGAGGCAGCTGATATATTGCACAGCTCAGTATAAGCTGCAGCTGACAGTTAGCGTGCATGGACGAAAACTGAATACATTTGAAACTCATAAGATCTCTCACTTTTCAGATGAGCTCATAAAATGCTTATTTTAATATTCCGAAAATGTGAAAAGTCACAGTTCTCATAAGTCCAAGTGTTTCCTGATATAAAAAAAAGAGGTTATGATTAGTGATGAGCGAACAAACGTGCTCACCGCACTAGATATTCTAAAGAGCATCTGGGTGCTTGGGTCCACTCATTACTCGCAAGTTTTGCGGCTGTTTGGCATAAGATGCAGTAAATTTCCAGTTGAAATATGTGTGTAAGCGTGTTTACGCAGGTGTTTTTAGCCTAGTTTAATCTAATAAATACATAAATAAAAATATAATAAATAATAAAAAAAGTGATGTGGGGTCCCCCTATTTTTGATAACCAGCCAAGGTAAAGCAGGAAGCTGTGGGCTTCTATTCTCAGGCTGGGAAGATCCATGAATATTGGGCCCTTTCAAGCCTAAAATTCACAGCTGTCATCAAATCCAACTACTATTACCCCGATTGCCACCGCACCAAGCCGATCGGGATGACCCAGACAAATCACCAGAATTGCCGCATTTAATGTGATGCACCAATTCTGAGGCAGCTGAGGGCTTGTATTTTTCAGCTGGGAAGGGCCTCTGTCCAAACATTTTGGAGCACATTTCTGTAGGTGTACCAAGGCGGCAGCCATTTTAATTCTTTAGTGACCACCTCCATAGACAAAACTATTGTGATTTGCTAATTAAATGTACTTAGGAATTTATTCATAACAATATTTCCTTTTGTTATTTTTTTTTCTATTTCTGGGAAACCTCTTTAAGGAACTGAATGGTCCTGCCAATAGTCACAGAATTCTTTTGCGTCAATAATGGCTTTTATTACAGTTTGGTGTGCGGTTTGCAGAAAATGTGCTGGTGGAGCCAAGTCAGATACTGTGACATTTCATGTAACCCCTTTCTGCCATGTGACGTACTATCCCGTCCATGTGCCCTGGGACTTAATTCCCAGGGACGGGATAGTACGTCACAGTGATCAGCGGCGCCCACGTAAGATCTGCACTGCCATCACCATCTACTTCCCCAGGGATCATCTGCAGTTCCGGCTATACTACAGTCGAACACTCCAACTGGCGTCACGAATCACTACATAAACTTTATCACTAATCAATTCTCCCCTTTTACATGACCGCCTGAGGCCACGGACCGGGTCACTGCCACTGTGACATTTCCCATTGAAGTTAATGGGCCCGGCGCCGAGTACCCCACGGTCTCTGGGGTGCGTCACATGCACATATAAAGCCGTCTTACACAGCGTGTCCACATCAGACTTTACCTTTCTGAATCCTGGTCATATAGGTACTATTCACATGGTCAGGTTTTAAATACATTGGTTAGGACTGCTCTGATGGGTATACGTTGGCGTTTGGTAGAGCGGCTTAGTATACATTTTTTGCAAAAAACGTATCAACTAAATACCCTGTTTTGTTATCATCTTTTTTACTAGCACTTGCTCTTTATTGTTAGATATTTTTTTACAGCAGATTATTTTTTATGTTTGTTGTACTGTGTTTCTTTGTGTTTCAGCATAAGTATCACTGCAGTAAAAGTATCTTGAAGCTGCAGTTATTTCAACAGCAGTTAGTCACGGCAGGAGTCATGACCCCACACTATGTACCTGTCTCTTTTGGGTATGTCTGCTGAGTAAGCACTTCTTATTACTTGGATCTAGCTTTTGTATTAGGGTATGTGCACACTTTGCGGTTTGTGCTGCGTTTCCGCAGCGGTTTTGGCTCTGCAGAAACGCAGCAGATTCTGCTGCGTTGTACAGTACCTTTATTTCCTATGGAAATAAAAAAAAGCTGTGCACATGCTGCGTTTTTTTCAGCATGGTTTTGCTGCGGTTTTCAAAACACAGCATGTCAATTGTTTGGTGCAGAAACGCTGCAGTTTTACACCTCATCCATTATGAGGTGTAAAACCGCAGGGCAAAACCGCAGGCAAAACCGCAGATAAACCACAGGACTTTGTCCTGCGGATTTACCGGCGGTTTTCTCTACAAAATTCGCAG
This sequence comes from Dendrobates tinctorius, assembly GCF_039654945.1. NCBI lineage: Eukaryota > Metazoa > Chordata > Amphibia > Anura > Dendrobatidae > Dendrobates > Dendrobates tinctorius. The sequence goes on along the minus strand of NW_027361752.1, from coordinate 35,534,647 downwards.
AGACAAAAAACTATGTGTGCACATACCCTTAACCCACTTACTCCTTCACAATGTTTACATATGCCCTCACAGTGTTTGCTCCATTAATGCTCACTCTCCTTCGCTATCCCCTAACATGAGCACCCTCTAACAAAATAATCATCTCTCTTTCCTCCCCACCTGACCTCTTCTGCTGACCTGTTCCTCAGCCTCAAATCTTTCCTAATGAAACATAAAACAATCCATCTACTCTCCTTCTCCCATCTGCTCTCCCTTTCTCTGCTTCTCCTCTCTGCTGGTGACATATCTCCCAATCCTGGACCCCCACAGCTCATACCCCCCATTACTACCCCTTCCTACCACTCCCTATCTAATTAGAACTACCGCAATCATTCCAATGTAAAACCTGTGCCATTGACACCCACCCCTTTGCTCCCTCTCTCTGGAGCACTTTGGAATGCCCGCTCCTTCTGCAATAAGCTTCATGTGATTCATGACCTCTTTCTCTCACAATCTTGCCTTCCTCGGCCTCACAGAAACCTGACTGACACCCTCTGACACTGCCTCCCCTGTTGTGCTGTGTTACGGTGGCCTCCACTTCACCCACACTCCTCGCACTGGCAACAGACACGGTGAAGGAGTGGGTATTCTCCTTTCTTCCAACTGTACCTTCAACTCAATCCCACCTCTTCCCTTCCTAATCCTCCCGTCTTTTGAAGTCCACTCTGTCCGCATCTACTCTTCCTCCAACCTCTAAGTGGCCGTCATATACCAACCTCCAGGCCCGACCACTGATTTCATTGTCCAATTCTCTACCTGGCTCCTTCACTTTCTTTCAACTGACATCCCCACTATCATAATGGGTGAATTCAACATCCCCACTGATACCCTTCAGTCAGCAGCCTCCACTCCTGTCCCTAACTTTATCCTTTGGACTTACTCAGTCCTCAGCCACCCACAGAGACGGACATACATTAGATCTGGTCTTCACCCACCTCTAACTCTTTTAACTTCAACAACTCCCCTCTCCCTCTATCCGACCACCATCTACTGACTTTCTCATCCCTGTCCTCCTCTCCTGTCACCCATGTCCAGCAACATGCGCACCCCCGCAGAAACCTTGCACACCTAGACACCCACACAATCTCTGACTCTATTCTACCACTGGCATCCATATCCTCACTCCACGACACAGACAGTGCCACTGCTTTCTACAATGCCATTCTCGCATCAGCAATTGAAATGGTTGACCCTCTCGTTCATGGTAGAATGCGACGTACCAACAGTAGGGATGGGCGTATCTACTCGTTAGGACTCGTTACTCTGCGAGTAGTAGGGGACTCGCAGGAGTCGGTACTCTGCGAGTTTCCAAGCGATTACTCGCACAGTAACGAGTCCAATGCAAATAAGGCTAAGTGCACACGTACCGGAACTCTCGCGGAAATTACCGCGAGAATTCCGGAATTCCATTCCGCGGGAAAATCGCATTTTAAATTCCCGCGATTTTCCCGTGGAAAAACTAGCATTTTGCAAGCGTAATTAGCTTGCAAAATGCTAGCGTTTTCCAAGCGATCTGTAGCATCGCTTGGAGAACTGATTGACAGGTTGGTCACACTCGTCAAACATAGTGTTTGACAAGTGTGACCAACTTTTTACTACTGAGGCCGCCTATGCGGCATCAGTAGTTAAAGATAAAATGTAAAAAAAAATAAAAAATGGTGTTATTCTTACCCTCCGACGTCCCGCGCAGCCTTCCCGCCTCTCCACACATCCGTTCCCAGTAATCCTTTGCGAAAATGCCCGCGATGACGTCCGTTCTCGCGGGATCGCGATGTCTCACGGTAATTCGCGATGACGTCACGCGAATGACCGCGAGACTTCGTGATCCCGCAAGAACGGACGCCATCGCGGGCATTTTCGCAAAGGACTACTGGGAACGGATGCGTGGAGAGGCGGGAAGGCTGCGCGGGACGTCGGAGGGTGAGAATAACAATATTTTTTATTCTTAAATTCTATTTTTTACAGGGATATGGTACCCAAAGCCCGGAGGACAGTCTCCTCCTCTCCTCCGGACCGTGGGTACCATCCGCAATTGTTCTGCTTACTTTCCGCATGGTGTGCACAGCCACATGCGGGAAGTAAGCGGAACACAAAAAATGGCAGCACAGGAATCGCTGCAATACTCGCATCCCCATTCATTAACATTGGACTCGCTAGACTCGCAACGAATAGCGAGTTTCCGAGTCGGACTCGTTAGAGTCTAGCGATTCCGAGTATTTCAGGATTCGCCCATCCCTAACCAACAGACAACCCTGGCACAATAACACCACTAAAAAGCTCCAGCAAGTGTCCAAGATTGCAGAGCGGTGTTGGAAGAAAACAAATTCACAAGACGACTTCACTGCATTCAAACAGGCAACACTCGCTTTCAAATCTTCCCTCATCTCTGCTATACAGGCCTACTTCACAACCCTTGTATCTTCCCTATCTTACAACCCCAAACAGTTATTCAAAACTCCAACCTCCCTCATCTCTGCTGAGGACTTTGCCACACACTTCAAAAATAAGATCGACCAAGCAAGGCAAGTCTTCATTGTTCAACCACCACAACCCATTTGTATACCAGACCAATGCCCAAACCCCATAACTTCCCTCTCCAATATTACTGAAGGGGAGCTTAATTGTCTCCTCTCCAAATCGCATCTCTCAACATGTGTACTCGACCCCATCTCATCCCACCTCCTCCCCAACCTCACCACCACACTTATCCCATCCCTAACCCACCTCTGCAACTTATCACTAGCTTCCTGTACCTTCCCTTCTGCTTTAAAACATGCCACAATCACTCCTATCCTTAAAAAGCCAACCCTCGACCCAACCGCTATGTCCAGCTATCGCCCAATATTGCTGCTCCCATTTGCTTCCAAACTCCTGGAGCTGCACATCCACACTGAACTTTCCTCCCACCTCTCATCTAACTTGCTCTTTGACAATCTACAATCTGGTTTCTGCCCCATCACTCCACTGAGACAGCCCTGACCAAAATTACTAATGATCTACTTACAGCCAAAGCAAACGGACAATACTCTATACTCCTGCTTCTAGACCTGTCCTCTGCTTTCGATACAGTTAACCACTGCCTCCTACTACAGATCCTCTCCTCCTTTGGCATCAAAGACCTCATCCTATCCTGGATCTCCTCATACCTTTCCTACAACACATTCAGCATCTCCCACTCCCACACTACCTCCTCATCCCACCCTTTCTCTGCTGGAGTCCCCCAAGGCTCTGTTCTAGAACCCCTACTCTTCTCAATCTGTACAATTGGCGTGGGGCAACTCATAAAATCCCACGGATTCCAGTACCATCTTTATCCTGAAGACACTCAGATCTACCTCTCTAGCCCAGACGTCACCTCTCTGCTGTCCACAATCCCGGAGTGTCTATCAGCCATATCCTCCTTCTGCTCCTCTCGCTTCCTCAAGCTCAATGTGGACAAATCTGAACTCATCATCTTTCCTCCATTTCACAGATCTTCCTTACCTGACCTATCTATCACAATTAACGACATCACGCTTTCCCCCGTACTGGAAGTTTGCTGCCTCGGAGTAACCTTTGACTCTGCCCTGTCTTTCAAACAGCAAATCCAAGCTCTTTCTACCTCCTGTCGCCTCCAGCTCAAAAATATTTCCAGAATCCGTCCTTTCCTCAATCCTCATTCTACTAAAATGCTTGTGCATGCCCTCATCATCTCCCGCCTCGACTACTGCAACTTCCTTTTCTGTGGCCTTCCTTCTAACACCCTTGCCCCGCTCCAGTCCATCCTTACCTCTGCTGCCTGGCTAATTCATCTCTCTCCTCGCTACTCCTCTGCTTCTCCCCTTTGCAAATCTCTTCACTGGCTCCCATCCCCCCAATGTATCCAGTTCAAATTACTAATACTGACCTACAAGGCCATCTATAACCTGTCTCCCCCATATGTCTCGGAACTAATCTCCCGATACCTTCCCTCGCGTAATCTCCGGTGCTCTCAAGACCTCCTTCTCTCCTCCACACTTATTCACTCATCACCCAACCGCCTCCAAGACTTCTCCCGAATATCACCCATCCTCTGGAATTCTTTGTCCCAACATGTCCGACTATCAGCCACATTTGGATCCTTCGGACGGAACCTGAAAATCCACCTCTTCAAGAAAGCTTACAGCCTGCAATGACCCTCCTCACCACTACCGGAGATATCACCTCCTCACCACTACCGGAGATATCGCCTCAACCAACGCCGGAACTGCTGCAACCCACCAACCTACTGTCTCCTTCCACACCATCCAGTAGAATGTAAGGCCGAAAGGGCAGGGTCCTCTCCCCTCTGTATCAGTCTGTCATTGTTAGTTTGTTTACTGTAAGTGATATCTGTAATTTGTATGTAACCCCTTCTCATGTACAACACCATGGAATTAATGGTGCTATATAAATAAATAATAATAATAATAGTAATAATAATAATCTGCACGGCTAAAAAAGAGGCAGGTAGTGGAAAAATGTGCTTCTAGGAGGGAACCAGGACTGTGCCTTGAGATGGTGGTGTCTGTGCTATCAGAGGGTGAGGGCTGTGTGGTGAGATTTTGGGGGCTGTGGCGTCAGATAGGACTGTGCTGGGAGAATGGTGGGGTCTGTGCTGCCAGAGGGTGAGGGCTGTGCCTTGAGATAATGGGGGCTGTGCCATCAGAGAGTGATGACTCTGCCATGAGAATGGTGGGGGCTGTGCCATCAGAGGGTGAGGGCTGTGCCGTGAGATGATGGGGGCTGTGCCGTCAGAGAGTGAGGACTCTGCCATGAGAATGGTGGGGGCTGTGCCATCAGCGGGTGAGGGCTGTGCCGTGAGATGATGGGGGCTGTGCCGTCAGAGAGTGAGGACTCTGCCATGAGAATGGTGGGGGCTGTGCCATCAGAGAGTGAGGACTCTGCCATGAGAATGGTGGGGGCTGTGCCATCAGCGGGTGAGGGCTGTGCCGTGAGATGATGGGGGCTGTGCCGTCAGAGAGTGAGGACTCTGCCATGAGAATGGTGGGGGCTGTGCCATCAGAGAATGAGGACTCTGCCATGAGAATGGTGGGGGCTGTGCCATCAGAGGGTGAGGGCTGTGCCTTGAGATGATGGGGGCTGTGCCATCAGAGAGTGAGGACTCTGCCATGAGAATGGTGGGGGCTGTGCCATCAGAGGGTGAGGGCTGTGCCATGAGATGATGGGGGCTATGCCATCAGAGAGTGAGGACTCTGCCATGAGAATGGTGGGGGCTGTGCCATCAGAGGGTGAGGGCTGTGCCTTGAGATGATGGGGGCTGTGCCGTCAGAGAGTGAGGACTCTGCCATGAGAATGGTGGGGGCTGTGCCATCAGAGGGTGAGGGCTGTGCCGTGAGATGATGGGGGCTGTGCCGTCAGAGAGTGAGGACTCTGCCATGAGAATGGTGGAGGCTGTGCCATCAGAGGGTGAGGGCTGTGCCTTGAGATGATGGGGGCTGTGCCATCAGAGAGTGAGGACTCTGCCATGAGAATAGTGGGGGCTGTGCCATCAGAGGGTGAGGGCTGTGCCTTGAGATGATGGGGGCTATGCCATCAGAGAGTGAGGACTCTGCCATGAGAATGGTGGGGGCTGTGCCATCAGAGGGTGAGGGCTGTGCCTTGAGATGATGGGGGCTATGCCATCAGAGAGTGAGGACTCTGCCATGAGAATGGTGGGGGCTGTGCCATCAGAGGGTGAGGGCTGTGCCTTGAAATGGTGGGGGCTGTGCTGTAGCAGAAATAGGCTATTGACTGCAAAATTTATGTCACCGAAATATAAACACTGCAAAGTTTAATTATTTACACTCTTTATGGCCTTGTGCCCTAAGTGCGGTATTATTTAGCTTCTGTATGTCCATATTATTTATGCACAGTATAGCGATTATCTATATATATTATACTACATGTAGTTTGTCTTTGAACATAAAATATTTCCATCTAAAATATGGCTAGAAAATATTGTTAGTTTTCTCAGATATGTTTCTCAAAAATTAAATTAGATTACGCCTATCTAAAATAAGAGCAAAAAAACTTTTAGACGTTTTTTATTTTGACTGTTTGGTAATGCAATTTCAATTTTGCAGTGTAGTCAAAATCCAAAGCAAATACAGAACGTTAGTCCAAAAAAAGGGTAGTGATGACTCCTACATAAAATGAAAACACAAGGGTCTGTGTACATCTCCATGTAAAACGCTGTCGTGACTTGCCAGACGTGAAAGTACATTTTGTACAGGGTTTTTTTTTCACATTTTTCAATGAATTACATACAGAATCGAGAAATGCCAACATAACAAAAGTATGTCAGGATCCATATACGTAATACACGTCGGCGTCAGGTATATGTGCTGTTTACTCATACAGTAGTGTATGGATGAAGCAGCACGTCCGGTCAGTGCAAAGAACCTGATGTTTGGAAGTTGAATTGTTACTATGGAAACACAACAGTGAAATTCTATTCGATCCAATCTGCGGCAATATCCTTAATTTATATATACATATATATATATATATATATATACAGTATATGCACAGTACAGACCAAAAGTTTGGACACATCTTCGAGTTTTCTTTATTTTCATGGCTATGAAAATTGTAGATTCACTCTGAAGGCATCAAAACTATGAATTAACACATGTGGAATTATATAATTAACAAAAAAGTGTGAAACAACTGAAAATACTGTATGTCTTATATTCTAGGTTCTTCAAAGTGGCCACCTTTTGCTTTGATTATTGCTTTGCACACTCTTGGCATTCTCTTGATGAGCTTCAAGAGGTAGTCACCGGAAATGGTTTTCACTTCACAGGTGTGCCCTCTCAGGTTTAATAAGTGGGATTTCTTGCCTTATAAATGGGGTTGGAACCATCAGTTGTGTTGTGCAGAAGTCTGGTGGATACACAGCTGATAGTCCTACTGAATAGACTGTTAGAATTTGTATTATGGCAAGAAAAAAGCAGCTAAGTAAAGAAAAACGAGTGGCCTTCATTACTTTAAGAAATGAAGGTCAGTCAGTCTGAAAAATTGGGAAAACTTTGAAAGTGTCCCCAATTGCAGTGGCAAAAACCATCAAGTACTACAAAGAAACTGGCTCACATGAGGACCGCCCCAGGAAAGGAAGACCAAGAGTCACCTCTGCTGCGGAGGAGAAGTTCATCTGAGTCACCAGCCTCAGAAATCGCAGGTTAAAAAGCAGCTCAGATTAGAGACCAGGTCAATGCCACACAGAGTTCTATCAGCAGACAACAACAACTACAACAACTGTTAAGAGGAGACTTTGTGCAGCAGGCCTTCATGGTAAAATAGCTGCTAGAAAACCACTGCTAAGGACAGGCAACAAGCAGAAGAGACTCTTTTGGGCTAAAGAACACATGGAATGGACATTAGACCAGTGGAAATCTGTGCTTTGGTCTGAGGAGTCCAAATTTGAGGTCTTTGGTTCCAACCACCGTGTCTTTGTGCAATGCAGAAAAGGTGAACGGATGGACTCTACATGCCTGGTTCCCACCGTGAAGCATGGAGGAGGAGGTGTGATGGTGTGGGGGTGCTTTACTGGTGACACTGTTGGGGATTTATTCAAAATTGAAGGCATACTGAACCAGCATGGTTACCGCAGCATCTTGCAGCGGCATGCTATTCCATCCGGTTTGCGTTTAGTTGGACCATTGTTTATTTTTCAACATGACAATGACCCCAAACACACCTCCAGGCTGTATAAGGGCTATTTGACTAAGAAGGAGAGTGATGGGGTGCTACGCCAGATGACCTGGCCTCCACAGTCACCAGACCTGAACCCAATCGAGATGGTTTGGGGTGAGCTGGACCGCAGAGTGAAGGCAAAATGGCCAACAAGTGCTAAGCATCTCTGGGAACTCCTTCAAGACTGTTGGAAGACAATTTCCGGTGACTACCTCTTGAAGCTCATCAAGAGAATGCCAAGAGTGTACAAAGCAGTAATCAAAGCAAAAGGTGGCTACTTTGAAGAACCTAGAATATAAGACATGTTTTCAGTTGTTTCACACTTTTTTGTTAATTATATAATTCCACATGTGTCAATTCATAGCTTTGATGCCTTCAGAGTGAATCTACAATTTTCATGAAAATAAAGAAAACTCTTTGAATGAGAGGGTGTGTCCAAACTTTTGGTCTGTACTATATATATATATATATATATATATATATATATATATATATATATATATATATATATATATATATATATTAGCTGAAGAGCCCGGCGTTGCCTGGGCATAGTAACCAACTGTGGTTAGTTATAACAAATTATAATGATTATATTGCACATAAAAACATTTCACATCATATATTCAACACTACAGATTTGCAACACAAATTAACTAAACGATTACCCAAGTATTGATAGTATTTTATTTTCAACTCAGCTCAGCCCCGTATCTAACCCTATCCTGTGTGATACTGACTGCTGAGCTGTGTATTTAATCCTATCCTGTGTGATACTGACTGCTCAGCCGTGTATCTAATCCTATCCTGTGTGATACTGACTGCAGAGCCATGTATCTATTCCTATCCTGTGTGATACTGACTGCTGAGCTGTGTATCTAATTCTATCTTGTGTGATACTGACTGCTCAGCCGTGTATCTAATCCTATCCTGTGTGATACTGACTGCTAAGCCGTGTATCTAATCCTATCCTGTGTGATACTGACTGCTGAGCTGTGTATCTATTCCTATCCTGTGTGATACTGACTGCTGAGCTGTGTATCTAATCCTATCCTGTGTGGTACTGACTGCTCAGCCGTGTATCTAATCCTATCCTGTGTGATACTGACTGCTAAGCCGTGTATCTAATCCTATCCTGTGTGATACTGACTGCTGAGCTGTGTATCTATTCCTATCCTGTGTGATACTGACTGCTGAGCTGTGTATCTAATCCTATCCTGTGTGATACTGACTGCTCAGCCGTGTATCTAATCCTATCCTGTGTGATACTGACTGCTGAGCTGTGTATCTAATCCTATCCTGTGTGATACTAACTGCTGAGCTGTGTATCTAATCCTATCCTGTGTGATACTGACTGCTGAACTGTGTATCTAATCCTATCCTGTGTGATACTGACTGCTGAGCCATGTGTCTAATCCTCTCCTGTGTGATACTGACTGCTGAGCTGTGTATCTAATCCTATCCTGTGTGATACTGACTGCTCAGCCGTGTATCTAATCCTATCCTGTGTGATACTGACTGCTGAGCTGTGTATCTAATCCTATCCTGTGTGATACTGACTGCTGAGCCATGTGTCTAATCCTATCCTGTGTGATACTGGACTCCCCCTGCAGTCTGTGTCAGAGGGTGGTCTGTGTTGGCACGGTAATAAATTGTGTTATTTTCAGCTTTACAGAAGGACGATAACACCATAGAAATGATAACAATAATAGGCCAAATTGTGTTATGAATTGGAGCACGCGGGGTTAAAATTTCACCTCACAACATAGCCTATGACGCTCTCGGGGTCCAGGCGTGTGACTGTGCAAAATTTTGTGGCTGTAGCTGCGACGGTGCAGATGCCAATCCCGGAGATGCACACATACATACATGCAAACATTTACACACACACACACACACACACATTGAGCTTTATATATTAGATATACAGTATATATATATATATATATATAATATATATATATATATATACAGGGTGGGCCATTTATATGGATACACCTAAATGAAATGGGAATGGTAGGTGATATCACCTTCCTGTTTGTGGCACATTAGTATATGGGAGGGGGAAACTTTTCAAGATGGGTGGTGACCATGGTGGCCATTTTGAAGTTAGCCATTTTGGATTCAACTTTATTTTTTTCAATGAGAAGAGGGTCATGTGAAACTTATTAAGAATTTCACAAGAAAAGCAGTGGTGTGCTTGGCTCTAACGTAACTTTATTCTTTCATGAGTTATTTACAAGTTTATGACCACTTATTAAATGTGTTCAAAGTGCTGCCCATTGTGTTGGATTGTCAATGCAACCGTCTTCTCCAAATATTGCAATATTGTTAGTGTAACAAATACTTATTTTCCCCAGTGTGTATATATATATACAGTATATTTATATGGTCTGGTGTGTCTCATCTTCCTCTTGACAATATCCCATAGATTCTCTAAGGTCAGGCGAGTTTGCTGCCAATCAAGCCCAGTGATACTCTTGTTTGTAAACCAGGTGTTGGTATTTTTGAAGGTGTGGACAGGTGCCAAGTTCTGCTGGAGAATGAAATTTCCATCTCCTAAAAGCTTGTCGGCAGACGGAAGCATGAAGAGCTCTAAAATATCCTGGTAGACAGCTGCGCTGACTTTGGACTTAATAAAACACAGTGGACCTACACCAGCATATGACATGGATCCCCAAACCATCTCTGACTATGGAAACTTCACACTAGACCTCCAGCAGCTTGGATTGTGGCCTCTACACTCTTCTTCCAGACTCTGGGACCTTGATTTCCATAATAAAAAATGCAAAATGTACTTTCCTGGTGGAGTGTGTCAATGACTGCCTTCTGGACATCTGTCAAGTCAGCAGTCTTCCCCATGATTGTGGAGCCTAGTGAAACAGACTAAGGGACCTTTTTAAACGCTTTGGAAGCCTTTGCAGGTGTTTTTTGTTATTATTCTAATGTACTGAGATAATGATTTTTGGATTTTCATTGGCTGTAAGCCATAATCATCAACATTAACGGAAATAAACACGTGAAATAGATCACTCTGTAATGACTCTATATAATATGAGTTTCACTTTTTATATTCAAGTACTGAAATAAAATATCTTTTTGATAATATTCTAATTTTGTGAGAAGCACCTGTAGATTGAACTCAATGGACTAATGTCTACCTTTAACTTTAACCCCTAAAGGACCATGGGTATTTCCATTTTTGCATTTCCATTTTTTGCTCCCCTTTTTTCCACATCCATAATTTTTTTATTTTTCCTTCAATATGACCATGTGAGGACTTGTTTTCTGCGGGACGAGTTGTATTTTTGAATGGCACCATTGGTCTTACTATAACATGTACTGGAATATGGGAAAAAATATTTTAAGTGCGGAGAAATTGCAAAAAAGTTTTTTGGGATTTTTTTTTACCATGTTCACTAAATGCTAAATCTGACCTGCCATTATGATTCTCCAGACCTCTCCAGAAAGGAGAAAGAGCTGACACTTTAAAGTTCTTTTGAAGTAGGACTTCACATGGAACATTAGGGAAGGGAGAAAGAAACGAATGATAACATAGGAAGTTAGGAAATTAGAATTATAGGAAGAGCTTCAACCTCCTTTTGAAGCAGAGACCTCCTGCAGTGAACAGGTAATTGGCACAAAGGTCTGTTGTGGGAAACAGACACCCAGACTGAGATATGTATGTCCACATGGCAGAGAAGTGGAAAATGTATTGTAGCACCTTCAGAGGTAACTTTTGTTCTCTTCAAAGAAAAACTGAGCAAATGCAGCTAGTCAGCCTGTCTTTGGGGTCTAAATAGGAATATTGGGGTTTTGTAGAGATCTAGTTTTGTGGGATATAAATTTTCATCATTGCACTAAAGGAATGAACTCTCATCACTATAATGCCATTCTAATTCTTCAAACTTATTAATTGCCCTATAGATTAGACTATTGAGCTCATATTTCAGCTCTATGTAAAGGTAAAATTACAATAAAAAGTACAATGACAATATCTAACTCTTGGAACTTCAAGGGGAGAAAATATCCTTTAAGTTGTGGATCTTATAAAATTCTGACAGACCTGTCACATCCCACAGTCAGCCCCAACATGAGCTCATCAAGGGGAGATGTGTTTGTGTAACTATGAGCTAACAAAAAGCAGTAGTTGGATTTGTCAGTTCTTGGAAGACATAATTCGCTGTGGATTCTGTCCATTTACTTTCTCAATTGGAGTGCTTCCCTCCACTAAGCTCTGAGCCATTTCCTTGCCCAGGTTTAGTAGTTTTCTTTTATTATTCCTTTTTATTTCATGGAATTGTATACATGGTATTTTTTTTTACCGTTTTGTATTTTCTTATATATTTTTTTATAAACATTGACTATCTTTCTGGATAAAATCTATACATTTAGTAGCTCTGCTCTTCTTGCTCTGAAAGCTGTACCCCTGGAGCCGTGCACTACCTGTAACAGGTGTCCAATTGGTGTATAAATGATTGGTGGTGGCAGCTAGTAATGGTTCCTTTTTTATTATTGCGGAGCTGGCAGTGATAGGGGTGTACAGTGGCATGTAAAAGTTTGGACACCCCTGGTCAAACTTACTGTTATAGTGAACAGTTAAGCAAGTTAAAGATAAAATGATCTCTAAAAGGTTTAGAGTTAAAGATGACATATTTCCTTTGCATTTCAGGCCAAAAAAATAATTATTTTTATCTTTTATATTTTAAAATTGACAAAAAGGAAGTTGGGCTGATGCAAAAGTTTGGTCACCGTGCATGGTTAGCACTAAGTAGCATCCCCTTTTGCAAGTATCACAGGTAGCAAACACTTTTTTGTAGTCAGCCAATAGTCTTTCAATTCCTGTTTGAGGAATTTTGATCCACTGTTCTTTGAAAAATTCTTCCAGTTCTGTGAGATTCCTGGGTCGTCTTGCATCCTCTGCTATTTTGAGGTCTAGCCACAGATTTTCAATGATGTTCAGATCAGGGGACTGTGAGGGCCATTGTAACACCTTCAGCTTGTGCATTTTGAGGATGGCTATGAAGGATTTGGATGTGCGTTTAGGAGTCGGACAATTATCCTTTTCTAGAAGCCATTTTCTTTTCAACTTAAGCTTTTTTGCAGATGGGGCTATGTTTCTATCAAGAATTTGTTGAATTTTATTGAATCCATTCTTTCATCTACCCATGAAATATTCCCCATACCATTGGCTGCAGCACAACCCCAAAGTATGATTGATCCACCCCCATGCATAACGGTTGGTGGGATGTTCTTTTCCTGAAATCCTGTACCCTTTTCAATGACATATATCTTTGATCATTGTGGTCAAAATGCATCAGGCATGTTTAGATTATCTCTTGCATACGCCTGATGCTGAATTTTATGTTGAGGACACAGGAGAGGTTTTCTTCTGATAACTCTTCCATGAAGGCCATATTTATGCAGGTGTTTCTGAACAGTAAAACAATGAACCACAACTATAGAGTCTGCTAATTCTTTCTTAAGGTCTTTTGCAGCCAAGCAGGGATTCTATTTTGCCTCCTCAGAAATCCTACAAGCTGCTTTCACTTAAATTTTGCTTGGTCTTCCAGAACTTATCTCGATCTCCACTGTTCCTGGTAACTGCAATTTCTTAATTACATTTTGAATTGAGGAAAGGGCAACTGGAAAATGCTTTCCTATCTTCATATAACTATCTCCTGCTTTGTGGCCCGCCACAATTTTCATTTTCATTGCTGTTTTAGGAATAAGGTTAGTGGAGGCTGTGTTTTTATAAAACTAGGACAGTGGCATTACCTGGCCTTTCCTAAAGATGATAGTGAACAAGCCATAACCGTAACAGGTTATTTCAGGTTTGAAACCTTTTTGTAATTGTTAAAAGGAAAAAAATGAAAATATATTTTTTTTTTTGCCTAAAAACAACTGAAATAAGTCATCTTTAACTTTAGGCCTTTTCAAGATCATTTCATATTCAACTTAACTGTTCACAGTAAAAGTAATAGTGACCAGGGGTGCCAAACTTTTACATGTCACTATATTCTGTATATATAATCCATGAGTTGGAATCTGAGGTACATTTACCATACGCTCACTGATAGTTCCCCAATAACCAGCCTAGCAGAGGAAGTAGTCATGACCTCAACCATCGCTCATCACTCAATTGCATAACTGTCCTGATGATTGAAAGCAGCGGAGTTGCCTGCTTGACAGTGGGGACGCCTGCTTGACACATCTGTGACATTGGTGGTGTAGGGTCGGGCTGAGGGAGGTGATTAGGTGGTGCTGATCCAACAGGACTGGGGGGTGACCCTCTTCGTGGTGCCAGCAGACATGGGACTGAAACAAGGGTTGTGTCCAACAGTTCAGATTTTATTGTCCGCTTTTCGGACGACCACCGTACTTCATCACAGGAGTAGTCCACAATTCAGTTTTACACACAGACCCGGGTACCTTCTCTTTCTTAGTTTCACCGTTCGTCGTGTCCTCTAAGGCTCTTCCCACTGTGGCTGCCCTAAGCACTTTCACCACAGCATTTCACCCTTTAGAGTACGCCATCCACCTGGTACTCACAGTCTGTCTCTGTCCACAGCCACTGTCCTTTTGGGTCACCCCCGTTACCGTCTCCACTGTCAGTAGCTCTCTGTAGGCCTTTTCCGTCTTTCTACCTACAACAAACTCTCCTCCCTTAGTGAGCTCCCTTGGCTGACTGGAACTTCCAGAACCTTCCCTGACCTCTTATACTCCCAGTCCCAGTAGCTCCGCCCACTATTACCTGACAGTAACCTTTAACCAATGGCAGTGACCTTGACCCATGGCAGTTACATAACCACTCTCTCCTATGCTCCCCACTACTCTCTAATGGTCAAACGGCCAAATGTCGCCCCTGGCTCTATTTCTCAGCCTACACTGCGCTGCTCCTCTGCCTATCAGACCAACCTCCCCACAGTGGCAAGTGGTGGGATCTCACAAGAGCATTGATGGCTGGATTGAGAAACCATCCCTGTCACTAAAAACTTGCATGGTCCTTGTGAGAATTCTGAACAGAGTTTTGAGGATATGACTCAGTGTTTTATTTCTTACCTGAGACAATACCATTCATGTAGCAGTTAAACCTCTTGTTTTTCTGTTCTATCTTTTATTTGGCAAGTGACAGCTAAGATGGCAGCTGCTTACAAGAAGCACAAGAAAGCTGTGGTGATCCGATTATGTGAGGAGCAAGGTCTCAAAGGGTTAAACAAGATTAAACAGATGTTGTTCTGTGCTTTGGTGGAGGATGATGCCAGGCACAAACATGATGTGGCACTAAAGCCTGGGACCAAGTAGAGCACCAGGATGCCCACTTGGGTATCCAGTTCCAGAACTGTGGAGCTCAAAGGGGGCCAGCAGCAACCATAGCTCCCAAAGTGGAATGGACTCTTTCTTGCCACTCATTATGCAGCAAATGTATGGATGTGACCATCAAATGCGGATGCAGATTGTGAAACAAAAACACAGTGTGAGTGTGAGTTTGCAGCATGAGAGTGACGTGCTGAGTAAGAATTTGCAGAGCGTCAAGCTGAGCGAGAGGTTGAAAGAGTCAAATGACATGTCCAAGATGAGCAAGAGAACCAGCTCAACTACAAAAGGAACCCTATACCCCACTGAACTGTGAGTCCAGTAGTGTTTACAATTTTAAACCCCATCCTAGGCTGTCATGGACAAGGACTCAAATATGGACACATTTTTGAGGGGGTTTAAAAATGCCTGCAGACAGTACCAGTTGTCTGAAGACCAGTGGGCCAAGTATTTAACCCCAGGGCTATGAGGCAAAGCTCTGGAGATGTTTGCCTCTCTCCCTTGACATCAAGGCAAAGATTAAGAGGCCATCAAACAGGCCCGGGTCAGGAAATGTAAGTTGACTCCTTAAAAGTACCCGAAAAAATTCCAGGCCTCCAACATGGACCTCACACAAGCTACAGTGATGTGTTGGACCAGTTAAGAACCAACTTTGAGCATTGGGTCCAGGGAATATCGGTCAACAACTTCAAGGAACTGAAGTACCTGATGGTGAAGAGCCAGTTTCTTCATCTTTGCCCTGAAGAGGTGCAACAGTTCATGATGGTAGCAACGATGGACAACATGAAAAATTAGGGACAGAACCTCTGAGGTTATGGATTGAACTCGATGCACTTATGTCTATCTTCAACCTTAAAATCTTTGAAGCTATGAAACATTGTTGAAATAGATGAAATTAAACAGAAATTGGATTTTAAAAAAATGGAAAAAAAAGCTAAAATAATAAAGAAAGTTTAAAAAATAACGTTACTTCAAAGATACAATATTCACAATATTAATTAGAATTGAATACAGATAACCTATCGACTATTACCAAAGTCGTCAGTCATTTTCTGAATAATGCCATTAAAGGAAATCTAGAATAGTCAAACAGCTGAAAGAAAAAAAGCGCAATAGGGTCTTACCCGAGTAGAGATTGATGTAAAATCAAATCATTATACTCACCTTATGCAGGGGAGATTCAGACATATAGGAACAGAAAGTCAGGCTGCTGCACATCCAAAGGGCCACTCCGTGACCACGAATCATCAAATTGCAAAGGAGAAAGTTTATGGATTAAACATGCGCTGCTTGACAGATCACTCCTTCCAGTTTATGTTAATTGTACTTTTATTTCCCAACGCGTTTTAAATTATCTTGGAGAATGATCATTCAGTTGTTTAAGTTTAATTTTGTAGAAAAAAAGCAGATCACAGACATGGCACCAAACTAAAGTCAATTCAAATGGCAACTTTCTGGCTTTAAGAAACACAGTCTAAAATCCGGTGTTTATTGCAAATCTTAAAACATCTTCAGCAGGACAGTGGAGTGTAAGGACGATGGCCGCTTTGCACAATTGCGCTTCTACGGGTCATGCAAAGAAGCTACAGTGGGAACCCAGATACATGAAGCACGCTGGCTGATCAGCTGATCTGTGCCGCATTTATATCTTACAGCATACTGGGCAGGGGGGGAGTCTCCTGCTGCAGACAGTTGTCTTACAGTCACACACAAGGCAATGAGGAGGAGGAAGGATGGTATGGTTGAGCTCCTGAGATGCAAATATTCTTTATATATTTCTCTTTTTTAGTTGTTGTAATATGGAATAAAATTGAGTCAAAGAAAAAGAGAAGATTAAGAGAAAAACTGGAATTTTTTTTATTTTTTGTTCATTTTTTGTGTTTAGTGTTCTTATAATGGCATAGAAAAGTAAATGCTTCCATGCCCTGCTAAATATATCTCAAGCTTCCCCTCCCCAACACAATGGAGACTTTTGACATGTCTCTATGAGATATCAGATCTTTACAATGGCTCGAGGTACACTTGAAGGATCCAGCTTTATTCTCGGTGAAGAAAATGTTGAATACATGTTACTGTGACACAAGTCAAACACACCTTCTGTGCAGTAAAAATGAAATCATCTCACTCTGCCAACGCATTTTACAACTGTTATGCATTGCTTTAGGGCTTGTTTTGACAAGACATGTTTCCTGAGAGCTGAAAATAAAATGAATATATTCTAAAAGCAAGTTTCTGTGTTCAGACATCTCTTTACAATTATAAGACTCAAAATGTCCAAAAGTTATGACAAAAATATGAAAAAGAAAATTAAAGAAAGATTCATAATTTTCACTATCTTTCAAAATTTAGTTTAAGAATTTGACAACTTTCACAAGTAAAATTGTGTCTAGTTCTTGGGTGGTCCTAGGTGATATAAAGTATATACATATACAGTAATGCGTAGGGAGTCTAATGTTTTTTTTTTACTTATATGGTGTACCATTAAGGGTTAGATTTGATCACTACGGACTACAAAGTCCTACATATTTATGACTATAGATAAAGATATATATAGTAGTGTCTATATGTTAATAGCCATTTTACATATAATGGTGTTAGAACATTGAATGTGGTCCTCCATTGAGGTTACTCTGAGTATAATAGTTTGTTTTTTTTTCTAAATTAATAAAAATTGTATTTTAAGAGATTTCATGCACATGTTTTCATGATTGATGGTAGTATATATAAATCCCAGTGTGACAGCAGTAGGTGTAGACCCGATACACCACTGGCTGGGCTTACCCTGGATGGGGCATAATGAAGTGACTACCTGTTCTTCACTAGATCTTCTGGTGGTGAGGATAGGCTTGGGCTATTAGGTATTCACCAGGTGCTTCTCCAGGGCAGTGCCCAGGCCTGAAGGCCTGAAGTAGCTGAACTATGGGTTAGGTCGGGATAACACATGCGAGAAACACGGCCGAGTCTCGCATGTTAATTCCCGGCACTGCCGCCGGCACTGCCGCCGGCACTCGGATCAGAGTGTGTGGGTCGCCCTCACACCCAGAGCAGCGGGGTACTCGGTACCAGGCCGGTGTAAGGGGGATGTGTCACAGCAGCAGTGACCTGGTCCGTGGCCCTGGGCGCCCAATATCAATGGCGGTAATGTTAATAGCTTAATAGTTTATATGGATAGTTCGTGACGCCACCCGTGGTGTTTGGCAAGTAAGATGTTGAGCCAACGCTGCATGCAGATCTACTGAGACTGATGGTGTGGTGCAGCAAAGATGGTGTAGCTCCCCACAGGTGGAGCTGTAGTCCCAGGGCAGTGTAGGTGCAATGGATGAGGAGTGGCGCAGAATGGTATAGATGCTGGTACCAAGATGTAGCGGTGCTGAAGGTGTTAGCGGCGAATGAATGGTGGACACCAGGGCTTGCAGCTTCAAAGCTTTAATCACAGTTCGTGGTACCCACTGGTGCCTGCCTCCGTGCCATGTCCTCCGGGGTAGAGACTCAATCAACCTCCTGGGCAAGTCAGGGTTCTCCTCTCCAACACTCCGCCAACATGTGCCTTTCCTGAACGACTCCTCTATTGCGCCTTTTAGTGTGAAGAACTCCAGTACCGTGGTTACTCTGAAGTTGATCCTGTCAGATGTTCCTAGAACCTTACTTGTATGACAGCCAGCTGTAGCCCGATCAGGGACCTCCTGGATCCCTGCTCTCTATCCGTGTTGCTGTTGTGTCCCAAGTCTTAGATGGGAGTAGTGCATTTACAGCCAACTACTCCACCGGTGTCTGCTGCAGAACCATAAGTGTCCATACAACCTCGGGGACCGGGCCCCGGCCTTCTGCTGAGAACCTATAGGCAGGGTTCCTCTTCCAACCCATAACTCCTCTCTGTTCTCCTACTCCTTCGTTCCGCGCTGTTCCTTCTCTTTCTTATGGAAGCTTAGGTTGCAGTTCTACGTCTTTCTCCTTCTGTTCCTTTCCTAGGGAGCTCGTTCCACTAAGACCAGTCCTCAGCCTCTCCTGACTGACTGCCTTCCTCCGCCTTGAGCTCCCCTCAGGCTGACCTCCTGTCAGCCTGCTCTCAGTCTCTCCTCCTGACTGAACTGAACTGCACTGTGATTCTAAACTTTCCCACTCTTTTATATCTAACTCCACCCACCTCCCAGCACATCTTGAGTTACGAAGCAAGGAATCACCAGAGGTGCTCTGCTACCGTCTAAGCATGAGCCGCAATGTGATCAGTGCTGAACTATCCTGTGTGTGGGATGCAGGTGTTGGAGTGTGGAAAGGAGTTCCCAACTTACCTAGGCGGTGGGACACAACACCTTAGGAGAAGGTGCAGTACCTCTGTGGCGACTTAGCCTCAGGGGCACCACATACGCGGCTGCATAGCAATACATGCAGCCTTACGCTCCACTCCCGAGTGCCGGCGGCAGTGCTGGGTATTAACATGCGAGACTCGGCCGTATTTCTTGCATGTGTGATCCCGACCTTAGAAGGACAAAAGGAAGCACAGAAGGCATATACAGAGATATGGTCAGACACTCGGCGGTCGGGGTGGACAGCACAGGTTCAAAATACAAAGCCGAGGACAAGAGCGGAGATATCAGGCAGAACGAGTAAACAAGCTGGGTGGGTAACAGGAGAGACAGAACAAACATGCACACTGACAGATTACTAAAGATGGACTGAAACTAGGAAGCTAAGTTTAGGCATGGAAAGAAGTTCAAGAAAGAATAAACTTTATTCTATTTTTACATAAAAACTATGTGCCTGTGCGCATCCACGCGGCTTCCAGAGAGCTGACACCCCTACAATTCTTTAAAAAAATGTTTCCACAAAAGTTTATAAAAATGCAAAAATATTATTATAAATATTCATAAAAAAAGATATTACAAAAATGCATATTCATATATATAGTCTGTTACAACATTGCGTTATTTTATTTGGTTTTTAGATATAAAAACATATGAAGGAATTTTTTGCAAAATATTCTAAATTGATATGTAATATACAAAGAGTAAAAAGTATTCCAGGTCGTGCCTTAACATCGCAAACTGCAGCCTGTAATCTGGTTACCTAGCAGTAAAACCAAACAAACAAAGTGAAGTTGAAAATAAGGCAACAATTGTTTCAGTAATTAAAAAAAAAAAAAAGAAAAAGAAAAGTCGCGGTAAAGTTCACAAGTAAAATACTTTTCATCATCTTCAAAGACCCGAAGATAATTGGCAGCTTGTTGTCGAAAGTGGAATCAAATCAACACAAGCTTAGGAAAATTCACTGTCTCCTTACTCGGCCTTTGGAAAAGAAAAAAGCGGTGAGCATACAGAGGGAGCGTCATCGGAATCTCGTCAAAATGTCCGGAATCTTACAGGTTTGCTTCACACGGGATGTCTCCATCGTTGGACTAAGGGGAGGAATCTGTGCATCACAGCAGTGGAGGAAACAAAGGATTTCAGTCCAGTGACGAGGATTAAAGCTCAAAGGTCCCATTCCAGTAATATTATTGGAAAGGCTTATAGTACAGAACCGCTTATGCTCTAGGACCCAAATGTGATTGCACTGTGCACACCATTAATCATCAATCACAGTATTGGGTCCTCAGTACAGACCCACCGTTACCCATATGCAGCTATACAGAGTATATTTGCACACCAATACAACATTGCTGACAGCCAGGTCCCAAAGCGCAACTATTTTGAGCTTTAAAGGAGTTACCAGCCTTAAGCTACAAGTCTGCAATCACTATGTGTGACTGCAGACTTGTAAATCCTCACATCCCGTGCACTGCATGCTGTGAGGATTCTCTGGTGCTGGCCCCAGGAGCGGACAGTCATGTGACCGCAAATATATGATATGCATACTTCCGACCACATTCTGACTCTACTGTATCTGGCTTTATTCAATACACTTCGCATTGATCAAGGCTGGATAAGTCCCCCATACACCAGAACATTTTTTGATAGCTTTTTATTCAGATTTTTAAGCTGCACAATGAACACAAACCAGCAATTCAGTTACTGTTCGTTTGTTTTTTTCTTCACATATAAATATAAATGATATACTGGTATAAATGATTACTGAAGACAACTTTATTATTTGGGTCACTGCGATTACAGCGATAACAGATTTAAGACTTTTGTTTTTGCTTTGCTACTTTTACACACTAAAAGCAATATTTTACAAAAATGAATTTGTTTTTGCATCGTCGTGTTATGAGAGTTGTAACTTTATATTTTTGCCTATTGATCCATATTACAGCTGCTTGTTTTTTAGGGACAATTTTCATTTATACTATTTTTTATTTACATACAGTATGTCTTTTTGATCACTTTTTTTAAAAAAATTTTTGTGTGTCAGCATTTTGAAATAGCGACATTTTAAGGTTATTTATTTATTTTTTTTTTTACGATGTTCGCTGTATGGAATAAATAATGCAACAGTTTTATAGTTCGGATTATTCCAGATGCGGCGATATCAATTAGCTGCACATTTTTTGTTTATTTTTATTTTAACACAAAGGTTGAGCTTTGAATGACGAAAAGGATTTTTGTGCATTTTCTGTGTCTTTTTTTTTAACTTTTTTCATATATTTATTTTTTTTCCTTTTTCACTTAGTGTAGGGGGAATGGACTGACACGTGTACAAGGGATGAGCGAGTAGTGAAATACTCGCACTGGCTGTGCTCATTACGAGTAGCTCCTAATACTCGTAACGAGTAGCGAGTCCATTTTAAGTCTGTGGGAAATGCGAGTAATGGGCAGAGAACGTGTGTGGGCAGAGACTATGTGTGCATGGAGAATGTGTGCGGAGGTCTGTGGGGCTGTGTGTGTGGGGCTGTGCCGAGCTCTGCCGGTGCTGTGCGGGGCCTGTGCGGGTTGTGCGGGGCCTGTGCGGGCTGTGCTGGCTCTGTACAGGGCCTGTGCGTGTTGTACAGGGCCTGTGCGGGCTGTGCCAGTGCTGTGCGGGGCCTGTGCGAGCTGTACTGGCTCTGTGCGGGGCCTGTGCAGTGGCTGTGCGGGCATCGTCCGATGGAACTACTTGTCCCATCCAGCTATGCCCGCTACAGTGACAGCATTAGCGGATGATGGGAAAGTAGTATTCCCATCATCCGGCTAATGTGATAAATGTAAAAAAAAAAAAAAACACACACATAACATCCAGTACATACATTCCCCAAAGCCATTGATCACCTGAAAAAAAATTAAAATAATAAAGCAACCTATACTCACCTTTCCGCCGTAATCCCATTAATAATGAGGGTCCCACGCCGATCTCCCATGGAGAGCAGCCGCATCAGCTGATGCGACCGCTCTCCAGGGGCTCCAGCGATACAGTGATGCTGCACAGCCAGCCAATCACAGTAATGCCACAACAAAGAAGGCGGTGGCTTTATTGTGATTGGCTAACTCTTGCCGGCGGGAGATCCGAATACTGCAAGGCGAGTAGTGAAATTTACTCGCTAGGATTCAAGTACCGCATTACTTGCCAAGTACCGAATCCTAACGAGTATACTCACTTATCACTAACGTGGGGACCTGTCTGATGGAATAAGAGCAAATGTAAAATGTGTTGTGTACAGTGCTTTATTATGACTTGTAGACATATGTGGGGAAAGCAGATAGGATTAGTAAGAAACGGTGTACTACTGAGTTTTGGCCACTAGAGGGAGGCACAGGACAGTGAGAAAAGGACGTAACAGCAGCTAAAGCTAGGAAATGTAAAGTCATGGTGGGCGGAGTTAGAGGGACTGAGAAGGGGAATTCCAAGGAAAAAGAAAAAAGAAGGGAGAGTCCACGGGTCAGACAGTCGGGGGGTGGCCCTGACAAGACAGCTACAGGACACAGGACGCCTGGGGTACCGGACGGCTGGACACCAGAGGGATAGTAAGTGTCGCAGCGGACGGACGGACTCGATCAGGGGAAGTGATGTGGTCGTAGGCCTAAGGCAGCCACAGCGAAAGAACCTAGAGGGCCGTCGCATAAGAAAGGAAAAGGAGGGGGTGATGGGTACCCAGGCCAGTGTGCAGGAGCTGTCGTATTGCTGTGGATGTCGGAGAAGACAGCCAATAAAGAGGACCTGATTGAACTTACATCTGCTTCCAATCTGTTTTGCAGACGAAAGGACCCACCCCCCCAGTCAGCACTCGATCCTACATTAGTCCCACAGTGGGATATGAATATGTTTTACTCTTATTACTGGTCTCATATACTGCAGTACTCATGTACTGCAATGCCTGAGACCAGTTTCTCACTGACTCAAGTTGTAAGAATTGGCTTATACCTGGGTCTTACAGGCCCTATAAACCTGGGGTCATCAAATGACCTTGGAATACCATGGCCATATACAGCTGTCAGCCAAGGGATGTTCAACCATGGAGGGGTACTATAAACTTAATCCTCAGTGCTTTGAGAAAGGATTTGAGGATTAAGGCCCCTTAATAACTACTAAAAAGGTGTATTGGTGGTCCTTAAGGAGTAATTTTGCCCTTTATGAGCTACCATAAATCCACACCCTGACTCATAGTAACACAAACTGATACACATATAAAAACAAACACACTGATACTCATACATATATCTCGACGTCCTCATACATGTCTCGATGTCCTGTGACTTCCACGCCTCCCCCTCCTCCCTGAGCCGACACTAGAGGCAGTTCTGCTCACTGACAATGTAGGATGCAATGTATGGAAGACATCCTCATCTATGCAGGACAGCCATGCTCCTTTCCCCCACAGCGAGGGCGAGGGAAAGTGTTAATCATAGGCATGAATCATGGCAGTGGGACGGTATCCGTGGGTAAGGTACACGTCTTCCACACACTGGCATGCTACAATGCTACATGAAAATGGAGGTCCCGGCTGTGTGTTCTTCCTGTCACCAGGTCCATGTGCCTCTGTAGACTGCATGCTGCTGCTAGATAGGACAGGCCAGGACCAGATGTTAGGGACCAAACTGAAGGAGACCAAAGTTCAACATTAAACTTGTTTTTACTGAATGTGAACTTGATAAAAACTATGTCCTTCATGTAATAGGCACATTTATTCACAAAGGTTTCTCTCGCTTTAAGCAGGCACGGGCACCTCTCAGCTACAATTAATAACACTTAATTTTTCTTGCACTTCACACTCTTTCATCTCATGACAATCCAGCAAACAATTATGGGAGACTTTGTCTTCTACTGAGTGGGTCAAAATTGTCAAGGAGTAATGCTAAGACCAATCCCAGCGGTCCTCAGTTCTTAACTGATTAATGATGCAACTGTTTGAGGAGCGTCGGTAATACTCCTCATCAGAACCTTGAATACCCACTGTTTTCGGTAGAAGAGTTTAAGTCCCAATATGGTGACCATTTCTTCTTTTCAACAAACAATTGAGTTCTCTTTCAGTGTAGACAACTGTTCACGAAAGTCCTGCTGATACAATTCCTTCTTGTTAAATTTTCATTAAACCCTTCAGGACCTTGGATATATCCATACATCCTCGCTGAAAAGAGGTTCCCAATATCCCATATGGATACATCCTGGGGCTAAAACAACATTTTTGTGGGAAAAATGCATTTTTTTCATTTTCACAGTTCAGCGTTGTAAAATTCTTTGAAGAAACTGTGGGTTGAAAGTGCTCCACACACATTTAAATAAATTCTTTGAGGGGTTTAGTTTCCAAAATGGGGTCACATTTGGGGGTTTACATTATTTAGGCACATCAGAGACTCTCCAAACGCAATATGACCCCCTTAGACCATTCCATGAAAGTCTGCATTCCAAAACGTCACTCCTACCTTTCCTAGCCCTGTCAGGCACCCGCACAGTAATTTTCCCCTGAATATGGGGTATTGGCATACTGAGACAAAATTATTTACCCTCGTATAAATAATTTGCAGCTAAAACAATATTTTTGTAGGAAAAATATGATTTTTTATTTTCAGGTCTCAACGCACTGGTGGTTTCAAGGGGCTCAATACATGTCTAGATAAATTCCTTGAGTGGTCTAGTTTCAAAAATTGGGTCACTTGTGGTGGGTTTCCACTGTTTACTCACATCAGAGGTTCGCCAAGAGCAATATAGAATCCACTCTCTATCCCAGCAAATTTTGCATTTAAAAAGTCAAATGTTGCTCGCTCCCTTCCAAGGCCGGACATGCGCCTCAAACAGTAGTTTTACCCCACATAAGTATACATGCATACTCTGGAGAAATTGCCCAACAAATTTTGGGATCCACTTTCTCCTGTTTCCCTTGTCAAAATAATAAAAAAAAGCATTGAGGCTAAATGAACATTTTTGTGAGAAAAACATGATTTTTTTTATTTTCACGGCTCAGCATAAACTTCTTTGTAAACCTGGGGTTCAAGATGCTCACCACACATGTAAATAAATTCCTTGATGGGTACAGTTTCCAAAATGGTGTCACTTGTGGATTCCACTGTTTAGGCACAGCATGGGCTCTCCAAACAAAACGTGGCATCCACTCAAGATTTCAGGCAATTTTGCATTCAAAAAGTCTGATGCTTCAGTGCTGCTCCTTCACTTCCAAGCCCTGCTATGCACCCAAACAGTAGCTTTCCCCCACATATGGCAAATCAGAATACTTAGGAGAAATTGAAAACAAATTTTGGAGGCCATTTTCTCCTGCTATCCTTGATAAAATGAGAAAAATTTGGGTTAAAACAACATTTTTAAGGGAATTTTTTTTCCATTTTCACTGTTTAATGTTGTAAAATTCTGTGAAGCACCTGTGGGTTCAAGGTTCTCATTACACATCTAGATAAAATCCTTGCATGGCTTGGTCTCCAAAATGGGGGTTTCCAGTGTTTAGGCACACCAGGGGCTTTCCAAACAAAACATGGCATCCACTCAAGATTCCAGGCAATTTTACGTTCAAAAAGTCAAGTTGTGCTCGCTCCCTTCCGAGTCAGTAGTTTTCCCCCACATATGAGGTATCAGTATACTCAGGAGAAATTGCAAAACAAATTTTGAGTTCCATTTTTATTCTGTTACCCTTGTAAAAATGAATAATTTGTTGCTAATACAACACGTTTGTGGTTAAAATGTGATTTTTTTATTTTCATTGCTCAACGCTATAAATTTCTGTGAATCACTTGGGGTTTAGTTTCCAAAATGTGGTCACTTGTGGTGGGGGTTTCCACTGTTTATGCTCATCAGGGGCTCTGCAAACGTGACATGGTGAGCTAATTATGCGTTCAAAAAGTCAGACAGTGCTCCTTCCCTTCTGAGCCCTACCCTGTGCCCAAACAGTAGTTTTCCCCACATATAAGATATCTGCATACTCTAGAGAAATTGCACAAAAAATTTTGGGGCCATTTTCTCCTATTACCCTTGTGAAAATCAAAAAAATTAGGGGCTAAAGTTACATTTTCGCGAAACAAAGTAAAATGTTCATTTTTTCCTTTCACATTCCTTTAATTCCTGTGCACATTCCTTTAATTCCTGTGAAGTACCTGGAGGGTTAATAAACTTCTTGAATATGGTTTAGAGCACTTTGAGGGGTACAGTTTTTAGAATGGCATCACTTTTAGGTATTTTCTGTCATAAGGACCCCGAAAAATCACTTCAAATGTGAGGTGGGCTCTTAAAACAATGGTTTTGTGAATTTTATTCTGTGCGACATAACTCTCCGGTTTAAGGGCATAAGAATTACAAATTTGAAAATTGCTAAATTTTCAAACTTGTCATCAAATTTCCAATATCTTCAAAAGTAAACACTGGATTCTAACTAACTTATGATCAAGGAAGTCATTTTCTGTCTTCTCACATAGCCGTTCCCAATCTGGGCTAGTCCCAACTATTAACTCTATCTATTCCCAACTAAGTGCATGCAATTTGCTAAACAGACAAAATATCTCTTTAAGGGGGTGTGGGCAGCACCTCCACTTCCTTACACGATAGCACAGGTCGCACATAGCTATGGCTGGCAATGTCCCTGTGTAATGGAGGTGTCTGACCGTTCAAGAGCTTGGTCGGATAGGCCACAACTCCTGGGCAGGGATGGAAGCAAATGTTTATGCAGACATTACAACATGGCACCTCCCTCCCCTAGCATTCCTCTAACGTCCTGCATGTCCACTTATCTTTTGATGGAATTTAGGTGAAATGAAGAAGCACACTGTGTCAGCTTCATTGGTGAGTGCTGCATTTTTTTTTCTTTTTTCATAATAAAGCCATTACACAGTACAGAGCGGGGCACATTTATAAGATTATCTCGGCACAGGAATATTTTTTCTTTAATACATCCAACTCTGAAATTTTAATTCCAAGATCTATTGATTAAAGTGTATTTTGTTTGTCGGACAACCCCTCTAAGTTTTGCTTATATATCAATAGATACTTGTCACATCCTTCCTATAAAGTGCTCCACTCGTCAGTCAGCACTGAGCAAAAGTTTCATTCTTGTTTTAACGTCTCTGAATTCTAACAGGAGCCACCACATTATCTGCCTGGATTATTACACATCTCTTTCTAAAATATTTGTGAGGTGCTTCGAAGGAAACTGCATCAGTCATGTTAGCTTAGGTATTTCTCTAAACGTAATAAAACCACAAACTGTTTTTTTTTATATCTCCCATCTACTTAAAAAAACCAAAGGATTATTCCAAAACCACTTAAAAAAAAACGTACTTAAGTCAGAAAATATAAAATATGTGCT
This sequence comes from Dendrobates tinctorius, assembly GCF_039654945.1. Lineage (NCBI taxonomy): Eukaryota > Metazoa > Chordata > Amphibia > Anura > Dendrobatidae > Dendrobates > Dendrobates tinctorius. The sequence goes on along the minus strand of NW_027361752.1, from coordinate 35,506,947 downwards.
GTGATCATACAAATTTAAAGAGGCAGCACAGGTTATTGACCATATAGCTGCTTTTTTCTTACACAGTACAAGCACCACCACTGTCTTCAGATTCTGTTCTGCATTGCAGCTCCTCCCCATTCAATTCTATTGAGCTGACCAGGAATACCAGGCACATCTCACAGACAGATGTGGTTCTGTTTCTAGAAAAATAAAACTGTTTTCCAAGTCCTTATTGGGCAGGTGAGTTCTGGAGGTAGAAGAAGAGTAGTGCAGGAAAATTGTCACTTCTGTAGCTGTGTAGCTGAGCGGGTCTCCTTATATTTCCCTGCAGCTTTGACATTTTTTGGATTATTATACCTTGTACAGTGGTAATCAGTATCTGGGACATCACAGAGCAACTGTACCCAGCGGTACTGCAGTGTCGGTTTCCATCTCCAGAGTCACTGGATAAGTCTCTCTTCTGTAGAGTTTAAGCCCTTATGGTCATGAGAGTCCTCTCTTCTACAGAGAGCAAGGTATAATGATCAGCAAGGTCCTCTGTCTTTTTATCCTGTATTTATGTATTTATTTCACTCAATTATATAGTGCCATTAACTCCACAGCGCTTTACAGACATTATTGGCACTGGCTCACAATCTAGAATCCCTATCAGTATGTCTTTGGAGTGTGGGAAGAAACCGGAGAACCCAGAGGAAACCGATGCAAACACAGGGAGAACATACAAACTTATTGCAGATGTCGTCCTTGGTGGGATTTGAACCCAGGACCACAGTGCTGCAAGGCTACAGTGTTAACCACTGAGCCACCATGCTGCCCCAGAGCATTTGTTCTTATGATCAATGGGGGCTCCCTCTCTTTACTGTTGAGTGTAAGCTCTTATGGTCAGCAAGGTCCTTTGTCTCTCTCCTGTATAGTGTAAGCTCTAATAGTCTGCAGGGTCCTCTCTCTCTCCTGTAGAGTGTAAGCTCTTATGGTCAGTGGGGTCCTCTCTCTCCTGTAGAGTGTAAGCTCTTATGGTCAGTGGGGTCCTCTTTCTCTCCTGTAGAGTGCGAACTCTTATGCTAAACGTGGTCCCCTTTATTCTGCAAAGTGTAAGCTCTTATGATCAGCGGGGTCTCTTCTCTCTCCCCTATAGCGTAAGTGTAAGGGGAGGACATGACTGTATTCATGAGTGACCTGAGATACTGTAATACCGATGTCCAGTCCTTTCCCTACAGAAAACTGTATCCTTCTCTTTAGCATACCTGCATCTCCAAATCCAGACTTCCCTGGGCACCTCCCAGGTAACGGAGACACAGTCCAGGTTGACTTGAACACTCTCTTTACTTAATACTTCACACTTTACATCCACAGTTGGCACATCATGATATTCACTTGGTTCCTTATCTTTCCCTTTCTGGCTGTCACTTCTGTGCAGTACATGCTCGGACCGGACTGTCCTAGACTACTCCCCTTTTCCTTTCTGGCCTGACCTCACCAGGATGTCAATTCCTTCTGTCTATTTCACCCCAGACTCTAAATCATCATTCACCAGGTTTGGTTGCCTCTTGTAAAGCATCCAGCCTGTCTGTACCGATCTCGTCGAAGCTCCAACTTCCTTAATTTCCTCAGTACAACCGACTCCTGCTTTAAAAGCATCTGCCCAGGCGATAAGTCGCCACATCTTTCCTTTCCTGCACTGGCCTGCTGCTATGACAAGCAGAGGCCGTGGGTAATGTGGGCTGTAGCACCTTAACGTTGCATGGCAGCCAAGCTGTCTGGGCCTATAGCCCATGTGGACACTAGGGCACCCTGGCCCCATCTGACCTAACTTCTTAGAAACCTATTTCTTACTACCCAGCAGCCCCTCCTACAATTAACCCTCTATAAACATCCTATAATCTATACCTACAAGGCCCACTAGTATGCCCCCATCTAGTGGCCCACAACAGAACTACACCTACCCTAAGTATAAAAACTATATACTAAATATACTGAGTGTGTTCTTCACCACTACCACCTGGCCTCACTGCAGTCATGCTTCATAGGCACTTCTAGGCTGTAAAATATATGGACTATCCCTCGCCACAATTGTTGCTCCACAATTCAATGGTAGATTGTGCTTTGCTGCACAGCGAAAGTTAAAAGAGTACCATTCCGGCCACCAATACTACCTGAACTTTTTGTCAGAAATACCGCACTGAACTTGCTCACTGAGCCAGTGCGCGTGTCCTGAGTAAAGCGAACTGTGCTCAAAGATACCTGTGGAGCGGGCAGCAGCCGAGTAGCTGCGTACTTCAGAGCCGCAGGACCTGAAGCATGTGACTGCTAGGGGCGAGGCCTAAACTCCAGAGAGCTAGGAGCTGCAACAGAACTCCTAGCAGGGTAACTGCGAGACAAAGTTACCAAGGGGCATAGACAGGGAGGATAGTCAAGACGTAGCCAATGAGTCATACACAGAGATAGCTGCAAGGTACAAGAGGGGCGAGCAGAGAGTAGTCAGATCACAGGCAATGAGTCATACACAGGGAGGGTAGCGCAGTACAGAATCAACAGGCAAACTCACAACGGGAAACAGAACCGGGTCAGAACCATATAAACAAGCTATAACAACGAACAGGCACAGGCACACAGAGGTCACCACACTCGGCCAAAGGCAAAAGTATAACTGGCAGGGATTGGAGCTTCCCAGGGGATTAAGAGGCTCTCACAAAACCAGAAAGAGGCCACAATCATTAACCCCAGGTGTGCAGGTCAAAACCTGCACTGAGCTCCAGACATTAACCCCTGACGTGCAGCTCAAAAACCTGCACTGGGATCATGACACTTTTCTTAGGAGTCTGAAAGTTTTTGAGCCTATTCCAACAACAACTGAAGTGAAACCTGCTTCCAAGTCAGCCACAATAGAAGTAGGCCCCCCTCGAAGGTTATTGCCACATTGCTGCCACCACCCTCTTCCTCTGTCTAACACACAATCCTCAACATCTTCAACTCAGACACTTTTCTCAGCCTGTAAAAGGTCATGCGCTCTTTGCTTTCATGATTTTCACCTCTCACCTCCAGAATTGCCAACAGAGCCCCTAACACAACCTCCATGGGTACCAGTGCAATTACTACAAAGTTATGTATTTCACTCATTTTTTTTCTTAAACCTCCACTTGATGCACTGTGTCACACCAGCCCATCCGTCCAACTGCTGACCTCCTCCAAGTGATCAACAGGAACATTTTCTTTTCAGTCATCTCTGTCTTCATTCCTCCCAAAATGTCCACTTAAATTCCTGTTTGGAGTTAATAGTAGGTATGTGTCATCAGTGTAACCTCTGACCTCTATTTCTTCTAATTGGCTGTGCTATAAGGTGGGGTAATTTCATGGTAGTATGGGGAAGCTGATCATGTAATCCTTATTCTCTGTCTCATCCTACCCATCAAATGGCAGTGACCATTTTAGGTATCTGACTCAAATCAAATTGTGAATTATTCGGATTTCTAAAATCAGCAAGAATTATGAAAAATGTATACTGAACGCTCTGAATCAATTCGCTCTTCTCTGATAACCAATACAGTTATTGAATTTCCAACAAGGTCACTGTCAAGAGTGGCTTTTTCTAGATCACTGAAAGACATTGTCTGCTCAACATTGGCAAAATTTTCCCCACGGGTTCTGGACGATTTTGAAACTCTAATGGTGGATATCTTTAGAATTTTACTATACGTACAAACTAGCTAAACATAGTTGTAAATATTACAGATAAAAAAAGCAGATAAAGAAAACTTGGGTTTGGACGTTCTTGAGTTTAATGTTCTTTAAAGCATGAGATAACCACTGAAATTGGAAATTTTCTATTATGAAGCCATATTTGATGCAAAAAAGACAATGTAGAGAGAAATACAGATTCATATTGGAATATTTATTAAAATAATTATTATAATATATGCTTATTAACAAATCAATAGTATTTATTTGCCAAATGTTGCACAGCAACATACAGAAGGGTCAACATTTCTGGAATGATGATTTCCTCGAATTTGTAGTTACGGTAAGTTTTTATCCTTCCTTCTTCATGTATTAGGTGTTTCTTCACAACCTACACTCTTCACGAATCTTCAGGAAGCTGCTGCCACCTGTTTACATATATTTCCTTATTCTAGCATATACCACTCTTTGTATTTCTGAAATCATGCATCTATGGTTTGCTTTTAGAAACAGCAGTTACCAAGGGGACATATGGTGCAGGAGGCTCCAGACTTAAAGGTACATACAGCACTATCCCAACAGTCAAGACAGAGTTGGCCATTGTAAAACACCCTTATAGGAAACCCCCGGTCGTATTTATGTATATCCAAGACAACCAAAGTAAACTGGGAAACATGCAATTCACTACTAAGATAGATAGATAGATAGATAGATAGATAGATAGATAGATAGATAGATAGATAGATAGATAGATAGATAGAGTGACTGTTTCAGGTTGTGGCCAGGTGTCTTTTATACTGATAACAAGTTCACACAGGTGCCATTACTACAGGTAATGAATGGAGGACAGAGGAGCCTCTTAAAGAAGAAGTTACAGGTCTTTGAGAACCAGAAATCTTCCATGTTTTTAGGTGACCAAATACTTATTTTTCACTATAATTTGAAAATAAATCTTGCCCAATCAGACACGGTGATTTTCTGGATTTGTTTTCTCTTTTTGACTCTCATAGTTGTGGTCTACCTATGATGTCAATTACAGGCCTCGCTCATCTTTTTAAGTGAGATAGCTTGCACAACTGGTGGCTGACTAAATACTTTTTTCCCCACGATATATATATATATATATATATATATATATATAGATATAGATATTATCAAATATTCACCTCTCCTCATTCCCTGCAGGTCTTCTGACTCTCTGCAGTGTTCAGCACAGATGGTGTGCTGTAGTGATGTCATCGTTCCCTCTAGCCAGAGACGTCACAGAAAGTCAAAAGATTCTGAAGACACTGGAGATGCGGGGAGCAAGGGGAGGTGAGTTTTTGAGGGGGGAGTGGTGCAAGTATTGGTACCATGCTCCCCTTACTTATGGGCCCCATAGTGTGCCGGTGTCCCCGACGGCGAGTGGGCTCCCTGTTCGTCGAAGGTACCGGAACTTGCCTGGGTGTGCCAGGTGGCAAGTGTGTATGAAGGGTACTGTGGAGGAATTAACTGTGGGAATACCTTACAGTGTTTGTGGGGCACATCATACTTTGTAAAATTACTTTGTAAAGACTGCAAAGTTGTGAGATATGCTCTTCTGTGATCCCACTGAATTGTTTTTTTTTTTCTTTTGGGAGCTGAGGCAATTAGAACTTTTGATTTCAAAGTATGTCACTGTTCAGGAGCATCAATTTTAGTTTATTATTTTCTATATTTCTATGGCCAAATAAAAAAAAATGTCGGAATACCTTTTTAAATTGGATATTCAAAGTTTGGATGTTATCCAATCACTGGGGATCCTACCACTAGGACCACCACAATCCTGAGAACTGGAGCTCTGACGAGCACTATGTAAATTGAGTTGTGGTCGATTATACGCACAGATGAATCATTCACATGTAACTGTTCAAATAACTCCATTTAGAGAGTGGTAAGGGGTTTGACAAAGTAAAGCAAAATTCACTGGTCGGGGGTGATTGGTTTACTAGTATGTGGGCTGGTGGGGTTTGTGTGCCAGGGTTGCCCCAGATTTATGGACTGGCAACTGCTGGTTATGGAGTCATTCACAAGCTCATCAAGAATAAAAGTATGATTTCCAAATTAATTAAATAACAGAGACATTTTTTGTATCACAATTTTGAGACTTTTTAAAACTTTTCACATTGCATTTTTGTGAGCAGATTCTCCATCTGATGCTCTACTTGTTTGGTGTACGCCTAGAACAGATGTCTAGTCCTGCTATAGCAACGAGTAAGACACTATGGACATTTTCCTGGTTTATTTTGACTGGTGTCAAGGCCTCCGTCTTCTCTTCACAACTAACTTCACTTCTCCGTTAAAGAAATATTTGGTCTGTTTGTTCTTCAGATCTGAGGATGGTGCTCTCATGTTTTCTCGACCATCACCCTGGAGCATCCTACCTTTTTGTTGTTAGCCACGGATGAGAAATATTTGGCACAATGTTGTCAAGAATCTTCCTTAACTCCTGATTTGCAGTCTGGGATATCCCATCTTCTTATGTACTGGAGACGCCAGAACAACATTGTTGGAGAAAAAAAATACAAGTTATAAATGTCTTTCTATTTATAAATTGATCAGTGATTTTCCTTTTTTTATTAATCTATCTAGCTTGTGAAATATTCATGATCTCCTTTCTCTACATTTGACTCATGGATCCATTGTTGCTGATCACGTGTTCGCATATTCCCTCTTCCGATGGTGTGCCACATCACACGCTTTATAACCAATACATGACTTAGGCCTGTTCAATTCTTCTGATGAACAGTATGTGCCATCAGCATTGAAGTCCCATATATGGTCAAGCCCAAAGCAATGTTTCTCATAGCACAGCACATATGCATATGTGCATGAGAAGAAAGAGCTTGTCTATGATTGTGAAATTGGTGCTGGTGACACATACATTGGGTGATCCACAAAGCTTCTTGACAACTGTCGATCCTAACAATCTAACATGCTCCAGAACATGTAATTCCTAATTAAGACACTGAAGAATTGGGCTGAAAACTCTGACAATTTTAGGTATATTGCCTATATCCTATGGATATTATAAGGTGGGTTCCCTCTGTGCGCAATCAAGCTCTCTCAGTCCTTATCGCGCATCTGGCAAACTCAACATGAACATGCATTATGTGGTTTTTCCATTCAAGTGAAAAATGGAACCTCACCAAAGTAGAATCAGTTGAATTTTAATATTTGAGAAGCCAATCTTCTGCTATGCCCTGCAAATGGCAATGTAGTGAATCAGAAGAACAATACTACATTTCTAATTAGAGTTATTTACGGTACTATTACTATTATTATTATTACACCTACTTCATATTGAGATAGGATCTTGGAGATGGGAATACGCTTTTAGCTTATCTCCTGCAGAGCTCTGTGGCAACAAGCTGTACACTATGTAAGATAAAAGCTTTCATTGCAGGAGAATGATTGCAAACTTGATTATTTTCATGCTGTCTAACTAATTTAAGCCATTTAGTAATAGAAGAATACCCCTTAAAAAAGTGCCATAGATTTTTTTCTACCTTTTCTGAAAATTTAAAGTGGTGTCTAGCAAAAGGGGTCATGTAAAGTCCTTGTTGAAAGGTGGAGTGTAAATCTAACATGTCTATCATTTTTTTCTCCACATTTTTCATACTCTCATACTGCGTATGCTGATACATTTGGTATCTTGTCTAATCTCATCCAAATTTTTGACACCATTATGCTTTTGTATGGCTTGTAAATGGTGATCTGCTTACTACACCCCTACATTCATTTCTTGCCTCCTGTTACTCCATATTTCGGAAGACTCTGTAAAAGTCAACTGACGAGAGCTACGTATGCTACAACATGGATAACAGTCAATAAAATTGTATCAAGTTTTTGAAAATAAGACTGATAATTATGGGATGATTTTGGGATTGATCTCTAGAGTTATGTTTGCTGTTAATGTTGCCTTGTCAACCTGAGTATATTTTGGGACCAAATATCTTTTTCTAGTAAACCTCTACACAGCAACCTGGCCATCCTGGGAAGTTTTATAGCACATGTGTTCACAGCCATTTGTTTTGGCAGAGACCAGTAGCTAGGAGCATTGAGCACTGTATATTTTACTTTCCTACCGTAACACCATTCTCAAACATTCAGCCTGAAAATGATAGATTCATGGTGTCGATAAGATTAAACAAGGAAGCATGTCATGCGTCATCAACTGCGTTAACCTTTAATCAAGGGGCAGATGTAGTCACGTGCCGCTGAGCCACAGAACACGAGTCACCTCATTACGAGTATACATTTCACGGGCAAGATTACTAATTGTTACAAGACACCAAGAGTTGTACAGATCTACCCCATGGGTGAGAGCAGAGTTAGTAAAATACTGCATGTGATACATTGGTGATCCCTTTGAGTCTTGATTTATGTTGGCTTTTTTCTTACTTAGAGAACTTTATAGAATGTCTTCACAAAACAAAATAAGTATAAAAAATTTTTTTCTCTGTATCATACATCTCTTTCGCTTCCATACATCTTGGATCAGCATATATACGTGCACACGATGATTAGCTTTAAAACAAGAACTTGTGATACTCTGTTAAGAGATGATTATGCTGTATATGTCAGTTGACAGTCAGTCAATGACCGTTTAAATGTAACTAATGATTGAAATTCATGAAAAGTTATCCATTACGAAGACAACCCTAGCAATTGCGAGATATTTGTCTAAGTAATAGACCACCCCTGTAAAGAGAATCTGTCACCAGGCATTTTCTACCTCTTCTGAGAACAGCATGATGTAGAGGCATAGACCCTGGTCAAGTAATACGTCACTTACCACTCTGCTTGCCGCAGTTTTCTTGAAATCTTTGCTTTATCTGCTGTAGATCTATCTGCTCTCTGAATGCTGAGCTCTGTATAACCCCGCCCACACTTCTGATTGGCTGCTTTCTGTGTACGCTGCACAGAGGCCGAAAGATGCCAATCATTGGTGAGAATGGGGTTATACACAGCTCATGAATATGCTTCACAAGTCCACAAGTGGTAGTTTCCTGCTGATAAAAGAGTGATTCTATCTGAACTAAAGCAAGCAGCCGAGTAAATGACACATCACTGGAATCAGGCTCTCTGCCCCTACATCATGCTGCTTCTAGATTACAGTAGGTAACAAAGCTGGTGCCTATTCCTTTTAAGGATGGATGGGCCAAAAAGCACTACCAGTGTCTATTAGTACCAGTGAACGCGCTATGATGTAGCCACCTTATGGGTTGGTTGAAGCAGGGGTGGATATATCATTGGTGCAACCTGAGCAGCCACACAAGGGCTGAAGAGGCAAGGGGGCCATATCTTCCTCCAAAGCAGGTGAAATTGTACATTATTATTATTATTATTATTTATTATTATAGCGCCATTTATTCCATGGCGCTTTACATGTGAGGAGGGGTATACATAATACATGCAAGTACAGTAATCTTAAACAATACAAGTCACGACTGGTACAGGATGAGAGAGGACCCTGCCCGCGTGGGCTCAAAATTTACAACGGGATGGGTGAGGATACAGTAGGCAAGGGTAGAGCTGGTCGTGCAGCGGTTTGGTGGATCGGTGGTTACTGCAAGTTGTAGGCTTGTCGGAAGAGGTAGGTCTTCAAGTTCTTTTTGAAGGTTTCCATGGTAGGTGAGAGTCTGATATGTTGTGGTAGGGAGTTCCAGAGTAGGGGGGATGCACGGGAGAAATCTTGTATGCGATTGTGGGAAGAGGAGATAAGAGGAGATCTTGTGAGGATCGGAGGTTTCGTGCAGGTAAGTACCAGGAGACTAGGTCACAGATGTACGGAGGACTCAGATTGTGGATGGCTTTGTATGTCATGGTTAGGGTTTTGAACTGGAGTCTTTGGGTAATGGGGAGCCAGGGCAGGGATTGACAGAGGGGAGAGGCTGGGGAATAGCGGGGGGACAGGTGGATTAGTCGGGCAGCAGAGTTAAGAATAGATTGGAGGGGTGCAAGAGTGTTAGAGGGGAGGCCACAGAGCAGGAGGTTACAGTAGTCAAGGCGGGAGATGATGAGGGCATGGACTAGGGTTTTTGCAGATTCTTGGTTGAGGAATGTACGGATCCATGAAATATTTTTGAGTTGAAGATGGCAGGAAGTGGAAAGGGCTTGGATATGCTCATTACGATGAGCTGTTGGATTACAAAGGGCCCATATATTGTTCTTGAACAGAGGCCTCTTCTTTCTTTGTCCGTCAGTAGGTTGAAGCCATAAATAAAAGACCATAGAATTTTGATGCTACGGGATCTTCGATGATGGGAAGCAGACTTCAATAGGAAATGACTCTTTCAATTTTCTAGTAGCTAATTGCAATTTACAAGTTATATTTTGAGGGAAATTGCAACAAGCCAATGGAATTCTGAGAGCTGTCAATATAGAACAAACAACAACTTACTGTGTGCCGTACACCCCCAAAAAACACTGGAAACATCTAAAATATGATATCTCATGGAGTATGCAGGCATTTTTTTGTACAAACTGCATAACCATATCAAATATCAAACATCAAAACATAGTGCTATGCATGTTTCCAATAAAATCCATTAGGTATAAGGCGTAAATAATAACGTCATAGTGTCACAACCGCAGGTCGCGGACGTGATTCAAGCCGGGGCCGGGCTTGCCAAGTAGAGGTGTGGCTAAGCGGCTACCAGGTTTTACATGGCTTTCACAGTTGTCAAGCTTACTGCCGACACAGATAAGGGACTCAGAGTCACTGACAGGCAGGATTCGGACTCTGTTGAGACTACTCAGGTTCTGGGTGCTCTCACAGAACAGATACTGTCACCAAGTCACGGACAGGACTGGATTCACATACTGGAACAGGCTCTGCCAGTATGGACACAGGAACATTAAACAGGACTGGCACAGGTGGCAGGTTCAAGTACTAACGGAATGGTTTCAGGGTTTAGGTACCGCCAGTGCTGCTTCAGGGTTCAGGTACCACCAGTGCTGCATCAGGGTTCAGGTACCACCAGTGCTGCTTCAGGGTTCAGGTACCACCAGTGCTGCTTCAGGGTTTAGGTACCATCAATGCGGCTTCTTGGTTTTCAGGCACCACAAAATTCTGTGACACACCCGTGGTGTCAATATGATCACTGTACCCCTAGGTGAATTCATTGAGAGGTATAGTTTGTAAAATGGGGTCACTTATGGGGGTTCTGCTGTTCTGGCACCTCAGGGTCTCTCCCAATGGTTCATGGCACATGCAAACCATAACAGTTAAATCTGGCGCTCCTTGTCTTCTGAGCTTTGCACTGTTGCCTGAAAAATATTTCCCGATTACATGTAGGGTATTGGGGCACTCAGAGAAAAATGGACCTCAGTTTGTTGTAAAAAAAAAAATCCTATCAGCCCTTTAAAAAATTAAAATCTTGGGGCTAAAACATCATTTTAGTGGAAAAAATGTAATTTATTCTTTCTTTATCACTCAGGGGTGTAAAATTCTGTGAGGCACATGTGGTGTCAATATGATCAATGCACCCCTAGATGAATTCATTGGGGAGCATATTTTGTAAAATGAGTTCATATATAGGGGGTCTCTGTAGTTATAGCACCTCAGGAGCTCTGCCAGTGTGACATGGCATCCTCAAACCATTCCAGCAAAGTCTGAACTCCAATATGGTGCCTCTTTCCTTCTGAGCTTTGCATGATGCCTCAAAAGTAGTATTCCCCCACATATGGGGTATCAGCATACTCAGGAGAAATTGCACAACAAATTGTATGGTGCAATTTCTCCTGCTACCCTTATGAAAATGCAAAATTTGGGGCCAAAATAACATTTTTTATGGGGAAAATTTGATATTTTTTTTTTTATGGCGCAATGCTATAAACTTCTGTGAAGCACCTGGGGGTTTAACTTGTTCACCACACATCTAATTACATTCCTTAAGGGGTCTAGTTTCCAAAATGGGGCCACTTGTGGGGGGTTTCGACTGTTTAGACACATCAGGGGCTCTCCAAATGGGACATGACAGTCGCTAATGATTCCAGGAAAACTTACATTCAAAAAGTCAAATGATGCTCCTTACCTTCCAAGCCCTGCTGTGCACCCAACAGTAGTTTTCTCCCTCATATTGGGTATCAGCATACTCAGGAGAAATTGCACAACAAATTGTATGGTGCAATTTCTCCTGTTACCCTTATGAAAATGCAATATTTTGTGCTAAAAACAAATTTGTGAGGACATTTTTTATTTTTTTTGTTTTTACTGCTCAGTGTTATAAACTTCTGTGAAGCACCTGAGGATTCAATGTGCTCACCACACATCCCAATCAGTTCCCTGAAGGGTCTAGTTTCCAAAATGGTGTCACTTTTTGGGGACTATCACTGTTTATGCACATCAGAGGCACTCCAAACGTGACATGGCGTCCGCCAAATTTTACACTAAATTTTACCTTCAAAAAGTCAAATGGCGCTCCTTCCCTTCTGAGCTCTGCTGTGCACCTAAACAGTGGTTTTCTCCCTCGTGTGGAGTATCAACATGCTCAGGAGAAATTATACAACCAATCCAGGGTCCATTTTTTCCTGTTACCCTTGTCAAAATAAAAAAGAATTGGATCTGAAGTAAATTTTTGGTGAAAAAACGTTAAATGTTAATTTTTTTCCCACATTCCAAAAATTCCTGTGAAGCACCCGAAGGGTTAATAAACTTTTTGACTGTAGTTTTGAGCACCTTGAGGGGTGCAGTTTTTAGAATTGTGTCACTTCTGGGTATCTTCTGTCATATAGACCCCTCAAAGTGACTTCAAATGTGAGGTGGTCCCTGATAAAAATGGTTTTGTAAATTTTGTTGCAAAAATGAGAAATCACTGATCAACTTTTACCCCTCATAACTTCCTAACAAAAAAAATGTTCCAAAATTGTGCTAGTAGTATTAAATATTTTGTATGACATATTTCTGTGATTTAAGGACATGAAAACTCAAAGTTGGTCCAAAAACCCCAAGGCTGCTTCCAGTAGAATCATAGATCCATGTCTCTCATGATGGAGCCATGATGTAAAATGGCTGCTACCCTGCCTCTGGTCCTTTAGATGTATGGATGTCTTGGCAGAATCTCTCTGGCTGTTTCTCTCAGTCTCTTTATACAGAGGCATGTAACCTATTTTCAGACTTAAAACTTGTCAGTCATTCAGTATTTACATAAAAAGGTAATAATGGTGATAAGATCAAATAGTATTACATAATTATTTAAACGATTTGCATAGTTTTGCCCTCTCTGCTTTCAAAGTCAACAAACTGGCTCCACAATGCACAAAGCATGATTAGCATATCAGCAAACATCACCAGTGATCAAGGATAAATGCACAATACAAGTCATTATTACCATCTTCCACAAACAAAAGTCTGTTTTCTTGACCAACCACAAATCAACACTTAAATTCGAAAGCCAACACACAGATAACGTTAATTAAGATACAATGCCTTGCCTTCACAATATACCTGGCGGCAATCGTGCAGCCAAGCTCTTATTCCGGCCGCCCACAGTTTGGGCAACATGAATCTGGTGATAGGTTCGCTTTAAGTTCGCAGAAACTTGATATTAAACATTATTAAATAAAGTACAGAATCGTAGTAAGAATATTTTTTTGCATTCAGATTATATTTTCCCTCCGTTTTATAAATCTAGGTCAATGTTTAGTTAAGTGACTGTTAACAATCGCTAATGACAGCCATGATTCCAGCAATGGCACTTGAACAAAGGCAATGGAAGCCGCAGCTTTGACCGCACAGATCTAGACTGAAAATTTTTACTTTAAATTCTAGTAAATTCAGCGAAATATATGACATTTCACGTAACCTGAGCCTTACATTCAGCAAGGAGCTGATGCCTACAACTGACTGAAGCAAATGGTGGTTCCACAGGAAGCTGACAAGCTGTATGCAATTCCATCTGCTAAGTTTTATTGCGCTCTGTTCTTTCCAGTAAAAACAATATGACCTACTTTTTGTTTGGAAATGAAAGTTCTCTTACAATTGAGTGCATATCACTTCAAAAGTATATTTTAGCCAGAGCTCTAAGAGAAAGCACATTATTAGGATAAATAGTTATTTTGGGTCTAAAGTAATTTGAAAAAATGAAATTTTCAATGAAGATTGATGCACATACAGTATATACATAACTTTGCTTAAGATATAAAGGATGTAAGATTGCAGGACTATCCTCAATAATATGGCACTGACGGGTCAAGGGCATAAGTACACATAGAAGCAGACCATGTGACCACCTTGGATCTGATGAAGAGAGGGGACCTAGACTTTGTTGGTCTTTTCGCTTTTATTTCTAGGTTGAGGAAAGCCTGTAGATGTCTCCTTTCCATAAATTTCAGCAATCCCATAAAACTTTGTATTGTCTTAATATTTGTTAATATACATTTAGTATAGAGTAAGTGCGGTAGTATAATCCCCGATTTCCATCTTCCCCAATTTCCAGTGCCGTTCCTGTCTTCTTCTCACTTACGTGACATCTCTTTCGACTTATTGGATAACACTGGGGTCTATTTGTGAAGGAAGTCACTTTTACAATGAAAGTATATGGAATTTTAAAACTGTCATTATAATCATTCCTCTGATGATAAGGAGCCTGCTGAAAACTCTTCCTGAAAGGACAGTAAATACGAGTCTAAAAAAGTCCCAGCGGAACACTGGAAAGATTGCAAAATTGCTAATGTAAAATTTTTATTTCAATTTAAGAAAATACAATTTTTTAAACCGCTTCCCATCTGGGAGATTTTCTGTTTCTGCGTTTTGTTTTGTTTTTTTCCCACCTCTTCTTCTTCTACTTCTTTTTCTTCCAAGACGATAACTTTTTTAAATTTTTTTTGTTGTCATAGCCACATGAGGTCTTGATTTTTGCAGACTGAGTTGTAATTTTGAACAACACCATCATTTTTATTGTGTGATAAAGTAGAAATAAAAGTTGTAATTGTGCAAAATTGTGAAAAAGTTTTTGGGCATTGTATTTACAATGTTCACTTTACAGTAAAAGTGAACTGGTAATTTGATTCTTTAGGTCAGTACTATTATGTAGATATCAATCATGTAGTTTTTTTTTAAATTTAAATGGCGAAAAAGTGGGAAATTTGTAGAAACAAAATTTTGGCTTGTGCCGCCATTTTCCAAGACCCGTAGTGTTTTCAATTTTTGGTCGATGGAACTGTGTGAGTGATTTCCTTTTCCAGAATGTGAGACTAATAGCCTATCCTAATCTATGATCTTTCTTTAAAGATACATGTAACACTACAGTGGAATCCATTTGGTTGTGCCTATTATGCAGCTTTTCCATTTGACCAATAAATGAATAGATCTAAGTTACAGAAGATGATACAGCCAGATGGATGAGATTAACTCTGTAATGGGTACTGGAATAAAAATGTCACTGTACTGTTGCAGGATTGTCTGGGGCTAGTGGCTACTTCTCTATCCCTAAAGTAAGGGGCGCTTTAGCTATCTCTGCCCCAGATTACTTCTGATGGTGAAAATGCCTGGGCCACGAACCTTGCTGAGCTCATAAATCAACTCTTATAAGTTCCCTCCCTCACCCAGGGAAGTGGGGAACTGTAGTGTATAAAGGGCCTGTCACACTAAGCGATATCTCTAGCAATATCGCTATAACTTGTGACGTTATAGCGATATTGCTAGCGATATCGCTATGTGTGATACTTACCTCCGACCGCTCCACCGCTGGTTATCTCTGATCGCGCGAGAACGTCCTGGACTGTTTCTCATTGTCAGCTTCTTGCAGCTCTTCCTGTGGAGAGACGAGCGACGAGCGTGGAGCCAGGTGGGAGGACGCAGGATCGCCTAGTGTGACAGGTAAGTAGCGACTCCCGTCCCCAGCGATGTCGCTGGGGATATCTGCCTGTGTGGCAGCTCACTAGCAACCACTTAGCGATGCACCAGCGATCCTGACAGGGTCATATTGCAGGTCGGGATGGCTGGTGCATCGCTAAGTGTGACAGTACCTTAAGAATACACAAAGCATACAAACAAAGGAAGACATACAGGGATAAATATGCACTCACAAACAATGGAGCAGAACACTGGGAAGTGAAGGAAGGAAAAAACAAGCAGGAGAGGATGATGATATGCACACCGGCAAATCACCATGCAACAGTCTTCTGAACAACACTCCAAATGCCTGCTCAAACAATCAACATCTCCACATCCAAACAATGGCAGTATGAAACTAACACTGGCAATACCTGATTTTAGGAGGCATAGAAGTGGCATAGTAACGGTGATGATGGTGTTATCAGCTCTATGTTAATGGAGTTCTCAAAGCAGCACAACACAGCATATACATGCCTCATGATGGCCCACTCATTGGTCTTGAAGTGGTGTTGCTCCCCATATTGACTCACCCGTGCGTGCTGCAGCTCAAAAAACATTTTTGTGTGCTGCTGCTCGCACAGTCTCTTCAGCATATGGAAGGTGGAGCTCCACTTTGTGAGTATGTCGCATATGAGGCGGTGAGTGGAAAGGAAGAAGTAAAGCTGCATCACAGACAGGAGAGCAGCATAAGGATGAGAAAGCCAAAAGTGTACACAGATGGCCCACACTTTCAGTAATTTTTAAGAAAGATCTTCACCACCAGATTCGGCACATGTGCCAGGCAAGGGATGTGTGTCACACAGGTATTGCCCAGAGTTGTTACGAGATTTTGCCCATTTTCACGCACAACCAAGCCGGGCTTGATTTTTCCAGTACCAAACAAACATCTGTCTGTTCCTTGATCCCCCATCCACAATTCCTGCGCTTTGTGGGATTTTTCCCACAGATGATTTTCAGAATAGCCTGCTGTATATCTTGGAAGGTTTGAAACGTTTTCTGACACTGTCCCAACTCCTGCAAACCTCTCTCCTTCCCTTGACTAAATGAAGAATGTATGTGATACAAATAGCAAAGCAAACGATTAGCCCGTAGAAGGGCTGTTTGTATGATGGTTCAGCTTCTGCACAAGTATCAACACTACAGGCCTCTGATTCATTATACAGGGCACACAGGTCTGGACGAACCCTCTCTCGCTCCAGTGCAAAGTGTTACAGAGCTGTGCAATGGTGTCAGTGAGCTGAGTCGGGCAGCACCTGTTGTTTTATAACCTTTGCGGATGTCACATGACCAACCAATCACAGTAATGCAACTACCAAAATGGCTTCAGCATTACAGTGACGTGCAGGCAATCCCTACACGTTTTTTGGCTGTGTAACAAGTGGGGAATCAGGTTTTAAATAGAGCACCGCCCAATGCTCGCTGAGTAAAGAGCACATCCAAACACCCAGATACTCGAGTGATATCTGAGTATCTCCAAGTACGTTCGCTCATCCCTAAAGAAAAACAGGTAGGTGTGATGGCGCACCTAAATGTTTGGCAGCTCCAAGGGTGCAATGAGCATCTGTACTTAATAATAATAATAATCTTTATTTTTATATAGCGCTAACATATTCCGCAGCACTTTACAGTTTGCACACATTATCATCACTAACCCTGATGGGGCTCACAATCTAAATTCCCTATCAGTATGTCTTTAGAATGTGGGAGGAAACCGGAGTACCCGGAGGAAACCCACACAAACACGGGGAGAACATACAAACTCCTTGCAGATGTTGTCCTTGGTGGGATTCGAACCCAGGACCCACTAACCACTGAGCCACCGTGCCGCCCTATGTACTTGATTTGAACATTCATTATGTGCTGACAGACTGCCTTTATATTGTGTGCGCGGGTATAGGTATTAATACGCTATCCACAAGATCGGTGAACAGTAGCAGATTGCGGGGTCTGATACAATAAGTAGCTGCTTTCATAGCATTTACATATGGCTGCTGTGAAATCAAATAACAGATGACTGTAGGGTTGTCGGCTGTTGGATCCTCACAGATCAGTTATTGATGACCTGTCTTGGTCATTAATACTTATGCCATTAATATTTTTGACAATATGCTCATTGAAATTCACCTTGTAACCCAGCCTCTAGGATCTCAATATTTTATTCTTGGTTATCCTTGCATTACAGTTGGATACATTCCTGGAAACAGACTGCTCTAAGCTTCTTAATCCCCAGCATGATTACTCTCTTAACCTTGGGTTGACCTTGTTATCTTGAATGGTGTCTTCCCTAAACCTCTTCTCAGGTTACATTTTCTTGGAGCTCTCTTTTCTTCTGGTTGTTTGCATGCCTGCTGCCAGCTCCCTCATCTCCTGAGCCACTTAAAATGTTGATATAATTGAGAGTAGCCTTAAGGTTATTTGGAATGTAAGTAACAGCTTTAAGGAGCTTAGACAAGAAATGTGATGCACCCAAGATGTTTGCTTGGTGTATGTTACACAGGATGTTTTGGTGTTGGGTTATCTAGTCTTTTTTATTTCCATCTGCCATTTGACTAAATTTGAAATGTTTATTTAGCTCTGGCAACATCAATTCTTCACAAATGATAACAAACCTGTGTGGTTTCCCGCATTACTGTTATGACTTAAAGAATCAAAGGTTTCATTTGAATTTTATTCTTTTATAATGAAAAGAACAGGTCAATTGAAACTTTCTTACTGACATTATAAAGTGCATATATACATGATAGATAGATAGATAGATAGATAGATAGATAGATAGATAGATGTACAGGTCTGGAAAAGAATAAGAGACCACTGCACAGTTTTATAAAAATCAGCTTCTCTACTTGTCTGACAACCATTACATTCCAGTGTCAGTTGAATTCCAACCAGAGTACACCTCATTCTACTTAATGTGCTTCTGATTAGGTGATCACCTGAATCAAATCTTATTTACTGAAGGAAAAATCTAAAAAACCCTGCTGTGGTGTTCACAATCCTCTTGCAATAGGACAAGCTGGATGACAAAACAAGTGCTGATAATATCCCAAAAATAATAGGAATGAAAAAATAACTTTTAACCATGCCAAAGGAATTGAAAAGAAAAGTCTTGAGTGAGGAAAAGAAGGGCTAAATTCTGGCTTTACTAGCAGAGGGACACAATGAGCGTCATGTTGCCTCCATGCTTAAAATTTCTAAGATGGCAGTCCATTCCAACAAGGTCAAGCAGCAGACATTGGGGACAACAAAGCTACAGACCAGCAGAGGGGCGAAAAGACTCTCCACTGACCGGGATGACCATCATCTTATTCGAATGTCACTCAGCAACTGCAAGATGACATCAAGTGACCTACAAAAGGAATGGCAAATGGTAGCTGGGGTGAAGTGAACGGCAAGAACAGTTTGTAACAGGCTGCTAGACGCAGGATTCAATTCATGTAAAGGTAGAAAAAAGCCTTTCATATATGAGATGCAAAGAAGAGCCAGGCTGAATTTTGCCAAAGACCATAAGGATTGGACCATAGAGGACTGGAGTAAACTAATCTTCTCTGATGAGTCTAAGTTTTCAGCTTTGCCCAATATCTTGTTGTGTAATGGTTAGACGGAGACCTGGAGAGGTGTACAAACCACATTGTCCTGCACCCACTGTGAAATTTGGTGGAGGATTGGTGATGATCTGGGGATGCTTCTGCAAGGCTGGAATTGGGCAGGTTAATCTTTGTGAAGGACATATGAATCAAGCCTCATAAAAGGTTATCCTGGAAAAACAGTTGATTCCTTCTGCTCAGACAATGTTCCCCAACTCTGAGGAACTGAGGACGTTTTTTTTCCAGCAGGACAATGCACCATGCCACACAGCTAGGTAAATCATTGTGTGGATGAAGGACCACTACATCAAATCCCTGTCATGGCCAGCCCAATCTCCAGACCTGAACCCCATTGAAAAGCTCTGGAATGTAATCGAGGAAGATGGATAGTCATAAGCCAACAAAGAAGAACTGCTTAAATTTTTGTACCAGGAGTGGCATAAGGTCACCAATAAGCAGTGTGAAAGACTGGTGGAAAGCATGCCAAGACGCATGAAAGCTGTGATTAAAAATCTTGGTTATTCCACAAAATATTGATTTCTGAACTCTTCCTGAGTTAAAACATTAGTATTGTTGTTTCTAAATTATTATGAACCTATTTTCTTAGCATTATTTGAGGTCTGCAAGTACTGTATTTTTTCGTTATTTTGATCATTTCTAATTTTCTGAAAATAAATACAAAATTTAGTGCTTGGAAATTTCGAAGACATGTTATCAGTAGTTTATAGAAAAAAGAGCAATTTACATTTTACTCAAAAATATACCTATAAAGAGAAAAATCAGACAAAACTGAAAATTTTGCAGTGGTCTCCTAATTTTTGCCAGAGCTGTATATATATAATAAAATTGACCAAAATAGTTTATTAAAAAGTATAATATAAAATATTCTTCTGAATTCTGAAAATTTGGCGAATATACATTGCTCAAAAAATAAAAGGAACACTAAAATACCACATCTTTGATATCACTTAATGAAATTATTCCAGTTGCAAATCCTTATTCATTACATAGTAGAATGCATCGAGAACAATAAAATATAAATATGATCAATATAAATAAAAATTAATATCCCATGGAGGTCTGGGTTTGGAATGCTACTCAAAATTAAAGTGGAAAGTCAAATTACAGGCTGTTCCAACTTTAGTGATTAATCCTCAAGACAAGGAAATGATGCTCAGTAGTGTGTGTGGCCTCAACGTGCCTGTATGACCTCCCTACAATGCCTGGGCGTGGTCCTGTTGAGGTGGCAGATGTTCTCTTGAGGGATCTCCTCCCAGGCCCGTATTGAAGCATCAGTCAACTCCTGGATAGTCTGTGGGGAAACATTGCATTGGTGGATGGAATGAGACATGATGTCCCAGATGTTCTCCATTGGATTCACATCTAGGGAACAGGCAGGCCAGTCCATACATCAATGCCTTCATCATGCAGGAACTGCTGACATACTTCAGCAACATGAGGTCTAGCAATGTTATGCATGTGAAGGAATTCACAGCCCAGTGTACCTACATATGGTCTCACAATGAATCTAAGGATCTCATCCTGGTACCTAATGGCAGTCAGTGTACCTCTGGCTAGCCCATGGAGAGCTGTGCGGTCCTCCAAAGAAATGCCTCTCCACTTGACTACTGACCCACTGCCAAACCAATCTTGCTGGAGGTTGTTGCAGGCAGCAGAGCATTCTCCACAGCGTCTCCAGTCTCTGTCACGTCTGTAACATGTGCTCAGTGTGAACCTGCTCTCATCCATGAAGAGCACAGGGCGCCAATGTTGAATCTGCCAATTTTATGTGTACTTTAGAAAATTCCACATGTATGTTAGTGGCTGCTGGAGGTCATTTTGCATGGCTCTGGCACTGCTCCTACTGTTACTCATTGCACAAAAGGAGGAAGTAGCGGTTTTGCTGCTGGGTTGTTGGATCCTACAGCATCCTTTATGTCTCCTAGTGTACTGGCCTGTCTCCTAGTATCTGCTCCATGCTCTGGACATTGTGCTGACAGACACAGCTACCTGGATGAGATGCACTACTTAAGAAACTTCTGTAGGTTGTAGACATCGTCTTTTTCCCACTTTGATTTTGAGTAGCACTCAACATACAGACCTCCATGGGACACTATTTTGATTTACATTGATCATTTTTAAATTTTATTGTTCTCAACACATCAGTCGAACATCCCTTCGGTGGATATTAGCTACTCACAGATGGCACTCTTACAAAATCCAGCTGCTGCAGCAACTCAATGAGGATGACCCAGATCGGCGCTCTGAATTTGCAGAATGGGCAAAACAAAAATTGGAACAGGACCCTCAGTTCACACAGAACATTATGTTCAGTGATGAGGCAAACTTTTTTGGGAGGGCCATTTATATGGATACACCTAAATAAAATGGGAATGGTGACAGTTCTCTTGCGTAGGGTGTCTTGCATTGAAGTCTGCTGCAATGACCCGGGTACTGCATTCACCAGACATCAACACAATTTCTATCCGCTCCTCACGTGTTAACCTCTGTGACATATCAATGGCTGTAAACAAAAAGAAACTTGTAAATAACTCATGAAAGAATAAAGCTACATTAAAACCAAGCACACCATTGTTTTTCTTGTGAAATTGTCAATAGATTTGATGTGTCACATGGCCCACGTCCCATTGGGAAAAATAAAGTTGGATCCAAAATGGCCGACTTCAAAATGGCCGCCATGGTCACCACCCATCTTGAAAAGTTTCCCCCCTCCCATATACTAATGTGCCACAAACAGGAAATTTATATCACAACCATTCCCATTTTATTTAGGTGTATCCATATACATGGCCCACCCTGTATACAGGAAATGTGCTGCTGACAACAATGAATTGTGTGGGAATGTATGACAGTTGTTAATCCAAACATATTGCCCATCATAGCTCTATGTATATGGTAGCAAATGAGTCCTATTATTCTGCTATACCATGGATTAAAGTCCTCACTAGACAGACTCTTCTTAACAGCATAGGGACCTGTTGGATATATAGGTATTTCTCTACAAAAGAGAAAACCATCACTCATCTAGACTGGATTTTTCTGTAACTTGATAAAACCATTTTCCATCACAATTTTAAAGGCAGATTAAAGACTGTCCTTTCTGAACAGATCTACTTTGCTTTTTGGGCTTTATTAGCCTATGAACCTGTTACATATAAATGGAAACCACTATGAAAAAACACTCCTATGAGGAAACCATCACCCATCTAGACTGGATTTTTCTGTAATTTGAAAATACCATTTTCCACCATAACTTTACAGACAGATTATTTTATAGTCTTTCATTTCTGAATAGAGCTTTTTGGACTTTATCAGCCTATGAACCTATTGAATATATATGGAAACCACTACAAGAAACATTACTATGAGAAGACCGTCAACTATGTAGACCATTTCAACCACAATTATGGCTGGTTGACTCAAAAAAGTATTTCTGTATAACAACTACTTTAAGGAAGTCAAACTATGGTTATGAAATTAAATAAAATTCTCCCGCTGTCCACCTTTACATTTGACGTTTTCTAAAGTATATCAATAGTCCACCACTTGACTCCTGTTGTATCATTTATTAAAGATCAAGGGAATCTTTATGCCTTCGCTGTGGAATAAAATTTCATGAAGAGTAGGAGATGGCATCACAAGACAGTAGGATTGGTGCAAACATAAACCACGCAATGTTTTGAAGCAATTTGTAATATCTGAGGTTAGTAAGTACAACCTTGCCCTAACCATATAAGAGAGGTCTACTTGTAAGCTTTAACCAAGCCAACAAACAAATGGTGGGACTATCTAAATAAAGATGTAGATAGTCTTTACATAGCAGCTTTAGTTTGTTAAAGGATTAAAAGTAAGAGACAACTTAAATGTTGGGAACTGTGCCCATGACTATGAATGAAGTGGTTTTGTTGAGCTGTGGAAAGTTGACTAGTTCTAACTGGCACCAGTGAGATTTCCATCTGTAAAAAGATGCAATGTTATATGTTTTCATAACCTATATTTAAACATCGTTTTTATTTCACGGGTTTTACTATTCATATGGAAGATCAAGGGGACTTTACAAATTCTTGTCAACTCATTGGAGCAAGACATAGTAGCAGCTGTTTGCCATTGCTATCCTAATGCAGATTACATTGAAGGACTAAATGTACTTTTTTCTGTAGATTGGAGGAGGTATGAATAAATTATTATAATATTTAAAATGAAGATGAAAAATAAAACCCTAAACATGTTATATATCTTACAATATATCATCATTGAATAACTTTTTGTTTAATTAAGCTTTTTTCTACTTTCTATGTCACTTTTCTTGAAACTTCCTGTTCTGTAGATATAACTTCCAAGCAGTCACTTCCTATTCTGTAGAGATCACTTCTCAGCAGTCATTTCCTGTTCTGTAGAAATCACTTCTCAGCAGTCACTTCCTGTTCTGTAGAAATCACTTCTCAGCAGTCACTTCTTGTTCCGTAGAGATCACTTTTCAGCATTCACTTCCTGTTCTGTAGAAATCACTTCTCAGCAGTCACTTCCTGCACTGTAGAAATCACTTCTCAGCAGTCACTTCCTGTTCTGTAAAAATCACTTCTCAGCAGTCACTTCTTGTTCTGTAGAGATCACTTTTCAGCAATCACTTCCTGTTCTGTAGAGATCACGTCTCTGCAGTCACTTCCTGTTCTGTATAGATCATTTCTCGGCAGTCACTTCTTGTTCTGTATAGGTCACTTCTCAGCAGTCGCTTCCTGTTCTGTAGAGATCACTTCTCAGCAGTCACTTCTTGTTCTGTAGAGATCACTTGTCAGCAGTTACTTCCTGTTCTATAGAGATCACTTCTCAGCAGTTACTTCCGGTTCTGTAGAGATCACTTGTCAGCAGTCTTTTCCTGTTCTGTAGAGATCACGTCTCTGCAGTCACTTCCTGTTCTGTATAGATCATTTCTCGGCAGTCACTTCTTGTTCTGTATAGGTCACTTCTCAGCAGTCACTTCCTGTTCTGTAGAAATCACTTCTCAGCAGTCACTTCTTGTTCTGTAGAGATCACTTGTCAGCAGTTACTTCCTGTTCTATAGAGATCACTTCTCAGCAGTTACTTCCGGTTCTGTAGAGATCACTTGTCAGCAGTCTTTTCCTGTTCTGTAGAGATCACGTCTCTGCAGTCACTTCCTGTTCTGTATAGATCATTTCTCGGCAGTCACTTCTTGTTCTGTATAGGTCACTTCTCAGCAGTCACTTCCTGTTCTGTAGAAATCACTTCTCAGCAGTCTCTTCCTGTTCTGTAAAAATCACTTCTCAGCAGTCACTTCTTGTTCTGTAGAGATCACTTTTCAGCAATCACTTCCTGTTCTGTATAGATCACTTCTCAGCAGTCACTTCTTGTTCTGTAGAGATCACTTGTCAGCAGTCTTTTCCTGTTCTGCAGAGATCACGTCTCAGCA
Source organism: Dendrobates tinctorius (assembly GCF_039654945.1). Lineage (NCBI taxonomy): Eukaryota > Metazoa > Chordata > Amphibia > Anura > Dendrobatidae > Dendrobates > Dendrobates tinctorius. The sequence continues at coordinate 35,482,394 of NW_027361752.1, read as the reverse complement.
GTCACTTCCTGTTCTGTATAGATCATTTCTCGGCAGTCACTTCTTGTTCTGTATAGGTCACTTCTCAGCAGTCGCTTCCTGTTCTGTAGAGATCACTTCTCAGTAGTCACTTCTTTTTCTGTAGAGATCACTTGTCAGCAGTTACTTCCTGTTCAATAGAGATCCCTTCTCAGCAGTTACTTCCGGATCTGTAGAGATCACTTCTCAGCAGTTACTTATTGTTCTGTATAGGTCACTTCTCAGCAGTCACTTCCTGTTCTGTAGAGATCACTTCTCAGCAGTCACTTCTTGTTCCGTAGAGATCACTTCTCAGCAGTCACTTCTTGTTCTGTAGAGATCACTTGTCAGCAGTTACTTCCTGTTCTATAGAGATCACTTCTTAGCAGTTACTTCCGGTTCTGTAGAGATCACTTCTCAGCAGTCACTTCTTGTTCTGTAGAGATCACATCGCAGCAGTCACTTCCTGTTCTTTATAGATCACTTCATGGCAGTCACTTCTTGTTCTGTATAGGTCACTTCTCAGCAGTCACTTCCTGTTCTGTAGAGATCACTTCTCAGCAGTCACTTCCTGTTCTGTAGAGATCACTTCTCAGCAGTCACTTCTTGTTCTGTAGAGATCACTTTTCAGCAGCCACTTCCTGTTCTGTAGAAATCACTTCTTGGCACTCTTTTATATAGACTGGCTGGATACTGCTACTCTAGTTCCAGGAATTAGATTTTACTGTAGATGAAGTTTAGTATTTCATGCATCCCACAGAGGAAGGCATTTTTACCTAGTGTGTTTTTTCTCTAGCTCATAAAGTGAGATCCTAAACAGGGCAACCCCTGTGACTGTCAAAACCCCTAATGATGCATAAGAATTGCTTTATGGAGATAACCTCTTTTAAAAGGTTGTACTATAAACAACATTTTCATCTATTCAAACAATAGATAATAAATGTATGATTAATGGGGTTCTAACCACAGCAACCCCCACCGATCATAACAGCAGTGGGCCCAAAGTCCCCTGTATGAGCAAAATAATAGTGAACATGTGTATACAGTATATTGGCTCACTCGCTGCTCAAGGGTATAGTCACATGAACAATTTCCATTTAAGTATTAAACTGGTTTATTAAAAAACATACTGCATAAACCAGTGCAAAATTAGGTAAACAAACATGGCCCTTCTGGCATAGCGGGAAAACAAAATGTCATACAGTACAGTCCGTGTAGCTGCGGGGATCCACCTACTCGTGAAAAAAAAATAAGATTCAGCTGTCTTTAACACAAGCACAGCTCTGGAGATCTATTTTTCAGAGTCACTGAACACTGAGTCCAAAGGCTCCACATTTAGCTTCTGGTCCACATCCAGGAGTGGAGATATGGTGAAAAATATCCCACCCATTCTTCAGCTGTTCACAAAAACCCGGCTCTTGGCCGATTAACCTTACCCACCCCAGCACTTAGTATGCTTAAGCGTTTTTCCAAGTTTTTATCACTGAGGCTAACATCCTGAGTAACCCATATCTCCCTTCAGTATTTTACCAGTGACCTTCTCACAATATATATATAAAAATAAAAATACTATTTATAAATATGTACAGTATGTACATTTCTACATATATTTATATGTTTTCACTATTATTATTATTATTATAAGGAAAACCTCCTTTAACAAAGATTTGAGAAAATCTGGAAATTTTGAGCAACTCTGCCGTGTACCACCGAAGATTTTTGAGCGGGTCAGTTCATGAATTTAATAGAAAAGAAATAGCAACCTTGATGAACACATAGCCTTCACAGATGCTGATAATTACAAAGATGAACTGCATATGTTCAGATTTACTTGTAGCTCTTTGTACTGGGTACATTAGGCTGGTTTCACATTAGCGCTTTTTAAGCGCACGCACAGCCGGGGGTAGCTCTGCCCCTGAGCCGGCTCTCTGCCCGGCGTGCCCGCCCCTTGCTTGTAGCGCCGCCTCCTAGCGCACAGCGGCGCCTGCGATCGGCGCACCCTATCTTTAGCATAGGGTGCGCAGATCGTGCGCAGGCCGTGCGCTAGTTGCGCTTTGACCTGCGCTGCGCACTTTTGACGGTGCGCCGTGCGCGCCAAAATCAAACTTTTCGGATTTTGGCACGCACGGCGCACCGTCAAAAGTGCGCAGCGCAGGTCAAAGCGCAACTAGCGCACGGCCTGCGCACGATCTGCGCACCCTATGCTAAAGATAGGGTGCGCCGATCGCAGGCGCCGCTGTGCGCTAGGAGGCGGCGCTACAAGCAAGGGGCGGGCACGCCGGGCAGAGAGCCGGCTCGGGGGCGGAGCTACCCCCGGCCGTGCGTGCGCTTAAAAAGCGCTAATGTGAAACCAGCCTTAGTTTTACATGGAGCTCATCATAAGAGCTGTTTTACTTATTATTAATAAAATTTGACCCAAATAAAGTCACCCCAGCTTTTCCCATTTTATTAACTTTCCATTTATGTATGTATTGTCTTTTGAGCATTTTTTAGCCCAAACTTGGATTGCCCATGCTTCTGTAAAGTAGTTTAACACGTTTATTAACACTCCAAAATTCGAAAGCCATTTTTACTTAAGGAGCGTTGAGCTGGAATGAACAATGACTTCACATTTGGAAGAGGGGCACACTGCTGCAGTTGCAAGCCATTGGTAGGAAGCCAGAGCTAGCTCAACAGAACAAGACAAGGTTTTCATATTTCTTCCTTTGGTTCCCAAATGTTACATATTTACTAATAAAAGTAAGAGCCATCTGAAATACATTGTCACAGAAAATTAATTTCAAAGTTTATCTTATTGGAAAGGAGGAGAAAATAAGGTGCAATCTGAGATTGTCAGAAAGGGAGAGGGGATGAAGAAAGTGAGGAAAGACGTTAATTATCATTTCACCAGCATGATAGGGACTGAATTTATTATTTATTTGATGCCTAAATGCCTTTGACATTAGGGAAGGATAATCTGGGAAACAAGATGATAAAATCATAAGGAGTTTGAAGCCACATGTCATGGGTTTATCGTGACAGAGAAGCGCCAAAAAACCAAAGCGTCTGATACCATATACTCCTGTACTGCTTAGAAGCATTTCTCCTTCATATTAAATGGTGTAGGCATCTGATAGCAGTGCAGGGCTTAAAGTGCTCAGCTTGGAGTCTCTGAAGTCTTCCTGCTTGGATGATCTCGGCTGTTCAGCATTGGCCACTCCCCTCTATTATATATACTCGCCTCTGGCAATCTGGATTGCCAGTGTTAGTCTTGCACTGCCTGATGTGAAGAGGAGTGGAGGTGTCGGTATTGGTAGAGGCATTTAGAGTGTTGATCTGCGATTATTGCTTTGTACTTTGGCTGTGTGTGATTCCTCATGCTTTCCTACTTTGTTTATCTCCCTTATCTCCCCAGGGTTCCTTTCTGTTTTATACAAGTGCATATTTTGTTTGGCATTTTCATTTATCTCAGCACATCCACCCTTGTTAGTTTGTTTGTATATACACATACAGTATTACTCCCCACTTCCCTGGGTGGGAAGGGAGCAGATTTAGGGCTGATTCAGGAGGTCAGCAAGGCATGGGGCCCCAGCATCTTTACCATCAGAAGTATTCTGGGGAGCAGGACTAGCTGGGGCACCCCTAGCGCTAGGGACAGTGAAGGAGCTCCTGGACCTGGGTATTCCAACAACAGAGATGTGACACCAAGTCTACAGGAGCATGGAGAAACTCACCAAATTATGATTATGCTAATAGGTGTCTGCCAGTGTGCTTTCTTGTCACAATAGACTGTACTAAGTTTTTGCATTTCTTGTGAAATACATTTTTGGACATGGGGGAAAAAATATATATTTTTAAAAATAAGAATATCTTCCAAAATCCAGACATTTATCTGTGACTATCAATCTGTTAAAAATTAATCAAAATAATAATTGTACTCTTTTAACTGTTCATATCTATTTTTGCACACCTGTCTTACTAGTCCAGTTTGACAACCATACAAGCCACACCTATATTGTGGCCTGCTGCCTTATTTGGCTTTCTGTACATGTTCCTAGCTATTTAGCATTTATTACATCATTTTAGTCAAGGGTTGAATGTGTGGGTTTGAAAAGATTGTCAAAATGTAAGTATAGTGTTGTGCAAAATGTATGGCAAGAGTTAAAAGAAGTGTAAATAGCAATTAATGAGGTAGAGTAAAAAAAGAAACATGCCCCAGCTAACAACATAGGAGCCAATATAAGTAGCAAAAGCACCACCTCCATTGACATCAGTAGTAGTACTACCAAGTGCATTGACCTCTTTTGCCTGTGGAAAAATTAATAGCGTGGGCGAAGCAGAGGAAGTTATGGAATATATGGCACATCACTAAACTCGGTCACAGCACTATAACGTTACCTCTGACAGTAACACTGTCAGTTTGAGTTATTATTCTGCACAAAATGATTTGCTTGATCACAAGTGACAAAAAGGGATAATTTTTGGACTGTTTTTTTTTTTTTATTTTAAAAACATGAAAACTTTGTTGGTTACTACCAGGTCAGCATACATTTCTATGGTAAGGTGTCTTTGAAGTTGCTAAGGTTGTGTTTGCATAAAAGGATTGTATCCAGTCAGGATTATTTATATTTGCTATACTAGCCACACAATTTTTTAAAAACCTGGTGAATTTGAATTTCAAAAACTTTAATATTCTTTATTTCTTGAGAAATTGTGTAATCTTGGACAAATGTATGAACCATTATGATAAATTTGGAGGATTTTAAGTTTACACTGTCTAAAAAATTGGAAAGTTTTATTAAATCATCCTCATTGACTCGACATAGCTCAATAGGATTCACTCTGTGCCACATTTTCCGTGAAAAGCAAAGCTCTAAGGTAACAAAATTTGTGCATATATCATAGCATGCTATACTTACTTTTCTTCTAGAATTTGTCATCTAAAAATAATTACGTTGGAGACACAGTAGAGTTCTATAGACTGAAATGTCTGCAGTTTCACTGCTCTACTGCTTTATACAACTGAGTTCTGCTATATAGCCCTCTGCAGAAGTCCTAACAGTTATACTAGAGTGCAATTTAATTTTGCAAAAGTGCAAGTTCATGCAAATTAAATATACGGTAACTTTAGAGATTTTGCAAGTTGAAACCATGGATGGGCAGGGTGTAATATATTCTGAGAAATAAAATTATTTAGAAAAGATAATCCATTTTTTGCATGCTGTAATATATTATTTTCACACTGAAATTGTGTTTTTAAGGGCATTTTATTTTCATTTATTTTTCTTTCTGTTCTGCTTTTGGACAGGTGTTTGGAGCATGTGGTTAACTGACAATATCAGAAAGTCACAAATCAAAAATAATATTATCAGGTAATCAAGACTCAATGCCAGGGATATTTGCCCCAACAACTGAGTAATGTGTTTTGTGACCTAGTAATGTCTTAAACATCTGGGAATGGGTGTATTGTGTCAGCTTTCAGTAAAGGGTTGGCAATCTAAGCTTTGGCAATTTACTTAAAAATGAAAAGTCCAACAAGAAAATCTGTTACTTTTACATATACTGTACTTATAAAAGTGTTCTATCTGTGTTTTATTAGTTCTTAGAACATACACAACCACTGTACATCTGGCATATCTATATACTTATTTCTCTGGTTTATCAGCCTACTCTTAATTCTCGGGAGCATTTTTTGGGGATATTTCAGAGTTTAATGGCAGGGGCATACATGAGAAGAGAGAGTACACTTGCTGGTCCATGACAGTAATGGATCTTTCCACACTTACATCGTGCCCAACATTTATGGCAGAAACTACGATGCCATGTTGGGTCTATCACATGATATATACCACTGGTGCCCATAGGACCCAATTTATTTTATAATGAAGTTTATGGAGTTCCGTTTTATTGTCCGTCCTTTGAAGCACTATTTTTCCTATTAAATTTGAAGAGACTTCCCAAAATAAGTGTATCTGTAGTACAGGAAAGACAGTTAAAACTGGTGAGGTTAGTTCAAATTTTTCAAGGGATGCAGACTTTGAGTGGTTCGGACTCACTGGCAAAATTAGTATAAGCCTGTTCCAATTTGCCACATTTATAACACAACTGTAGCGCTGGTGCTCCTGCAGCTTCCCATCCTCCTCTCCCTTGAAATGACCCCGACTTACTCATCGATACGGTTCTCATCCCGCACTTCTTCCTCTTGCTGCTGTCCAGGGTCTGCACATGGCTCACAGATCCGAAGGCACTGCGCTTAGGGTTCGTGCATTCTCCCGGTCTCTTGAAGGAACAGCGCATCGACCTAAAGTTTCCTCAGCTAATGGCTGGGAGACACTTATTATTTTAGGCATCTCCATCTGTTGGGAGGAGCCTGAGCAACATGTATACTCTGCTTGCTTGCTTGAATGCTTGATATTTCTCAGGTCCCATCTTCTTGTTTATCTTCCAGTACCTGCCTGTACCTGCCTGTGCCTATCAGTACAGTATACCAGACATACTTGCTGTACCTGCCTGCACTTGCCATGCCTGTCTTTACATCAGAAATACTTGCCTGCACCTGCTGTGCCCACCTGTATGCCAGCTGTACCTGCCTGCACCTGCCAATGCCTTCCTGTATGCCAGCCATGCCTGCCTGTACCTTCCAGTGCCTGTCTGCATACCAGAAAAAAACTGACAGCACATCTAGAACTAGTCTGAATAGGTGCATACCAAAAAACCAGCTTACATATCAAATAAGGAAATGGTTGCACTCAATTGCATAAAGGCATATCAAATATGAAATATGTGAAATACGAATAGCATAATGGCTTTTGTAATCTAGAAAAAAACATATGAGATACTTAGCACAAAATTTGGCCAAATCACATTTTGTTTCCTATCATCCTATAAATACAGGCTTTACCTTGTTATTAGCCAGAGGTTAGTTCACACTAGGCAGTTAGAATAGGGACCCGTTCAATGAGTTCACCTTGACGTTGGTGAATGGGCTCACATCTTTTGGCCAAATTTTGTGCTAAGTATCTCATATGTTTTTTCTAGATTACAAAAGCCATTATGCTATTCGTATTTCACATATTTCATATTTGATATGCCTTGATGCAATTGAGTGCAACCATTTCCTTATTTGATATGTCTGCATACCAGCCATACCTGACTGCACCTGTCGTGCCTACCTGTATATCAGCTGTTCCTGTCTGCACCTGCCAGTACCCGCCTTTATACCAATCGTTCCTGTCAGCACCTGCCATTCCTGTATTCCTTCCATACCTTCTTGTATCAGCTGAGCTTTCCCTTTCCTGCCATTTCAGCTCTGTACCCTTGGACATGTCACCTGGTGACCATCTGAAGCCAAGTGAAGGGTCAGGTGTTCACCTAGTTACACCCCTCCAGGCTCTCCTATGACTAGGCACATTGGTTCCTCCACCACTCCCATTACAACAACACAATGTCTCTGACTCAAAGGTTGAAGACTCCTTCTTGTCGTAGGTCACGCTGGTGTTACACCACTGCCTAAATGGTTACTCTATCCTTTGTTAGCTTTCTTGTCAAATTCTGTATAATTTTTAGCAATAGCTAAAAGTGGACAATTATCATTTTACCCATCAGTAAAAGATATGGAAATGTGCTCTCTTAAAATAAAATAGAAAATACGAATTGTGAATTGCTCCTCAAGCCAAACCGTGGGAGATTTCCTCATCTCAGGTTTATTGCTAGCTGAACAGTCAAAGGCTAAAGTAACTTGATGAGGGCAATGCAAACCAGTATATGAATAACAGATCCTTTCCTAGTTATTGGATAGCAGAGGTTTTTGTGTCCAACACTTTCTCAGTGCTCAGGTCATCATGATGTTCATGTTTTATACTTCAAGTTGAAATGTTGAGGTCAAGGAACATGGAATCTGACTTCTTTTTTTCTCATTTTTCAGAGTTACGTATCAGTGTCATACTTTTTTAACAAAAAGCCCTAAGTCAAATTTTATATTCACCACCGTTTTAGAGTATTTTGCAAGGGCAACCTAAGCTTTAGGAACCAAGACTTCTGGGTACCATACTTATCTTTGTATTACACAGACAATCCATTGAGGTAATGCTCCATTTTCGCAGTGGAGGCATGGAAGAGGAATTGACTGAAGTTTTCCACACAGATTGCTGCTGATCACTGGAGGATTCTGGTTGGTAAATTGTTTTTTCAGCTTATCATAAAGGGACTTTTCCAGCAAAACCAATAAGAGATTAGTCAAACTGGACAGCCCCTTTACATTCAGTACAAACCCATGCTGATCGACGTGTGACACAGTGTCTTTACTGCTTAAGGCCACCATACACATTACTTTAATGTCGACATTATAGGTTGAGTCGACTGTATATTGTGTATGGGTTGTGTATGGGGACGTCAGCTGACTGAACCGGTAGAGATGTTGATCAGACATGTTTGATTTTGGATTGACGATCTCATTGTTCTCCCGGAGATAATTCACTGGCCTACGTGTCAGTCAGTGGCTTTTTCATAGAGAACATGGGAATGCTCAGCCAAAGGGTTCTACTGTGTATGGGAGATTTGGATGAAATGGCTGTCGGCCCAACGATCTGCCAAAGCATCATTCATCCGACAGTCATCTAGTGCATATTGCGGCCTTTTACAGGTTATTCTTAATTCTAAAAGTTATAACTCATACAAAGAATATGGTAGAGAACATGCTCTGCCACCTCTCCATTTGAATGGAATATTTCATAGTTGTGCTCTCTGGACTCTGAGGTACAGAAAGGTATGATATGTGCAGATTGAGGGATTCATTAAGACTTGAAGAGTGCACTCAAGTCACCTGATTCATTAAATGGCATTTGCCGTGATGAAATAAGTGCATCTGTTACCTAGCATGCACCATCACCAAAAATGTCTTCCAGTTGGGCACTTGCTTACATTTCTGAAGTAAGTTATGCCACTTTAATAGTGTAACTTATGAATAATTTGATGGGCGGATGTAACCACGCCCCGTCCCACCCATATCCCATTCATGCTAAATCCATATTGACATAGTAGCTGGGACTGGTGTGTAAACACTAAAAATTGCAATATTTTTTAGTAAAAATATGGCAACTTATCAAGGTATTTATTTTAGATTTCTGGTGTAATCACCTTACTGAATAGCCACTACAGAATTATAAGGATGTTATTTTTGGGATAAGTGTGATATGGGTCCTACATATGGTTATATTAATGAGGTATAAGTCTACTTGTGTACTCTTATGTAGAAGCCAAAAGACAATATTGTTGCCTGCTTGATATCATATTTTCATCATTATGATTGCATTTTACATGTCCTGCTGACTGGTGTCCGTAACTCAAGGTAAGGCTCCATTGCAATTGTTCACTTGCAATGCATGAATCACATGAAATCACACTGCAAAAGTGAATACGAATTATCAAAATTTTACACTGAGATTTTATGTGATACTGTAGGATACAACAATTTGCTGCCTTTTTGTGATTCTGCTATAGCAATGCAATTGTCCTCGTTACATAACAACACAAACTACCTAATATTTCGAAGAATAATACAATGCCTGAGCGACATCATCACCAAGTTTTATATACTTTATTTATTGTCTTGTGTACAGACTTGTCACAATTTTGTTAGTACAGCCCCATGAATCAGGTAAGAAAAGAGCAAGGGTTTAATGACAGTTCATCCTGGCCACGTTGGGGTCACGCCCATGGCATCCTATTATTATTACCGCTAAAAGCTAACCAAAACCATACAACTTACTCCTTTTCATAAAGTTTATAAATTACATGCTCCTGATCAGAGATGAGCGGACCATTTGAAATTCGAAATCTCCATCTTTGCCAAATTTTCTCCCCAAAATTTGATTCACAGTGAACACATGTTGGGAAGAGGAGAGACAGAGAACCCTGCTGACCATAATTGTTGAAACTCTACAGGAGAGACATGGCCAGTAACTCCGGAGATGGAAAATGTCTCTACTGTACAAAAGTGTTCTCTACTAGGATATAGTGATCTCAGATGTCCACACAGCCACTCAAACAGTATGATGTACCCACTAGAGATGAGCGATTACTAAAATGCTCTGGTGCTCGTAGCTCGAACCGAGCAATTCCTAATGCTCAGATGCTCGCTTCGAGTAACGATTATTATGGGAGTCAATGGGAAAGCCGAGTTTTTTTCTGGCAGACCCTACAAAGAGGTCTGGGGGGCAGTGAAGATGTTTAAATGGAAAGAGAACAGCATGGGGAAGAGCCCCGAAAGCATTTTTGACTCCCAGATCACTGCTGAGAACAATGGTGTCACACTTTTTCTCCACTGTAATGAGTGACAATAAAACATTCCAAATCAAAGAGAAATTGCATTTTAAAGGGAAAAAAAATGTTAAGAAACACTTTTTCCTGTACAATGGATTGTATGTAAGGCAAAATTTAAAAGGGAATTTAAAAGAATGATAATTTTATTAAACCAAATTTTTTTTAATTTAAAAAATAGGACATTTTAGTTGAATTTATGAAGGAAGCAAGAACTGCTAAAAATTGGGGACTTAGATACACCCTGAATTAGATATAAAGGAGGGCCTCATACACATTCTGTTCAGATTGTCATGTATTGGTACTGCTAGAGTCATAAAGGCTATAATACACTTTTGAGGGAAATATATAAGGAAATGTACTCCAGACCATTGAATAGTCTATGGGTGAGCAATATATTACCGATAAGGGTATGCGCACACGTTGAGTAAAATTTCTGCATCTCTTGGCAGGTAAAGCACAGCTGCAAAAACACGTGTTTTAGTTGCTTTTTTGCCGCATTTTGGTGCATTTTGGCCTTTTTTTTATTGATTTGATCAAAGTCAATAGTGAAAAACACAGGACAAGAACACACAGAGAATTGACAGATTATTTTCTGCATCAAATCTGCTAATCAAAAATACTCAATGTGTGCATGACGCATCAGGTTTCTCATTCACTTTGCTGGCATCAGGTTTTGCTTTAGGTTTTGCTACAAATCCGTGCAGAAAAAACGCGTCAAAAACGCACCAAACCTGCAAAGTGTCTACATTTTTTTGAGGGTTAAATACCAACGAATTGTACTCCAGACCACACAATAGTCTATGGATGAGCAATGTAATACCAATAAAATTTTTAACATGTTTTTTGAGGCTTATATAGCAACGAAATATACCCAAGAAGATGTAATACTCTATGGATGAGCAATATAATGCCAAATAAAATTTTGAACAAGTTTTTTGAGATTTATATAGCAGCAAAATCTACACAGGAAGATGAAATACCCCATGGACGAGCAATATAATACCGATATATTTTTAAAGAAGTTTTATGAGGGTTATGTATCAATGAGAAGTACTCCAGACCACAGAATAGTCTATCGGTGAGAAAATATAATAACTATATAATTTTGAACAATTTTTGGAGGGTCATATACAGTACCACCAAAATGCACCTAAGAAGACATAATACTCTATGGGTGAGCAATATAACAAGGATAAATTTTAGAACAAGTTGTTTGAGGCTTATATACCAATGAAATGTACTCCAGAACATGAAGTGGTCTGTGGATAAGCAATATAATAACAATAAAATGTTGAATGAGTTTTTTGGGGGCTTATATAGCAAGTTTGCAACGAAATGTATTGAAGAAGATGTAAACCCTATGAGTGAGCACTATAATACCAATAAATTTTGAACAAGTTTTTTGAGGCTTATATATCAAGGTAATGTACTCCAGACCACAAAATAAGCTATAGGTAATCAATATAATACTGATAAAATGTTAAACAAGTTTTTTCAAGCTTATATACCACTTAAATCTACCCAAGAATATGCAAAAGTCTGTGAATGAGAAATATAATACCGATAATCTTTTAAACCGAGTAAGGGTACCGTCACACTGGGCGACGCACCAGAGATCCCGACAATGATATGACCTAGTAGGGATTGCTGGTGCGTCGCTACGAGGTTGCTGGTGAGATGTCAAGCAGTCAGATCTCACCAGCGATGCAGCAATGATATGGAATGATATGACGGTCATTCGGACCCTGTCTCTCAGACCTGTAATATTGAGGTCAGTCTTCGTTGTCCCTGTCAAACACAGTGATGCATGCTGGCCAGTGGGACACCAGCGATCAAAAAATGGCGCAGATCATTCGAGCACGATCAGCGACATCGCAGCAGGGGCCCGATCGCCGCTATGTGTCACACATAGCGAGATCGCAGGCAAGATCGCTGTTGCATCACAAAATCGCTGACGCAACAGCGATCTAGCTAGCGATCTTGCTATGTGAGACGGGGGCTTAACACTAAGTAACGAGCACATCCAAGCACCGTGATACTCGAGTGATAACCAAGTATCACCGAGTACATTCGCTTATCCCTAGTCCCCACAGCTCTCCCCCAGACATACTATTTTACCCCCACGGCCTCCCTACACTGTATGATGGCTCCCATGGCCCCCACTCATATTATTATGACCTCCAAACACAGTATGTTGGCCCACAGTTTCCCTCACAATATTATGTCCTGCACAGACAGTATGATGGACTCTATAGTACTCCACACATAGTATGATGGACTTTACAGCCCCCGCACACAGTATGATATGGGGGATGTGTGTGTGCTTTGTCGGATCATATTGTGTAAGAGGCTGTAAGGAATACCATGCTGACAGCCACACATGGTATGATGGTTCTAACAGCACCCTACAAGCCTGTAGGCCACTGATTTTAGCCCTTCAGCTATCCCGATGTGTGGCCCTAACTGGAACAGTCAATGGGCCAGATGTGGCCCGCAGGCCACACTTTACCCATGTCTGATCAGCTGTCATTTTGTTGGTCTGGTCTATCAATATAGAATCAAGCATCTGCTTTTAACAATCAACTTGGTTTCACTTCTTAATATCACTTTTAGGTGAAATTCATATGACCGTATTTTTGTGAAAAAAACGACATCACATGGACAGTCCTAGGAACAATATTATTTAATTGGCCTGTTCAGATGAGCATTTTTTTTTCTGTTGAGGGACTAAATCTGAGTTGGGAAAACAATTTCAGCATCCATTAGTTTCTTCCGTATGTTGGATGAGACTCACTTATTCAAATCTATGGATGTTCAAAAAACATCACATCCCACACGGATCAACTGTACACCATCCCTTTATAACAGATGCATCGTCATTATCAACCTAAAAAAATATATTTTATCATACACATTTTAAAATGTTAATCGATATCTAAAAACAGATGCCACGTGGAAGAAAAAAGTGGACACACAGACGGCATAAGATTGCATATGGACGACCATATAGATTTCCTCCAGAAAACTCGGGCAATTTGTAATATGTTCTTGTGTACTTTGCCTTCCAAAAAAAAAAGCTTAGAAAATGTGAATACAAAATATATAATTACCAAATGTTCTACCTTCTGATTTGTAGTAGTATATGGTCAATTTAAAATATTAGGTGAATACTCCTTTTAAAATGTAAAATAAAATTTTAAAAAATGTTTTCAAATTATAAATTGACAAAATTGATTAATTCATTCTTTCTATTTTTACACATGTTTATTAGAAGATAGCTTATTCATAATTTATAAATGATATTTACCAAATACATATTTTTCTATTTCATTTCTAGAAATTGTTCCAGCTATTATTTTATTTTTTTTAAATGTATTTAAAAAAAAAAGTGACTGTGATACAGAGGATAAAGCTGAGCTACTTCATTATTGTGCACAGGCTGATGTCAGTTCTTCTCTCTCTACCAAAAGGAACATGTGGTTAAGTGTTTCCCTCACATACACTGTCCTTTTCTTCTTGTGGAAAAAGAGCTCGTGTTTTATGGTGGCCTGGAGGCTGAGAAGAAGCCCACTGCCAGGGCTGCTGTGTTAATGGCTTATGCAATGAACTCCACTCCAGCAGAATGCACGGGGAGCGTAGGCCTCGGCACACAGCTTGTTTATGGCTTCACAGATCGATTTTTGTAAAAAAGATCCTTTACCTTAAATATATTATTATCGGCAAAATTAACAACATTTAATAATACCATGCTTCTCTTTTGGAATCTCTGGAATTATGTAGCTGCATTTCTGTTTTTCACAAAAGGAAAGATGCGCTTTATTATTTAATTAATTATTATTATTACCAATACTATCTAATAAACTCTATAAAAAATTATTACCATTAATAAAAATATATTGACGATTACTGCTACTGCTAGAAAATAAACACTATAATAAATCAACAAAAAATCTTTAATGATAATGTTTATTTTTATATAGCGCTAACATATTCTGCAGCGCTTTACAGTTTGCACACATTATCATCACTGTCCCCGATGGGACTCACAATCTAGATTCCCTATCAGTATGTTTTTTGGAGTGTGGGAGGAAATCCACGCAAACACGGGGAGAACATACAAACTCCTTGCAGATGTTGTCCTTGGTGGGATTTGAACCCAGGACTCCAGGACCCCAGCGCTGCAAGGCTGCAGTGCTATCCACTAATAATAATAATAATAATATGCCAAGTAATATCATTGCAAACAATAACAATGATGCCAAAACGATTTATAAAAAATATTATAAGGAAATTAAATAATATATAATAATGAAAATATAATTTGCCGCTTATATCACTTATATTAGCTTATAATAATAATAATATTATTATTATTGCCATGCCGCGCTCACCTGGGGGCGGGACCTCGGTCCCGATGTCATCTCTTCCAGAGCCGCGGTCACTCCGGGGGTCCCGTCGGGTGCGCACGCGCAGCTTTCGTCCCCGGGTCTCCTCCTCCATGTCACGTTTGCGCTTGCGCGCTCCTGTCAGTGCTGTATAGGGCTTGGTCCTCTCTATGATAATGGAGGACCTGACCCGGAACCTGTAGTGGTCATGTGCCTTCTGGCTAGGTCCTGACCCGGAGCCAGTAGTATTCATGTGCTATATCAGACGACCTCCCCCTAGGGGAGGTGCCTGATTATTGTTGTGCTTCCTGGCTTGGTCTGCCGTGTCCCTGCCTGGCTGTGCGCTGTATTCAGGTCCCCTGCCTTGCACTCTGTTGTGCCTCTTGGCACATGCTCTGAATCTGCACTCTGCCTTATACTCGGTTGTGCCTCCTGGCACACGCTCTGACCCTGTACTCTGTCTCATACTCGGTTGTGCCTCCTGGCACACGCTCTTACCCTGTACTCTGTCTCATCCTCAGTTGTGCCTCCTGGCACACACTCTGATTCTGTGCTCTGTCTTATACTCAGTTGTGCCTCCTGGCACACACTCTGATTCCGTGCTCTGTGTTATACTCAGTTGTGCCTCCTGGCACACACTCTGATTCCGTGCTTTGTCTTACACTCAGTTGTTCCTCCTGGCACACACTCGGACCCTGTGCTTTGTCTCATACTCAGTTGTGCCTCCTGGCACATGCTCTGATCCTGTACTCAGTCTCTTACTCTGTTGTGCCTCCTTGCACATGTACCAATCCTGCGCTCTGTCTTATGCTCAGTTGTGCTCTCTGGCACACACCCTGCTCCTGTACTCTGTTACACCTCCTGGCACACCTGCTGCCTGACTCAGTGCTCTGACGTGCTCCTTGCACGCATCCTGCTTCACTCACACCCAGACGAACGTAGTCTCTGTATACCACGTGTTCCCGTGTCCACGCTTTACACGTTCCTGCAGACACACTCACCCACTCGTGTCTCCTGTGAGCCGGCCGCCTGGTGCCAGCAGTCATGGTGCCTCACCCCCTGGGGCTTGCCCCTGACACTCCCTGTATAGGGGGTGGTCTTCACTAGGTCAGCTCGCCCTGGGAGGGTTGGTGTCACGACCCAGAGGATCCACTCCAGGAGTCGTCACAATTATTATTATTATTATCAACGACAACAATCTAATATGCCATTAAAGTGAAGGCTCCCATATAAATTAGATTAAAATTGTTAGAAACTCTAATTTTAATTGGCCCAATGAAACCTTATGATACGTATGGTGCCTTTCCAATTCTGCCTTCCGGAAAGATGATGTTATTATGCCAATGACTAATGTATATGGACACCTTAACATATTTCCAATCAAAATAACTAGTGATATTAATAAACAATAATATGCATGTGTTAAAGGGGTTTTCCATTACAAGCTACAGGGAATCGGTCATGTCCCTACACACTATTAATCTTAGATACAGGGTTAATCAGAGCGTTAATAGAATGTAATAGCATTGCAAAACTATTTGGCCGCTACACTGAAATAGCGGCTATTGGATGAAAATAAATGTTACATCTTCCGTAAGCCGCTGGCTCCCAGTCATAGAGGCGTGTCTGAAGAAACTACTAGCATTACTTGCATTCTAGTGAGCGGTGGCTGTATGTGCACCCTGGCACTTTTGATTTGCAGCTCGCTCTGTAGAGAAAGCTGCAAATCATACAGAGTGGTGAGGCATGTGACAATAATTTTTTGAAATATAGGGAATCCAAGTTGGGTCTTTTTCATGTGTGTTGACTTTAGCAGTAGGGCTCCCAGACCGACAGGCCTGCACTTATTTTTAGTCAATTACCTGTGTTACTATCCTTACTTTTTATACCAATAGTAGTCTATGAAATTGATGTTTACGTCAGTCACTGAGTGTGGCTGGGAAAAAAAAATGTGAGATGTTGCATGAGGTATCATAGCTCCCAGCAAAAAAGGTAACACCACCCTGTTACCCACCATGTCTTAATTAAAATTTCAATTCAAAACTCTGAATGCTGGTCCAGATCATGAAGCATCATTCATGGACCATGACTGAATAATGCTGGGCCATTATCAAATTTCTACTGTGGGTCAATTGATGTCACTTTTCATGGTGGCTGCCTGTAATTTTTGTAAATGTTTGGACTCCAAGTTGGGTCTCGTTCATGCGTGTTGTGTGAATTTAGCAGGGCTCTCAATCACCACGTCAACACCTGTTACTCATCCACCTGTTACTGATCAATGTTTAAGCTAGAAATGCTGGTCCAAGCCCTGTCCCATGCATATATACTGCACAATTGTACAATGTGTGCTCTGGGTCAATTACATAGTAACATAGTTTTGAAGGCTGAAGGAAGATCTTATTTCCATCTAGTTCAGCCCATTTTTAGTGCAGCTGTTCTGCATTGTTGATCCTGGGGAAGGCAAAAAACCCACAGAGTAGAAGCCAATTTTCTCCATAGGGAAAAAATTCCTTCCCGACTCCTAAGCTGGGTCAACCATCTACCTCTAATATTATGTTATTCGTAACCTTCTATATTGTTACTCACAAGAAAAGCCTCCATTCCTTTCTTAAATTCATTCAGTGAGTTGGCCATCACCACTTCCTCAGGAAGAGAATTCCAGAGCCTCACTGCTCTTACCGTGAAGAACCCTCTTCTATGCTGGTGCAGGAATTGTCTATCCTCCAAACGAAGAGAATGCCCCCTTGTTCTTGTCACAGTCCTTGGTACAAACAGTTCATTGGAGAGATCTCTGTATTGCCCTCTGATATACTTCTACATATATATTAGGTCTCCCCTAAGTCTTCTCTTTTCTAGAGTAAATAGACCTAATTTTGATAACCTTTCTGGGTATTGTAGTGAACCAATTCCATTTATCATTTTAGTAGCCCGCCTTTGAATCATTTCAAGTTCAGTAATGTCTTTCTTGAGCACCGGCGTCCAAAATTGGAGACAAAACTCCAAGTGTGGTCTGACAAGTGATTCGTACAGAGGGAAAATTATGTTTTCATCTCGTGTCCCCAGACTTCTTCTAATGCATCCCATGGACCCTATTTGCTTTGGTGGCAGCTGCCTGACACTGGGCACTCCAATTTAGCTTCTTATTGACTAAGATGCCTAAGTCTTTTTCCATGTCTGATTTCCCATTTAGTAAGTAATTGTAGCATCTGTTTCTCCTTCCCATGTGCATAACCTTACACTTATCTGTGTTAAACCTCATTTGCCATTTTTCAGCCCAATTCTCCAATTTACTCAAATCTGTCTGTAGTTGTAAACTGTCCTCCTTTGTGTTAACTACCTTGCATAGTTTTGTATCATCTGCAAATACTGATATTTTACTATGTAAGCCATCTACTAGATCATCAATAAATATATTAAATAGTAGGGGGCCCAATACAGAACCCTGTGGTACCCCACTAGTAACCCTGGCCCAATAACCACTCTTTGTTTTCTATCACTAAGCCAGCTACCTACCCATCTACACACATTTTCCCCTAGCCCAAGCTTTCTCATCTTACTTACCAATCTTTTATGTGGGACAGTGTCAAATGCTTTAGAGAAGTCGAGATAAATGACATCCAATGATTCTCCTTGGTCCATTTGAGAGCTTACATCCTCATAGAAGCTGATCAGGTTAGTTTGACAGGAGCGATCCTTCATAAATCCATGTTGCTATGGAGTTAAACATTTATTAACATTGAGATATTCCATAATGGTATCCCTTAGAAACCCTTCAAAAATTTTACCCACAACAGATGTTAAGCTTACCGGCCTATAGTTTTCAGGTTCCCTTTTACACTCCTTTTTGAATATTGGTACCACATTTGCTTGCCGCCAATCAAAGGGAACAGACCCTGTTTCTATAGAGTTTTTAAATATAAGGAATAGAGGCCTGTCTATCACATTACTTAACTCCCTTAATACCCAAGGGTGAATGCCATCAGGGCCTGGTGATTTGTCAATTTTAATCTTACTAAGGCGGTTCTGCACTTCTTCCTGGGTTAGGCAGGTAATACTTAATGGGGAGATTACATTATCACTCTGCAATTCCCCTGGCAAATCCTTTTCCTGTGTGAACACTGTTGAGAAAAAAAAGTATTTAAATCATTTGCTTTTCCCACATCGCTCTCTATGATTTCACCCTCATTGTTCTTTAAAGGGCCGACACCATCAATTTTAATCATTTTACTGTTTATATAATTAAAGAATAGTTTGGGGTTTGTTTAACTTTCCTTAGCAATGAGTCTCTCAGTTTCCACTTTTGCTAAATGTATTTGTTTTTACACATTTTATTTTTTTCTCTAGAACTTTTTAATGCTTCTTCATTGCCTTCTTGTTTTAGCTTCTTAAATGCCTTGTTCTTGTTCTTTATTGCCTTTTTTACATCCTTAATTAGCCACATTGGTGTTCTCCTGTTCCTAGACCTTTTATTTCTGTACGGTATGGCTAGCTCGCAGTGGGTGTGTAAAAACTGATTTAAATATTTCCCATTTATTTTCTGTGCTCCTAGTTTTGAGGACATTGTCCCAATCAATTCGGCGAAGGTCCTCTCTAAGCTGATCAAACTTTGCTTTCCTGAAATTCAGCATTGTTGTAACCCCCTTCCAGGGCACCTTACTGAAGGACAAGTGGAATTGTATTATATTGTGGTCACTGTTCCCTAGGTGCCCATCGACTCGTACTTCTGTTATTCTATCTGGCCTGTTGCTTAAAATTAAGTCCAGAAGGGCTGTCCCTCTAGTTGGGCCCTGCACAAGTTGTGACAGATAATTATCCTTGGTCACTGACAGAAATTGATTTCCTTTCTGAGATACGCAGGTTTCAGTTTCCCAGTCTATGTCGGGGTAGTTGAAGTCGCCCATAATAATCACCTCATTGTGATTTGCTGCTTTGTCTATTTGTTTCAATAATACATTTTCAGTGGTTTCTGTTATATTTGGTGGCTTATAACAAACCCTTATGAGGATTTTATTACTTTTCTCTCCTTGTATCTCCACCCATAGAGACTCCACCTCTTCATTTCCCTATTGTATATCTTCTCTTAGTGTGGGCTTTAAAGTGGACTTTATATATAGACAGACTCCACCCACTTTCCTTTTTTTATTATCTCGCCTAAACAAATCATATCCTTGCAAGTTAGCCGCCCAGTCATAGCTGTCGTCTAACCATGTCTCAGTTATTTCTACTATGTCGTATTTTTCCTCATACATTACCAACTCCAGATCTTCAATCTTATTGGTCAGGCTTCTTGCGTTGGTCAGCATGCAGGAAAGAAGTTTTCCTTCCTTTTTCTTAGCTTCCTTCTGAGTACCCTGTCTTGGGTCCTCTATACCACATCTAGTATCCTTGATTAGTTTGTCCTTCTGCTGCATGTTCTTGTCTGCTGTTTTTCCTCCCATCCCCTCTTCTTCTAGTTTAAAACCCTCCTGATGAGTGTGGCAAGTCTTCTGGCGAATGTGTGTTTCCCAGGTTTTGTGAGGTGTATCCGGTCTCTTGCGAGAAGTCCATCGTAGAGATAATTCACGCCATGGTCCAAGAATCCAAATCCTTGCTGCATGCACCACCGTCGTAGCCAGTTGTTCACCTCTAGTATCCTATACCATCTTCTGATGCCATGACCATCGACTGGGAGGATTGATGAGAAAACAACCTGTACGTTCCGTTCCTTTATTTTCTTCCCCAGAATTTCAAAGTCTTCGCAGATAGTTGGTAGGTCATTTCTTGTCGTGTCGTTTGTGCCTACATGTATCAGAAGGAAAGGGTAGTCGTCCTTGAATTTGAGGATAGTTGGTATCCTGTTGGCCACATCCTTGATTTTTGCTCCTGGGAGGCAGCATACTTCTCGTGCGGTTATGTCCGGCTTGCAGATAGTTGCCTCTGTGCCTCTTAGTAGTGAGTCGCCCATAACTACCACTCTTCTTTTCTTTCCGGATGCACTGCTTGTTGCTCGTGAGTGTTTTTGAGTGTCTTTTGTTTCCGCTTTTGCTGACAGAGTAACTTCTTTTGTTGATAGTGTGTCTTCTCTTGTAGATACGGTATCATCCTGAGCTGTGCCATTTTCGTTCTCCAGCATAAGGGCTTCATATTGGTTGCTAAACTGTGTGGGTTGTGATAACCACTTGATCCGTTTGCTTCTTTTCGTCACATGGCTCCACTTTTCAGGCTCTGTATGTGCTCTGAAGCTTTTCTCACTTTCCATATCCTGAATGGTTGCTTCTGCTTCCTCCAAGAAGTCCTCATGTTCTTTACTTACCTTCAATGTTGCTATTCTTTCTTCCAGTCCCTGCACCTTTTCCTTTAAGAGGGCAACAAGTTTGCACTTCTGACAGGTAAAGTTGAGTTTTTGGGCCAGCAGATCCGTAAACATATATCATGTGTTGCAGGTGAGCATGTGGATTTTCTTCTCTTCCATATTGCGCAGTTTTGAGATGTCCTCAAACAGCGAGTCCTGTCAAGTCCCAGCGATCGATCAGCTTAAGGCGACTCTTCTCCTCTTCCCAGAATGCACCGGAAATATGCAGATGAGCTTCCTGCTTCTCCTATCCCTGGTTTTGCGATGTCCTCAAGCAGCGAGACCTGGCAAGTCCCAGCGATCGATCAGCTTAAGGCGACTCTTCTCCTCTTCCCAGAATGCACCGGAAATATGCAGATTGATGCAACTTTTCCTAATGTCTGTACCTAATTTGAGCTCTTTGGGAAGCTTTTTGCCCCCCTTAAGGTCTGTATATGTTTGGTTTTGCCTCTCATTGAATTTAATGCGGTTCGGGTATGCTTGACGAACCGTTCGCGAACATCAGGACATTCGCCGAGCCGAACCAAATCAAACCTTGAAAGGTTCATTCATCTATACTCCTAAGGAACCAGAGGGGTAGCTGCAATACAAATCCAACAAAGGTAATGGAAAGCATTCAGGGAGACAGGAGAACTCAGGGTGAGAATCTAAAACATGTTCACAAATGATAGACAGGGATAAATGAGGAAAACCAAAAAACAAACAGAATAAACAAAGTTTCCCAGACACCCATATGTGGAGAAGAAGGAAAAAGTGCTGGGGAGGAAAACCCACAGATTTGCATAAAAAAAGCATCTCAAAATACCAATTTATATAGAAGAATATCCAGTAAATGACTTGAATGAAAGGTGAACATTAGTGTTGAGCGATACCATCCGATATTGAGAAATATCGGATCGGATTGGATCGGCCGATACCCAATAAGTATCGGGTATCGCCGATTCCGATACCGGAAGTCCCATTCAAGTTAGTGGGGCAGAAATATTGGAATTAAAAATAAACCCTTTTTTTACTTGTACATCCAGTTCGGGAGGGGGAAGAGTGTGGGCGGTGCGTGGGCGGACACTGTGCGTGTCTGTGTGTAGGCGGGGTCTGTACGGGCCTCTCGGGGGTCTGTGCGGGCCTGCCGGGGGTCTGTGCGGGCCTGCCGGGGGTCTGTACAGGCCTGCCGGGGGTCTGTGTGGACTGCCGGGGGTCTGTGCCGGCTGCCGGGGATCTGTGCGGACTGCCGGGGGTCTGGTTGGGCCTGCCGGGGGTCTGTGCCGGCTGCCAGGGGTCTGTGCAGACTGCCGGGGGTCTGTGCGGGTCTGCCGGGGGTCTGTACGGGCCTGCCAGGGGTCTGTGCCGGCTGCCGGGGGTCTGTGTGGACTTCTGGGGGTCTGTGCGGGCCTGCCGGGGGTTGTGTGTGTGTTCAGGCATTGTCCAATGGGACTACAAGTCCCATCTGGCGATGCCTGCTACAATGACAGTGATTGACACATTAGCCAATGATGGGACAGTAGTAGTCCCATCATCCGGCTAATGTGTTGAATGTAAAAAAATATATATATACATACTACATATATACAACATTCATACAACATACATACATACTACATACTACATACATACTACATATATACTACATTCATACAGCATACATACATACTACATATATACAACATTCATACAACATACATACTACATATATACAACATTCATACAGCATACATATATACTACATATATACAACATTCATACAACATACATACATACTACATACATACTACATATATACTACATACATACATAGTACATACTACATATATACTACATTCATACAACATACATACATACTACATATATACAACATTCATACAACATACATACATACTACATACATACTACATATATACTACATACATACATACATAGTACATACTACATATATACTACATTCATACAACATACATACTACATACATACTTCATATATACTACATTCATACAACATACATACATGCATACTACATACATACTTCATATAGATTCAAGATTCAAAGAAGCTTTATTGGCAGGACTAAATACACATTAGTTTTGCCAAAGCAAGTGTACAGAAGGGAATAGGGATAGGGACTGTAGGGATGTTGGGTAGGGGCTGTAGGAAAGGTGGATGGGGCAGATCCAGGATGGGGCTATAGAAGTCCATGGCATAGGGAAGGTGGATGGGGGCAGATCCAGGATGAGGCTATAGAAGTCCATGGCATAGGGAAGGTGGATGGGGGGTTGGGGCATATCCAGGGTGGGGGCCATAGAAGTCCATGGCATATCATAGTTCTCTTTCTCGCAGTCTATGACATTCGCTCACATATTGCGCTGCTATCTCCACTGCTCTCTCTTTCTCTGTTCTTCCCCCAGCAGGATATATGTTTTCTCTTCCTCCTTCATGGTGGTGAAATCCGGGAAGAGATGTGAGAGTCTCCTGAAGTCAGTGTCCCTCACTGCTGAGTACTTGGAGCAGTGTAGCAGGAAGTGGGTCTCATCCTCCAGGGCCTCCTGGTCACAGTGTTGGCACAGTCTTTCCTCCCTGGGCTTGTAGCTCTGCCTGTGTCGGCCGGATTCGATGGCCAGACTGTGGGCACTGAGTCTATACTGGCTCAGGATATATATAGATATATATATATATATATATATATATATTCATACAACATACATACATACATACTACATACTACATACATACTTCATATATACTACATTCATACAACATACATACATACTACATACATACTACATATATACTACATTCATACAACATACATACATAGTACATACTACATATATACTACATTCATACAACATACATACATACATACTACATACTACATACTACATACATACTTCATATATACTACATTCATACAACATACATGCATGCATACTACATACATACTACATATATACTAGATTCATGCAACATACATACAAACATAGTACATACTACATACATACAACATGCTACAGACATACAAAATACATACTACATACATACTACATACAATACATTCATACATTCATACAATACATACATATAGACATTCAGTACATACCACATAGAGTACATACTCACCATCACTTGTCACTTTGATCCCCGAAGCCAGTGTCATCTATAAAAAATATGAAAATAACAAACAAGCGATATACTCCCTGATCCACAGAAATCCACGAGTGTCCCACGACGATCTCCCGTGGAGAACAGCAGCATCAGCTGATGCGACCGCTCTCTAGGGGCCCCAGGAATCCAATGACGGGAGGTAGGTATCCTTCCGCACTGTATTCCTCCACCACTGTAAAAAAATAGTCCCTAGTCTCACTTTCGGCATTGCTGTGTGAGAAAGTTCCCACGCAGCTTTTGCCATAAAGTGAGACCAGTGAACTATAGTAACCTCTCAGTGATGCAGTGCAGAAGATCGTCGTGGGACACTCGTGGATTTCTGCGGATCAGGGAGTATATTGCTTGTTTGTTTTTTTCATATTTTTCACAGTGAGATGACACTGACTTCGGGGAACAAAGTGACAAGTGATGGTGAGTATGTACTCTATGTTATATGTACTGTATGTATATATGTATGTCTTGTATGAATGTATGAATGTAATGTATGTAGTAGGTATGTAGTATATAGGTAGTATGTATGTTGTATGTCTGTAGCATGTTGTATGCATGTTGTATGTATGTAGTATGTACTATGTATGTATGTTGTATGAATGTAGTATATATGTAGTATGTATGTAGTATGTAGTATGCATGTATGTTGTATGAATGTTGTATATATGTAGTATGCATTGTTGTATATATGTAGTATATATGTATGCTGTATGAATGTAGTATATATGAAGTATGTATGTAGTATGTAGTATGTATGTATGTTGTATGAATGTTGTATATATGTAGTATGTATATATATATATTTTTTACATTCAACACATTAGCCGGATGATGGGACTACTACTGTCCCATCATTGGCTAATGTGTCAATCACTGTCATTGTAGCAGGCATAGCCCGATGGGACTTGTAGTCCCATCGGACGATGCCTGCACACACACACAACCCCCGGCAGGCCTGTACAGACCCCCGGCAGTCCGCACAGACCCCCAGCAGGCCGTGCAGATCCCCGGCAGTCCGCACAGACCCCCGGCAGCTGGCACAGACCCCCGGCAGGCCCGCACAGACCCCCGGCAGTCCGCACAGACCCCCGGCAGTCCGCACAGACCCCAGGCAGGCCCATACAGACCCCCGGCAGGCCCGCACAGACCCCCGGCAGGCCCACACAGGCCGCGCATCATGATGCACACAGACCGCGCATCTTGATGACATCATTTCAGCAGCCAATCACAGCCACAACAGTGGCTCATTGCATTATGGGAACTTCCGATTCCGGTATTCAATATTGTAAAAATATCGGTACTCGGTATCGGAATTCCCATACAGCGAATATCGGCCGATACCCTATATTTGCAGTATCAGAATGCTCAACACTAGTGAACATATAAAGCTCATACCAAAATGCAATAGGATAGAGGCAAAAAGGGAACTGGAAAACACCTGAAGAGAAGCCAGCCAAGAAAGGAACAAAAGACAAAAGAAGCCATCAGCCTTTGGACAGAGACAAAAAAGACTGTAGCCCAGCAAAGAGGGAAACCGATCATGCAGCAAAAGTTCACTGGCTTAAATCCTGAAACCGAGCCATGACAGCAATCGTGCCACTTATTATAAAATAATATTAGCAGGTTAAACTCATGGCCTATAAATAGGTGTTTCATTATCACACATGAAACATCTCAAGATGAGAAAACAAGTGAGCTGTCTTAAGACCTTTGCAACCTTATTGTTGCAAAACATACTAATAGCATTGGTTACAGACAAATTTCTAAAGAATTGAAGGATCCAGTGAGCATGGTTTTTGCCATAATCCAGAAGTGGAAAGAAAATATTTTCACCTTAAACTGGCCATGACAGGATTTCAAAGAGAGGAGTGAAAGGAATTATTAGAAGAGTTGTCCAAGAGGTAGATACCACCTGTGGAGAGCTATAGAAAGACCTAGAATCACCAGGTGCATTTGTTTCAAAGAAAACTATATGTAAGTCACTCAAACTTCACAGCTTGTTTGAACGCTCACCATATAAGACCCCACTGCTGAACAAAAAGCGTGTTCAAGCACTTTTACCTTGAGAATATTACAGAATAATAGAATTGTAGAATGTTAGAATTGTAAGGGACCTCAAGGCTCATAGTGTCCAACCCCTTGCTCCCTAAACCATCTCAGACAGATGTTCAGCCTATGTTTGAAGACTACCATTGAAGGAAAATTCATCATAGAATCTTAGAATAGAATCATAGAATCGTAGAGTTGGAAGGGACCTCCTGGGCAATCTGGTCCAACCCCCTGCTCAAAGCAGGATTCGCTAAATCATCCCATTTCTTGGCAGCCTGTTCCACTCATTGATCACCCTCACTGTCAAAAAGTTTTTTCTAATATCTAATCTGTATCTTATTCCTTTCAGTTTTGATCCATTGCATCTGGTGCTTCCGCGTACAAATGAGAATAATGATGATCCTTCTACACTGTGAGATCCCTTCAGAAATTTGTAGAAAGCTATTACGTCTCCTCTTAGCCTTCAGTTTTGAAAGGTAAAAATTCCCAGATCCTTTAACCATTCCTTGTAGGACATACCTTGCAGTCCGCTCACCATCCTAGTAGCTTTTCTCTGAATGTCCTCCAGTTTTTCAATGTCTTTTTTAAAATGTGGTGCCCATAACTGGACACAGTGTTCCAAATGAGGTCTGACCAAGGAGTAGTAGATGGGGATAATTACTTCATGTGATCTACACTCTATACTTCTCTTAATACATCCTAGAACTGTGTTTGCCTGTTTTGCTGTTGCATCACACTGTTTACTCATGTGCTGTCTGTGATCTCTTAGTATACCCAAGTCTTTTTCACACAAGCTGTAGCTTAGATCTATTCCTCCCATTCTATAGATTTATTTTTCATTTTTATTGTCCAGATGTAGAATCTTGCATTTCTCCCTATTAAATATCATTCTATTAGTATGCTCTACCCCAAGAAATTAGGACTAACCACAATTTGCATAGTTTTAGGCGATCCCTCAAAACACATTTGTTCAGAGCGGCTTATCACGTTTACTAATCAAAGTCATTCTATGTGTAAGTGTGCGTGTGTAGCCCATTCACTACCTCCATCCATCCTTCACTCCCTCAAGATGGCTGGACCTTCATTGTAAATATATAATTGTAAATACAGACCTGTACTTTGTATCTCCCTCACCTCATGGTAGATTGTAAGCTCTCACGAGCAGGGTCATCTTATTTCGTCTTATTTTGCTTTAATTATTGTATTGTTAACGTTGTTACTTATGACTTGTGTTTAGAAACCGTTAAACTGTAAAGTGCTGCGGAATATGTTGGCGCTATATAAAGATTATTATTATTATTATTAGTAGTAGTAGTAGCTGCCCATTGTTCAAGCTTATCTAGATCCTCTGAATCCTTCCTCTGTCTTCTCTAGTGTTAGGCTGGTTTCACATTTGCGTTTTTTTGCGCTGGAAAAAAACGCATACGTGCGCATGCGTTTTTTCCCCTATATTTAACATGGGTGCGCATACCTGCGCGCTGGTAAGCGCAGGTATGCGATTTTCATGCGCTGCGTTTTTTTGGGGTGTGCGTTTGTATTTTCCAGACGCAGCATGTTGCATTTTTTGGCCCTGCAAAAAAGCGCATGCGCACATATGCGCACGTTTTGCGCTAAAATTGGCCATTATAGCCTATGGATGCGCATATGTGCGCACTGGCATGCTCATGTATGCGTTTTTTTGCACATGCGGGGTTTTTTTTACCATTAGTTTAG
This sequence comes from Dendrobates tinctorius, assembly GCF_039654945.1. NCBI lineage: Eukaryota > Metazoa > Chordata > Amphibia > Anura > Dendrobatidae > Dendrobates > Dendrobates tinctorius. The sequence goes on along the minus strand of NW_027361752.1, from coordinate 35,454,476 downwards.
ACAATGGAATTTAGGGGTTTGGGTAAAGTTAGGGTTAGTTAAGGGGGTTTAGGGTTAGGGTTAGGGTCAGGGTTAGGGTTAGGGTTAGGGTCAGGGTTAGGGTTAAGTATGGTTTGGTTAAGGGTTAGGGTCAGGGTTAGGGTTAAGTATGGTTTGGTTAAGGGTTAGGGTCAGGGTTAGGGTTAAGTATGGTTTGGTTAAGGGTTAGGGTCAGGGTTAGGGTTAGGGTTAGGGTCAGGGTTAGGGTTAAGTATGGTTTGGTTAAGGGTTAGGGTCAGGGTTAGGGTTAGGGTTAGGGTTAGGGTTAGGGTCAGGGTTAGGGTCAGGGTTAGGGTTAAGTATGGTTTGGTTAAGGGTTAGGGTCAGGGTTAGGGTTAGGGTTAGGGTTAGGGTTAGGGTCAGGGTTAGGGTCAGGGTTAGGGTTAAGTATGGTTTGGTTAAGGGTTAGGGTCAGGGTTAGGGTCAGGGTTAGGGTTAAGTATGGTTTGGTTAAGGGTTAGGGTCAGGGTGAGGGTTAGGGTTAGGGTTAGGGTTAAGTATGGTTTGGTTAAGGGTTAGGGTCAGGGTTAGGGTTAGGGTTAGGGTCAGGGTTAGGGTTAAGTATGGTTTGGTTAAGGGTTAGGGTCAGGGTTAGGGTTAGGGTTAGGGTCAGGGTTAGGGTCAGGGTTAGGGTTAAGTATGGTTTGGTTAAGGGTTAGGGTCAGGGTTAGGGTCAGGGTTAGGGTTAAGTATGGTTTGGTTAAGGGTTAGGGTCAGGGTGAGGGTTAGGGTTAGGGTTAGGGTCAGGGTTAGGGTTAGGGTTAGGGTCAGGGTTAAGGTCAGGGTTAGGGTTAGTTAGGGTTTAGGGTTTGGGTTAGGGTTAAGTATGGTTTGGTTAAGGGTTAGGGTCAGGGTTAGGGTCAGGGTTAGGGTTAAGTATGGTTTGGTTAAGGGTTAGGGTCAGGGTGAGGGTTAGGGTTAGGGTCAGGGTTAGGGTTAGGGTTAGGGTCAGGGTTAAGGTCAGGGTTAGGGTTAGTTAGGGTTTGGGTTAGGGTTAAGTATGGTTTGGTTAAGGGTTAGGGTCAGGGTTAGGGTTAGGGTTAGGGTCAGGGTTAGGGTTAAGGGTTAGGGTCAGGGTTAGGGTTAGTAAAGTCATGGTTTGGGTTAGTGTGAGGGGCCACCTAATGTTGGAAAAAAACGCAAACGCGGTAAAAACGCACTAAAAACGCATACAAACGCATAAAAACGCTGCGTTTTTTTCATGCATGCTCATAAAAATGCTTGAAAAAAACGCAGCAGTTGTATGCTTTTGTATGCGTTTTTTCAATGCGTTTTTTTGCGGGAAAAACGCGCTGCAAAAAAAAGCAAGTGTGAAACTAGCCTTAGCTATGCCTCCTACTTTAGCATTGTCTGCAAATTTGATTATATTACCTTCAGTTCCCTTATCTAGATCATTTCTAAAAATGTTGAACAACACTGGGGCAAAGACAGAGCCTTGTGGTACCCTAATTTAAATACTTTTCCAACTGGATGTGCAACCATTTATTACCACTCTTTGGGTATGATCACTGAGTCAGTTATGAATCCACCTGATTGTAGCCTTGTCAATCCCATACTTGGTAATTTTTTTTTTAATAAGAATAGTATGATTTTGTACAAAGTATTAAATACATTTCAGTAAGAGTGTTCAATACCTTTTCCCTGTGACATTTATTATTACGCATAGCTTAATTTATGGACATTTATTGTTTGATTTCTTTGCCTGTGGTGATTGGATGGGTTATTAATAGAGTTGAGCGATACCGTCCGATACTTCAAAGTATCGTATCGGATGGTATCGGCCGATCTTTAAAAAAAGTATCGGTATCGCCGATTCCGATACCGGAAGTCCCATTCAAGTCTATGGGACTTCCGGTATCGGAATAAGAAAAACCCTTTCCTGCCCTTGTACAGCCTCTCTGGGGTCTGTACGGGCCTTTCGGGGGGCTGTGCCGGCCTGCCAGGGGGTCTGTGCAGGCTCCGGTGGTCTGTGCCGGCCTGCCGGTGGTCTGTGCAGGCTCCGGGGGGCTGTGCCGGCCTGCCGGGGGGCTGTGCCGGCCTGCCGGTGGTCTGTGCAGGCTCCGGGGGGCTGTGCCGGCCTGCCGGGGGGCTGTGCCGGCCTGCCGGGGGGCTGTGCAGGCTCCGGGGGGCTGTGCCGGCCTGCCGGGGGGCTGTGCCGGCCTGCCGGGGGGCTGTGCCGGCCTGCCGGTGGTCTGTGCAGGCTCCGGGGGTCTGTGCAGGCATCGTCCGATGGGACTACAAGTCCCATCGGGCGATGCCTGCTACCATGACAGTGATTGACACATTAGCCAATGATGGGACAGTAGTAGTCCCATCATCCGGCTAATGTGTTGAATGTAAAAAAAAAAAAAAAAAAAATTACATGCTACATACATACAACATGCATACTACATACATGCTACATTCATACTACATAAATACTACATGCAACATACATACTACATATATACTACATGCATGCTACATACATACTGCATGCTACATACATACCACATATATACTACATACATACTACATGCATGCTACATGCATGCTACATGCTACATACATAACACATATATACTACATGCATGCTACATACATACTACATACTACATATATACTACATGCATGCTACATACATACTGCATGCTACATGCATGCTACATACATACTACATACATACTACATATATACTACATGCATGCTACATACATACTACATGCTACATACATACTACATATATACTACATGCATGCTACATACATACTACATGCTACATACATACTACATATATACTACATGCATGCTACATACATACTACATGCTACATACATACTACATGCATGCTACATGCTACATACATACTACATATATACTACATGCATGCTACATACATACTACATGCATGCTACATACATACTACATGCTACATACATACCACATATATACTACATACATACAATACATTCATACAATACATACATAGACATACAGTACATATAACATAGAGTAACATACTTACCAATACTTGTCACATTGTTCCCCGAAGCCATTGTCTTTTCCAGGATAAATATTAACATAACAAACCACAAAAATACTCACCCACGATCCGAAGCAGTCCACGAGTGTGTCCCACGACGATCTTGGGTAGAGAACGGCAGCATCAGATGATGCTGCCGTTCTCTACGGGCTGCAGGAATCCAATGACGGAAGGTAGGTATCCTTCCGCACTGTATTCCTCCGCCACTTAAAAAAAAAAAGTCCCTAGTCTCACTTTATGCCATTGCTGTGTGGGAATTTCCCACACAGCAATGGCATAAAGTGAGACTAGGGACTTTTTTTTTTTAAGTGGCGGAGGAATACAGTGCGGAAGGATACCTACCTTCCGTCATTGGATTCCTGCAGCCCGTAGAGAACGGCAGCATCATCTGATGCTGCCGTTCTCTACCCAAGATCGTCGTGGGACACACTCGTGGACTGCTTCGGATCGTGGGTGAGTATTTTTGTGGTTTGTTATGTTAATATTTATCCCGGAAAAGACAATGGCTTCGGGGAACAATGTGACAAGTATTGGTAAGTATGTTACTCTATGTTATATGTACTGTATGTCTATGTATGTATTGTATGAATGTATTGTATGTATGTAGTATATATGTGGTATGTATGTAGCATGTAGTATGTATGTAGCATGCATGTAGTATGTATGTAGCATGCATGTAGTATGTATGTAGCATGCATGTAGTATGTATGTAGCATGCATGTAGTATGTATGTAGCATGCATGTAGTATGTATGTAGTATGTATGTAGCATGTATGTAGTATGTATGTAGTATATATGTAGTATGTATGTAGCATGTAGTATGTATGTAGCATGCATGTAGTATATATGTAGTATGTATGTAGCATGCATGTAGTATGTATGTAGTATGTATGTAGCATGCAGTATGTATGTAGCATGTATGTAGTATATATGTAGTATGTATGTAGTATATATGTAGTATGTATGTAGTATATATGTAGTATGTATGTAGCATGCATGTAGTATGTATGTAGTATGTATGTAGCATGCAGTATGTATGTAGCATGTATGTAGTATGTATGTAGCATGCATGTAGTATGTATGTAGTATGTATGTAGCATGCAGTATGTATGTATGTAGCATGCATGTAGTATGTATGTAGCATGCATGTAGTATGTATGTAGCATGCATGTAGTATGTATGTAGTATTTTTTTTTTTTTTTTTTTTTTTAACATTTAACACATTAGCCGGATGATGGGACTACTACTGTCCCATCATTGGCTAATGTGTCAATCACTGTCATGGTAGCAGGCATCGCCCGATGGGACTTGTAGTCCCATCGGACGATGCTTGCACAGACCCCCGGACATCAGCACAGCCCCCCGGCAGGCCGGCACAGCCCCCCGGCAGGCCGGTACAGACCCCCACAGGGTGCACAGACCACCGGCAGGCCGGCACAGCCCCCCGGCAGGCCGGTACAGACCCCGGGCAGTCCACACAGCCCCCCGGCAGGCCGGCACAGCCCCCCGGCAGGCCGGCAGAGACCCCCGGAAGGCCCGAAATGAAGGCGCATCATGATGCGCACACACCGCGCATCATGATGACGTCAGGCCGTCAATCAACTGAACTTCCGATTCCGATGCCGAATTCCGATATTGAAAAAATATCGGAAGTCGGTATCGGAATTCCGATACAGCAAGTATCGGCCGATACCCGATACTTGCGGTATCGGAATGCTCAACACTAGTTATTAACGACATCTGGTGAGAACTTCATGTCAATAGCACTTCTAAAAATATATTTACTTAGAAAATTGGTGACCTCTACTCATTCATCTGCTGTACCCCTAGTATCAATGTCACTCAGTAATGCAAGTCCTCAGGTTTTTCATCAACTGTAATGTAGGCACAAAAAAATCTAAAAATTGTCTTCCAGCTTTTCCATTGCGGAAACCACTTTCAAATGCATGAAATTAATATTGTCAGATTTCAAGAAGATTTCAGAGCAGAAACAGTGCTGAAATCTACAGCAAATCTGATGTGAGAGTGTACCATTAGAATACCCTGACATATTTTAATCCGGGAAGTGGGGTAATTCACAAGAAATGAAAGATGCTAAAAAATATTACTAGCGTTTAAGAATAAAATTATTAATATTGAGTTTTATTACTATTTACATCTCACTATTATTTGTTGCCAACAGCGTTAGTTTGTGTTCCAGTGAAGATTGTGATCGAATTTTCTTCTGGCAGCCATATACAGCATAGCAAATGTTAATTCCACTTGTTTCTAAATTAACCCACAAGTATATTTTTCCAGTGTGGAGGAAACCTGAGCACCAGGAAGAAATTACACAAACAAAGGAAAAACTCTGAACAGATGTTGACCTGGATACAAACCCAAAACCCTGTGGCGCAGTTCAAGAGTTAAAACGTAAATGTAGACATATTGTCCACATGATACTGAGATCTCTCATTCAGGATTTATGTTTTCTAGCGATAGGGAAACCCATATTCCCGGATTGGACTACTTGGAAAACAAACAAACTGTTGACTTAAGGGAAGTACTGTATACAGACTTTCCATGGTGATTAAGGCTATATTGATGTATATCAGATATATTGTCCACCCTTCTATTTGCACAAATTTAATTAAGAGAATCTATCAGTAGGATCAACCCTCCTAATCCATATATATGGGCATGTATGTCATAGGAAGCTGAATAAAATGATACCCTGATATCTGCGATCAGATGTCTTATTCAAGAGGTCAAGTGACAAATGGTCCTGACCCAGGCATCAGTACTATCTAGAAGCACATGGAGAATTTATCCTGTTAATAAAGTATTAGTGTTCTAAAAAGTCGGTAGCATTTACCATCCATTCCACAAATAAGAGTAGCCCGGCACAACGAAACGAACCTTATGTTACGCTGCAGACGCAGGGGGCGAGAGTGGACCCACTGGGCCGTGACGCCGAGCACTCCCCGAGCAAGCGCACCAAGTGGACCGACCCCTATACAGGGACCGTTAGGTAACAGACTCGGGAAGTTCAAGCGCCACGGCAGCCAGGACCAGGGGTCGGCTCAGGAGGGTGAACCGATGATGAGGAACAGAGGAAGATCCGGAGAGGAACCAGGATGACCAGGGTCCAGAGGCTGAGGAAGAAGGAGAAGGACGGAGGAGAATGGCGGGGACCCAGAAAGAGGCGAACTGAAAAGGGAAGGAGACACAGGGGTTAGCAGGAGGCACAGGCCGGAGTATCAGAGGAACACTGGGGACACAGGCGGGAGACACAGGGGTTAGCAGGAGGCACAAGGTACAAGGGGTTAACTAGCGCGCAGCTTGCAAGGGGACAGCAGCAGAGAGCGCGGCCTAGACAACAAAGAGGTAACTCAATAGTCAGGCGCCTCCACTAAGGGAGGGCGGCCTGAAATACCTGGTGGTGGCCTCTGATAGGTCTGGAGGCCGGTCCGGGGCAGGTCACGCCAGGCAGGTGGCTGACGGCAGAGGCGTGCGGCTTATCCCTCCGGCGCGTGCGCAGAGGCACTGTGCGCGTGGCCGAGGGAAGTGGAGGAGAGCGTCGGGACGCTGGCCGCCGGAAAGCGAGGGGAGCGGAGGCGCGCGTCCAGGATGCGTCAGAGGAGCGAGTCGGGCCAGAAGCGGAAGCGGTGAGTATGGCAGCGGGAGCGGGAGTGGCGACACGGGGAGCGGTGCTAACAGTACCCCCTCTATTACACTCCTCTCCACTGCGTCTTGCTAAAAACCTCTTAAGAATGCGTGGGGCATTGATATTCTCCTGCGGCTCCCAAGATCTCTCCTCGGGACCAAAACCTTTCCAGTCGACCAAAAAAAAAGTTTTACCCCTAACTTTTTTTGAGGCCAGAATGTCTTTTACTTCAAAGACGTCATCAGACGTGACTGGAAGAGGAGAAAGGTTCGGGACCGGGTGAAACCGATTCAGGACAACTGGTTTAAGGAGAGAGACGTGGAAGGAGTTGGGAACCCGAAGCGACGCAGGCAACTCCAGTTTGTAAGATACGTTGTTAAGACGTTGGAGAATCTTGAAAGGCCCAATGTAGCGCGGTCCCAGCTTGTAAGAAGGGAGCTTTAGCCTAATGTACTTGGCTGAAAGCCAAACTTGTTGACCTGGGAGGTAGGTTGGGGCATCCAAGCGTCTTTTGTCAGTGTGCCTCTTCATGCGCTCCCCAGACCTCCGGAGGGCCTCCTTAGTTTCGGACCAGATCCTTGAGAACTCTTGGGTCAGGGAATCGGCTGCAGGCACACCGGAGGAACCGGACAAAGGTAGAGGGACACCAGGGTGCCTGCCAAAAACCACGAAAAATGGAGACTTGGCTGATGACTCGCTGGGATGGTTATTGTAGGAGAATTCTGCCCAGGGAAGTAGAAGGACCCAGTTGTCTTGATGAGCGTTAGAGAACTGCCATAAGTAGGACGCTAGCACCTGATTGACGCATTCAACCTGACCATTGGACTGGGGATGGTACGCGGGTGAAAAGTCCAGTCTTACATCCAGAAGTTTACACAAGGCCCTCTAAAATCGAGAGGTGAACTGTACACCTCGATCGGAAACAATATGCTGTGGAAAGCCGTGGAGGCGGAAGATGTGCTGGATAAAAATCTTCGCCAACTCTGGAGAGGAGGGCAGCGCAGGAAGAGGAACAAAATGGGCCATCTTGGAGAAGTGGTCGACCGCTACCAGGATAGTTGTAGATCCGGAAGAGTTAGGCAGATCCGTGATGAAATCCAAACCTATATGTTGCCATGGAACCGAGGGAATCGGGAGAGGAAGCAGAAGGCCGGCGGGTGGTCGCCTAGGAATCTTGACCTTGGCGCAAGAGGGACAGGAGGCCGTGAAGTCTTTCACATCCTGGCGGAGAGAGGGCCACCGATAAAAACGAGCGATGAGCTCAAATGTCTTCTTGACTCCGACATGTCCGGAAATTTTAGAGGAATGTCCCCAATGCAGTACCTTTTTTCTTTCAGAGTCAGGGACGCAGGTCTTGCCGGGAGGAGGAGTAATTAGTCTCACCGGGGCCACAGTGATGATCTTGGCGGGATCGATAATGTGAGTTGTTTCCTCTATCAGATCAGGAGACTGCAGAGACCGGGACAATGCGTCCGCCTTGATGTTTTTTGGCCCGGGACGGAAACGTAATTCAAAATCGAACTGTCCAAAGAAGAGGGACCACCTGGCCTGCCGAGGGTTAAGTCTCTGGGCTGACTGGAGATATGCAAGGTTTTTGTGGTCGGTAAAGATGGTAAATGGATGGACCGACCCTTCAAGAAGGTAACGCCACTCCTCTAGTGCCAACTTTATGGCCAACAGCTCGCGATCCCCGATGGCGTAGTTACACTCAGCCAGCGAGAAGGCCTTTGAAAAGAACCCGCAGGTAATCAGTCGGCCGGACGGGGACCTCTGTGAGAGCACTGCACCTGCTCCGGTGGAAGAGGCGTCTACCTCCAGGATGAATGGCTTATTAGCCTCGGGTCGGTGTAGAACAGGTGCAGTCGCGAAGGCTTGCTTCAAGCAGGAAAAGGTCTCTTCAGCCTCCGGGGGCCAGGAGGGGGAGTTGACGCTCTTGCGAGTGAGACTGGAGATGGGTTTGATGATGGACGAAAAATGTGGCACAAATTGACGGTAATAGTTTGCGAAGCCGAGGAACCTTTGAATCGCCTTGACCCCCACTGGGCGGGGCCATCGAAGAATAGCCGACAGTTTCTCAGGATCCATCTCCAGCCCAGAATCTGACACGATGTAGCCCAAGAAGGGCAAGGAAGACTGCTCAAAGAGACACTTCTCAAGCTTCGCGTAGAGGCGATTCTCCCGCAGACGTTGTAAGACCAGACGAACACTCCTCCTATGGGACGCAAGATGCAGGGAAAAAATAAGGATGTCGTCCAGATACACCACCACGCAGGAGTATAACAAGTCTCGGAAGATATCATTGACGAACTCCTGAAAGACCGCGGGAGCATTGCAGAGACCGAAGGGCATAACCAGGTATTCGTAATGCCCGTCCCGGGTGTTAAAGGCGGTCTTCCATTCGTCACCAGGGCGAATGCGGATGAGGTTGTAAGCCCTGCGTAGATCCAACTTCGAGAAGATGCGGGCTCCCCGCAGCCGGTCAAAGAGTTCAGGAATGAGAGGCAACGGATACTTGTTCTTCACAGTAATGTCGTTCAGGCCCCAGAAATCAATACAAGGACGGAGAGAACCGACTTTCTTCTTTACAAAGAAAAACCCGGCTCCGGCCGGGGAGGAAGATTTCCGTATGAACCCTCGAGCTAAATTCTCACGAATATACTCGGACATGGCCGTAGTCTCTGCAGGGGACAAGGGATAAATTCGCCCTCGGGGTGGGGTGGTCCCGGGTCGCAGGTCAATAGGGCAGTCATACGGGCGATGCGGGGGAAGAACCTCTGCCTCCTTCTTATCAAACACGTCAGAGAATGCCCAGTATGCGGCTGGTAGAGCCTCGGGACCCGGGGAAGCTGGTGGAGGTTTGGCCGGGCGGACAGACCCCAGGCACTTCTCTTGGCAGGGATGCCCCCAGCGGAGGACCTCACCGGAACACCAATCCAAGACAGGTTCATGTGTCCTAAGCCATGGAAGACCTAGCAGCACAGCATGGGAAAGGTTGGGAAGAACGTAGAAAGCGATCCGCTCCTGGTGCAAGGCCCCAATTTGCAGGCACACCTCCTCCGTAACCAGGACCACAGATTCTCGTAGGGGTCTTCCATCTACTGAGGCGATGACACGTGGAGTCTTCAGGGAGATCACGGGAATCTGATACTTCTTCACCTCCTTCAACCTAATGAAGTTCCTTGCCGCGCCCGAGTCCACATAGGCCACCTCCGAACCACATCTCTGACCCAAAACCAACTGAACCGAAAGGGTAAGGGGGTGAGAGGAGTGAGACACACCTAGATCGGCCTCTCTTACCTGCCCTAGGTGGAGGAGTTTCCCGGTCTCTCAGGACAGGAGCGTAGGAAGTGAGACGCGCTGCCGCAATACAGGCACAGACCCTCCATCAGTCTCTCCTTACGGCGCCGTTCTGCCAAGTTGACCCGATCCACCTGCATCGGCTCTGGCGCTGGACTGGAGGATGCCCCAGGGGGACGTGGGCTGGACGGCCTGTGAAAAGAAGCAGATGGTCTAAACGGTCTCCTATCCCTAGCAGTCTCCCTAGCGCGTTCCTGGAACCGGAGGTCGATGCGTGTGGCCAACAAAATTAAATCCTCCAAGGAGGTCGGGGTATCTCGCCCTGCCAGCTCATCTTTAATTTTGCCAGAGAGACCACGCCAGAAGGCCCCAACCAAAGCCTCGTTATTCCACCCCACCTCAGAGGCCAAGGTACGGAACCGGATGGTGTATTGTCCGACCGTAAGAGTGCCCTGGGTGAGGCAAAAAAGAGACTCCGTGGCGGAAGCCAACCGTCCGGGCTCGTCAAAGACCCTACGGAAAGTGTCAGTGAAGGTCTGGAGGCTGGAGACTACGGGATCGTCCCGCTCCCACAGGGGGTTTACCCAGGAGAGTGCCTCTCCCTCCAAATGGGAGACAATGAAGGCAACTTTGGCCCGGTCGGTGGGGTACTGTTGGGGCAGGTGTTCGAAGTGCAACCTGCACTGATTTAAGAAGCCTCTGCACAACTTGGGGTCGCCACCATACCGAGGCGTTCTACCAAGCCTGGGAGGCGGGGAGGGTCCGGGATCAGAACTGCAGGACGAATCGCGTCCGGCAGCCGACTGAAGGGAAAGCAGCCAATCGTCGACCGAAGCCATGTACAAAAGAATATGGGACTGGGTGTCCCGTTGTTGAACCAGCTCCTGCTGGAGGCTGGCCAGTTGGGAGGCGTTACCAGGGTCAGCGGCCTGCAAGGCCGACAAGCGGGAATCCATGGTCTTCATGAAAGACATAATACGGGTCTGGTTCTCCCTGAGGAAAACCAACTCTTTTTGGGCAGCGGCCCCGGCGGGGTCCATGGCCTGACTATACTGTTACGCTGCAGACGCAGGTGGCGAGAGTGGACCCACTGGGCCGTGACGCCGAGCACTCCCCGAGCGAGCGCACCAAGTGGACCGACCCCTATACAGGGACCGTTAGGGAACAGACTCGGGAAGTTCAAGCGCCACGGCAGCCAGGACCAGGGGTCGGCTCAGGAGGGTGAACCGATGATGAGGAACAGAGGAAGATCCGGAGAGGAACCAGGATGACCAGGGTCCAGAGGCTGAGGAAGAAGGAGAAGGACGGAGGAGAATGGCGGGGACCCAGAAAGAGGCGAACTGAAAAGGGAAGGAGACACAGGGGTTAGCAGGAGGCACAGGCCGGAGTATCAGAGGAACACTGGGGACACAGGCGGGAGACACAGGGGTTAGCAGGAGGCACAAGGTACAAGGGGTTAACTAGCGCGCAGCTTGCAAGGGGACAGCAGCAGAGAGCGCGGCCTAGACAACAGAGAGGTAACTCAATAGTCAGGCGCCTCCACTAAGGGAGGGCGGCCTGAAATTCCTGGTGGTGGCCTCTGATAGGTCTGGAGGCCGGTTCGGGGCAGGTCACGCCAGGCAGGTGGCTGACGGCAGAGGCGTGCGGCTTATCCCTCCGGCGCGTGCGCAGAGGCACAGTGCGCGTGGCCGAGGGAAGTGGAGGAGAGCGTCGGGACGCTGGCCGCCGGAAAGCGAAGGGAGCGGAGGCACGCATCCAGGATGCGTCAGAGGAGCGAGTCGGGCCAGAAGCGGAAGCGGTGAGTATGGCAGCGGGAGCGGGAGTGGCGACACGGGGAGCAGTGCTAACACCTTACCTTCTTCTACTCCTTGTTTTAAATTTGAGAAGACGGGCTGACTTAAGGGGATTTTACACATAGCGATATCGCTAGCAATATCGCTATAACGTCACCGATTTTGTGACGTTATAGTGATATTGCTAGCGATATCGCTAAGTGTGATACTTACCTCCGACCGGCTCCCCCGCTGTCTGTCGCTGATCGCGCGAGATCGGCCGGCTCCATTTCTCATCAGGCGCATCCTGCTGGGCTTCCTGTGGCGCCGAAGAGCGACGTGTGGAGGCGGGCGGGAGGACGTCAGGATCGCCGCATCTGAAAGGTAAGTATCGTCCGCTGTATCGCTGCTGCATCGCTGTGAGATCTGCCTGTGTGGCAGCTCACTAGCGATCATTTAGCGATGCACCAGCGATCCTGACCGGGTCGTACCGTGGTCGGGATCGCTGGTGCATCGCTAAATGTAAAAGGGCCTTTACAGTTTGAAATACAGGTTACCCTGCAAAATTTCATATCCTGGTACAGCAGGTACTCTACTTGTCCCCATAATATATAGTTACAGTTGAAACCAGAAGTTTACATACCCAATATAAAAAGACACATCTGCATGTTTTTCTCAATATCTGACATGAAATCAGAATAAACCTTTCCCATTTTAGGTCAATTAGGATTATCATATTTATTAATATTTGCCAAATGCCAGAATGAGAGAGAGAATGTTTTAGGATATTTTTTATTACTTACTACAAAGTAAAAGGTTTACATACATTTTATTAGTATTTTTTACCATTGCCCTTAAACTGAATGACTTGGGTAAAATGTTTGGGATCTCCTTCCACAAGCTTCTCACAATAGTTGTTTGGAATTTGGCCCCATTCCTCCTGACAAAACTGGTGTAACTAATCCAGTTTTGTAGGCGGCCTTTTCAGCTTTACCCATAAATTTTCAATAGGAGTGAGATCAGGGCTTTGTGATGGCCACTCCAAAACATTGACTTTGTAATCCTTAAGAAATTTTGTAATCATTATGGCAGTATGGGTACCGTTACACTAAGCGACGCACCAGCGATCCCAACAACGATACGACCTGGTCAGGATCGCTGGTGCGTCGCTAAATGATCGCTAGTAAGATGTCAAATAGTCAGATCTACTCAACAACGCAGCAACGATCTTGGCGGTCGTTGGGACCTGGTCACACAGCAGCGATTCTGACGACTCACGCCTGCGTCCATAATTTCTGAGTCACTAACGAGGTCGCTCGTTGGTGTCAAACACAGTGATGCATGCTGGCCAGCGGGACACCAGTGATCAAAAAATGGCCCAGGACATTCAAGCACGATCAGTGACATCGCAGCGGGGGCCTGGTCGCTGCTAAGTGTCACACGTAATGAGATCGCTGGCGAGATCGCTGTTGTGTCACAAAATCGATGACGCATCAGCGATCTCGCTAGTGATCTCGCTTAGCGTGAAGTAGAGTTGAGCGAAACAGTCAGTCATATTCAAAAGTCGCCGACTTTCGCTGAAGTCGGGTTTCATGAAAAGAAACCCGACCATAGCGTGAGGTCGGCCACGAGGTCGGCAACCAGAGAGCCAAAGTCGTGTTTCAAAAGATGCTTCCAGCGCCCTTTTTCAGCCAATGATGGAGGACGCACACTGTGGGCAACGCGATTACATAGGAATCGGTCACCACCATCTTTGAGAAGGGCATGCAAGTGATTGACTGGCTTTGTGTGGCGTCAAAGGGGCTATAAAAGGGCGTGAATGCTGACCGCCATCTTACTTATGCCGATCTTAGCATAGGGAGAGCTGCTGTTGCTGCTGATTCTGTAGGGAGAGCGTTAGGCAGGGAAGAAGAACCAAAAAACTGCTTCTGCTGTAAGCGATTTCCACTTACAATACAACACAACACTTTGTGTGCAGTGATAGGGGAGGCTCTATTTTTGTGCATCAGCTCTGTTGGTTATTAGGCTGCCTTATAAGGCTCTCTGATAGCTGCATTGCTGTTTGCACAATGCTGTGCAAACTGCTTTTTTAAAAGCAAAAATACTTTTCTTCCCCTTTTCTGCACAGTTACCAAGCGTTCATTTTTCTACCCTTTTGTGTGTGCACTGTGCAGCAGTCCTGCTTATTAGGCTGCCTGCGTCCATATTTGGACTGAGAGCATCATTGTCAGCGTCCTCAAATCTAAAGCGAAATCCAAAATCTCACCGATCCTATAGACACCCTCCACCTTGTCATACACCATCCAATTTCAGCCTGTTACATTGAGGTGTAATCTCTCCTGGGCCAGAGACAATAGTTCTGCGTCCTCAAATCTATAGTGAGATTCAAAATCTCACCAATCCTATAGACACCCTACGCCTTGTCATACACCATCCAATTTCAGCCTGTTACATTGAGGTGTAATCTCTCCTGGGCCAGAGACAATAGTTCTGCATCCTCAAATCTATAGTGAGATTCAAAATCTCACCAATCATATAGACACCCTCCACCTTGTCATTCACCATCCAATTTCAGCCTGTTACATTGGAGGTGTAATCTCTACTGGGCCTGAGAAAATAGTTCAGCATCCTCAAATCTATAGTGAGATTCAAATTCTCACCAATCCTATAGACACCCTCCACCTTGTCATACACCATCCAATTTCAGCCTGTTACATTGAGGTGTATTCTCTTCTGGGCCAGAGACAATAGTTCTGCGTCCTCAAATCTATAGTGAGATTCAAAATCTCACCAATCCTATAGACACCCTGCACCTTGTCATTCACCATCTAATTTCAGCCTGTTACATTGAGGTGTAATCTCTACTGGGCCAGAGACAATAGTTCTGCATCCTCAAATCTATAGTGAGATTCAAATTCTCACCAGTCCTATAGACACCCTCCATCTTGTCATACACCATCCAATTTCAGCCTGTTACATTGAGGTGTAATCTCTACTGGGCCTGAGACAATAGTTCAGTGTCCTCAAATCTATAGTGAGATTCAAATTCTCACCAATACTATATACACCCTCCACCTTGTCATACACAATCCAATTTCAGCCTGTTACATTGAGGTGTAATCTCTACTGGGCCTGAGACAATAGTTCAGCGTCCTCAAATCTCTAGTGAGATTCAAATTCTCACCAATAGTAGATACACCTTCTACCTTGTTTTACAGTACCATATAGCTGGTGGTATTTTGTTTACATTTTCACAAAAATGAGCAAGTATGGTGGAAGACGCCATGGAAGTGGGCGGGGGGTTGCCAGCTGGTCCCGATGGTGGTGGTGGTGGTGTTGCATCTGTTGGTAGTGGCAAAAGCACAATAGCAACTAAGGCAGGAGGTGTTGAGCCTGCGTCATCGTGTGGCTCCACAAGGCCTCGAAGGCTCTCTTTTCTGGGAGTAGGTAAACCACTTTTAAAGCCGGAGCTTCAGGAACAAGTTTTGGCTTATATTGCTGACAGAGCTTCCAGCTCTCTCACCTCCTCTTCTGAAGTTTCAAAAAATAAAAGCACTGAGTTGTCATTGGAGGCTCCTGGTCAGGAACAACACCTTTCCTTGTGTCCTTCACCCCTACCAAAAGTGAAGGATGTGGCAGGCCACACTACCTATTACTCCATGGAGCTCTTTTCACATACCATGCCTGGGTTAGCAAGTCAAATCGTGAATTCCCCAGTCCAAGATGAATCTGACATGGAGTGCACTGATGCACAGCCACTGCTAGATTTTTCTGCTGGTACATTCACTCAGAGCACTACATTGTCCTCGCAGTGTACTGAGGCAGAATCAGACCCTGATGAAACTCAGGTGCCCCTTCCCGCATACTATACCATCTTACACGGTGACACAGAGGAAGGTGCACATGACATTGAAGAGGAGGTGATGGATGACCCAGTTGTTGACCCAGATTGGCATCAATTGGGGGAAGAGGGTGCCGCTGCCAATAGCTCAGAAGAGGAGAAGGAGGATCCGCAGCATGCAATGACATCGCAACAGCTGTTATCTGGCAGGACCGTAGCAGTCCAAAAACGTGTAACAAAAACCAAAAGAGTTGCAGGACAGCTTGGCCAGATGGTCAAATTAGCACAGCGTGCAAGGTCTCAAAATGTCTTCCATAGTAGGAAGAGTGCAGTGTGGCACTTTTTTGAACAAAATCCTAATGATCAGGCAAAAGTTATCTGTAAGAAGTGCGCAAAGACCTTTAGCCGAGGGAAAATTTGAATACCAGTTGCATGCATAGACATTTAACCACCATGCACTTGCAAGCGTGGACGGACTACCAAACCTCACGTACCACATGTGCACCTGCTCTGAATGAAGGTAGTCAGCAACACTACATTGCTTCCCCCACTGTAAGCCCACCGGTTAGCACACCACCAGCAGCAAATGACGAGGTGTCGTCGCAAGGGCAAAGCAGTCATGGAATCACAATGTTATTGCTACGAAAGACTGAATCTAGGCCATCAGCAACACCACCAACACCATCACCCTCACCAACCCTCTCTCAGTCCGCCATGTCCACCGCTAGTTCCACCATATGCAGCTCTCAAGTCCAGCTCACCCTACCAGAGACTCTGAGTAGGACACGAAAGTACTCATCCTCTCATCCGCGTACACTGTGTTTGATCACCCACATTGCCAAACTAATCTCGTTAGAGATGATGCCCTACCAGTTGGTTGAAAGCAAAGCTTTCTGCGAGCTCATGGCCTACGCAATACCACGCAATGACCTACCCAGTCGGCACTTCTTTTCACGAAAAGCCATCCCAGCCCTCCACGTGCATGTGAAAGACCGCATTATCCATGCACTCAAGCAATCAGTGAGTGGAAAGGTGCACCTCACAACAGATGCATGGTCCAGTAGGTATGGCCAGGGCCGTTACGTGTCCATCACTGTGCACTGGGTTAATGTGGTGGATGCAGGGTCCACAGGGGATAGCGGAGGTGGGACAGTGCTGCCTAGCGCACGGTATAGGAAACAGTTGGCTGTAGGCGTTCGACCCTCCTCCTCCTCCTCCAGAAGCAAAAGCTCGTCCACAGAGCGCAGTCGCACGAGCACTCCATCCGCAGCTGCCAGTGTTGCACACAAGGTATCCCACTAGCGAACAGCTAGTGGTAAGCGTCAGCAGGCTGTGTTGAAGATGATGTGTTTGGGAGACAACAGACACACCGCGGATGTACTGGCCGATTACTTGCAGCGACAAACTGAGTCATGCCTGGGCAGTCTACATCTTGAGGCAGGCAAGGTAGTTAGTGATAATGGCCGGAATTTTGTGGCAGCCATAGCCCTTTCAAAACTTAGACACATACCTTGCCTGGCTCACACCTTGAACCTGGTGGTGCAGTGCTTCCTCAATAATTATCCAGAGTTAACACCACTGCTCCATAAGGTGCGAAGACTGTGCTCGCACATCTGCTGGTCGCCCGTACACTCCAGTCATATGCAGAAGCTGCAGCGATTGCTCCACCTTCCCAAGCACCACCTAATTATCGACGTTGCAACAAGGTGGAACTCCACCCTGCACATGGTTCAGAGACTGTGCGAACAGAGGAAGGCTGTAATTCATTTGTGGGAGGATACACGGGCAGGCAGTTTGCAGGCAGACATGGAGTTGTCTGGTTTGCAGTGGTCGAAGCTGAAAGACCTCTGTAAAGTCCTTCAGTGTTTTGAGGAATACACATGGCTGGTAAGCGCAGACGACTCCATTATAAGCATGAGCATCCCACTTATGCGTCTGCTCATGCAAACTTTGATGCACATTAAGGAGCAGGCGTCTGCAGCCGAGGAGGAAGAGGAGGAGGGAAGCCTTGACGACAGTCAGCCATTGTCTGGTCAGGGAAGTCTCGTGGACGAGGTGGAGGAAGAAGAGGAAGAGGAGGAGGAGGATAATGAGGATGATTATTTTGGTGAGGAGGATGCTTCTCAGGGGGCAAGAGAAAATGTTGGCGTGGCAAGGTCAGGTACAGGGTTTGTGCATGACTGGAGGGATGTGGATTTGCCAAAAAGTGCTTCTCCACCCAGCACTCGCAGTGCATCATTGACACCTGGAACATTGGCCCACATGTCTGATTATGCCTTGCAGATCCTAAAAAGGGACCCCCGCATTAGCAAAATGATGAACGCTGACGACTACTGGTTGGCCAGCAACCTGGATCCACGCTATAAAGGCAAATTCCAAAACATCATGCCACAGGAGAACCTAGAGCTAATATTGGCTAACAAACAAGCAACTCTGGTAAACCATTTGAGGCATTCCCAGCACACAGCGGCGGTGATATTTTTCCAACAAGCCATAGGGGGCAACATGGAAGAGGTGTTCGTGGTGCACACACGTTGGACACAGGGGTTTCATGACCATGTTGTGGACTGATTTTTCAGGTACCGCTCACACGACTGGTAATACTGCATCGATCGAAAGTGACAGGAGACAGCAGTTGTCAACTATGGTAACAAACTACTTCTCCTCCCATATCGATGTTCTCCCTCACTGGTCAGTCCCCTTTGACTATTGGGCCAGTAAACTTTACACCTGGCCTGAATTGGCACAATATGCCTTACAGGAGCTCGCTTGCCCTGCTGCTAGTGTGTTATCTGAACGAGTCTTCAGTGCTGCTGGATCAATCCTGACAGAAAAAAGGACCCGTCTGTCGACCCAAAATGTTGATGATCTAACCTTCATTAAAATGAACCATGCATGGGTTTCAAAGGATTTTGTCCCACCCTCCCCTGCTGACACATAGGTTGCCAGAAAAATGGTTTGCTTTTGTCCTCCTCTTCTGCGGACTTCTCCAATTACTCCATTTGCAGCTGCTGAATGTCCAACATCAACATATGCCAATTTTTCCACCTCCCTATCTGGGCTGCCTCCCCCCACAGGGCCGGGGTCACCACCTTGCGCACGCACCCGTGCGAGTGCCATTGCCCTGGACAGGTGGATGGGCACACTGTTTGGCAACGGCACTGGCACAAGGTCCCTCATAGTAGAATCAAGTGTCTCTGATGGTAGAGTTGCACACCCGCCGTCAGACACACCGGTGTACTGTGAGGTGCCCTGTGCCAGTGCTGTCGCCAACGAGTGGGCCCCCCCTGCTTGCTCAGGATCACAGCACTTGCAAAGTTGAAATACTTACCTCTCCCTGCTTCACCGCCGTTTCATGAAAGCCGACTCAACCTGAAAAAAGGCAAAGTCGCTCATCTCTAGTGTGAAGTACCCCTATGTTTTAGATAATTGTCCATTTGGAAAACCCATTTCTGCCCAAGCTTTAACTTCCTGGCTGATGTCTTGAGGTGTTGCTTCAATATTGCCATATAATCTTTTTTTCTCATGATGCCATCTATTTTGTGAAGTGCACCCGTCCCTCCTGCAGCAAAACAACCCCACAACATGATGCGGCCACCTCCGTGTTTAACAGTTGGGATGGTGTTCTTAGGCTTCCAAGCTTCTCCCTTTTCCCTCCCTACATTACAATGGTCTTCATTATGTCTAAAAAGTTCAATTTTAGTTTCAGTAGACCACAGGACATGTCCACAAAAATTAAGGAGTTTATTCCTGTGTGCACTTGCAAGCATTAAACTGGCTTTTTTATGTTTCTTCTGGAGTAATGGCTTCTTTGTGGCAGAGTGGCCTTTCAGCCAATGTTGATACAGTACTCGTTTCACTGTGGATATTGACACCATCTTACCAGCTTCCGCCATCATCTTCACAAGGTCTTTTGCTTTTGTCCTTGGGTTGATATTCACATGTCACACCAAAGCACGTTCATCTTTGGGACAAAGAACCCGTCTCCTTCCTGAGCGGTAAGATGGCTGGACATTTCCATCTTTTTTGTATTTGCATACAATTTTTTGAACAGATGAATGAGACACCTTCAGGTATCTTGAAATTGTACCCAAGGATGAGCCAGAGTTATGAAAGTCCACAATTCTAGAAGATAGCTGCAACTAAATATTTATTAACTATATATCAGACATATGGCAAAGTTACTGTATGATTATTAACCACTCAATGATTTTCTTTTCACAGAGTATACTAAAAACTTTGCTGGCATCCAGTGATAACTTCCTTACCTTTCCACCTGGTTCAACATATCTCAGATTGGGTGGCAAAGATGACAAAGCTTGACAAAAACCAAGATGCGTCCTTGTCAGGATAGGTTATTGTTATATGTCTCTAACCCAGTGGTTGTGATACGGCCTGCAGCCTGTTAATTGTTTTCTTAGCATGTTTTTAATTACATTTTTACATTTACCTATGCTTACATCCGCAACCAAACATTGTAATGTCCTGAGACCCAAACTGATCTGCAGCACATTTAAGGGAGTATAAAATATCAAAACCATGAAAATAATAGGTGCTCTTTAAGTACGCTAAGTCTTAATTTAAGATCACCTGTCACCAGATCAAAAGTGGTCATTTTTTATTTCTATGCTACTCCCACTGCTCTTCTGAGTTTTGGGTTCTTTTCATTTTTCAAATCCTCCATGTCGTTTTGAAGATATGGTTCTTTAAAATTAGTGCTAATTTTTATGGTCTTTACTCTGAGGGCGTGGCTCACAATGCAAATGCAAGATACGCCCCCAGATACTCCTGTGAGCCACACCCTCGCCTAAAGACCAGAACAAATTGCAAAACTTTTCTTTCTACTGCTCTTTTGCTGACCTATATATCCGCATGGTAACATACAACAAACGCATCTTATGTGACTCAGTGGTTAGGACGGCAGCCTTGCAGCGCTGAAGTCCTGGGTTCAAATCACACCAAGGACAACATCTGCAAGGAGTCTGTATGTTCTCCCTGTGTTTGTGTGGGTTTCCTCCATGTTCTCCGGTTTCCTCCCACGTTCCAAAGACATACTGATAGGGAATTTAGTCTGTGACCCCCATCGGGGACAGCAATGATAATGTGTGCAAACTGTAAAGCGCTGTGGAATATGTTAGCGCTATATAAAAATAAAAGATTATATTATTAGTTTGATTCTGTATTTCCCTTCATTTATCCCCAAGTTTTATCCAACATATTCAGTAAGATATCAAGAAGAAGGAAACCAGAGAAAGAGAGTATATGTAGGGTTAAGGGCCTGTTTTGCGATGCAGCAGTGATATCGCTAGCGATATCGCTACATGTGATACTTACCTCCGACCGGCTCCCCCGCTGATTATCGCTGATCACGCGAGATCGGCCTGGACCATTTCTCGTCGTCAGCTTCCTGCTGGGCTTCCTGTGGCGCCGACAAGCGACGCGTGGGCGCGGGCAGGAGGACGTCAGGATCGCCGCGTCTGACAGGCAAGTAGCGACCCCCGGCCCCTGCTATGTCGCTGGTGAGATCTGCCTGTGTGGCAGCTCACTAGCGACCACTTAGCGATGCACCAGCGATCCATATCGTTGTCGGGATCGCTGGTGCATCGCTAAGTGTAACGGTACCCTTAGACTATTAGGGGTTTACATGGAGACATCTTGGTCTGTGTAAAGGGCCTGTCACACTAAGCGATATCGCTAGCAATATCGCTATAACGTCACTGGTTTTTGTGATGTTATAGCGATATTGCTAGTGATATCGCTATGTCTGATACTTACCTCCAACCGCTCCCCCGCTGGTTATCGCTGATCGTGCGAGAACATCCTGGGCCGCTTCTCGTCGTCTGTTTCCTGCTGTGACGATGAGCGATGCGAGGACGCGGGCGGGAGGACGTCTTCATCGCCTCGTCTGACAGGTAAGTAGCGACCCCCGACTCCAGCGATGTCGCTGGTGAGATCTGCCTGTGTGGCAGCTCACTAGTGTACCAGCGATCCTGACCGCGTCATATTGCTGGTCGGGATCGCTGGTACATCGCTAAGTGTGACAGTACCTTAAGACAAAGTTGCTTAATTTACCATTTTAAAGGAATGAAAGGTATTTAAAATGATTGTAAAGATACACATTTCCTTTAAGTCCCAGAACAGTGCTTTTGTTGTAAATCTGCTTTTATTCTACCTCCGTACAACTGTAAAAGAGCCCAGACATAGGACAAACACATTGGGAATATCAGCTTTAAACAAAAATAATGCTACTTTAATGACAACTTTCATCATCCTAGTAACTGGACACAACGTCTCAACACTCATAAATGGACACATGCAGGTGGGATATGCACCGATCATTGAAAATCATAGCTCGTGATGGTCAGTCTTGTACTTGTTATTCCTAGAATCTGTCATCAATACATAATGGGCTTCCATAAAATTTATTAAACCGGTAAGATGCGTCATTTTCAGAGAAAGGTTTGGAATCCGCTGTACTTTATATCTGGGCTTACATTCTATTTCTGAGAGCTTTTATCCGATGACTTTAGCAGATGGTATACATGTATAGCACCAGGACAAAAAGACTCTATGCGTTCTTAAACATTTCTGCACTTTTCTTCTTAGTTTAGTTAAATCCGACTCAATTGATATGAAATATTAGAATTTTTTCATTTCTAATATTAAATTTGTGACACTACACATTGATATTTAGTTTTCTATATCTTTATATTATATGATAAAATAGAAATTGAACTATTAAACATGCTTAAGTTTAAGTGGCAAAAAATCATGAAAAATAGATTTATAACAAATCTAATCTAACCTAGAGTAGCAAATGGATTCAATTGCCTTTCTCCAGTGATCTGGCGTAGGGAAAGCACTTAATGCCTGGTTACCTCATTGTCCTTACTTGTAAAGAGATTCATCTTTGCTTTTCAATTTCTAAGGTGGTGTAGGGAAGATGTATATCTTTGTACCGTGTTAGCCAGTAGATAGAAAAATATTCAGGATTGAGAGTCCTCAGTAGTTGATACCTTTTAATGGCTAACTGAAAAGATGGTAACACATTGCAAGCTTTCGAGACTACTCAGGTCTCTTCATCAGGCTAGACTAATACAAAATCTGAAGAGTCACATATTTATGCACAATACAGCCTAGAAAAAATGCAATAGATAAGACAAGTGACGTGAAGCAGAACTATCAATATGGGAGAGGGAGAAACATAAATATAAACATTGGACCAGTTCATAGATAAGGAGTCCGGATGTTTTATGGTCCTCTGATTGGGGTCTAGTTCTGTGTTGTGATGCCCCCACACGGTTTTAAAAGGAAATTCCTTAATTGATGTAAAAAGACATAAATCCATGCGACACATTCATTCCAGCACTGAGAGTGTCAAAGTTCATCATAAATTTGTACTCCCAAACTCGTCTCTCTCTCTGAGAATTGAAGTTACACCTAAGGTGGTGTAGAAATTAATGCATACTAGAAGATGTTCTAGAGGGCTTGTTCTCATGCTGCATTATTTACAGATGTTTCTATAGGGGAAAGAAATTCAACATTTTAGGCTATGTGCCCACGTTGCAGAAATGCTGCAGAAATGTCTGCAGCATTTTCTCAACTCCCTGCAAGCGTTTTTAGCTTGCAGAATGCTTGCGCTTTTCCAAGCGATTTGAAGCATCGCTTGGAAAAGTGATTGACAGGTTGGTCACACTTATCAAGCATATTGCTTGACAAGTGTGACAAACTTTTTACTATTGATGCTACAATAGTAAAAGATAGAATGTTTAAAATAATAAAAAAAATAAAAAATAGAGATATATTTACCCTCTGTCGGCCCCCGGAGCCCTCCCGGTCGTCATTGGTGCTGACAGCAACTTCTGTTCCTAGGGAATTCAGCAAATTAGGAAATTTCTGAAGTATCATGCACATGCTTCTATTTTCTTTCCTTGCTGATTTGAACCAAAGCACTTTTTCAAAGCAGCATGTCAACTCTTTCGCGCTTTTGCAGCATGGTTCCCGCATTCACATTAATAGGAAAAATAATGCATTACAAATGCAAGTAAAATGCATAAAAAAGCCATTTAAAAACTAGAACACTTATTTTAAGCAGCTTTTTTATTGTCAAACCTTTTGGTTTTTGCTGCAGAAAAATCTGTTGCAAATACTAAATGTGTACGCATACCCTAAGAGATAATGTATGCTTTCCTGGTTGTTAAGCATTGTGGCAGGGTTATTACTAGCTTTAAGGTGGTCAAAAGTAATACAGATTCATGTTTGCTTTCCAGGAGGATCGGTTAGCAGATAGATTTATCTCTGACTACTTACTGGTGTGGAACTGTTGTCCCCACCACTGTATATAGGCTCAAAGAGGTGAAAAAGAAACCCCAACAAACTATACAAATCTTCTGCTGCTATCCTCAAGTCCACATTTGTGTGGCGGTATCAAGCTGCAGCAAATCAGGATCTGCTGATCGGTTGCAGTGTTTACATTTCATCTGAACAGTATGAATCAGTGTTTTTGCCACTTGGACAAAATGTAAATGCTGCAGCCAATGATAGACTGCTGATTGGCTGCAGTGTTCACATAACACTCTCACCAGTTGATGCCAGCGGATTGATAAGGGATGAAGAATTGTGAATGGAGGAGCTTCTCTGGTTCGCCAAGGAACATTTTCCAATATTGGGCAAACTATTCAAGTGGTTAAAGCTGCCTTCCATCATGGAAAAGAGTAGAGATGGGGTTAATTGTACCTTTTCTGGTGGTATAGGGTAACGGATAAAAACACAGCCACTTTCTTATTGTTCTACGATAGAGAAGATATTCAGACTTATTTCTATTGAAGAAACCTGATGAGTCAGTCTATTTTACTTGAAATCAAGGGTAATTCAGAAGTTTCTACTACCTTTTCAAAAGCCACCAACTTAAACTCTTGCCTAGATGGCATATGTCAATGGAATGAATGTTCTGGCAAGTTCGATGTCTACTCCTTACCCTGGGAAGAAGGACCATGGTACCTGGCATGGTGTATGGTTACCAATAACAGTAATCCTTAATATTAAAATAGATTAAGGTAAAGAAATAATGATAGTCCAAATATCTTCACCTGTTAGTCTGGAAAAAATGAAGGAGCAATCCCACAAGGCAGGAACTAATCTGCCTTCTGTTGGGGGAAAACCTTGTGGCTACAAATACGTGGATAAATGACCTATCTCCAAGAGTATTGTAACTGTATTGTTCCATTTTATGCCCTTTTTGACACATCTTTTGAATTTATTCCACTTTGCAGCTTCGGCCTGGCATTGGTTTCACCAGTTCACTTTGCTTTTAATTAATATCCACAAATCCTTTTCCATGTGAGTTTTCCTCAGTGTTTTCCCATTTAGTAAGTAATGGTGATTGGTGACATGTACTTTCCCATCCTCAGCTCAGTTGTCATTACTTCATACATCTCTTGTAAGGTAAAGAGCTCTTCATGTTCATTGTACCGTTAGTCCGGGTGTTGCTGTGCCAGCTCCATGTCAAGGAAACTGACCTCATCTTCTCTGCCTTTGTATTTGAGTGAGCTCTAACAAATGTTTTACTTTTGCGAAAACTGTAAAGAGCGCTTAATGCAGTTTGCAAATGTCTGTGCTGCCTTTAAACTAACATTTCCAGAAGCTACATCCTTCCTGAATATGTTTTCGCAATTGCCATGGCATTTTTACTTGGGTTGTCAATCTTGATAATAAAACTTTTTCAAAACTCCCTTACGAAAGATATCAGTTCAAAGCAATGATTCTCCTCCTAATTGTGATGAAGGATAACAAGAAAGCAACGGCTGGGGCAGTCTGGTAAGTAGTGGTGGCATGATGTGAATTTTGATTTAGAATTGGTCAAATATTATTGGACAAGTTAAAGAGGAATTTGCCCTAAATGTATCTAAGGACATCTCATTTAGACATAGGGACATAATAGAACCTCAATATGTAAAGAGTCCCCCATTGCACCTAACCTGGGGCCACACCATTGCCATTCTAAGATTCTTCCCAGTACAGACGATCACTTTCAAAACTTAATATCTATGTAAAGAATTAAATTCTCCATATTACTTAACAGCAATTAAATATGATGCAAGTCTGGTAGGTAGAGGCCCATCTCTGGGACCTGTTTAACCATGTGAGGTGGCCAGTGACTGCCACTTTTCCATTCAGATTCTACATGATTTCTTCATCTTATCTTGAGGAACTGAGACCAAGGGATCTTGTCCAATCAAAAAATAAAAGCTAAAAGGTATAAAGAAAATTCTACTCTAATCCCCATTTACATAAAGTTCAAATGAGTTGTCAAGGTTTGAATTCAATACTTAAAGGAACCTGCCAAACAATTCATGCTGTCCAAGCCACGGACATCATAAATTAAAGCAT
Source organism: Dendrobates tinctorius (assembly GCF_039654945.1). Lineage (NCBI taxonomy): Eukaryota > Metazoa > Chordata > Amphibia > Anura > Dendrobatidae > Dendrobates > Dendrobates tinctorius. The sequence continues at coordinate 35,428,470 of NW_027361752.1, read as the reverse complement.
GACTGCACGATTGCTGCCACTTATGTTTTTCTTAAAAAAAATGCTAAGGCATCTCAGAGAAAGTATGGTTAAAAGATACTACCAGCACCACAGGTATGACAGGTACGTCCCATAGCGAGAGATCTGTTAATCATCTCTAGGACATGCTGTCAATCAATTAAAGGCAGCTCCACCCCATAAGGAACAGAATAAGGTCCTCTTCTCATTCCATCTCAATTCTTTGCCCATATGAGGAATGGATGAAAAAAAAAGATTTTAGGAAAAGTCAAGACATATGAAAGGGGGTCAAATAGTAGTGGAAAAACCCTATAATAGAGTATTTGATCAATTAACAAAATGCATAGAAAATGAGCGAAACAAAAATCTAATCAAATTAATATTTAGTGTAACCACTCTATTTGCCTTCCAAACAGCATTAATTTTTCTTGACACGACCACAATTTTTTGAAGGAACTTGGCAGGAAGATTGTTCAAAATATCTTCAAGAACTGACCACAGATCTTGTGTGAATGTTTCTTGTGCAAATCCTTTTATATCTTCATGTAATTTTCCTAGACTGGATGATGGTGACATCAGGACTCTGTGGGGCCATATCATCACTTTCAGGACTCCTTGTTCTTTTTTACACTGAAAATAGTTCTTAATGACATTATCTGTATGTTTGGTGTTGTTGTCGTGCTGCTGAATAAAAACGGAACCAATCAAATGCCTCCTTGATGTTACATCATGATTGATAAATATCTGCCTGAATTTCTCAGCATTGAGGATACCATAACACAAATCAAATCACCAACTCCATTTGCTGAAATGCAGCTGCACGCTTTCATGGACCCTTCACCATGCTTCACCGCTGCTTCCAGACACTCATTATTGAATTGCTTTCCAGTCTCTAGCCCTTCAGTGAAAAAAATGCCTTTTATTACAGTAACATATTTCAGATTTTGACTCCTCATTGCCGAGCACCAGGTGCCATTATCTGCACCATTGTTCTTTTGTTTTCATGCACAATTGAGTCACTTGGCCTGGTTTCTATGATGAATGTGTTAGGCATCGAGATTCCACCGATGCACAGAGGGAATCTCGAGCCATGTCCTCTGCGGTCTCCAATTCTTCTTCAGCTGCTGAAGATCCTGCTCAGCAGAGACGTTGGTCCCAGCATCTAGCTCAGGAAGGCTGCGGTTATTAAAGGATCGCACAGCCGCATGGTCCTAATTATCCCCTACCCTCCTGTTGTGTATGTGTTTAGAGAGATAGGAGTAAGAGACAGCGCCGAGTAGTGGCGTCGCCAGTGTGACACCATGCACTTAGTGGGTCTAGAGAGGCCTGAGTCTTGAGACCAAACACTAGCGCTGATTTAACTGTGCCTTGGGACTGTTGGCAGGGTATCTGTGCTTTGCGGTTCCGTGACTCTGAGAGGTAACAGAGCTCGTCGCAACTACATACCTGGTGGTGTTTAACCCACCTGTGTCCAGTGCCATATCGCCATTTTGTGTCCTCCATTACGAGCAGCAGTTAACATCAGTGCACGGTGGACCCCGAGCTGCGAACGCACTTTATTACCATCTTTATGTTATTTGGTGCATTCCGCCAGTCCTAACAGAATGTATAGCTGCAATTTAACCATGGAGTCTGCTTTTGGACAGACTTCTCCGAACAGTAGGAAAAAGCTTAGTTCCAATGGTTACTGCCAGGTTTGAGATGATGGCACTGCTGTACATCATGGGATTTTGAAGGAAAGTAGGCATGATAAGTCTTACATCTACTAAACTAATATCGTTAGCTGACCACTCTTTCTACACTCTTTAATGGCGCTTCTTCAAAAAAACTTGGTCAGCATATTTTGAAGCCTCAATCTGCTTTGAAATCTTTGCCTGGGAGAGACTTTACTATAACTTCCTTGTGTCTTGTTGGTTGCAGTACTCAGTCATACTATGGTGTATGATCTGTGACAAGAAACTGTCATCCACAGCATCACCATTATAGTAGATTATGGCTATTCTTAAGCCAATTTTAAGGCAAACAACTTGTTCCTATTTATAATCACTGCATTTTAACCTACATATAAAAATGTTGATCAATATCACCTATTTAGCATATATGGTTACTCATACATCGGATACTAATCCTACAAAATCCCTGACATTGTGCAAGTATATGTGGCACCCCAGAGTCTGGTTGTCACAGTGACATTGCCTTCCTCTATGAGGTGAAGTCATGCTTGGAGGCAGAAAGGGGACCCCCATGCCAGGTAACATAGATTAAATCACAATTCCTGCTGCAGGTCAGAAAAGGGAGCTGCCTTATAAATTCTGGGCACAGAGGGGGTTGGTAAGTCAGCTAGAGGTGAGCTGAGGGGGTAGTCATGGAAATGAGAGCAGCTGTGAGAGAAATGACAAGACAGTTAAATGTGAGGTAAAAAGATCTTTCTGGAAGATCTGAAGACAGGGAGCTGATCTGTAAGGAGCTGGTGAGGGGAAGCTGATCTGTGAAGAGGGAAAGGACACGAGCAGAGACGGAGAGGCTCTGGGGAAGCTAAAAATCTGCATATAGCAGACCCCAAGGCGAAGCGCTAATAGAGAGAAAAGGGACGTCAGAGTCCTTGGTGTCAGGAGCTGTATGTCCTGATCGCTGAATCTGAAAGTACAGGGGATTGTAAATCCCTGTGCGACATTGAACACCTGAGGGCACGGCAGCAGATAAGGAGCCTGGGGCCGACGGTGAAGAGAACAGTACCCGTGGAATAGGCTCACGCTGACAGCCGTACATGTTGTGAGTTCATTTTCTGGTCTACCAGATGTGAGTTCTCCTTCCAGGCTCCCTCTGTTGGTAAAAGGAGGTAGTGAGGCTGATTTAATCAGTAGAGATTTGCCACCTGATAAGGAGGATGACGATTGGACCTCATGAATCTCAGACTGGATTTAAGACAACCGACGCCCTATTCTGGTGCTGGTAATTCCTTCTGGCTTGTCAAGTTTTGGTTCTCAGCTCTGTTTCAGCCAGCTCAAGCTAAATTTTTCTGCTAATGTTCACACTTGATTTTGTTGGTTTATTCAGTTTTTTGTGTGGTCAGCCAGCCCCGGCTGGGGCTTTGCTGAATTTCCACTATTACTTATCTGTATTTGCCAATTTGCTTTTTGTCCCTTATTAGATTGGCCTCTTTTTGCTCTGCCTCAGAATATTTCAGAGTGCTGATATAGTGGGAGAAGTCTAGTGACTTCAGGGTTAATTTTGTTATCAGAAGTGTTGGACATTATTTTTGTATGGTTTTTGGCAGATTGCAGACAGTGTCTTTCCTTTCCTATCCTTTCTAGTTAGTTTGGGTCCCATCGTTTGCTCAGCCCATTTTCCTGCCTATGTTTGTGTTTTCATCTTGTTTCACCGTCAATACATGTGTGGGGGCTGTCTATTCCTTTGGGGTCTGCTCTGGGGCAGTTAGTTTTCCCCTTTTCTGGCTTTAGGCTTATTTAGTCCTCCCGCCGTGATGAGGCATCTAGGTTAATCGTAGGTACGCTCCACGGCTGCTACTGAATGTGTGGTTAGGATGAGGGATCTGCAATCTGCATAGTTACCAACCTCTCTGGTTTTTCTGGGGCTTAGCTTGTTTAGGTTTTGCCTCCATGGTGACCCATTCATAACACGTACAGGTTAGTGAAACCATCACGAATAGAGGGTTGCAGCTTAGTTATGAACAGCGGAGACCCACACACAAAGCACAGAAGGAAGGTCCTAACCCCCACCTGGCAAGGTAGATCCCCTGAATGCCTCCAGGTGAGCCAGACTCATTCCATCACCTGTATGTGGTACTCCGGATTGCAACCAATTACCAGTAAAAGGTAAAGAAACTGCACCTCTCTGTGTCCTCTCATTTCTCTGCACCCCAACGTTCACAGCCATTTTGACTATTAATTTAACATCTTTGCCCTGGGACTATTGCTCTACCTGTGGAGAGCTATTTTCACCTCAGCTGCGACACACCAACAGTCTCAGGGGAACAACACTGCAGCGCTGGTCACCTCTGACCAGATTACCACAGGTGGCGTCACGTATAGGGGCGGCATGGTGGCTCAGTGGTTAGCGTTGCAGCGCTGGGGTCCTGGGTTCAAATCCCACCAAGGACAACATCTGCAAGGAGTTTGTATGTTTGTATGTGTTTGTGTGGGTTTCCTCCGGGCACTCCGGTTTCCTCCCACATTCCAAAGACATACTGATAGGGAATTTAGATTGTGAGCCCTTCAGGGACAGTGATGCTAATGTGTGCAAAACTGTATAGGGCTGCGGAATTTATTAGCGCTATATAAAGATTATTATTGTTATTATCTTCAAACTTTATCTTCATTTCTACCACTTAAATACCACACAACTTTCCCCTATTTTATTACTGGACGCCTCTGGGCCACGGACCGGGTCACCGCCGCTGTGACACCGACCCCTGTTGAAGTCGACGGGCCCGGTACCGAGTAAAAGGTCCTGCGGGGCGCTCCATATACATAGAAGAACTGATGCTGTTTTAACCCCTTTACCCCCAAGGGTGGTTTGCACGTTAATGACCGGGCCAATTTTTACAATTCTGACCACTATCCATTTATGAGGTAATGTCTCTGGAACGCTTCCATGGATCCCAGTGATTCTGACATTGTTTTCTCGTGACATATTGTACTTATCTAGATGTGTGGTGAGAACTTTGAACCCCCAAGGGCTTCACAAAAATTTATAACGTACAGCCGTAAAATTAAAAAAATCATATTTTTTCCAAAAAAGTGATCTTTTCACCCCCAATTTTTATTTTCCCAAGGTAAACAGGACTCAAAAAGTTATTGTGCAATTTATCCTGAATACGCTGATACCCCATATGTGGGGATAAAACACTGTTTGGGCGCATGGCAGAGCTCAGAAGGGAAGGAGCGCCATTTGACGCAAAATTGGCTGGAATTGAGAACGGTGCTTTTAAACTGTTCCGCATGTGGTAAAACTGATAAAGCAGTTTTATTCTTCGGGTCAGTATGATTACAGCGATACCTCATGTACATCATTTTTTGTGTTTTTGCACTTTTATACAATAAATTCAATTTTATGTAAAAAATTATTATTTTTGCATCACTTTATTCTGCGAGCTATTAGTTTTTATTTTTTTGCTGATGATGCTTTATCATGGCTCGTTTTTTGCAGGACAAGATGACGTTTTCAGTGGCACCATGTTTATTTATATATGTCTTTTTGATCGCGTGTTATTACACTTTTTGTTCAGCAGTATGATGATAAAGCATTGTTTTTTGCCTTGTTTTTATTTTTTGAAGTGGTTCACTAAAGGGGTTACCTAGTGGGACAGTTTTATAGGGTGGGTCGTTATGGATGCGGCGATACTAAATATGTGTATTTTTATTGTTTTTTTATTCACAAAAAATGAATTTATTATAGAACTTTTTTTTATTTATTTAGGATTTTTTTGAAAATTATTTTTACATATGATTTTTTTTCTTTATGTTATTATATTGTCCCAGTGTGGGACAATATAATAAAGTGTCAGATCGCTGATCTGACACTTTTCACAGCAGTGTGTCAGATCAGCGATCTGACAGGCACTGCAGAGGTTTTCTCAGTACCTCCTCTCAGCAGGCACTAAGGAAGCCGCCTACCTGCAGGACCCTGAAGGCCCCTGTGGCCATCTTGGATCCGGGGGCCTGCAGGGAGGAGGCCCTCGGAACAGCGCGATCACATTGCGCTGTTCCGAGCGGCTCAGGGAAGCACGCAGGTAGCCCCCTCCCTGCCCGATGCTTTCCTATGCCCCCGGTACATTGCAATCATGTTTGATCGCAGTGTACCGGAGGTTACTGTGCCGGGGCGGTCCGTGATTGCCCCTGGCACATAGTGCCGGGTGTCAGCTGTGATAATCAGCTGTCACCCGGCTGCGATCAGCAGCGCTCCCCCCGTGAGCACCGCTGATCGCTATGACGTACTCTCCCGTCCATGGGAATTAAGTCCCAGGTCACATGGGCAGGATAGTACATCAGATGGCAGAAAGGGGTTAAAGTCGAAGGGTGATCACATCAAATGTTGATTTGCTTTATATTTCTTTTATGTTTATTCACTTTGCAATTTCTAAGTTCTGTAAAAATAAACTGTTAACGCTTGTATATTTGAAAGCAGTCTTACTTTCTTAGTTTGCAGCATTTTCTTTACACCTGTCTAATAATTTTCACAGCACTGTAGACGTAGGTGAAACAATTTGAATGGAGAGATTGGACTTATTCTAATGCCCTAGGAAAGGCTTTGATCATCTCTTTATTTTTTTTCTGTAATGCCATGCTTTACAGATCTTTCACACTGTGAAAGAAAACAAGAACTTATTTGCAATGAAAATGTATCACAATGTTCAGCTGATTTTGGAGGGACCTTTATCTTTTTGTATGGTGGGTTTGTCATTGCAGTTTAAACAAGTTGTGAGAAGAGTACAGATCTTGGAAAAATATTTCCTCAATGCTGAATAATTGGCCTCTTGCACAAAACCATCTGTGTGGTCACTTTACTAGAAGAGTAACAATAACTTATGAAAGGGACATTGTAATGAGCGAGACACAGGCATGAAGCCAAAGTACAAATGTATAAATCAAGACAAATCACTAAGATATTAGACCTAGAGAGTTGGCTACTGACACCAATGGGTTTTTAAAGTAATGCAATGACTTTGTGGATCTTCCAGAGAGGCAAATAACCTTCATAGTCGTTCTCTGCTCTGGTTAATATATATATATATGTATATATGCATATATATATATATAATGATCTAAGCAGAACATTCTGTTTCTATCAAAATGTAAGACAAAAATTTTGAAAAAAATTTCTCCTTGAAGTTTTTATTCATGCTTAGGCACAACTTTTACATGAAAGAGACCATGCAGTGATGAAAAAAAACACATAAATCTTTTTTTAATTCTATGGTTTTAGATATCAGGACATAATGTGAAAAAAATCCAGTCTTTAGAAAGTCTTAAAACTGAGTAAGTACAGCTTCAGATGCACAACAACACGTGACAAATTGCATGGTTAATTATCAAAAAATAGGCAAAAAATAGCAGTGTATAAAAAATAAATACACCTTTACTGATTCCACAGGAATTAAGAGGGCTAATAGTAGCCTGGTGCTGCAAATCAAATGCCCTGGATTACATTTTCGTCAGTAAATGTGAACACTTCTATAAAAGCAGAATTCTTGGCAATTTGCTGGTTTTAAATAGTGATGAGCGAATTTGTTCGTAAAACGATCACCAAACATAAATTCTGCACGAATATGGCACATTCGGATTCGTGATCGGAATCCCGAGCAAAATTGTATGCAATTGGTAAAAATCGGTAACATTCAGTAAAAGTGCAGGAAAATATTTGAGTTGCCACAAAAATATTTTCAGCACTTTAGCAACGATAATGGTGGTGTATTATGAGCGTTTGGCACATTTAATGAGTGGAGGGAGTTTTCAGAGCCCAGAGGTGCGGAGTTCTTGTAAGCACAGCGTCCTTTTTTTTTTCCCTAACTTTATGTGTACACATTGCGGCTAGCCAATCAGGGTGCAGGAAACACCCACAATGTTCTGACACACTGGCTTGTGTCATTGGCTGCTCAAATCACATGTCCCTCTCAAAACAAATAGCGGACATCTTGTGTTAGTGCCATTTTGACACTGTAACAGCAGTAGGGCAAGTGTTGTGCACTGCTTCTGTTGTCATTTTGTGGCGGTGATATTAACCTGTCTGCAGACCTAAGGCACATTAAAAAAATATAATTTTTCAGTTGCAAAAAGTTAGACAACCCACCGTATCACACTTTCTCCTTTGGTTGGGTTAAAATTAAGCTGTAGAGGTCTGATCCAGAGGCCATAAAAAATTCTACTGTTATTAACGGCATACAGTAAGGGACCCGACTTTAAAATTGTTTGCAGCATAACTTCTTTGTCATACAGGCCTCATATACACTTAAACAATTCTTTTTTCGGTGACTAAAATGATACAGCACGCGATATTTCAACTTTGAATTTACTGTCGATGAAATTCAGCTGTTTGCAGAGGTGGTGCCGAGTTTAAAATATAATTTTTTGCTGCTAATACTGAGCTCCTACCACAATGTCTGAGCAACATGACTGGGATAAAGCGAGGCCGTGGTGGAAGGGGAATTAGGCTTGGTGTTCAAGGTGTATGTGGGGTAGGTGGTAATGTTTGTGAAAGCGCTAGTGAAGCAATGTCATATCCTATGCAAAGACAACTGAAAACTTATGTTACTGGACAAGCTACATCAGTACATTTGTGCAGATGCACAACGGTACGTCTTGTCGATGATGCCCAGAAAGGGCATGCTGTTGTGAGTTCATTTTCCCCTTCACCGTCGATGTCTGATGAACTCCCTCTTCTGGTGAAGGAAGGTAGTGAGGCTGATTACCAAACACCTGATCTGGTTGATGATGACTGGGTAGCAGGAAATTCTGACTGGATATAAGGCAGCCGACGCCCTTCTGAGTTGCTGGTGATTTCTCTGCTGGATTCTTGTAGACCAGTCTGATTCCTGCTTCCCAAAGATAAGTTTTTGCTCTGCTATTGAACTTATTAGTTTTGTTTACCTTGCTTTTTGGAGTTCAGCCATCCCCGGTCGGGGTGTGCTGAGTTCCATTTTTGTTTCTGATCAGTTTGTCTCTTTGCTCTGTCTTCAGAATTTACCTGGGTGCTGATATAGTCTTTTTGAAGTCCTAGCGACTTCAGGGCCTGTTTTTCCTACCAGACGGTTGGGACATTTTTTGGTAGGGTTTTTTACGGATTGCAGACAGCAGCTTTTCTATCCTGTCCTTTTTAGTTAGCTTGGGCCCCATCATTTGCTCAACCTATCTTTCTATCTGTGTTAGTGTTTTCATCTTGCTTCACCGTCATTATGTGTTGGGGGGCTGCCTATTGCTTTGGGGTCTGCTCTGGGGCAGTTTAGATTTCCCCTTTCTTTCTTTAGGCCTATTTAGTTCTCCGGCTGTGATCGAGGGGTCTAGGGCATCGTAGGAACCCCCCATGGCTACTGTTAGTTGTTGTGGATAGGATCAGGGGTCTGCAATCCGATAGCTACCAACCTCTCCAGTTTTCTGGACTTAGCTTGTATTTTTGTTTTTTCCTCCTTCGGTGACTCATTCATAACAGAATCACCAGCCATACCACAGATCCTAGGGTACTCAATAGCAGGAAAGAATTGTAAAAAAAAAAAAAAAAAAAAGAGTTTGTCAGAATTTTTTTTTTTGAGTGTATTTTTTCCTCTATGTCTCTGAGGCCGTAGGGGGAATTTTTTTTTTCTTTCTCAATGGAGATGAAGCAATTGTTTGATCGTGTGGAGCAGCTCACTGCTGAAGCGTGGGGAATTTCCGCCTATCTTGCTCATTCACATGCTGCTGAACCAAAGATCCCTACTCCTGATGTGTTTTTTGGGGATCGGTCTAAATTTTTGAATTTTAAGAATAATTGTAAATTATTTTTTGCCTTGAAGCCTAACTCGTCGGGGAGCTCCGCGCAGCAGGTTAAAATTGTCATCTCTTTGCTGCGCGGCGATCCCCAGGATTGGGCGTTTTCTTTGAAACCTGATGATCCTATTCTTACTAATGTGAACGCATTTTTTCAAGCCTTGGGGTTGTTGTATGATGAACCTAATGCTATTGATCAGGCTGAAAAGGCCCTGTTGGCATTGAGCCAGGGTCGGGATTCTGCAGAGTTGTACTGTCAAAAATTCCGAAAGTGGGTGGTCCTTACTACCTGGAATGATGGTGCCTTGGCAGCTCTCTTTCGGAAGGGTTTGTCAGAAACCTTAAAAGATACTATGGTGGGATTTCCTGTTCCCTCTGGTCTTGACGATTCTATGTCATTAGCCATTCAGGTTGATCGGCGCTTGCGTGAACGCAAAACCGCACGAGAGGTGTTGCCACCTGTTGAACAAATGTCTGAACCTATGCAATGTGATAGAGTTTTGTATAGGGCGCAACGTCAGGAGTTCAGAAGGCGTAATAAGCTGTGTTTCTTCTGTGGTGATGCTTCGCATATTATTTCTGTCTGCCCTAAACGGGAGAAACGTTTTGCACACACATTTGCTGTGGGTGGTGTTCAGCCTAAGTTTCTTCTGGCAATTACTCTGATCTGCTCCCTGTCCACATTTTCCGCTAAGGCTTTTGTGGAGTCGGGAGCAGCTCTGAACCTGATGGACTTGGATTTTGCTAAACGTTGTGGATTTCCTATGACACCTCTGCGGATGCCTATCCCTTTGAGGGGTATTGATGCTACTCCTTTGGCGAAGAATAAACAACAGTTTTGGACCCAGGTGGTAATGCGGGTCGCCCCAGACCATCAAGAGAATTGCAGATTTTTGGTGTTGCATAATTTGCATGATACCATTGTTCTGGGGTTTCCCTGGTTGCAAATCCATAATCCAGTTTTGGATTGGAAATCTGTGTCTGTGGTGAGTTGTGGTTGTCGGTGTGCCCTTAGTGATGCTCCTGTTTTCTCCACCTCTCCCCAGTCGCATGATGTTCCTGACTATTTGGCTGATTTTTATGATGTATTTAGTGAGAATGAGTCTGCGTCTTTGCCTCCTCATAGGAGTTATGAGCCCTGGGTGTAAATTTCCCAAGGGTCGACTTTTCAATTTATCTGTACCCGAGCATGAGGCTATGCGATCCTATATTCAGGAGTCGTTAGAGAAGGGTCATATTAGACCATCCTCTTCACCCTTAGGTGCTGGGTTTTTTTTTGTGGCTAAGAAAGATGGGTCATTAAGGCCTTGTATTGACTATCGTTCCCTCAACAAAAATACTGTTAAATATGAGTATCCGTTACCCCTGATTTCTGATCTATTCTCCAGAATTAAAGGTGCTTGCTGGTTTACAAAGCTTGACCTCAGGGGGGCGTATAATCTTATTCGCATTCAGCATGGGGATGAATGGAAGACAGCGTTTAATACTCCGGAGGGACATTTTGAGTACCTGGTGATGCCTTTTTGGCTCACTAATGCCCCTTCTGTCTTCCATTGCTTCATGAATGATATTTTCCGAGACTTGGTGGATAAATTTTTGATCATCTATCTGGATGATATTTTGATCTTTTCCAAGGATTGGGACTCTCATGTGGAACATGTTCAGACTGTGTTCCGGATTTTGAGGGAGAATTCCCTGTATGTCAAGGGATCGAAATGCCTTTTTGGTGTACAGAGGATTTCATTTTTGGGATTTATTTTGTCTCCGTCAACTATTGAAATGGACCCCAAGGTACAGGCCATTTATGTTTGGGTTCAGCCCACTTCTTTGAAGGCCCTCCAGAAGTTTTTGGGTTTTGCTAATTTTTATCGTAAATTTATAGCTAATTTTTCTGGTATTGCCAAACCATTGACTGATTTGACTAAGAAGGGTGCTGATGTGTTGATTTGGTCTCCGGAGGCTGTTTCTTCCTTTCAGGAGCTGAAGTGAAGGTTCACTTCTGCTTCGGTTTTGCGGCAACCTGATGTCTCACTCCCGTTTCAGGTAGAGGTGGACGCTTCTGAGATTGGTGCAGGAGCTGTTTTGTCCCAAAAAGATCCTGTAACATCTAAAATGAATCCCTGTGCTTTCTTTTCCCGAAAGTTCTCCCCATCTGAACGTAACTATGATGTGGGGAATCGGGAACTGTTAGCCATGAAATGGGCATTTGAGGAGTGGAGACATTGGTTGGAGGGAGCTAAACATCAAGTCGTGGTCCTTACTGACCACAAGAATTTGATTTACCTGGAGTCGGCCAAACGCTTGAATCCTAGACAGGCTAGGTGGGCCTTGTTTTTCACACGTTTTGATTTTGTGGTCTCTTTTCTTCCGGGCACTAAGAATGTCAAGGCAGACGCCCTCTCTAGGAGTTTCTTTGCTGATTCTCCTGCTGTGACCAAGCCTGCTACCATCTTAGGTGAGGATGTAGTTCTTTCTGCCATCTCGCCCGATTTGAGACGTGCTCTGGAAGAGTTTCAGGAGAACAAACCTGAGCGTTGTCCCATTGGAAAATTGTATGTTCCTGACCAGTGGAGGAAGAGAGTGATGTCTGAAGTTCATTGCTCTGCATTGGCTGGTCATCCAGGTATTTTTGGTACTAGAGATTTGGTGAGTCGGTCTTTTTGGTGGCCCGCCTTGTCTCGTGATGTCAGGAATTTTGTGCAGTCCTGTGGGACTTGCTCTCGGTCTAAACCTTGTTCTCGCTCTAGTGGGTTGTTGATGCCTTTGCCGGTGCCCAGGAGGCCATGGACCCATATTTCAATGGATTTTATCTCTGATATGCCTGTCTCTCAGAGAATGACTGTTATTTGGGTGATTTGTAATAGATTCTCTAAGATGGTCCATCTTGTACCACTCCCTAAGTTGCCATCTTCCTCAGAGTTGGTGCCCTTGTTTTTGCAACAGGTGGTTCGCTTACACGGGATTCCTGAGAACATTGTATCTGACAGAGGAGTTCAGTTTGTGTCTAGATTTTGGAGGACTTTCTGTTCCAAGCTGGGAATTCAGTTGTCCTTCACCTCTGCGTTTCACCCTCAGACCAATGGGAAGACGGAGAGAACAAACCAGACTTTGGAGTCGTATTTGAGATGTTTTATTTCTGCTGATCAGGATGATTGGGTTTCATTTTTGCCCTTGGCCGAATTTGCTTTAAATAATAGAGCTAGTTCTGCCACTTTGATGTCACCTTTTTTTTGTAACTTTGGGTTTCATCCTCGATTCTCTTCAGGGCAGTTGGAGCCTTCTGTTATGGTAGGCGGAACGCACCTAATAAAAATAATACCAGGTGCGTTCGCCGCCCGGGGTCCACCGTGAGGTAGATGACAAGACCGCTGCTGGACAATGGCAGATACTCCAATGAGTGAAGTAGTGCGCTCAGGTTAACGTCACCCGAGCAGCTAAGGCCGGCTCTGTTCACACACAGAAAACCTTTTAACAAATAAATACAGAAACGCTGGCCTTGTTAAACGCACAAGGTAACCAGCGGGGGCATCTCAACCGCGAACACCAGTGGACTGCTAAGCGCAGCGCGGCAGAACTGCTAAGCGCAGGCGCGGCGGTAACTCACGCCGCTAGACAACGGTGCCGACAGGCGGACACCGACGGGCGCTAGTGCTAGGTGCGGTAGCACAGTGGCAAATAGCTAGCCACTACCTGGAGCTGACTATACACACTCTGTCACCACTCGTAATATCAGAGGGTAGGGTTTTCATAATAAGTCATCCACCAGAACATGCATCCATCACCATTCACACATAGCATAGTAGGTCTACACTAGCGCATGGCCGAGCCGCCATGCAGGCTTTTTATAGCCATGTGCTTCCGGGACCTTCCAGTAACCTGGGAAGAACCAATCAGATCCGACGCAGGACCTGGACATGTGACCCCTGCTCTCCACTGAGAGGACAAGTTGCAGGCATGCTCAGTAGCACGGCACGAGGACTTAGCCTCTGGAGCGGTTCTCTGCAGAGCAGGTTGCGCTACCATTGCTGCACGAGAGGTGGCAGCAACAACATCCAGGCTCACAGAACGAGGCTGGGCAGAATGCCTGGCTCGCTGTGATTGCTGAGCAGGAGTCCGAGCGGTCGGAGCGGAATGGGGGACCACCGGATGTCTGGCTCTGGATTCCCGCTGTGCAGCGTCAGGAATCCGACGCCTAACAACTTCTGCCTGCCCAGGTGTTGACACTGTGGTGGAGAGTATGCACCAGATCTGGGACCAAGTGGGGGATAAGTTGTCTTTCTCCCAGGAAAAGGCCCAGCGGTTTTCCAACCGGCCTAGGACCATTGGTCCCCAGTTTAAGGTGGGTGATATAGTTTGGTTGTCATCAAAGAATATCGCTATGAAGGTTGCTTCTCCAAAGTTTAAACCTAGATTTATTGGACCTTACAAGATTTTGGAGACTCTTAATCCAGTCTCTTTTCGATTGGCTCTTCCTGTTACATTTAAGATCCATAACGTGTTTCATAAGTCTCTGTTAAAGAGGTTTGTTGAGCCAGTAGTTCCTGTGGTGGCACCTCCTGACCCGGTATTGGTTGAAGGTAATGTGGAATATGAGGTTGAGAAGATACTGGATTTTCACCTGGCTAGACGGAGACTCCAGTATTTGGTTAAATGGAAAGGTTATGGCCAGGAGGATAATTCTTGGGTCCTTGCATCCGATATTCATGTCGAAAGATTGGTTCGTGCCCTTCATCGGGCCCATCCTGATCGCCCTGGTGGCGTGGATGAGGGTTCGGTGACCCCTCCTCAAGGGGGAGGTACTGTTGTGAGTTCATTTTCCCCTTCATCGTCGATGTCTGATGAACTCCCTCTTCTGGTGAATGAAGGTAGTGAGGCTGATTACCAAACACCTGATCTGGTTGATAATGACTGGGTAGCAGGAAATTCTGACTGGATATAAGGCAGCCGACGCCCTTCTGAGTTGCTGGTGATTTCTCTGCTGGATTCTTGGAGACCAGTCAGATTCCTGCTTCCCAAAGATAAGTTTTTGCTCTGCTGTTGAACTTATTAGTTTTGTTTTGTTTACCTTGTTTTTTGGAGTTCAGCCATCCCCGGTCGGGGGTGTGCTGAGTTCCATTTTTGTCTCTGATCAGTTTGTCTCTTTGCTCTGTCTTCAGAAATTACCTGAGTGCTGATATAGTCTTTTTGAAGTCCTAGCGACTTCAGGGCCTGTTTTTCCTATCAGACGGTTGGGACATTTTTTGGTAGGGTTTTTTACGGATTGCAGACAGCAGCTTTTCTATCCTGTCCTTTTTAGTTAGCTTGGGCCCCATCGTTTGCTCAACCTATCTTTCTATCTGTGTTAGTGTTTTCATCTTGCTTCACCGTCATTATATGCTGGGGGGCTGCCTATTGCCTTGGGGTCTGCTCTGGGGCAGTTTAGATTTCCCCTTTCTTTCTTTAGGCCTATTTAGTTCTCTGGCTGTGATCGAGGGGTCTAGGGCATCGTAGGAACCCCCCACGGCTACTGTTAGTTGTTGTGGATAGGATGAGGGGTCTGCAGTCCGATAGCTACCAACCTCTCCGGTTTTCTGGACTTAGCTTGTATTTTTGTGTTTTCCTCCTTCGGTGACTCATTCATAACAGCATGCACTCAAGTGGATGGCAAGTGCAGCTTCAAGTGGCCTCTCCTCCTCTTACTCTGCTTCAACATCACACCCAGTACAGCCACAGATGTGGCACCCAAATTCCATTTGCTCCTTCCCCCCTCCCGAGTCCCAACTATCCAAAGGTTCAAATGACTGTACGGGAAACACAGATGGGTGAGTCTGAAGAGCTGTTCACACATTCTATGCCATGTTCATCAGAAGTGTACTCAAAAGCTTCGCAGAGTCAAGAAGAGGAAATCTGCACCGATGCACAAAATTTTTTTTAGCTTGGATCCAGGGCAGGAAGAAGTATGGTCCATACAGCATCCTGACCCTCGTCATCAGACATTAACTCCTTGGGGGGAGGTGATCCTGATGAGACTAAGATATCTGAGGCTCACACGGATTGTACTGTGCTGTGAGGGCAAGAAGAGGAGGAGGGTGACTCCAATGGTAAGGAATGTGATAAAACAGAGGATGATGATGAGGTGTTAGATACCAATTGGTGTGAACAAAGAGGCACACAGCTGAGTAGGTCATGTGAGGAGGAAGACGAGGAGGTTACTTTGCGCTGTACGTCACAGACACATAGAGAGGCAGCCATGACAAGCGGTGCATCCTCAGCCACAACTGTGCCTCTGACCAGCAGCATCTACAGGTCTGCAGCTCGCAGGAGTAGCAAGGGTTTCCTAGCCCGGACCTTTTTTGACACTGCAAAGGATGAGCCAACTCACATAATCTGCCAACTTTGCAATAAAAAAACTGAGTCAAGGTAAAAAGTGCAATAATTTCACTACTACATGTTTGAACCTTCACATGTGCAATCAACAAGGTTCACTGTAGGAATCCAGCTGCATAAAAACACAGACCAGCAGACCGCAACAACCATCAGCTGCCCCATTAATCGCATATGCTGCTCCTTCCTCCTCTTCTGTTACCAACTATTGAGATGCAGGTCTTTGACCGCAGAACCTCGGGTTCGTTACCCGATCAAGTCACACTGACTGAGAGTCTGCCTTCAGCTGAAATAGAAGCGGACATGCCTGCTGCTCAGAGAATGATAACACCACAAGTTTCTCAATCCACAGTAACATCTCTGCCTGCATCTCACACGGTCCAGGAGTTTGTCTGGTTCACTGTACTCTGCCCTCTCACAGCACTACAGCCAGCCCACGGTTCCACAGTTGTGGTCACGTAAAAGATTGTTTCCTCCTACGCATGACAAAGCTAAGAGGTTGAACTCTGCCATCTCCATTTTGTTGGCCACGGAAATGGTGCCTTTCCACCTGGTGGTGGTTTCTGAAAGCTGATGGCCTTCACAGTCCCCCATTAGCAATTACCCAGTCACCATTACTTTTCTAAGAAAGCTGTGCCTGTGATACACCAGCATGTTGCAGACAACATCACCCGTTCCTTGACAAAATGTCTTTCTACCAGGGTGCATTTCACTACAGACACTTGAACGAGTAAGCATGGCCAAGGGTGTTATATCTTGCTGACTGGTCACTGGGTGTCTCTGGTGGCTGTGGAGACAGGCGCTGCACTACAAGTCTTGGAATCCCCAAGGCTTGCTGGACAAACCTCTACTTTTAACACTTCCTCCACTGCTTCTGCCTTTTAGATCTCCTCTAGGGCCTCCACCTGTGCCCTCAACCTCTGCTTTCTCCTGACATGCATTCCAACAGTGCATAGCGAACACCTATCGCCTCTGTCCTCTGTACTGCATAGCCAGGGCTCACCGAAATCAGGCAGTCTTAAAATTGATATGCCTTGGAGATCGCAGTCATAGATCTGATGAGTAGTGGACAGCTCTCCAGGCTGAATTTGATCAATGGCTGTCTCCACTGAACCTGCATCCAGGGAAGGCCATGTCCTAATGGTATGAACCTGGTGGTGGCCCTACAGCGGAACAAGCTCACACACGTGCCTTGCAAGGCTCACGTCTTCAATCAGGTGGTCCAGCATTTTCTCAGCCACTATCCTCGCCTGGGTCAGCTGCTTCAGAAAGCATGTAAGCTGTGTGCTCATTTCCACCATTCGCACCCCTCTGCTCATCGACTTGCATCGATACAGAGCACTTTGTCCATGCCATTTAACAGGTTGATATACGACGTGTCTGCACGGTGGAATGCCACTCTACACATGTTGCAGCGACTGTGGCAGCAGCAACAAGCCCTGACACAGTATGTTATGTCGTATAGCCTGGGCCAATGCAGTACGAAAAGGGCAAATATCACATTTACAGAGTGGGCACAGATTAAGAATCTCTGCACCCATCTGCACAGTTTTGAAATGGCTACTAAGATGGCTAGCGCTGACGACGCTGTCATCAGCATCACTATTCCAGTCATCTATGTGCTGGAGCAGACCTTGAATAGCCTGTGGGAGGAAATGATGGTCCCACAATAAGAGGAGGAACAGAGGAGGCTGCGGAAGGGATAACATTGTCTTTAGGTTCAAGACTGTTGGCATACAGGTGGGTTCCAAGGGAAGGTGGATTACTGTGATCGAGTGGGGCTGGTGATAACAGCCAAACTGTTATCAAAGGTGCAAGATTCGAGAAACAAATGGAGGAGGAAGAGGTGATGGGCGAGCAACTGCTGGATGAAGAGGATAATCCTCCCCTCTCCATTGCTTGTGGTTGGCAGGAGGGGACGGAGGAAATAAGCCTCATTGTTACCCAGCCACCAACACAGCATGGGCTTGGACCTAATGGTAGAGCCCGAAATATGAGTGCCTTCTTGCTGCACTATTTGCAACATGATCCCCGTATAGTTATGATTAGGAATAATGGTGACTACTGGGTTGTCACTTTATTAAATAAACATTATAAAACCAAATTTTGCCAGACTATTCCTTCCCTAGATAGGGACCTTCGAATGCTGGAGTATGGAAACATGCTTTTATACAACCTTAAGAGAGCTTTTCCCCAAGAGAGCAGTGAAGCACACAGTTTGCATCGCACTATAGACTTCCAACCTCCAGCCCATCAATTCATCAACGCCAAAACATTTGCATCAGCAGCAGTGGGGGAAGAAGAAATTTATGTGAGTCCTTTGACATTTTTTTTTAAGACCAACTCATGCACCAGCACAGCAGAGTCCAAGTCTTACACGTGGTGAACAAATGGGTTTTTTGCCTTCCTCAGGATCAACAATGCAGAACAGCTGCACTAAAAATAGGCTGAACTAGATGGACATAAGGTCTTCCTTCAGCCTTCAAAACTATGTTCAAAACTATGTTAGAGGATGATGCAGGAATATCTAGAACTGAATATCAATACCATCAGGGAGGGTTTGGACCCTTTCAGATTTTGGTGTTCCAAAATGTAGGAGGAGTGTCCTGAGCTCACCTCACATTCCTTGGAGGTTTTATCTTGTCCCGCAGCCAGCGTTCTCTCACAACGTGTCTTCAGTGCTCCTGTTGGCGACCTGACAGATAAGTACATCCGGCTGTCCCCTGAAAGTGTAGACCGCCTAACTTTCATTAAGATGATGGTTGGTCTACCTCTGCTAGGTTAGCTGTAGTGGAAGAAGCGTCAGTCCCAATTAAAATATTTCTATTCTCGTGACAGTTATTCCACTTCGGTTGTGTCAGGCCCACATTTTTGTAAAATGTGAACACTTCTGGTTGGGTGCCCATCTGCTGAATTGGGTATAGTGCAAGACCTGTCGGTCCCTATTATACTATTTCTACTTTGTGAAATTGATGCCATTTTGGTAGTGTCTGTCAATAATTTTTGGAAACGTGAACACTCCTGGTTGGGGCCCCATCTGCTGGATTTCAGTCCCTATTATGCTATTTAAACTGTGGTGAAACTGATGCCACTTCTGTGGTATAAGGCCCTCATTTCTTTAAATGTGAACACTGCACGTAGGGTGTTCATCTGCTGGATTGAGTTTAGTGGAAGAACTGTCATTCTCTATTATACTATTTCTACTATGGTGAAATTGATGCCACTTTGGTGGTGTCCGCAAATAATTTTTGGAAATATGAACACTCCTGGTTCGGTGTTCATTGGCTGGATTGGGTGTAGTGGAAGACCTGTTGGTCCCTATTTTACTATTTCTGCTGTGATGAAATTGATGCCACTTTGGTAGTGTCTGCCAATATGTTTTGGAAATGAGAACACTCATGGATGGTCTCCTTCATGCGTATTGCCTGTGGCAGTAGGCCTCTGAGACTGTCAGGCCTCCAATTACTTGATCTCAACTACCTGTGCTAGTATCCATAAATTTTTCTTACAATGGTAGTCTAGAAAACTGATATTTATGCCACCTGAGTGTGGCTCAGCATGAAAGCAGGTAGAGGTGTTGCACGTGTTATCAGGGCTCCCTGCAAAGGGGGCTTACACTGATCCCTTACGCACCTTGTCTTATTGTGACGTTCAATTGAAAGCTGTAAATGCTGTCCCAGACCGCAATAACTCATGCCTGGCTGATTGCTGCAGTGCCATGCTAAAATCTGTACTGTGGGTGAATTGAGGCCACTTTCCTGGTGTCTGTTCCAAAGTTGATTTTTTTTACAGCATTTGAGGCGTTATAAGGTGTTGTGCATGCGTTTGTTTTTGCCTCCCATTGACATGAATGGCATTCAGTTATGTTCAGTGAATATTCGACGAATTAAACAGCGAATATTGCAAATTCGGCAACGTAATCCGAACCGAACATTGAAATTTTTGCTTATCTCTGCTCTTGAACATTTAGTTGCGTATTAACACTATGCCAAGGAGGAAAGACATCAGTGATTATCTTAGCAAAACAATTGTTGGGATGAAAGGCCATTTCAAAACAATTTGGAGTCCATCACTCAGAAACATTTGTCACAAGTTGAAAACCTTGAAGAATTTTGACAATCTTCACAGAAAGTGGACATCCCAGCAAATTCGTCCCCAAGGTCAGACTGCACAATGCTACAAGAAATTGAAAAATTGTTCGGGAGCTACAGCAACTCATACTCTAAAGGCCTCAGTATGTTAAATGTAACATTCATGACAACACAAGTAGGAGAAGAGTGAACAAGTCTGGCATATTTAGAAAGGTTGCCAGAATAAAGTCTATTTTTTCCGAAAAATTTGGCAGCACAGGTAAAATTTGCAGAGTTGCATTCAAAGAAACCACAAGACTTCTGCCACAATTTCCTTTGGACAGACAATACGAAAGAGACGATGGTTGGCCATAATGTCCTGTGCTTTGATTAGCAAACGCCAAGCAAAATAATCTCATACAAAAAGGTTACGTTTGGTGGTGAAGGAGTGATGATTTGGGCTTGCTTTGCAGCCACAGGACCTAAGTGCCTTGCGTGTCCATCCGTACTCTTGTGTCTAGAAGGGACTTCTTGCTCATCTGTAACTTCATGAGCCATGAATAGAAAGCCAAAG
This sequence comes from Dendrobates tinctorius, assembly GCF_039654945.1. NCBI lineage: Eukaryota > Metazoa > Chordata > Amphibia > Anura > Dendrobatidae > Dendrobates > Dendrobates tinctorius. Next base: position 35,407,987 of record NW_027361752.1, on the reverse strand, counting down.
CCACAAGCAGAACAATAGATAAGAGGGAAGATGATTTGTGGCTAGTACCATTTGTCACATATCATCTTTTATTCATGTGGGTCTTTAGAATAGAAGATCTAGCAGCTTTATACATATGAGCAAAAACCTCCCTTGGAGTGAGCAAAGTGAAAGAAATACCTCTGTCCTATCTGTTTCTGGTTTTGACCTAGATTTATTTATTCATCCAGTAACTCAAAATGTTAAAGGCTTTTTACTTGAACTTTGAAGAAATTCTGATACTTAAACAGAGCAAGAAGCAAATGCTGTTTGTTTCCAAGTGTTCTAGATATTCATATTGAAGAAATTAGAAGTAGCCGCCAGCACTGCAGACAACACACTTTGCTTACCCAGAGAAAATGCTTAACTCAAAGGGCAGATATCTTCAAAGAAAAACATAACGTTTCTATATACAACCTACACAAAAACTTGGAGTAAAGCAGCCATGTAAAAAATTCAATAAACTTTATTAAGTACATATAAAGCACAAAATATAACAGAAATGATTAGGAGATGCTAAAACAGAAGTAGACTTTACCAAGGAGACATACTTGTCACAATTTATTAATGTGGAAGGGAAGAAGTGAATAAGTAAATAAATATATCTCATAGTCAATACTGTCATGATCCAGGACGGGATTTCGCTTTGACCCGTCCTGGTTAGACTATGGGTTAATTGTGCTGCCTCTCTCTGGCAGCAGGAGGCTATTTAGTGTTCACTGGACCTGGGTCCGGTGTCAGTTATACTCCTGCCCTCGGCTGAGTTAAGTGACCTCTTGTATACGTGTGCCTTGTGCCTGATATCTTGCTTGTTTGTTCGGTTGTGATCTGGTTCTGTCCGTGTTACGAGTTCTGCCTGCCCCTCTTGTACTGCGCTACCTCTCGTGTATGACTCTCTACTTGTGACCCGACTTCTCTCTGCTCGTCCCCTTGGTACCACGTCGCCCTCTTGTGTATGACCTTTGGCTCTGTCTGACTACCCGTCTGTTCATCTCTCCTGTACCTCGTTTGCCCGTACTGTGTGTGACCTCTGTTTTGCCTGACTCTGAGTTGTTGTATGGTGTCCTGTCATATCTGAATACAGGACGCTAAGCCCCGCCCCCTTGCAGTCACATGACCATAGGTCCCGTGCACATTATTCAGTTTCAGTGTCCGCAGGTCCTATGCATCTTTACTTTCCAGCGCTGACTGGACCCTGACACTATTATCCTGAAGCACGCATGGTCACCTCTGCTGCACACTCCACAGGTATCTTTTAGCACTGCTTCTGTACTCAGGACACACGCACTGGCTCAATGAGCAAGTGCAGTGCGGTGTCTCTGACATTTACATGGGGGTGTGTGAGTGATAGCCACTACTGAATCACTACACAAACTCGAATCCTGCATGTTTAGCACCTGTTACCCAGCCAATAAGCATGCAGAAATTGCTTGCCAGTCACTGTAATGCCGTAGCCATCTTGGTAGTGGCATTGCTGTGATTGGTTCGCCATATTACATTATCAGGGGTTATAAAAGGACAGATGCTGCCACGCTCAGCACACTGACACCATTGCATAGCTCAGGGACAGTTCTTATTGGAGTGAGAGAGTGCTTGTCCAGGGTCGTGTGTGCACAGTTGAACGAATCAGATTCCTCTAGTGTTCATACTGGTGCTTGAGATGTATCATCATGCTAACAAACCTTGTAAGGGCTAAATCTGTGCATTGCTGTTTGTAACAGATACATTCTGCATTTAGCCTTGGGAGGTACAGTTGCAGGAGCAGGGAGAGTGGCAGAATACAGTCACTAGGCAGGGCTTAGGGCCATGCAGTCCATTGCTCAATATATATCTGCTGCATGTGACCACATTATTTCTTTGGACGGGTGAAAAAAATGACTGCATTGTCAACTACAGAGTACCATACCAAAAAAGCATCGAAAAATGCTTCTTGTTTCAATTACTCACCCATAGAGTATTACGTACTTTGTTGTACATTTTGGTGGTATATAACACTCCAAAAGGAGCCTGTGTTCCAGAATCGGCTGTTTTCCTGGAACCATCAAGGCCCGAACACAGGCTGCAGCCTTCAACGCTGGGGTTCTTACGGACTGTGGACGGGAGAGCCAGGATCCAGCAATTAGTGAACGGACTGGTCAGAAGAGAGAAGGAGGTGAGCCAGTATCAGGGCTGGAGACATGCTAATGGGCCCGCTGGCCACTAGGTACCGACAATTGGCATCCTGGTGGGAGGTTGTTACGTACGACCAGACAGCAGAGATGGGGTCAAGAGAATAGTTTGGCACTCATTATTATATCTCATTCAACCAGCGGGTAGTAGTGACGGAACACTTGCCTCAATGGCTGCAGCAGATGCCAGCTAGAACCAGGGTCGCAGTCTTCAAAATATAGGGGCAATATTGGTGGTATGCTTTGGATGTGATCCAGGAAGGAAGGGAGCAGGATGAACCCTCCTTGCCAAATGAACGTGCCTGGTAGTGGCTTCTCGAGGCAGCTCGAGATGGGGCTACCACCTGCAAGAGATCGGACAGTCCTTGGGGTTTCCCACCTCCTATGTGGAAGCAAAAAATGGTGTAAGGTGACTCTGGTGGTTTTCGACCACTTTTACATGTTGGAAGCTCAAGCACTACCCAAAGCTGGGTCGCTTACAGCCAGGGTATCTTGGAATTCGGCTCCAGGAAGCAGCTAGAGGCTGTCCCCTCATTGTCAAGGCCGGGTCTAGTCTCACTCTGGTATGGCACATATGCTACTGACGCTAAGGATTGATGGCCCTACTTCAATCAGGATTTCCTCCACCTACTACACCAGTTCCTGCACCCCCTCCTGCTCCTTTTTATTCTCCATCTCTGACGTGCTATCTCAGAGCACATCGTCTGTATCAGCCAGAAGCTAGAAGCTCTGCAGCACTGCCTCACGGCAACAGGCTTTGCTAAATCTAATTTGTTTAGGAATCAAAGCGCGCACCACAACAGAGTTATTGAAAGGAATGACAGACCAGAGAGATTTGTGGCTCTCGCTGCTGAACCTACAATCAGCCATGGTTGTGTGTGATAATGGCAGTAACTTGGTGGCGGCTGTGAAGCTTGGCCAGCTCACACAAGTACCATGCTTGGCCCATATGCTCAACTTTGTTGTTCAGTGGTTTCTGAGAACCTACCCAGTGTGACGCTAGTCACAACCCACGGACAGGCCGTGAGTCAGCGAAGTGAGACGTTACGGGTCAATACCTAAAGAGCACATTGTAAACAAAGGGAAAATATCGAGTTGTAAGTCAGGTCACATGCCAGGGGCAGAATACCAGAGAAATTGTGGATAAGCAAATTGGCAATAACAAGCAGGTATACAGAACACGGTCCAAAGGTCAGCAGCAGAATGTCAGATGAAAAGTGTCAATAACAAAGTCTGAACACAGTCCAAAGTTCAACAGCAGAAGATCAAAACTTACAGCACAGAAATCAGGCATATACACACCAGAGAGCACGCGCTTAGAACAACCTGTGACTGGCAGTGATCTGGCCCAGACAGCTCACGTACATAGCAGGGCAATAACCAACAACAGGGAGAACCTATGAAATCTCTGCACCTACCAATTTCAGATAGGTCTACCAAGCTGTCAATCAAAGCACTGACAGCTCAGGACTCCCCAGCACAGGATAGGATGACAGAGATGTCCATCACTAAGTCCCAGACACTCTGAGCAGAGGAATTGTGATGCCTAGATTTGCCAGACCTTCTAGTCAAGGTATGCAGCATCAGCACTCATTTACGCAGGTCAGCTACAGCTGCCGCAGCTCTCGCAATACTGCGCCAGCACTAGAACAGCACATTGCACAAGCCGGTAAGGCTTTGTGAGATGCAGAGGCCAGTTGTGGGACACCAGATCCAACACTGGTATTCTGGTCAGCCTCTGCACATAATAACTGAAGAGTGGGCATGGATGTATGACATTTGTACAGTTTTACAAGACTTGGAGGACTCCACAGAGATGGTGAGTGGCAATAACTCAATCATCACAGCAACGTGTCTACTTAAACATTTGCTACTGACAATTAAACATGAAGCTTTTTAAGCGGACAAGAAGGAAGACATGAGACAGGGAGATAATACCCAGCCCAGCCTCATCTCATCTGCTCACAGCGAATTAGGCAATGATGAACACGTGCAGGTTGAGAAGGAGGAGGAGGAATAGGATTGCCATAGAGGCTAGTACTCACACAAACTTTGTGTTGTCTCACCTATGTGGATGGGCTGAGGATGGTAATGAGGAGGAAGAGATAAAGGAGATGGAGAGTAGTCAACACGGTGGAGACAGTGTAGTGTTGCCTGTAGGGACCTTGGCACATATAGCAGATTTTATATACTGCTGCCTTTCCTTTGACCCTCTCACTACATTCTTCTTGGTCAAAAAATGTACTGGTTGTTCACCCTGGTAGACCCATGTTACAAAGAGAACCTTGCATCTCTCCTTCCTGAGGTGGATAGGTCTACTAAAATAGTGCTATAGCAGACAGTCATGGAGGAAAATATGTTGGAAAAATTTCCATTAGACAAGGCTAGCAGCAGTGGGCAAGTTTCCTTGCTCAATGAAGGAGGAGAGGTGAGAGAGACACACACGAGATACAGCAGTGCCAGATGTATATTTTCAAAGGTCTGGGGCAATTTCATGACAGCGTCCAGGCTCTGATGATAGGCATTTTTTACAAGGAAGGAAATGTTTTTAAAGTTTGTCAAGCAGTATCTGGCCAACAAAACATGCATACTACTTAATTCCTTCTTTGGGTCTCAAAGATGGACACTTGTCATGAGCTGTATCTCTATGCCTTGGAGGTCTTGTACTTGCCTGCCGCTAGCTTATTGTCTGAGTGGGGTGATAGTGCTGTGAGGGTGTAACAACCCTGCTGGCATCACTGCATGGCCTCCCATCCCCCACACACCAACTTACTTACTGCTTCAAGCCATGCTGTGAATTCTGTCTGTTGCCAGCCCTGTGCTCCGTGCTCTGTGCCTCTGCTCTCCTGTATGCTTCCAAGCTATGTGTGTATAGGGGGGCGGCACCAGAACTCTCTGGTTCTTATGCAGTCAGGGTGCACCTGTGTAATCTGTCCCTGACCAATCACCTAGAGCCCTTGAGTTCCGCCACACTCACTAACCCTTGCCTGTGCAATGTCTCAAACTCAGTTAGCTCCTTGCTGCTGAGGAAGCCAGGCCCTGTCCTATGTCTTGCCTTCTCTGAGAAGCTTTACTCCTAGCTTTGTCTTGTACACTCTGGTTGCCCGCCAGGAGGCTATATCCTGGTCCCTGTCTTGTCCTAGCTTTGTCTGTGTACCTTGTCTGGTACTTCCCTGTCCGTCTGCCAGGAGGCAGTATTTCCTGGTCCTCGAGTCTTTGTCCCTGTACCTTGTCTGAACTCTGTCCTACCCCGGCCTCCTTGTCTTTGGCTTCCTTCCCTGCTGTGTCTTTCCTTGTGTCCTCCCTGTCTGAGCTTCTGCACCCTTGCAGCTCTGTCTGTGCCGCTGCACCCTTGCAGCTCTGCTTGCTCCTCTCCTGCTGCTGTAGAGCCTCTTGCTGCAGCTTCTCTCCACAGACCTTGTGGTTCAGCTTTGCTCCGCTCCTGCTGCCGCTGCAGAACCTCTTGCTGCAGCTTCTCTCCACAGACCTTGTGGTTCAGCTTTGCTCTGCTGCTTCAGAACCTCTTGCTCCAGCTTCTCTCCACTGACCTTGTGGTTCAGCTTTGCTCTGCTCCTGCTACCGCTGCAGAACCTCTTGCTGCAGCTTCTCTCCGCAGACCTTGTGGTTCAGCTTACTCCGCACTCCTGCAGCTCTGCCTATTCCACTCCTTCCTGCCTGTATCCATACCTGCACCTCCCGTGTGAACAGGTCCAAACCTGTTCCTTCATATTCCACTCCTTCCTGCCTGTATCCATACCTGCACCTCCTGTGTGAACAGGTACAAATCTGTTCTTTCATATTCCACTCCTTCCTGCCTGTATCAATACTGGTACCCGCTGTGTGAACAGGTCTCTATCTGTTCCCTCATATACCGTGCCTGCTTGCCCTGTATCTCCAAGCCGTGCCTGCTTGCCCTGTGTCTCCAAGCCGTGCCTGCTTGCTCTGTGTCTCCAAGCCGTGCCTGCTTGCCCTGTGTCTCCAAGCCGTGCCTGCTTGCCCTGTGTCTCCAAGCCGTGCCTGCTTGCCCTGTGTCTCCAAGCTGTGCCTGCTTGCCCTGTGTCTCCAAGCCATGCCTGCTTGCCCTGTGTCTCCAAGCCGTGCCTGCCTGCCAGTGTACCAAGCCGTGCCTGCTTGCCCTGTGTCTCAGCCGTGCCTGCTTGCCCTGTGTCTCAGCCTGCCTGCAAGTCACACCTGTCCAAGTGACTTGTCCCCGAGTGGGATCAGCAGCCACAGCCAGACACCCCCCTGTAGTGGCACCCGACAGCTATCTGCCGCACAAGCCTGACCTCACCATCAGAGGCTCCAGCGAAGACCGAGGTAGCTGTCATAGTCACGCCCCTTCCAGGGTAGTCTGGTTTGTGGCACAGTGGGGCCACAACCCTCTGGCTCGCACCAATCAGACAAGGCGCGAGCGCGAAAGAGGGGGTAAAAATAGATGACTGGATGACCCTACTTATATAATTTTTTCCTGTCTTTTCACTTGGTGCAAAGCCTGAGTGTAGTAGCATATCAACTACACTTTAATTTTTTTTAATGAGGCCCTCCAGTTGTTACCTTCAAGGGTCTCTAGATTACTATTACCCTCCTTATCATTTTTTCATGGCTTTGTACTTTTTACAGGGCCTTTATGAGTGTATGAGCACATCAGCTATGCTTCTTAATATTTTAATGAGGCCTTCCAGTTGTTGCCATCAATGGTCTATGGTTGAGCCTTCTTGTAATTTTTTCCTGGCTTTGCACTGTGTGCAGAACCTTTTATGAGTGGAGGAGTACCACAAGTACACTTTGTTCATAATAATTGAATGAGGTACTACATTTGGTTGCCACAAGGTTTTATGGATGACCCTGCTTCTAATTTTTGACAGGCTGTGCACTGCACAAAACTTTTATGAGTGTAGGAGTACCACAACTATACTTTGCTCAGAATACTTGAATAAGGTACTACAGTTGATGCCTTCAAGGCTGTACGGATGACCCTGCTTGTAATTTTTGGCAGGCTTTTCACTTAGAGGACAGCCTTTATGAGTCTAGGAGTACCACTACATGACAATTAGAACAGAATGAATATGAGGCCCTCCTATCTAATACAGAGTGTATCTGAGTCCCTCTTCCAGCACATTTTTGGCAGTTCTTGCTTCTATCATAAATTACAACAAAAAAAGAGAGAAGCCAGCGCTGCTTGTGGTTAGAACGCATAACATGAGGTGCATATGCACATATTAACATCTAACTGTATTCAAAAATGAGACATTTGGCAAAATATTGATCAATAAATTGAGCCGCGCCAAGGCAATCTCATGTGGGGGGTCCTACTCTACATTTTTATTATTCACTGTGCCATTACGGCCTCCTAGATATTTTAAAAGCAAGACCATATCAAATGCAATCCGTACCTGAGGCATATCTGCATCACTCCCGTGCAGCCAGATGAAGCAAGTGCAGATAAAGGCCAACCAGGTCTGAACATAGACATCTCAGGTTTGACCTCCACACATTGCCTGACCAGCAAACAGAGATGAAGGGCGATGCAGGCTCAGACACAGATGCACAAATGAAACAAAGCCTGGGGCAGGGTGGGGCTGCAGTGTGTGTGCACAGCAGCCTAGATCCATCACAATGAACACAGCAAAAATGGCGAACGTAACCCAGCGTGCACGGCAACAGTGGTGGTCAACCACAAACCAATATGCAACAAAAAAAGAGAGAAGCCAGCGCTGCTTGTGGTTAGAACGCATAACATGAGGTGCATATGCACATATTAACATCTAACTGTATTCAAAATGAGACATTTGGCAAAATATTGATCAATAAATTGAGCCACTCCGCCGCGCCAAGGCAATGTCTTGTGGGGGATCCTACTCTACATTTTTATTATTCACTGTGCCATTACGGCCTCCTAGATATTTTAAAAGCAAGACCATATCAAATGCAATCCGTACCTGAGTCATATTTGCATCACTCCCGTGCAGCCACATGAAGCAAGTGCAGATAAAGGCCAACCAGGTCTGAACATAGACATCTCAAGTTTGACCTCCACGCATTGCCTGGAGGCTCAATTTATTGATCAATATTTTGCCAAATGTCTCATTTTGAATACAGTTAGATGTTAATATGTGGATATGCACCTCATGTTATGCGTTCTAACCACAAGCAGCACTGGCTTCTTTCTTCTTTTTTGCATATTGGTTTGTGGCTGACCACCACTACTGCCGTATGCGCAGGGTTATGTTTGCCATTTTTGTTGTGATCATTGTGATGGATCTAGGCTGCTGTGCACACACACAGCAGCCCTGCCCTGCCCCAGGCTTTATTTAATTTGTGCACCTGTGTCTGAGCCTGCATCGCCCTTCATCTGTGTTTGCTGGTCAGGCAATGTGTGGAGGTCAAACCTGAGATGTCTATGTTCAGACCTGGTTGGCCTTTATCTGCACTTGCTTCATCTGGCTGCACGGGAGTGATGCAGATATGCTTCAGGTACGGATTGCATTTGATATGGTCTTGCTTTTAAAATATTTAGGAGGCCGTAATGGCACAGTGAATAATAATAATGTAGAGTAGGACCCCCCACATGAGATTGCCTTGGCGCGGCAGGTTGGCTCAATTTATTGATCAATATTTTGCCAAATGTCTCATTTTGAATACAGTTAGATGTTAATATGTGCATATGCACCTCATGTTATGCGTTCTAACCACAAGCAGCGCTGGCTTCTTTTTTATCATAAATTACAGTGACATTTCCATTTTTTTAATAAAAATTTCAATTTTGGTTTACTTAATAATTTTATTTAAAATCCTTTTAAAATTTTACCTTATATACAAGTCATTTTACAGGAAACAATGTTCCATAACATTTTTTTCCTGTAAATTCCAATTTCTCGTCAATTTTGAATGTTTTATTGTCAGTCCGTAAAGTGAAAGTGTGACACAATTTTTCTCACCAACGATCTGGGAGTCAGAGATGCTTCCAGGGGTCTTCCTCATGCTGTTCTCCTTCCATTCAGCACTTTTTCCATCCAACTCAACATTTTTACTGCCCCCCCAACCTCTTTGAAGGGTCTGCCAGAAACATGCTCAGATTCCCCATTGACTTCCATTATAGTCGTTATTTGAAACAAGCATCCAAGTATTAGGAATTGCTCTGTTTCAGTAACTAGCATCCGAGCATTTTAGTGTCTATGTATTACACTAAATAAGAGGCTGATGTATGTACATGTAAAATGAGATCATCCAGTATATATGAGTTAAAAAGTATAGTCCAAAAATGAACAGTGGATTAAGTCCTACTGCTGGGAAAGATGCACTTTATTTAGTGTGATATTTAGACACACTCACTTCACAGTGCATAATGTTGTTAACTTTGCATTCTTTGATATATATAGTCCCCGGGCACTTATGTGTTTCCCGGCATTTATTGTTTCCTTGTGTAGTGATTCAGTAGTGGCTATCATTCACCCCCCCCCCAATACTGCCTATGAGATATATTTATCTACTTATTCACATCTGTATAATTAAATTGTGACAAGTATGTCTCCTGCATATAAGAGACAAAAAAACCGACTGGCACATCCAGACTAATGTGAATAGGTGCATACCAAGAGGAGCTACCCTCATATACAATATACAAAGAATGGTTGCACTCTATCATTCTAAGGCATGTCAATGTGGAATATATGTAATTAGAGTTGCAATACAGCTTTAGAATTATAGAAAAAATATATGAGACTCTTAGCATAAAATTTGGCTCAAGGCGGCCTCAAATCTGATGGGTACCTACACTGTGTGAATACCTCTCTAAGGCTGATGTCTGAATTCCTGGGTGAATGTGGACACCTCTGTCAGCAATGCCTACATTTATGGGTAAGTAGAGACCTGCTATAATTAAAATCACCACCTGGTGGAGGGAGGAGTTCCAGGTGGTGATTTTAATTATAGCAGGTCCCTACTTACCCATAAATGTAGGCATTGCTGACAGAGGTGTCCACATTCACCCAGGAATTCAGACATCAGCCTTAGAGAGGTATTCACACAGTGTAGGTACCCATCAGATTTGACGCCGCCTTGACGTTGGCTGGTGGGCAGATAATATTTGGCCAAATTTTATGCTAAGAGTCTCATATATTTTTTCTATAATTCTAAAGCTGTATTGCAATTCTAATTTTACATATATTCCACATTGACATGCCTTAGCATGATAGAGTGCAACCATTCTTTGTATATTGTCTCCTGCATATAAGCACCTTCGATAAAGTCTACTTACGCTTTAGCATCTCATTTTAATCATGTCTTATATTTTGTATTTTATATGTACTTAAAGTTTATTAAATTTTTATACATGACTGCTTTACTCCAAGTTTTTCGGGTAGGTGGTTGTATATAAGTCTTTTTAGGAGGGCCTATTATATTTTTTGGTCTCTTGATAGTTTGCATATTTAATGTTTATATAGTTTCATAGTTTTTAAGGTCGAAAGTAGATATAGGCTTATTGCGTTCAACTTATACCCTAACATATAACGAAGACTACAGAAACCCCATAAGGCAGATTCTAGTTGCCCCCATACGAAGGGAACAATTCCTTACCTACTTCACATATGGCAATCTGACCAGTTCCTTGGATTAACATCGCATCACCAAATCTATTAAAGATAAAAAATAGTGGCGCATGCAACCTTCCTGAAGAACCGCAGCAAAAGACAGGGGTCTATACCAACAAGACCCAGTAAGTAGATAAGCTGAATAAAGAAAAATAAATTCTTTTGCGCTGATTTTCAGGTTTAAATTCTAGTTAGTTTCCAGGTTCTGTTAATGAGGATTAATATGCAGCCATAGTGTATTATTCTAGTCAATGAGGAAAAAATGTTACCTTATTTGTAACGTTGCACAGTAAGGATCCTGCAATTCGAGCTGATTTTCAGACTAAAATGAATTGTTATATTTTATTAAAAACTGATTCCCAAATTTCATTGAAATAAGTTTAATGAGTAGTCATAAAATACTCCCTGATGAAGGAAATCGTTAATTTTCCGAAACGCATAGGTAATGGTTCTTGTCAGTTTCTGCTGTGAATGAGTGCACATCGGTGACCGCAGGATAGTCACTTGACTGTAGACGTCAGACGAAATCCACAGGTCCTACAAGCGGTACACGTGCTGACACCAGTGGCGGATTAAGTGGACTATGGGCCCGGGGCTGTTCATAAAACCTGGGCCCCTGTACCCCCCTTCCCACCTGAGCGCTGCGGTCCCCGTGCGGGAATTGACAGCCGTACGGACCGCAGCACTTGGTTTGCTGCGGGTCCATACGGAAAACCCGCTACCATTCCACCACGTGTGGACATGGCCTAAAAAGACGTTGCACATAAGCTGTAGGCCTACGGCCAATACGCACAAAATCGCCCAACGTGATCCTGGCCATAGGGGATCCACTTTAATGTCCCCACTTTAATTTGAAGTCCCCTTACTTCATCCATTGCAGTCCCCTATCACCCACTCACTTCATCTGCAGTGCCGCTTCATCATTTGCAGCCCCTTATCCCCCCTTCCATTTTATCATGTGCAGTCCCCTTCCCCCCCAACTTCATGTGCAGCCCCACTCCCCCATCATCATGTGCAGTTAATTTACCCCCACATCATGTGCAGTCCCCCTTACCCCCAATTCATCATGTGCAGTCCCCCTTACCCCCAATTCATCATGCGCAGTCCCCCTTACCCCCAATTCATCATGTGCAGTCCCTCTTACCCCCAATTCATCATGTTCAGTCCCACTTACCCCTTAATTCATCATGTGCAGTTCCCCTTACCCCCAATTCATCATGTGCAGTCCCACTTACCCCTTAAATCATCATCAGCAGTCCCACTTACCCCTTAATTCATCATGTGCAGTCCCACTTACCCATTAATTCATCATGTGCAGTCCCACTTACCCCTTAATTCATCATGTGCAGTCCCCCTTATCCCCCACTTCATCATGTGCAGCCCCACTTATCCCCCACTTCATCATGTGCAGCCCCACTCACCCCCCTTCATCATATGCAGCCCCACTCACCCCCCTTCATCATATGCAGCCCCACTCACCCCCCCTTCATCATGTGCAGCCCCACTCACCCCCCTTCATCATGTGAAGCCCCCACTCATCCCCCCTTCATCCTGTGAAGCCCCCACTCACCCCCTTCATCCTGTACAACCCCAGTCACCCCCCTTCATCATATACAGCCCCAGTCACCCCCTTCATCATATACAGCCCCAGTCACCCCCCCTTCATCATATACAGCCCCCAGTCACCCCCCTTCATCATATACAGCCCCCAGTCACCCCCCTTCATCATATACAGGCCCCAGTCACCCCCCTTCATCATATACAGCCCCCAGTCACCCCCCCTTCATCATATACAGGCCCCAGTCACCCCCCCTTCATCATATACAGCCCCCAGTAACCCCCCTTCATCATATACAGCCCCCAGTCACCCCCCTTCATCATATACAGCCCCCAGTCACCCCCCCTTCATCATATACAGCCCCCAGTCACCCCCCCTTCATCATATACAGCCCCCAGTCACCCCCCTTCATCATATACAGCCCCCAGTCACCCCCCCTTCATCATATACAGCCCCCAGTCACCCCCCCTTCATCATATACAGGCCCCAGTCACCCCCCTTCATCATATACAGGCCCCAGTCACCCCCCCTTCATCATATACAGCCCCCAGTCACCCCCCCTTCATCATATACAGCCCCCAGTCACCCCCCCTTCATCATATACAGCCCCCAGTCACCCCCCCTTCATCATATACAGGCCCCAGTCACCCCCCCTTCATCATATACAGGCCCCAGTCACCCCCCCTTCATTGTGTACAGCCCCCACTCACCCCCTCCCCCATTTAATTCATTTTATAAATAAAAAAAAATAAAAAAAGTTCTCCATACTTACCTCACAGCCGGCTCGCTCCCCAGCAGCGCCTCTGCTTTCAGCATCCTCCGGGACATGTCGGCGCGTGCACGATGACGTCATCGCGCACGCCCGACATCTGACCCGGAAGTACAGCCGGAGCTGAGCAGCCGTCAAGGTGACGGCCGTGCACAGCTCCCAGCCCCTCATAGAATGTGACGCGGGCGGCTGTCTGCTGCCGGCGGCGTCACAGCACAGGGCACGGCCGGCCCTGTACAGGTGCTGGGGGAGCGGTCCGGGGGGCATTTGCCTCTCTGCCACCCGGCCCAGCCCGCCCCTGCCCCTGCCCCTGGGCCCCCATAAAACCTTGGGCCCGGGACGACCGCCCCATCCGCCCCTATTAAGATCTGCCATTGGCTGACACGCACTCCTTCTCATACCGCAGGACATCGGTTTATCCAGTGCTGTCACCGGCCGGGGCAGCGCTGCAACATAAGGATATATACTGATCTATATCTACAATCATTTCCTTACTTGGAAGTGGTTTCCTTGGAGTTTATCGGAAGAACAAAGGACGGAAGCTATTCTACAGGACCTTCACGTCACATCATCAGAATGAAGGTAACGGGACTTTGCATTGACTGGAATAGCCTCCCACCAATACATACAGAGTAATAATGTCTAACTGGGAATCAGTAATGTTAATCTACCAATAATATATGTGGAAATTAGCACAATTTTTTTATATGTTTCTTTATATGATTTTTTACTGCACAGCTCTACAATTTAGGTAGTAAAACGCTGCATTGATCAGAGTATTTTATGACTACTCACTAAACTTATTTCAATGAAAATTGGGAATCAGTTTTTAATAAAATATAACAATTCATTTTAGTGTGAAAATCAGCTCAAATTGCAGGATCCTCATTAATCCTCATTAACAGAACCTGGAAACTAACTACAATTTAAACCTGAAAATCAGCACAAAAGAATTTATTTTTCTTTATTCATCACCAAATCTAACCGACAGTATAACCTGTAATTTTTTTTAGAGATGAGCTGATCTTTCGAAATTAGAATCTGACAGCTTCGCCAAATTTTTGCACAATATTTGTTTTGCAGAAAATAAATTTGTGTGAATCTCAATACTGGAAAGTGCTTGGAAAATATACGTGGGGGAGTGGATAGAGAGAGGAACCCACTGACAATAAAAACCTATATTCTATAGGAGAGACAGAGGAAAAAACATGTCAGGAAGAGAAGAAAGAAAGAGTAAGAGAGAACCCTGATGACCATAAGAGCTTACACTCTACAGGAGACTGAGAGAGGACCTCAATAATAATACGAGAGGACCCTGTTGATCCTAAGAACTCATACTCTACAGGAGAGAAAGAGGACACAGCTTACAAAAAGAGCTTACACTCTACAGAAGAGAGAGAGAGGACCCTGCTGACCATAAGAGCATACACTCTACAAGAGAGAAAGAGAGAACCCTGCTGACTAGAGTTGAGCGAAACGGGTCGAACAATTTCAAAAGTCGCCGACTTTTGGTAAAGTCGGGTTTCATGAAACGAAACCCGACCCTAGGATGAGGTCGGCCACGAGGTCGGCGACTTACGCGCCAAAGTCGCGTTTCAAAAGTTTGTTTTGCGCTCTTTTTCAGCCAATCAGGATCCACGGACACTGTGGGCAACGTGATGACATAGGCAGGGGTCACCACCATCTTTCAGAAGGGCATGCAAGTGATTGGCTTGCTTTGGTGGGCGTCACAGGGGGTATAAAAGGGCGTGCACGCCGACCGCCATCTTACTTCTGCCGATCTCAGTATAGGGAGAGGTTGCTGATTCTGTAGGGAGAGCGTTAGGCAGGGAAGAAGACAAAAAAACTGCTTCTGCTGCTAGCGATTTGGCCTGCACAACACACCAGTCACTGTGTGTGCAGTGCAAGGGGAGGCTATATAGTGGTGTATCAGTGGTGTTGGTTGTTGGGCTGCCTTCTAAGGCTTCCTGACATTCCTGCATTGCTGTTTACCCACTGCTCCGCAAACTGCTTTTTTAAAAGCAATCCAATCTCCCTTATCCTCTAGTCACTTTTGTCACAGCTGTGCCATCAAGCCTGTGACATAGCGCTCAGATATCAGTGGGCCTCACACAATCCAAAAGTGTCCAGTGTCCAAAAGTGTGTGCAGAGATTCAAAATCTCCCTTATCCTCTAGTCACTTTGGTCACAGCTGTGCCATCGAGCCTGTGACATAGCGCTCAGATATCAGTGGGCCTCACACAATCCAAAAGTGTCCAGTGTCCAAAAGTGTGTGCAGAGATTCAAAATCTCCCTTATCCTCTAGTCACTTTGGTCACAGCAGTGCCATCGAGCCTGTCACATAGCGCTCAGATATTCATTGGGCCTCACACAATCCAAAAGTGTCCAGTGTCCAAAAGTGTGTGCAGAGATTCAAAATCTCCCTTATCCTCTAGTCACTTTGGTCACAGCTGTGCCATCGAGCCTGTCACATAGTGCTCAGATATTCATTGGGCCTCACACAATCCAAAAGTGTCCAGTGTCCAAAAGTGTGTGCAGAGATTCAAAATCTCCCTTATCCTCTAGTCACTTTGGTCACAGCTGTGCCATCGAGCCTGTCACATAGCGCTCAGATATTCATTGGGCCTCACACAATCCAAAAGTGTCCAGTGTCCAAAAGTGTGTGCAGAGATTCAAAATCTCCCTTATCCTCTAGTCACTTTGGTCACAGCTGTGCCATCGAGCCTGTCACATAGCGCTCAGATACTCATTGGGCCTCACACAATCCAAAAGTGTCCAGTGTCCAAAAGTGTGTGCAGAGATTCAAAATCTCCCTTATCCTCTAGTCACTTTGGTCACAGCTGTGCCATCGAGCCTGTCACATAGCGCTCAGATATTCATTGGGCCTCACACAATCCAAAAGTGTCCAGTGTCCAAAAGTGTGTGCAGAGATTCAAAATCTCCCTTATCCTCTAGTCACTTTGGTCACAGCTGTGCCATCGAGCCTGTCACATAGCGCTCAGATATTCATTGGGCCTCACACAATCCAAAAGTGTCCAGTGTCCAAAAGTGTGTGCAGAGATTCAAAATCTCCCTTATCCTCTAGTCACTTTGGTCACAGCTGTGCCATCGAGCCTGTGACATAGCGCTCAGATATCAGTGGGCCTCACACAATCCAAAAGTGTCCAGTGTCCAAAAGTGTGTGCAGAGATTCAAAATCTCCCTTATCCTCTAGTCACTTTGGTCACAGCTGTGCCATCGAGCCTGTGACATAGCGCTCAGATATCAGTGGGCCTCACACAATCCAAAAGTGTCCAGTGTCCAAAAGTGTGTGCAGAGATTCAAAATCTCCCTTATCCTCTAGTGACTTTGGTCACAGCTGTGTCATCGAGCCTGTCACATAGCGCTCAGATATCAGTGGGCCTCACACAATCCAAAAGTGTCCAGTGTCCACAAGTGTCTGCAGAAATTCAAAATCTCCCCTGTCCTATAGACACCTTGTACCTTGTTTTACATTACTATATAGTTTGTTGGATTTTGTCTACATTTCTACCAAAAATGAGGAAGGCTGGTGGAAGAGGCCGTGGAATTGGGCAGGGGTTGGCAGCTGGTAATGATGGTGTTGGTGGTGGATCTGATGGTAGTGGCAAGAGCAAAATAGGACCGAATGCAGGAGGTGTTGAGCCTGCGTCATCGTCTGGCTACATAAGGCCTCGAACGCTTAGTTTTCTAGGAGTTGGCAAACCGCTTTTAAAGCCAGAGCATCAGGAAAAAGTTTTGTCTTACATTGCTGACTCAGCCTCCAGCTCTATCGCCTCCTCTTCTTCAGTTGTAAAAAGTAAAAGCACTGAGTCGTCATTGGAGGCTCATGTTCATGAACCACACCTTTCCTTGTGTCCTTCACCCCAACCAAGATTGAAGGATGACGCAGGCCATACTACTGATTACTCCATGGAGCTGTTTTCACATACCATGCCTGGATTATCAAGTGAAATGGTGAATTACCCAGGCCAAGATGAATCTGACATGGAGTGCACTGATGCACAGCCGCTGATGGATGATTCTGCTGGTACATTCACTCAGAGCACTACATTGTCCTCGCAGTGTACAGAGCCAGATTCTGACCCTGATGAGACTCAGGTGCCCCTTCCCGCACACTATACCACCATACACGGTGACACAGAGGAAGGTGCACATGACATAGAAGAGGAGGTGATGGATGACCCAGTTGTTGACCCAGATTGGCATCCATTGGGGGAAGAGGATGCTGCTTCCAATAGCTCAGATGAGGAGCATCCACAGCAGACATCGACATCGCAACAGCTGTTATCTGGCAGGCCCGTAGCACTCCAAAGACAGGTTCCAAACATCAAAAGAGTTGCTGGACAGCTTGTCCAGAGGGTCAAAAGATCACAGCGTGCTAGGCCGCAAAATGTCTGCCAAAGTAGGAAGAGTGCAGTGTGGCACTTTTTTGAACAAAATCCTCATGATCAGGCCAAGGTTATCTGTAAGAAGTGCGCAAAGACCTTTAGCCGAGGGAAAAATCTGAAAAATTTGAATACCAGTTGCATGCTTAGACATTTAACCAGCATGCACTTGCAAGCGTGGACACAACACCAAACCTCAAGTGCCACATGTGCAACTGATCACAACGAAGGTAGTCAGCAACGCTACATTGTTTCCCCCACTGTAAGCCCACCGGATCGCACAGCAGCAAATGTTGAGGTGTCGTTGCAAGGCCACAGCAGTCAGGGAATCCCACTGTTATATCAACGAAAGACTGATTCTAGGCCATCAGAAAGAACACCAACTCCATCACCATCATCAACCCTCTCTCAGTCCGCCCTGTCCACCGCTACTTCCACCATATGCAGCTCTCAAGTCCAGCTCACCCTCCCAGACACTATGAGTAGGTCAAGAAAGTACTCAGTCTCTCATCCGCGTACACTGGGTTTGAACGCCCACATTGCCAAACTAATCTCGTTTGAGATGATGCCCTTTCGGTTGGTGGAAAGCACAGCTTTCCGCGAACTCATGGCCTATGCAGTACCACGCTATGACCTACCCAGTCGCCACTTCTTCTCTCGCAAAGCCATCCCAGCCCTCCACCATCATGTGAAAGACCGCATTGTCCATGCACTCAAGCAGTCAGTGAGCGGAAAGGTGCACCTCACAACTGATGCATGGTCCAGTCGGCATGGCCAGGGCCGTTACGTGTCCATCACTGCGCACTGGGTGAATGTGGTGGATGCAGGGTCCACAGGGGACATCGGTGGTGGGACAGTGCTGCCTAGCCCACGGTATAGGAAACAGTTGGCTGTAGGCGTTCGACCCTCCTCCTCCTCCTCCTCCTCCAGAAGCAAAAGCTCGTCCACAGAGCGCAGTCATACGAGCACTCCATCTGCAGCTGCCACTGTTGCACACGATGTGTCCCCCTATTGAGCAGCTAGTGGAAAGCGTCAGCAGGCTGTGTTGCAGATGATGTGTTTGGGCAACAGACACACCGCCGAGGTGCTGGCCGAGTACTTGAAGCGACAAACTGAGTCATGGCTGGGCAGTGTACATCTTGAGGCAGGCAAGGTAGTTAGTGATAACGGCCGTAATTTTGTGGCAGCCATAGCCCTTTCAAAACTCAGCCACATACCTTGCTTGGCTCACACCTTGAACCTGGTGGTGCAGTGCTTCCTCAAAAATTATCCGGAGTTAACAGCCCTGCTCCAGAAGGTGCGAAGACTGTGCGCGCACATCTGCCGGTCGCCTGTACACTCCGTTCGTATGCAGAAGCTGCAGCGATTGCTCCACCTTCCCAACCACCACCTCATTATCGACATTGCAACAAGGTGGAACTCCACCCTGCACATGGTGGAGCGGCTGTGCGAGCAGAGGCAGGCCATAATGCATTTGTGGGAGGATACACGGCCAGGCACTTTGAGAGCAGACATGGAGTTGACAGGTGTGCAGTGGTTGAAGCTGAAAGACCTCTGTAAAGTCCTTCAGTGTTTTGAGGAATGCACACGGCTGGTAAGCGCAGATGACGCCATCCTAAGCATGAGCATCCCACTTATGCGTCTGCTCATGCAAACTTTGATGCGCCTTAAGGAGCAGGCGTCTGCAGCCAATGTTGATGAGGAGGAAGAGGAGGAGGGAATCCTTGATGACATTCAGCCATTGTCTGCTCAGGGACCTCTCCTGGACGAGGTGGAGGAAGAAGAGGAGGAGGAGGATGATGATGGGGATGATTACTTAGGGGAGGAGGATGCATCTCGTGGGGCAAGTGAAAATGTTGGCGTGGCAAGGTCTGGTACAGGGTTTGTGCGTGACTGGAGGGATGTGGATTTGCCAGAAAGTGCTCCTCCACCCAGTACTCGCAGTGCATCATTGACACCGGGAACATTGGCCCACATGTCAGATTATGCCTTGCAGATCCTAAAAAGGGACCCCCGCATTGCCAAAATGATGAACGATGACGACTACTGGTTGGCCAGCATCCTGGATCCACGCTATAAAGGCAAATTACAAAACATCATGCCACAGGAGAACCTTGACCTAATATTGGCTAATAAACAAGCAACTCTGGTAAATCGGTTGCTTGAGGCATTCCCAGCACACAGCAGCGGTGATGGTTCTCACACGAGCCGTACGGGCCGGGGTCAGCTTGGCAGAGGTGTTCGTGGTGCACACAGCAGAAGTGGCGTTGGAGACAGGGGTTTCATGACAATGTTGTGGACTGATTTTTCAAATACCGCTCACACAACTGGTAATACTGCATCGATGGAAAGTGACAGGAGACAGCAGTTGTCAACTATGGTTACAAACTACTTTTCCTCCCATATCGATGTTCTCCCACACAGGTCATTCCCCTTTGACTATTGGGCTGCTAAACTGGATACCTGGCCTGAATTGGCCCAATATGCCTTACAGGAGCTCGCTTGCCCAGCTGCAAGTGTACTATCGGAAAGAGTCTTCAGTGCAGCTGGATCAATCCTGACAGAAAAAAGGACCCGTCTGTCAACCCAAAATGTGGATGATCTAACCTTCATTAAAATGAACCATGCATGGGTTTCCAAGGATTTTGTCCCACCTTCCCCTGATGACACATAGGGTGACAGAAAAATGGCTTGCTTTGGTCCACCTCTTCCTGGGACTTCACCTATTTCGCCTTTTGCATCAGCTGAATGTCCAACATCAACATATGCCACTTTCTAAAACTCCCTAACTGTGCTGCCTCCCCCCCCATGGCCGGGGTCACCACCTAGCGCACGACACCGTGCGAGTGCCGTTGCCCTGGACAGGTGGGTAGGCCGACTCTTGGGAGCGGGCACTGGCACAGGGTCCCTCATAGTGCAATCAAGTGTCTCTGACGGTGGTGGTGCACACCCGCCGTCAGACACACCGCTGTACTATGAGGGGCCCAGTGCCAGTACCGACGCCCATGAGTGGGCCCCCCTTGCTTGGGCAGGGCCCCAGCATTTGCAATCTTTACCTCTCCCTGCTCCTCCGCTGTGTAATCTGGGCCGTCAAATCCATACTGTGCCTAACACCGTCTGAGCCTGCCTCCTGAGACATATATTTTGAATGTGTACGCTATCCATACATGTTATCTGGGGATACGGTACCCTTTCTAACCTTTGTGCAATCACGTGCAATCCATACTGGGCCTAACACCGTCTGAGCCTGCCTCCTGAGACATATATTTTGAATGTGTACGCTATCCATACATGTTATCCGGGGATACGGTACCCTTTCTAACCTTTGTGCAATCACGTGCAATCCATACTGGGCCTAACACCGTCTGAGCCTGCCTCCTGAGACATATATTTTGAATGTGTACGCTATCCATACATGTTATCCAGGGATACGGTACCCTTTCTAACCTTTGTGCAATCACGTGCAGTCCATACTGGGCCTAACACTGTCTGAGCCTGCCTCCTGATGTATAGACATATATTTTGAATGTGTACGCTATCCATACATGTTATCCGGGGATACGGTACCCTTTCTAACCTTTGTGCAATCACGTGCAATCCATACTGGGCCTAACACCGTCTGAGCCTGCCTCCTGAGACATATATTTTGAATGTGTACGCTATCCATACATGTTATCCGGGGATACGGTACCCTTTCTCACCTTTGTGCAATCACGTGTAATCCATACTGGGCGTGAGAACGGCTGGCGAGCTGTTAAGCAAGCTACAGCACCTGTGGTTTGCACACGTAAGTTTTTCATTTTTTCAGGAATGACGGTTAGGCCTAATTCCGGAACTGCGGTTGACCTGCACTTTCTGGGAAATCATTGTTCGCGGGTAATAATTGTAATCAGTGATCCCCATCACTAACGTTGTTCAGCAGGTTATCTGCACCTGTAAGCGACAAACGCTGGCCTTTTCAGTGTAGCGCACATGCAGCCACGGACATGTAAGGGCATGACACACCAGTTATTGGCCAATCTCATGTGCCAGAGCCTCACGTGTCCCTCTAGTAAGCCGGACTCGGACCGCGGGGCATGACGGAGTCTCGTTCGTTAACGTAATTAAGCTTGCAATGCGTGCATCTGTTCTGTAGCTGGCATGGTTGAGGTTTCCCAGGTGGAGTCGAATTTAACCGTAGGCTCCACTCCTGGTGGTGCCCTTCTCGACATTCCTTTAAGGTTCAGCTTTGCAACCATACTGCCTACGTAAAACAAACACTTTGCCTTCATGAACGCTGTTTGGAGGGTCATGACTCGTGGGAATAACGCCGCCCAATCAGTTAACCTGCTAGAGAGATCCTTCGTTGCTCCCAAGCATGACATCACACTCCCTAGGAAGAAGGTAATGCCACTGTGGCGACCGTACTCCTGGGGGCGACACAAGTGCACTGATGCCCAGCCACTGCTCGATGAATCTGCTGGTACATTGACCCAGACCACTACATTCCCCTCACACGCTACCCGGCCTGAATCTGACCCTGATGAAACTCAGGTTACCCTTCCCATATACAGTTCCATCTTACACGGTGACAAAGAGGAAGCTGCAGATGAAAGTGCAGGTTCGGCCCACCCGCCATCAGACACACCACAGTACTATCAGGGGCCCTGTGCCAGTGCCGTCGCCAATGAGTGGCCCCCCCCTGCTTGCCCAGGATCACAGCACTTGCAAAGTTGAAATACTGTGCAGTGAGATGGAAGATGGGGACGACGAGGAGTCTAGACTAGTACAGGGATTCCCTAGCGAGGAGACTTATTTGATTGTTTTCAATGTTGGGACAGCAATTTTTGAGGAGCACTATACTCTGGAGAATGATAGATGGGGCCCACCATACACTGGAACATTCCAAAGGTGGACATCAGACACTGGAGCAGCATTTACAGGGCCCATTATACACTAGAGCATTAGAAATGGGGCCCATTATGTTTGGAGCATTATTTGGGCCCATAAGACAGTGGAGCTTCATCCATGGGGACCAACATATACTGTAGCATTATGTGGAGCTCATCATATACTGTTTCAAACATTATATGGGACCAATGATTCTGTATGGAGAAATAGATGGGCCTCGTCATGAGATGTAAAAAGTGAGGTATTTTTCATTGTACTATACCGCTATTTCTCTGCCGTATCGGAGCATGATGAGTTGTGGTATGTGTTAAAGGGGCGCTCTTTCGCCCAGGGCACATGAAAACCTGCAGCCAGCCCTCCCCCCCCACAACTTTAGCCAAATAACCCCCATTTTTCAGTGCGTAACTTGTATTATGAAGTTAATTAAGGTTGACAAGCTTAAGTAAGAAGAATTGATGCTTTTGGCATTCAAATGGGCACTGTAGGTGTGTTTCCTGTCCTCCTCTCACTGCCGACTTTTATTCCCCATTGACTTACATTGGGTTTCGTGTTTCGGGATGACCCCGACTTTTCCCTATAATCGGACGATCTTGCTCGACCCGACTTTTGGAAAAGTCGGGTTTCACGAAACGAAACGCGACCCTAAAAAACCAAAAGTCGCTCAACTCTACTGCTGACCATAAGAGCTTACTTTCTACAAGAGAGAGAAAGAGAACTCTGCTGACCATATGAGCTTACACTCTACAAGAGAGAGAGGGCTTTGCTGAACATAAGAGCTTACACTCTACAAGAGAGAAAGAGAGGACATCGTTGACCATAAGAGCTTATGTTCTACAGGAGAGAGAACCCCGCTGATCTGACCATAAGAACTTAGGGCCCGTCACACATAGCGATCTCGCTAGTGAGATCGCTGCTGAGTCACAAGTTTTGTAACACAACAGCGATCTCACCAGTGAGATCGCTGTGTGTGACAGCGATCAGCGACCGGTCCCCCTGCCGGTATCGCTGATTGCTCTTGGAAAACCCTGGACATTTCTTTGATCGCTGTTCTCCCGCTGGCCAGCACGCATCGCTGCGTGTGACAGGCGGGAGACCAGCGATCAACTGGTAATTAACGTACACATCGGGTATCTAAGGGACGTGCGTCACTTAGAAACCCGATGTGTACCTTAGTTACCAGCGCGCTGATGCAGTGAGCTGATAACTAAGGTACACATCAGGTTTCTAAGTGACGCACGTCCCTTAGATACCCGATGTGTATGTTAGTTACCAGCTCCCTGCATCAGCGCACTGGTAACTAACATACACAGCGACGCGCCCGCTCGGCGTCGCTGGTGCTGATCGCTGGTGAAGCTGTCTGTTTGACAGCTCACCAGCGATCATGTAGCGACTCACCAGCGATCCTGACACGTTGATATCGTTGTCGGGATCGCTGGTGAGTCGCTATGTGTGACGGGGCCTTTACACTCGAAAGTGGAGCGTGCATCCCGCTTACTATAAGAGCTTTCACCTTACAGTAGAGAGAGGCTTAGGGAGCATTCACACTGTTGTATTTTCTCTTGGGCCGATTATGCTAATGACACTAATCCTATACTCTGTCAGAGTTTGAGCCAAGTGACATGTGAGTGCAATCTGATTCTCTCACATAAAAGAATTGCAGCACAAGTGCGGAGAAGATGGAGAACATAATTTCTGCATCATCTACATTGTACGATATTTCACATGCACTAATAGTACTTGTATAAAAAACGATAGCCACTCTGAGTCCAAATTTCTGTTTTTAGCCCCATCCCAAAGGAAAAAAAACAACATAAATCAGATATATAAAATAATTACTGTGGAAAAAGAAACAGTTTAAAATGTACAAAAATAAAAAAAGAGAAAAATGGAAAGGCATTTCCTATTTTTTTACTATTCTCCCTAACAGTAGCACGGAATTAAAAAAAAAAGAAATAATAAAAATGATATTAATAAAAATGACATTAATATATTAGTATGTATCACAAAAAAAGAGGCAAAATAGTTGTTAGGCGTCGGGTTTCCTCCCCTGCACAGGAGGAATCCCGAGCCTTGCCTTCTGCGGTCTCCCATTCTTCCCCGACTGCAGAGGAGGCTGCTCAGCAGAGGCGTTGATCCCGGCGTCTTGCTCAGGCTAGCACTGTCGGTTTGGTTGCTGCTGCCACCCCTGGTCCAGCTATAGCAATCCACGCTAGCCAGCAGCGAGCAGCTCCTGGGACTAAGTCCTTCTTTCGGTCCACTGAGCATGCTCGTGGGACGACCTCTCATTGGAGGTCGGAGGTTACGTGCTCAAGTCCTGCTGCTGCTCCGATTGGACAACTAGGAAGGCCCCGAAAGGCTGCAACTATAGAAGCTTCACATAGCCCCTGGCCATGCGCTAGTATAGAATTATATCCCTGTGTCATTGGGGCAGGGTCCTGTGACCAAGACACTAACGATCACCTTGCGGTATAGCAGCCCTGTGAAGCAACAGGGTTCACCTTTTACATACCGTGTGACGTTAACCCGTGTGTAT
This sequence comes from Dendrobates tinctorius, assembly GCF_039654945.1. Lineage (NCBI taxonomy): Eukaryota > Metazoa > Chordata > Amphibia > Anura > Dendrobatidae > Dendrobates > Dendrobates tinctorius. The sequence continues at coordinate 35,383,054 of NW_027361752.1, read as the reverse complement.
TAGTTATACCGCCATTTTGCATCCGCCATTACCTGGCATCTCTGCACTGTGGACCCCGGGCTGCAAACCACCTTATCTTTACTTTAATATTATTTGGTGCGGTCCGCAAGCCCATAACAATATTTTGAATAACTGAAAGAGAAAGATTTTTACAGCTCTTAAAACTGCATGGATGGAAAAAAAATATGCTTGGTCAAGAATGGGGGAAAATGGCTCATCTTGAACTGATTAATTCCAGGTAATACTACCCCCAATCCTGGCCATTCTACTGAGAATTATGGACGTTAATTCTGCTGAATGTTTAGATATCAGTTCTGCCTCCACTCCAATTTCTCTAATTTACAGTATTTACTGCCATGATTGAACAATATGTACTGACCAGGAACAGTTCATCGGCACGTCAAATAGTTTTGTTGTGGAATTAAACAAAGAAAGTATTCACCGAATTACCGGAATAATGTGTGATCCATCATTAATAAGAAAACCTCAGGGTTGCTGAATCCAATTGCCAAAGGCAAACATCAAAAACATAACATCAAAGAGCAGAGAAGGTGCCTTTTATCAGTAACACAAATATGCTTTTGACCTATACTAGAAGCTTCAACATGATAAAGGGGTTGTCTCATCCGAGGTCCATTCAACAGAACAGTGCAATCCCTGTCAATCACAAGAACAAGGTGACAATGGTGTTAGGAGAGTGCTGTACCGCTGTCTCCTATATCTCGCAATTGTTCGACAATTGTAACACATTCAGGAATTTCCTGACAAACAGGCAACCACTCCATGTGTTGTGGCTGTCAAACTGCCATGAGACATGCAGCCACAGGAACTAGAATATGCAGTAGTATTTGAGCACGCCGAATTTATCTATCTATTAACACAAAAAAAGTTAATGTATTAATCAAGCAATTGTCGCAAGTGCACTCTTCAAAATTTCCAAAGGACCACAACATAAATAAGTCCAAAAAACTCAGCGCTTTCATCAATTATCATTAACCCCTTCACAACGTATAACATATATTTAAGTCATACGTCATGTCCCTGCCTTTGGCTCACATGCTGAGCCTGCATTTTTTCCGGCAGAAAAAGGTTGATTTAATCAGATGCACTTAAAGGATGCAGCCAGCCCATATAGCAAGATGTTGGCAACACAGGTGCAAAATGTCTCTATAGAAAAGTCAATGTATGTATGTATGTGTGTGTGTGTATCACCAACCAATCACAAAGCAGCAGAGTGGGACACCAACCAATCACGAAGCATCAGAGTGGGGCGAGGATGGAGAGCGGGGCTGCGGACGGATACAGTAGGACGGTGCATGGAGAGCGGGGCTGTGGAGGAAGAGAGCGAGGCTGTGGAGGGAGAACGCAGGAGAGTAGGGCTGTGGAGGAGCAGAGCAGGGCTGTGGAGGGAGAGCGCGGGAGAACAGGGCTGTGGAGGAAGAGAGCGGGGCTGTGGAGGGAGAGAGCAGGGCTGTGGAGGGACAGCGGGACATGGATGTAGAGCGTGGCTGTGGAGGGATAGAATGGGATGGAGGGTGGAGAGCGGAGCTGCAGATGGATACAGTAGGACGGTGCATGGAGAGCGGGGCTGTGGAGGAAGTGAGTGGGAGAGCAGGACTGTGGAGGGAGAGAGCGAGAGAGCAGGGCTGTGGAGGAAGAGAGCAAGGTTGTGGAGGGAGAGAGCGGGACTGTGGAGGGAGATCAGGATAGCAGGGCTGTGGAGGAAGAGAGCGGGGCTGTGGAGGGAGAGAGCGGGGCTGTGGAAGGACAGCAGGACACGGATGTAGAGCACGGCTGCGGAGGGATAGAACGGGATAGCGGGTGGAGAGCGGGGCTGTGGAGCAACAGCAGAACACAGATGTAGAGTGCGGCAGCGGAGGGATAGTACGGGACGGCGGGTGGAGAGTGGGGCTGTGGAAGGAGAGAGCGTGATGGCGGCTGCAGAGCGGGGCTGTTAAGGAAGAGAATGGGATCCACAGTTAGGACCTATGCCCGGGCAACGCCGGACTCTTCAGCTAGTATTATATACAAACACAGACTGCTTAAACCATACTTACGACCTTGCCCGTTCCCCCGATGCCCTCATCTGCAAAAGAGGTAAAAAAAAAAAAACAACAATATTTCTCACCTTTCCTCAGAGATGCTTTTAATCCATTTGTCCTACGACAGGTCTACCTCTGCTATGGCTGCTATGGGGAAGGAAAAATTTAAAAAGGCATCATCCGTGGATGAAGGGGTGAAACAGAAAATAGGAGCTTTTTTTATTTGCTTACATACAATATTTGAGCCCATTGTTAAGTTCTTCATTCTATTTATTTAATATATTTTACTTTTTATTCCTATTCTTGTTTTATCATCTTTCCCCTTTCCTAAACCCCCACTTATTCCTCTTGGCAACACACATGGCATAATATTAATGAAACATCTTGGATTTTATGCATCACTAGAAACGGAATGGCAAATCTTGGAACATGGGCACCTTGATTTGTCCTTTGTGGATAGCTGGAAGTATTTGTGTGAACAAGAATGCGATATATACATCTGTAACATGCGTTCACCTGCATTTTACAATTCACAGAAAGAAGGGATTACGGTAAACTATATGCTAGAGTCATTAACTGTAGGTCAATGGCGCTTAGTGAGCAACGTGGGACACATCATTTTATACTGTATTACATTGTTTTAGTTTTGCCTTTTAACGTATCAACATAAAAGTCATAACAATAAAAAAATTTCTTAAACATAGAATTAGAAGATTAAAAGAATAAACACATTTGGCCTCAATGGAAGTTTCCTCCAATTATCTCTGCAGACTTTCATGCTGCTGCAGGTCACCGGTGGAATCTGGCCTGGAGCCAAGATTGGTAGGAGGCAATTAAAAACCAGCAGGTCTGGACTATAATTAGGACTTAGAACTAAAGGTACTGTCACACTTAGTGATGCACCAGCGATCCCGACCAGCGATATGACGCGGTCAGGATCGCTGGTGCATCGCTAAGTGGTCATTAGTGAGTTGCCACACAGGCAGATCTCACCAGCGACATAGCAGCGGTCGGGGGTCGCTACTTACCTGTCAGACGAGGCGATCCTGACGTCCTCCCGCCCGCGTCCAAGCATCACTCGTCGGCGCCACAGGAAGCCCAGCAGGAAGCTGACGACGAGAAACGGTCCAGGACGTTCTCGCGCGATCAGCGATATTCAGCGGGGGAGCCGGTCGGAGGTAAGTATCAGACATAGCGATATCGCTAGCAATATCGCTGCTGCGTCACAAAACCAGTGACGTTATAGCGATATTGCTAGCGATATCGCTTAGTGTGACAGACCCTTAAGAAAATCTCAGTTGTTAAAGATTTTTCCACTTTCTGTAGCTGACTTTCTATAACTTACACTTGAGAGAGTTGGAAATTCTAGGCCCTGGATCTACGATACTTGACAACAGAAGCATTTATATCATTTATGACAATGTGTGCAGGTGTGGAACCTTTTTATTTCAGATCCTTTATATATACAAATTGCAAGACTTTTTTAAATTTTAACTTCTATCAAAAAAATATAGAAAAATAGAAATAGGTGTACTCTTGGCTCAGATACGCTATAAAGATACAACCTCCAGCAAGTACTTCTTATATGGATGTGTACATACGCAGTCTTATAGACACCGGGCATACCCGCAGAGGATTTCAGAAAGAAGACGCTTCAAACAAATGCAGCAATGGTTTTTCTCGAAGGGTCTTTGGTTGTTTTCTCTAAGTTTTCTTTGGCAGTGAATTTTTTTAAATTGTGTACATGAACTACTCAAAACAATAGACTCCAGAATAATGGACATGTCACTTCTGCATGACTTTCAAAATATAAAGCGGTAAAAAGAAGCAGAAAAAGACAACATGTGCACTGCAAGTCATTTTGACATTGATGTGCCTACAATATATTTATTCTTTTTGCCACCTTTTTGGACTTTTTCAAGAGAGATATAGGCGGAATCTGCCCGAAAAAAACATTGTTTGTTTTATGAAGAAATTTTTTATACAGGATTCAATCTGCAGAGCAGAAGAGGCCTAGAGAGCTGAAAACTACCCTGCAAACTCCATATACTTTACCATGAATTAGTGCTTTTTGCAGTGAGTTGGTTTCCAATGCAACATATCACCCCCCCATAGGTTGTTAAATTCAATGACTAATAATAATAATGCAAAAATGGCACCAGAGGTCAGTATATTTTTTTCATTGTGCAAGGTGGAGGTGAGGGGCTGCTTTATTTTAAAAAGGGATGCCCAGGTAGTGCACAACCCCTTTAACTAATTTCATAAAAAGTGTTTTGTGATTTGTGTATATATATATATATATATATATATATATACATATATATATATGTCTGCATTTCTATTTATGGAGCTAAGTAGAACCCGGTCAGCAGGAGCGCAAAGACAGGAGATAAAGTTTTGGAAATTCTTCTTTTTTTTGCATAATCCACAAAGCGTTTCGACAGATGATTCTGTCATACACTGCCACCTGAGGAAGATAGAATCATCTGTCGAAACGCGTTGTGGATTATGCAATAAAAAGAAAAATTTCCAATACTTTATCTCTTGTCTTTGCGCTCCTGCTGACCGGATTCTACTTAGGTCCTTAACTACCTTTCCTCATCTGAGGCACCCGGCTGGAGCTGCATTGTACTGCCCCAACCACGCACGGTTGGCACTCCTCTATGACCGTCTTCATCTTTACCTGAATTTCTATTTATGACCATTGTGTCTGTTATACCTGTATGAATTTTTGCTGATGGAATGATATTTGTTTATTGATTGTTGCTAATGTGCTCATACTGGTTGGTTATCTATGTACTGTTTTGTTCTTGTTTATGAATTTCATGCATACGTTATACTTTATGTATTAATAAATTTGCCATTTGTAAGCTTGAAAGGCTGATTTTTTTCTCCTTTTTGCAGTTGATCTTTTTTGCAGTTGCTTTTTGCCATTCTATCAGAATTATTTAATTCTGCGTTTAATGGCTACTCTCGTTCTATTAACCTTGAACCTGGTGGATCGAATCGGCTGAAAAGCATAGTTGCAAGCTTGAATGTTAACTTACCGTGAACTTAGCTGCATTCTGCATTAAACTCCTGCCTCGTTCACTCTGCAAACCTTATTCACGATAATCCTCGCTAATCCAAATCCTGTCAAATACTAGCCCACTTATAAGCGCCTCAGCTTTGGTTCACCATTTATATTGACTAGTATGATTTTTTATTTTACTGACATTCCTGCTCTATAAAAACTCAATTGGGTAGTCATATGTCAAGTTGAGAAAACTTGTCCAATATTGAGGTCTCAATAACAAGAGTGGAGACTACTAAGCATAAATCGATGGATTAAACAATGGTGATGGTGACGGCATATCAATCTCACTGTGAGATAAAAATAGGAAGAACTTAAAGTAACCACAGATCTGGAAGAGGGTCAACGATGGAATTGGAATGTTGTGAAAAGTAGAGTTATTGGACTCCATGATGGACACTTTTCAACAGGACCTCAAGAGAATAGTCCAAGACATTAAATAAAATCTAAAGTCTCTGTGTAGCCACACATCTATTCCAGAAGAAATATAGACATCCATTGAGAAAAACGGCAAAGTTTTACTGGTTCTTACTGGAAAAGAAATGGAATGGTACAAGAAAAAAGTTAGATCTTGAAGATGGATCCTTAAAATACAATAAACGTATCATTTGAAGCCCAGAAACAACTAAAGAGGATCAGCTGTAAGTCTACCCATGGGAATTCATATTGAGAATAGTCCATGATGCCTTCAAATTGAATTTACAGATTGATTGAGTGCAAAGAATTATAAGAGCAATAAGTGCGCCCTCAGAAACTTACAAACGTGATTAGATGCATTTCCTTTTTCCGTATATGGATAATATATTGCATTTGATACAATCTGAAAAAAATTTCATTGAAATTTGAAGACATCTTGGTCTCTCACCATTGAATCTTGCTAAGCATAGAGAAAGTTTAAAGAGGTGACTGATGCTTTATGCAATTCCAACACTTGCCAAATTTGGAGATTCCCTATAAAACTATTAATTCAAAAGGAAGGAATTACCTACACCTGCTCTGACGTTCGATCTATCTCTATTACTTTTCCTCATGGAATCTTTTAAATCCCACCCAAAGTGGCAAGACCGATGTTAGACCACAAAAGTTACCACCACAATAGACTTCTGTCTAATTAAATATAGTGAAGTAGTTTTTATCGCTGTTATCTGTCTCATCATATATGACATTGTTGAAGGGCAATGATGAGTGGAAATTTTGGGACTTAAATCCCCCGGTTTTGACAAATTTTCGCCAAAAATGAAGTAAATTGAATGTCCTTTATTATATTTTGGGGCCTCTCCAGACCCCAGAGTATAATAAATTAAACATGTAAGCAAAAAAGTAACTAATATCTCACTTCTCATTTCTCCAGTTGCTTGCTGCCAGTTGTCCAGTCTTCTTCTATCTGCCATCGTGCATTGCATCTCAATCTTCTTTACTTCAGGACTTCTGGTCTAATCACTGAGCATTGTAAGAGGATGAAACCATGCGATGCTCAGTGACCCCCACGGTCTGATCATAGCTGGAAGAGCTGGACTATAGTGAAGAGGCTGAAGATCTGGTACACAACAGCGGTGGTAAGATGACTGAATGGCAGGCAGCAAGTAGCAAGGAGGCCAGAGAGGTGAGTGATACGGTTAATATTACCTTTCCCTGCTTGTTTTACCACTTCTCTGACCTAAATAAGTAACCAAAATAGTAGCTGTGCATTTTTTTTGCAAATGCAATCAAAGCAAAGTGTCAGAATTTTAGTGGAACCGCGACCTTCAGGAAATTTGCCTCAAACTCAATCCTCCATGAAATGATCTACTCATATCTAGTGATGAGTCGACCCATGGATGTTTGGGTTCGTCAGGTTAAGCCAAACATTTAAAAAAAGTTTGGTTCAGGTACCACAAAGGTACGCAACCCCGGACCCGGACCCCATTTAAATGATTGGTGGGCTGGAACATCCAACGTTTCCTACACTGTCATCTGTGTGACAGAGCGAGAAACATCGGCTCTAATTGACGATAAGGTCATTACCAAAGGTCAAAGTACTGCGGTTCCCACACAGAGACTGCAACACAATTAAGCAAGAGGCACCACTAGCCAAACAACACCATGATGACCAAGGAGATCTCTAAACAACACTATGAAGACCAAGGAGACCTCCAATCATGTCAGGAACAAAGTTGTTAAGAAGTAGAAGTCAAAATTGGGTTATAAAACAATATACCAATCTCTGATGATCCACCGGAGCATCGGAGAATCATCAAATCCGTTATCCTGAAATGGAAAGAACATAGTACCATAACAAACCTGCCAAGAGAAGGCTGCCCACCAAAACTCTCAGCATGGGCAAGGAGGGCATTAAGCAGAGAGGCAGCATAGAGACAAAAGATAACCTTGAATGAGCTGCAGAGTTCCCTAGCAGAGACCCAAGGCATACTGATAAAGCAATACTTCAGTGGTTTAAGGAGAAATGTGTAAATATTTTGGAGTGGCCTAGTCAAAGCCCAGACTTTAATTCAATTGGGAATCTGTGGTCAGACTTGAAGATTGATGTTCATTGGAGGAAACCATCTAACTTGAAGGAGCTGGAGCACTTTTGCCTTGAGGAATGGTTTTACCCATCCTAGTGACAAGAAGTGGAACACTCATAGAGACTTATCCAAAGCGACTTCCAGCTGTAATTGCTGCAAAATGAGGCTCTACAAAGTACTGACTTTAGGGAGTGAATACTTATTCACACTGAAGTTCTCAGTTATTTTGTCTTACTCGTTGATTACATCACAATAAAAAGAAAACTAAATATTCACAGTTGTAGCCATTCTCTTTACATGAACTGATACAGACCCGAAAAAAAAAATGAAATTCCAGGTTGTGAGGTAGCAAAGCCTCAAAATGCCTAGGGGGGTTTATACTTTTGCAAACCACTGTATATACTGACAGACCATGTGAAACTTAGATTGTACACAGGTGGACTTCCTTTCACTAAGAATGTGACTTAGGAATGTATTTGCTTACCACAGAAATTTTTAGGGGCTTCATTGCAGAAGGGGTGATTACATATGCACATGCCAATTTTTAGTTATTTAATCCCATAAACTAAATTTTTGCCTATATTTTTCTCACTGCACCAACTTAGACTATTTAGTGCTGAAGCATCACACACAAATAAGATTACAAAAATATTTAAACAGGTTATAATGTATCAAAATAGGTAAAAAGAAATACTTTTGCAAGCCATTGTATAAAACCGTGCTGCTCCATAATCAGCGATATATATTGGCTTACACTTCTTCACCTAATATTAGGCAATTACAAATTTCCAAACCCGTGTTGAGGAGTTTAGAGGCATTAAGGGGAGTATATTTCATTTGCAGATTATCTTAACTTTGTGGTTGATGCAGCCATAAAGTTTTCAGTCAGTGCAAATAACACTGAGACGTAACTAAAAGATGAATTAGTGAGGCCAAGTCTACATGAACTCGATGGACTTTAGTCTACCTTTAACCTTTAAAGCTTTGAGACTATGGTGTATGGTGCTATTGTAAAGGTTGAACAAATGTCTATAAACTTTTCTCGAACCGCTGCGTGTGTACTCTAGAATTTAGGCCGTTTTTGTCTGTGCTGTGCTTGATCATCTAATACGTAAGTTAGAGACTGTTCAGAACTTGTGGTCTGATCATGCGCCAATAACTCTTATGCTAAAAACTCTAGGTAGTGTGAGAATCATGTGGGAATAGTGGATGAGGGCAGGTATATCTCGCCCAGATTCCTTTCCTATGTGGCCTAGTCTGGTCAGTATCGCACCTGCTTACTAATGAATAATGGGAGGTGGATATAAAAGGATGCCAGGTGGTTGTGTGAGTGTCTCAGCCTGGGAACACAGAGAGCCTGTCTGTGTGAGAGACACACGTGAGTGAAAGCAGTGCCCACTGCAACTGTGGTTTGGCTGGACGGGAGAAGCCCGCCAGTTGGTAGTTAGGTTGTCCATTGTTTAGTTAGTGCCGGACAGGCAAGGATTTGTTTTATGTTTTATTTCCTTTTGCATTGCTTTCACCATTAATAAACCTGACCTAGGGTCAGTTACACCCGAATCCCAGCTCTGCGCCTGAGTTTCATGCTGAAGGCACGTGACCTTTGACCCCAGCAAAGTCGATCCCGGAGTGTTTTATCACAGTAGTAAATGAGGCCAAAGTGGAAACTTAAGAACATCTTGTTGTTACTTGAAGAAACTCAATTGAAGATTACTGAGAAACTTTTTGAATACTTTTAATTGAAGGATAATAACAATATTCCTAGACTTTTTTGTGCATTGCACAAAGGACTGTCCCATCTCGAGCCCCTATGTCCACTACCCTGCCCATTCAAAGGAAAAAAAAAATTCACATCACAATGCCTTGCTCATCAGGCCACCCGATAGTTCCAAACCCTCAGAAGGATGGTAGCTTCCCCAGTGCAGTGCCGTCCCAGACTCTGCACATACGCATCCTCTCCATGTGCTCTTCAGGAAGTCCGCCCATACCTAGGACCTTCCAAACATAGGCCTGTCCTGTCCTGCAGGACCTTAGAACACAGACATGTGACCAGACCTCAGTCACATTATATCACTGTAACCACCCCCATAGATGGGAGGTGTGTGTGTGGTTAGACAGTCCCACCCATCTCTCTGGCTAACCCTCTAAGCCCCCTTATAAACTAAACAAACACTTGTGGAACTACAGATCCCAGAACAACATTTTGAGCTTACAGCACAGAGGACATCCTCTGTCTCTGCGACACATACCAGCCATTCACAATTCCAAACCCACAGTAATCTCCAGCGATCTCAGGCAGGAAGGTAGTTATAATTAAGACTCTTTTGAGTTGAAACGCGTCAGATTTTTTACCATCCACTGGGGTATCCACTACCTGTAACATGCTGTTTAAACGAAAAGAAATGAATATTTTTTATAACTACCTTCCTTCCTGAGATTGCTGGAGATTACTGTGTGTTTGGACTTGTATCCGCTAGGCCAGGGTGGCTCCGTGCGACAATGTGGTCCCTGCTATCCGGAGGGCGCTAAGGGGTGAGCTGAAACATTTTTTTTCATGGACATTCACAATGACGCCAGTCACTGTCTCACCATCACAGTTACGCCTGCGACTGCCATGCACTCCCATGGCCTCAATACGCCGCTGAGAGAACATACAGCGCCCCCTAGCTGTAACAGGGGTCACTGCCTCACAATAGATATACAGAGAATAGCACAGGTATCATATGCTATATACGGATGTCTATTTGCATTACATTTTCAATCATACGACTGATACTTTTAAATTATTCTAATATTTATAACATTTTTCAACTACTGTTTTTCCATTACAACTTTTAATTTTTAATCCAATAAAATAAAAAGAAATACCTCCACAATAAAATTGTTCTATATGATGAAATGAAAAAAAAAATATTGTTTTTCTCAAAGCTTTAAATGTATAAATATCCCTCATAATTTCAAAATAAAATACTTGTTAATTCAGCATCTGCTCATTTATCTGTCACTCACACCCATATCTGTCAGCTGGCACATGTATTGGCTGCAATAAGTAGAGCATTTAATAAATGAAAGCACAAAAGAGCACAACCAGTCCTGCCAGGAGCTGTGCCGGTGCCAGGACTACTAACGACTGACTTACTTTAATGTGCCAACTTTATTTTGAAATCATTTCAATGTACAAGCAAGTGGTAAAGTACAGCAATGTGGGCTAATATTCTTTTTAGACTACATTAATGCAAACATTTAGGCGGCAGGAAGCGGTAAAGAATGTTTGGCATTGGGCAAGAATGACAATTTGTTCTCTTCAAATATATTGAATTGTTTCATGTGCTTATATTTACACCTCTGCTTATTTCAGCTCTATTTTTGTAAATGTCTTGGTTTGCTTAATTTGTTTTGGCTTACTGCTGAATGTCACCTTGAAGGGCTGGTTTACCAAGAATAACAAAAGTTTACTTTGTTGTATACCGCAATCTATGAATAATTGTAAATTCTAGATGATATCCAACCTTAAAGTACCATTACAGCAATTTTTGCTTTATTTTACCACCGGAGTGGTGCCATAAATGTAATATCCATGTCCCTAAGGCTGGGTTGAAATTGCATTCGCGGGCTGTGTTTAACGCATCTGTTACATGGCGGCAATAACGCTATGTAACGGATGCGCTAACGCACCCATAGACTGCTATTACTGAGCACATTGCCAACGCATGTCATAATCGGCATGCTTTAGTGATGTGCCGTCATTCTGTAACGGAGCCTCGGACGCAGTCTGCAGTGTTTGAGGGTCCATCACTGCTAGCGCAGATGGAGGATTTGCGCTAGCGTGATAGCTAACGCAATCAGAATATGGGAGTAGCGTTAACGCAGTCCGTTTAACGCATGCATTGAATGGACTGCATTAATGCTATGTGAACCTGGCCTAATACAGGCTGCACAACATATGGCCTGCTGGCTGCATGTAAGTCTCAGAAGGATGTTATGCAGCCTGCGGAGCTGCCTTGGAGATGTTGATCCCTCCTTCATAACTTCAAATGCATTTGCTTCTTTCAAAAGCTAATTCATTTGAACATTGCAGGATCAGCATTCAACAGCCCCATACCTTCATTGGCATGATGAGTAGAGATAAGCGAATGTTTCAGTGTTAGGTTTGGCTCACGATTGCCGAATTTGCAATATTCGCCAATTTAATCGTCGATTTAATCACTAAATATAGCCGACACAGCACAAAAGCCGTTGTCAGATTCACCATGAGCAGGAGAATTTTCTCACACTCGCAGAGCCCTCAGACAAGGAATAGCAGTTCACAGGCAAACACTGTCTACTGGATGAAAAGCTGCATGATCACATCATGCAACCATGCAGCCTGCCATCTACATGTAGCAGAGCTAGACCTGTGACACCCCAAAGTCCGGTTGTCATAGTGACATTACTTCCCTCTAATGGGTAAAGTCATGCTTGGAGGCAGAAAGGGGACCCCATGCCAGGCAGCATAGATTTAATCACAATTTCCTGCTTCAGGACAGAAAAGGGAGATGCCTTATAAATTCTGGACAGCAGAGGGGGTTGGTAAGTCAGCTAGAAATCAGCTAAGGGTGTTGCCATGGAAACAAAACAGCTGTGAGCTGTGAGGAGAAATGACAGTTAAACGTGAGGACGTGAGGTAAAAGAGATCTTTCTGGAAGATCAAGTCAGTTCAGGAGGGAGCTGATATGAGAGAAGTTCAAGATAGGCAGACTGATTTGTGAAGAGGGAAAGGACAAGAGCAGAGACTAAGAGACTCTAGGGAAGCTAAAATACTGTATATAGCAGACCCCTGAGTGAAGCTCTAATAAAGAGAAAAGGGACATCAGAGTCCTAGGCTGACAGGAACTGTATGCCCTGATAGCTGAATCTGAAAGTACAGGGGATTGTAAATTCCTGTGCACATTAATCACCTGAGGGCACGGCAGCGGATCAGGAGCCCGGGGCCGACGGTGAAGAGAACGGTACCCGTGGAATAGGCTCACGCTGACAGCCGTACAGGTTAGTGAAACCATCACGAATAGAGGGTCGCAGCATAGTTATATACAGCGGAGACCCACACACAAAGCGCAGAAAGGAAGGTCCTAAATCCCCACCTGGCAAGGTGGATCCCCTGAATGCCTCCAGGCGAGCCGGACTCATTCCATCACCTGTATGTGGTACTCCGGACTACAACCAATTACTAGTAAAAGGTAAAGAAACTACACCTCTCTGTGTCTTTCTCTCATTTCTCTGCACCCCAACATTCACAGTCATTTTTACTGTTTATTTAACATCTTTGCCCTGGGACTACAGCCCTACCTGTGGAGGGCTACAACATCATAGCTGCGCCCAACATCCATCCCAGAGGAACATCACCGCAGTGCTGGTCACCTCTGACTAGAATACCACAGGTGGCGTCACGTATTTCACCATCTAATAACTTTATTTTCATTTTTACCACATAAATATCACACAACTTTCCCCTATTTCATTACTGGACGCCTCTGGGTCGCCACCGCCGTGACACCGTCCCCCAATGAAGTCGAAGGGCCTGGTACCGAGTACACCCATGCCCCGCGGGGCACTCCAGACCCATCATGGGAAAAATGGATTAGCAGCATCTAAGGTGAGGATTATTGTTGTTTGCTTTTTTACCTCTTTTGCAGATGACGAGGGCATCGGGGGAATGGAAGAGGTGATAAGTATGGTTTAATTAAGGTTATTAAAGGAGTCTGTGTCTTTCTTTCAATTAAAGGACTTTTTTCTGGGTGTCTGTGTTTTCTTACAATATGACTATGGGGTTAGTAATGGGAGCGTGTTATTGACAATACAAAGGTGACATCAATCCCCAACTATCACCTCACTTGCCACTAATACAGGGCCAGTGGGAAGAGCGAGGCTAAATGCCAGAATTTGCGCATCTTAGAGATGCGCCTTTTCTGGGGCTGCTGAGAGCTGATGTTTTTAGCCTGGGGGGACCAGTATCAATGGCCCCTTCCTAGGATATTAATATCAGCCTGCAGCTGTCTGCATAGCCTTTGCTGGTGATTAATTACAGTGGGGCAAAAAAGTATTTAGTCAGTCAGCAATAGTGCAAGTTCCACCACTTAAAAAGATGAGAGGCGTCTGTAATTTACATCATAGGTAGACCTCAACTATGGGAGACAAACTGAGAAAAAAAAATCCAGAAAATCACATTGTCTGTTTTTTTTTTCATTTTATTTGCATATTATGGTGGAAAATAAGTATTTGGTCAGAAACAAGCAATCAAGATTTCTGGCTCTCACAGACCTGTAACTTCTTCTTTAAGAGTCTCCTCTTTCCTCCACTCATTACCTGTAGTAATGGCACCTGTTTAAACTTGTTATCAGTATAAAAAGACACTTGTGCACACCCTCAAACAGTCTGACTCCAAACTCCACTATGGTGAAGACCAAAGAGCTGTCAAAGGACACCAGAAACAAAATTGTAGCCCTGCACCAGGCTGGGAAGACTGAATCTGCAATAGCCAACCAGCTTGGAGTGAAGAAATCAACTGTGGGAGCAATAATTAGAAAATGGAAGACATATAAGACCACTGATAATCTCCCTCGATCTGGTGCTCCACGCAAAATCCCACCCCGTGGGGTCAGAATGATCACAAGAACGGTGAGCAAAAATCCCAGAACCACGCGGGGGGACCTAGTGAATGAACTGCAGAGAGCTGGGACCAATGTAACAAGGCCTACCATAAGTAACACACTACGCCACCATGGACTCAGATCCTGCAGTGCCAGACGTGTCCCACTGCTTATGCCTGTACATGTCCGGGCCCGTCTGAAGTTTGCTAGAGAGCATTTGGATGATCCAGAGGAGTTTTGGGAGAATGTCCTATGGTCTGATGAAACCAAACTGGAACTGTTTGGTAGAAACACAACTTGTCGTGTTTGGAGGAAAAAGAATACTGAGTTGCATCCATCAAACACCATACCTACTGTAAAGCATGGTGGTGGAAACATCATGCTTTGGGGCTGTTTCTCTGCAAAGGGACCAGGACGACTGATCCGGGTACATGAAAGAATGAATGGGGCCATGTATCGTGAGATTTTGAGTGCAAACCTCCTTCCATCAGCAAGGGCATTGAAGATGAAACGTGGCTGGGTCTTTCAACATGACAATGATCCAAAGCACACTGCCAGGGCAACGAAGGAGTGGCTTCGTAAGAAGCATTTCAAGGTCCTGGAGTGGCCTAGCCAGTCTCCAGATCTCAACCCTATAGAAAACCTTTGGAGGGAGTTGAAAGTCCGTGTTGCCAAGCGAAAAGCCAAAAACAACACTGCTCTAGAGGAGATCTGCATGGAGGAATGGGCCAACATACCAACAACAGTGTGTGGCAACCTTGTGAAGACTTACAGAAAACGTTTGACCTCTGTCATTGCCAACAAAGGATATATCACAAAGTATTGAGATGAAATTTTGTTTCTGACCAAATACTTATTTTCCACCATAATATGCAAATAAAATGAAAAAAAAACAGACAATGTGATTTTCTGGATTTTTTTTTCTCAGTTTGTCTCCCATAGTTGAGGTCTACCTATGATGTAAATTACAGACGCCTCCCATCTTTTTAAGTGGTGGAACTTGCACTATTGCTGACTGACTAAATACTTTTTTGCCCCACTGTATAGGGGGACCCTGCATCATTTTTTAGAGTCTTCCGCAAAGAATTGCCGCGATTCAGCACCCATAGGAATGCATGAGATCCGCTTACTTCCCGCATGTGGCTATGCCCACCATGCGCAAAGTGAGCGGCTCATGTGCGGATGGTACCCACGGTCTGGAGGAGGGGAGACTCTCCTGCAGGCCCTGGGTACCATATCCCTGTAAAAAAAATAAAAAATTGGGTTATATTCACCTTCCGGCGTCCCACACAGCCTTACCGATCCTCCCGCCAACTCCCGTTCCCAGTAATACCTTGCGGCAAGGACCTGTGATGACGTAGAGGTCTCGCGAGACTGCTACAGTAACGCGAGACCTCATGTCATCAAAAGGTCTCGCAAGGCATTACTGGTAATTGGAGCATCGCGAGGATCGGGAACGCTGCGCAGGACATCGGTAGGTGAGAATATCATAATTTTTTTAAAAACATTCTATCTTTTACTATTGATGCCGTATAGGCAGCCTCAATAGTAAAAAGTTGGTCACACTTGTCAAACACTATGTTTGACGAGTGTGACCAACCTGTCAATCACATTCCAAGCGATGCTTCAAATCGCTTGGAAAGTGCTTGAATTCTGAACACGAAAATCATGGGAAAAATGCGAAAATAACAGCGCAAAAATCGCACCGAAAACGCGCGGAAAAAAACGTGCATTTTCTGGGAAGGAGTCTGTTTTTTTGTAGGATTTTTCCACATACGTGGGCACATAGCCTAAGTCTTACTGCCAGTCATTTATTGGGTCATCATGTGCTCTCTCCAAGCCTTGTGGCTCTTCTGTGGTAACTTAGCTGTAGTAGGTCTGATATGCTGCTCAGGATCTCACTGACCATCTCTGTTAATGGAAAACTGAAGTTCAACTGACTTGTGAGTGCAGCGACATGCCCCTTGTGGTGGGAACTTTCCAACTTGTTGAGCAGGATCCAAGGGATTACCTTTAATCAATGGTTCCACTCATCTTTCTAAAATACCTTGGCTTACTCTCTGCTATAACAATGCTTTGACTGTTGTTATTTTAAGCACCAACTACACAGAAGAGGAGCATACTAACAACTCCGCTCTTGGTTCTTCCAGTTAGCATAGAGAGCTGAAACCCAATGTGCAAAATAAAGATATGAGCACCATTTGATGCGTAATAGCAGACATATTAACCTCACGGGGCTCCAAATCTGTGCCAAATCCAACCACAGTGTTCCACTTTGGTTCATAATTCCAACATGGATCTGGGCAGAAAATACTTTGTTAGTCAACTGACTTGAGTCTTTTGCTGCACTCAGCAGATAAAAATCTCAAGTGGCCAAACAGCCTTTAGTGGTGATCCCAGCGAGAGGACCTCAACTAACCAATCATTAAGTATATGATAGGAATTTGAAATAAATTTCTATTTTGAAATAACACTTTTAGATGTAAAAATATTGCCTACTGCTATCACTGGGGGAATTTACTGCTTATTAAAGTTGAGAAAATTTCCCAAAATGTATTTCAGGCATAGTCACTCGTTACAGGGGAAATCTTTGATTTGCTTTGAATAAATACAATGAGAATCAAATTTATTCAACAAAGTGGTAAAAAAAACCTCTTATACTCAACTCTCTTCAGCCATCACTATACCTGTCCCATCTCTGCTAGTCCTACGATCAGCTCCTCTACCTTTTGTTTTCTATAGTCTTTCTGAATGTCATCGTCTTTTGTGCACAAAGGCCCCACGACAACTACATGCAATCACATTAGACTGCACATTACTGATGTTCTTCATACGCTGTGCAAGGTTGACGGTTTCATTGAACGGATTACCAAGCCAGAAGCAGACAGAGGTCCAGAACAAAGGTACAGGAAAACAGAAGATAGGATTTTAGATCTTGTCTTCTGTTGGAGCACTGGTGGTGGGACAAGTAAGGAGAGGGCCAAGGAAGAGTGAATATAAGATTTTTGGCCTTCTATTTTCCAGCAAATTGTCTGCCATCAGCACTTGCTGAATTCGGCTGTCAGTGAATCACATAACTTTTGACGGTAATTGGATTTGACTTGCATTGATCTATTGATCTGTACTGCTTATGATTTCACAGATTCAGCAATACGTCCATATCTACTGCTGGCTGCATATAGACAGAATGCTAGAATTTTAATATATAGCCATGTGAAGAAGAGCAGGAGACTTGGAGCTCTGTACCAGAAAAATGCACCATAAAAATAAGATATATTATTCATCAATAAATAATAGTAGTAATAATAATAATAATAACAGCAACACATTTCTCCCCACATTATGTATTTGTATCTGATCAAACATTCTGCTGTACTTATATACCAAAGCCAGAATGCATATCCATTCCAGACAAAGAAGAGATCCAAAAATTTAAATATTACCAGTTTATCTCAGCATTTTAAAAGGAAAAACACATACACACAAAAAAAAAGATGTTTCAATACAAGAAGACATCACCACCACACAAAAATTCTATAGTGGTTGTGTAAAGTATATTTGTAATATGGCAGCAGATGGAAATGGCTGGTGATTTTTGATGTTGGTCTGTCTAGATGGATTATTAGTGCCTGGTTCTCCTCAGTCTGCATTTATTAAAGAATATTCTGCATATTAGTGACACGAAGAACAATGAAATATTACCTTTTTATTTCCTTTATATTAACATCTCTACTAAGATGCCTTATGAATTCTCATATCATAGGAGTTACCGTAACTGGACTTTTATTGGGACTCTCTGGTGAATTTTGGACTATAGGAAAAAAGGATGTTTAAACCTGTCTCACAATGAATTGTATATTCAAAAGATGGTTTTACTGTATATATTGATTTATTTGTTTTGACATTAATTGGATAATATTATTTTTGTGCATTTTTATGACAGGTCTTTAAATTATTCGTACTATTAATTTTCTATGATCATATATCTGAGAGACTAATTATTAGTTTTGATATTGGCATTTATTATTCTAGATACGCTATATTGCACTTAGTACTTATAGATTTTGTTCATTTATCTGCTTGCATTGCACCTTAGTGATTGAATAATTATTATATTGATTATTTATGCGCGCATTATTTCTATGGTAGCACTTTTGCACCTTATGTGCTAATGAATATGACAATAAAATAAGTATATTTTTAAACTTTTTTACTTTTTTGCACTCTTGGCACTTTAATAAACTAGTGTTTTTCTTCTTTGCGCTTTGTCATTCTCTTTGCACTTTAATATAGGAGGCAAATCCTTTTTCATCCTTGTATTTTAGTATCACTGCGGGCACGTCTGTCTTTTCCTGGGGATCTGCTATGTGGCAGTATGCATGCGCTGATTTCCCAGACCCAGGTGAACTTCTGGAAGTGCTCTTTATGTGACACTTGCGTTCCAGGCATGCGGTTCACGGAGTAGTTTCCAGGAAGTTGGGACATACCATGGGGAGCGGCATCCACATTATGCGTCGACACGCCCCCAGCATGACCATACGGTGACCATACGGTCACCTCCATTGGCCACTACTGTATTTAAATACCACACTGCCTCTCACGAAACCACGTCCCCAAAAGAAGCAAGCTGCGAAACGCGCGTCGGGGTGAGAGGACGCCACCACCTTCTACTGTCAGGTAATGGAGCCCGGTATATACCACTGACTACCATGCTTTGATTTATATTCCTATACACTGTTTGGAGTAGGGATGGCTTTTAGCATTTAATTATGGGTTGTCTGTTACTGCCATTAGTAGTTTGATTTTCTTGTATTACTATTTACTTTTAGTGGATTCTTTTGTTATGGCACTACAGATGAGTATATATGGAGCATTAATGCATCACTTGCAAATTTCTTTGTGATTTCACAAATATTTTTCTGATTTAGTTCACTATGGAATTTTACCATTATTGACTATATGCCTTTGATTCATAGCACTGTGCGCTTTATACATTTCTGCACATTCATCTGTCCTTATTTATATACCGCATCTGATCATTTCTGTGGATATGCTGCCATATTACAAATATACTTTACAGAACCACTATAGAATTTTTGTGTGGTGACATCTCCTGGTATTGAGACATCTTGTTTTTTATGTATATGTATTTTTCCTTTTTAATACTGAAATAAACAGGTAATATTCTAATTTTTGGATCTCGTCTTTGTCTGGAATGGATATGCATTCTGGCTTTGGTATATTAGTTCAGTGAAGTGCCATTTTGATTTTTACTGAGGACGATTATTGATAATTTATTCTGCTGTACTTGTAAATACATTATTATCAAGCAACCATTTAATAATTTTCTTAAATAAAAATTGGTAATATCATGTAGACATGACAAATAAATTCCAGTTGCGTATTGGGAATTTTGGACAGATACGACTAGGTTAACTAAAGCCAGACATTTCTCATCCCTATATAGCTCTCTTACACTGAAACTAAATTGATGACAATCACCATATTTGCTCCAAGACTACAGGATCCAAAAGAAACATTAGTCATCTGGCTGCGGATCAGATTGGTGACAAGACTTTGCAGTACAGGAAGCTTGTGACATCCGGGCTTCCAAAAAAAGTTTATTTCTGTAAATGGTTTAGCATTTTGTTTAATGAAAAGTCATAATACTGTAGTTCTAAATTGGGAAAAGGACAGTTAAAAATTTCCAAGAAATCCCAACTGTTTCTTATTCAGCTATAGAAGTGTTTTTTATGTGAGCAGTGTATACATTCTGAAGATTCTGATTTTTTCCCCCCTCGGCACCATTTCTGTGCATTATCATTTGATCTCTATAACTGTGCTGAGTGGGCAGGACATTCCGATAACCGCTGTGTGCTCCGACCAATCAGCTGCTTCATGTTTACTGCTCCTTCATCCCTTTAATAGTAGCAGACACACACAGAGCCTCTCACTTTCTTGTTTTCAGTCATTGGGCAGGAAAAGGGGAAATAAAGGCTCATAGAGGGTAAAGAAGGTGCTAGATTAACTAAACAAAACCAGTGACTATAAATCCACTTTACCCTAACATCTGTGGTCTAAATATGTAGTTGAAGGATATTTCGACTGAAGGTTACCTATGTTTCTTTCATATCTGCCTTATCAGGTTGCGAGAGGTTGACAAAACTGGATTTGCAAAAAATGCGGTACTGTTTGGAGGTAGGCTTTTTCAGCCGTCCCCACAAAAAAAAAAATCAGTTGAGGTTTTAGTATCAGTACCCAACAATAAGAAGCATGCCTTCAACGTCAGTATTTGGAAAGCCTCTGTTAATATTGTAAAAGGATTATTCAAATTGTTTTATTATTACTATTATTATTATTACTACATTTTTTATATTTATTGTGAAACTGATAATTATTTAAAAATCCATTGTATACTGCATATACTGCTCGATCTGAAAATTCTTGCTCTGAATTAAGAAAACAGATTAAATTATGCCAATTTGTCAAGTCCTAGACAATAAATGCTTTCTGTTTTTTTAGTTAGTGTGCTAACAAGCGCCTACTCCTTCCTTTTCAGGTTCAAGTCATGAAATATCTTAAAAGCCTCCCCCACTATACATGGAACATTGGTAATATAATATTGTTTCTAAAACATACAAAATAAATAGAAGGGACAGGTCTTAACATTTTGAACAGAAAAAAAGACATTCTAGAATAAACTTTTTGTTGTTCTTTAAATGTACTTATTAAAGAGAATACATTTGTAAAACAACTGTGCAATTGTTAACTTAATTATCATAATCATATAATTATCAATTCAGGTCTAACAATGAGCAATGAAATAAAAAATATGTTTAGAGAAGATTAGAAATAGTTTTTCTATATTGATAGCATTTGGAAAAAATGTTTAGGTTTTTTTTAACCTCCCTAATTGTAGGACCTCCTGTCTAGGCTAGTAAAATGCTGGCAACCTTTAGGTGACTTAAGGATAATTTTCCTATTTCTTGGTCCCCACATGTATTTATATTGACAATTAATGAAGAACAATCCTGCAAAGATACAGTGGGGCTTGATGAACATTAGCTCATGGAAGTGATGAAAACTCACTATAAAAAATGGAAAAAATGTAATTTCAGCTCACCACTTATGTGTTAGAGATCAGTGTCCCAGGAGACTTCCAGGGTAGATAGTCTGTTGTCTTGGTGTGGTGTACGGAGTATGCACTGGTATGGCTTCCAGGTCAAAAAGATCTCAATAGTTCAAAAGCGGATGTCCTCCAGCTCCAAAGGAAGGTAATTTGTTTAGAATTACCCTAAATTCGAAAATTTATGCCACTCTAAATTTTGGTGATTCACTTTTCATAAATCCATCAAAATGATCACTCTATGGCCTCCAGTTTGCTAGACTCTGAGAGCAAGGGAGGGATTAAAAAACAATATATACTCTTCAGTAGATTGTCTCACTCAGCTGTATATGGAGGTAGACACTGGAACACTGTCTTTTTAAGAACGCCCTTGGTTTATTAGGTGACGCATAAACCAAGTTTGAAAAAGTAAACACAGCCCTCTGGGCAAAACAGCAAAACAAAAGAAAACACAGTCCTTCTGCTAACGAGGATCAGCCTGTTCTGGGCTAGCAAGGTCCACGGTTCAGATTGTAGCATAAAACACAAACACTTCTCTAGAGTGTTCCTCTCCAGACAATGAACACCTTCTGCCTCTGGAGGCCAGCTACTTAAGCCCCAGAACACACCCTGGGGTAGAGATAAGGTTGACAACCTCCCACCTGCTCTATGGTTGTCCACAAAAACCCAGCCCATTAAACAAATTAGCTGTTAACCTCTCTCAGCACTTACAGTCATGTAAAAGTTTGGGCACCCCTATTAATGTTAACCTTTTTCTTTATAACAATTTTGGTTTTTGCAACAGGTATTTCAGTTTCATATATCTAATAACTGATGGACTCAGTTATATTTCTGGATTCAAATGAGGTTTATTGTACTAACAGAAAATGTGCAATCTGCATTTAAACAAAATTTGACCGGTGCAAAAGTATGGGCACCCTTATCATTTTCTTGATTTGAACACTCCTAACTACTTTTTACTGACTTCCTGAAGCACTAAATTGGTTTTGTAACCTCATTGAGCTTTGAACTTCATAGCCAGGTGTATCAAATCATGAGAAAAGGTATTTAAAGTGGCCACTTGCAAGTAGTTCTCCTATTTGATTCTCCTATGAAGAGTGGCATCATGGGATCCTCAAAACAACTCTCAAATGATCTGAAAACAAAGATTATTCAACATAGCTTTTCAGGGGAAGGATACAAAAAGTTGTCTCAGAGATTTAACCTGTCAGTTTCCACTGTGAGGAACATAGTAAGGAAATGGAAGAACACAGGTACAGTTCTTGCTAAGCCCAGAAGTGGCAGGCCAAGAAAAATATCAGAAAGGCAGAGAAGAAGAATGGTGAGAACAGTCAAGGACAATCCACAGACCACCTCCAAAGACCTGCAGCATCATCTTGCTGCAGATGGTGTCACTGTGCATTGGTCAACAATGCACCGCACTTTGCACAAGGAGAAGCTGTATGGGAGAGTGATGCGAAAGAAGCCGTTTCTGCAAGCACGCCACAAACCGAGTCGCCTGAGGTATGCAAAAGCACATTTGGACAAGCCAGTTACATTTTGGAAGAAGGTCCTGTGAACTGATGAAACAAAGATTGAGTTGTTTGGTCATACAAAAAGGCGTTATGCATGCGCTGTATTGTTGACCGATGCACAGTGACACCATCTGCAGCAAGAAAAAAGGTTAACATTAATAGGGGTGCCCAAACTTTTACATATGACTGTAATGTGCTGGAGGAAAATCTCTGGGCTTTACATCACTGATTCCATTAAGTGCAGTGAAACATATCTCCCCACCAGTACTTTACCAGTGACTTTGTCACAACTCTTATACTTAACTCTCCTTGGCCCTTCACATACAAGTCTCACTGCCGGAGTTCAATGCAATGTCCGCTAATTGACTCCTGTTCCTTTTCATTACATCTTCCAATTGGCCCCCGAACAGAGGACTAGGCAGGACATTTTTTTTTAAATCCTTACGGGTTAATTTAATTTTCACCAAACCTATTCAATGATACTCTAATCTCCTCCTTTGAATTTAGTAAATCTGCCCAAATCAAATTTCAAAGATTCGCTCAAATTTCCTGTAATTATGCTTTTACATATTTCACAGTGGTTGTCCAATTTCAGCATTTTTCTTGACACAGTGCTTGGCAATACATTTTCAAATAACTTTTTAGGGGTCATATGACTGTCAGGCACAGTGCAGAATTAGGAATGATAGGGCTAATAAGAAGCTAGTTAAAAATTTACTGGACTGCCGACTTTTTGACATTGTACCTGTTTCAGTGTTTTGGCATAAGCTGTTATGTCACATTGGCTGCAGCGGTAATGTGAACTATCAACCACTAAGTGGCTTATGCAGTCAACAATGGTAAAGCCAATGAGCTCAGTGATTGGTTGCAGTCAACAATTCAAATTCTAAAACCACCGCAGCAGCAAAGAGCTGGACTTTACACAGAGAGGATGAATACTATCGAATTTAATATTTTACATTACAGGAAATGTTTGAGGTAAACATTTCTAAAAGCAAAAAAATTATTTTACGTTGTAGCTAGGTGGAAATTGGCGGGGTTGGTTCTTTGGTCTTTTTCATGAAGAAAACAAACATGTACATGTCTATACCCTTAAAGGATACCTGTGACATCCCCTGTGCCCCGAGAAAAAACAGGAGTTGTGTCTGCATATGTAAATACCCTGCCTCATAGTTCCTTTATTACATTAAATGCATAAACAGATTTTTAGAGAATGACAAAGGGAACTATCCAATGTGAAGAGATTCAAAATGACCCTTGAATAAATTTGCATAACTAGACGCAAATCTCGTCCTTATGGCACAGCCCCTGGTCTGCTGGTAAGTCACACCCTCAAAGCTGAACACATTAAGATATACAATACTGTTTAAGAGACATTCCTCTTGATGTCTGGGAATGTCACTATCCTGACGCAAAAAACTCCACAGCAGTCAAGCCCAAGTGATGACACGGATGTTAGCATATACATCTAGTGTAAAGAAACTGCAATTTGGAGCTAGTGGAAGTTTTTTCAATTCCATAATTAAATAGGATGAATCCTGAATATGGGAAGCAAGTTGGGCAACATACTACTGAAGGAATAAATTGGTGTAGTGATACCAGTTGGCTGTAATTAATTTTACTCCTGAAATAATGGGACATCCAGGGGTGTGTGATAGGTTTTTATAATTTTTTTTATATAAAAAAAAATAAGGCAACTCAAATTATTTGACGTTTAAACAATAGTATAAATTTTGTATACACCTGATGAAGGGGACGGAGCATCCCTGAAACGCGTTGTATGTTGAATAAATTAATTTTTCTTATCCCACCTGGGTGGTTCCTGTGGATTTCTACCATCCACCTTTCTTCACTTTTTACTGCATCATGGCTCCTGAGCAGGACACCAAGAGCGGGCGGAAGGTGCTGCAATACTTCAGGCCAACCGTCTTTCATCACATAGTCTCAGCTATTTACCTGGTAAGCACAAATGCCAGAGTTGAGTTGAGTACCTCTTCCCCCGCCGCATATGTGTTGTGATATTCTTCACATGGAGCACCCTCTCTTTGTTTATTTTTTGTTTATTTTCACATTAATTATAGATAATAGTTAAAATATTTATTTATTTTATTTTTGTAATTCAGCCTGTTTCTAAAAATGACAAAATTAAAAAAATGCTAGGTAGGTACATGACCAAGATGCCATTATCTGCAACAGGGTATATTGTATTAGGTGTAGCATGTGCAGATGTAAAATTTGACTAGTAATGCAACTGTCCAATTTAAAAAAAAAAATCCTGAGACATGGACACTTTGAGAGGTATACAATCGCAGTTAAAATAATAATTGTTCCCCCATTTAAAAAAAGGATTGCTCTAAAAATGGGGAAAAAAAATGACACCTGACACTGATTTCAGATTTTGTTTTGCAAAAAATATTGTGCTGCCTTGCTGCTGCCTTCTAGTGCATTATGAAATAAGAAAAAAAATGTACTTCAAATGGAGCAGAACAAATGCCTACTATAGCTGATCATTGATCAATCACACTGAGTTTGGTAGTCCTGCTAACGTCTCTCCTTTCTCTCTACCGCTATTAATTGAATCTCTTTATTAGACCACTTTCACACATTCAGTGTCTGGTCAGTATTTTATCTCAGTATTTGTAAGCCAAAACCAGGAGTGGGTGATAAATACAGACGTGGTGGCCATGTTTCTATTATACTTTTCCTCTGATTGTTTACTCCAGGTTTTGGTTTTCAAATACTGATGTGAAATACTGACCAAATACTGAACATGTGAATGTGGCTTTATTCACAGACTACTCCACTAATCCTCTTTACTGCTGCAGTAATTCAACACATTACAATCTGGAATATTTGTCCAATGTTTTAGGGCTTTTTCTAGCTATCTCTATTGCTAAACGGTGAGCTCCAACATCCACTCACTAATTTAAATCATTCCTTGGCTAGGCTGTTATACATGCCATGTCAGCCCCTTTTGAGTTCTTGTTTAATACCCTGAGGCGCGATAGTTGCAAGGCATTATGGAAAGGTTCGCGAGGTTGAGCCTTAGCTCATGCCGTCCTTCCGTGGCTAATGCAATCTTTTGCGTTGTGAAAAAAATTGATGAGTATTGTATTTTTTGCCAGTCATGTAAATCTAATCGCAAATTGCTGAAATTGCCAAGAATATGCACATTTCGTAAAATTAGACTCAAATTTAATTTGCATCAAATTAACTAGCTTATAACTATCTATAATGCAATCTGATTTAGTTTTTTAAATTCAAGGTGATTTTGCTAAACTTATCTCTAGTAAATACAAATATAATATACTTGTCATTAAAACCTAATAATCAAATAGAATTATGACTGACTGTGACAGTTGGATAGGTTTCAATAATTGTATGCGCCATTAACTATCAACTCTATTAACTGCAGAAGAACTTTATACAGAAAGTTGCCCTTTCCGTATGAACGTTCTGAGCTGATATGTAAGTAGCTGAAATGAAAGCATATGATAGCTTTTCAAAGGCTTTCTGCATGACAGCTGTTGCAGGGAGCACTCTGTAAATAGATAAGCTTTTATCTACAGATTAGAATTACATTACAGGGGACTCTCTGCTCTGTCATCTGCAGTATAATGCTGAAATAATTGCTACAAGTGGAAGCATTTTCACAATTCATATTCAGGTCAGTACAGTGCAAATACAAAGAAATCCAAAATATTACTGAAACTCAACACAAAAGGAGGTCTATCAATATATCTATCTATCTATCTAGAAGAAAAAATGGAACGGCACCGTATAGATGAATTCTGGGTGCAAGACCCTCCAAACAATTACTCATTTGTATAATTGATAAAGAAGAAAAAAGGAGGCAGCACACCAATAAATGATGAAAAAAAGTGGACTTTATTAGCCCATATGGTGGGGCTGTGACCAGTGCTGCCTTGTTTTTCCTTTTTTATCTATTTGCAAGGAAGAATGGCCGAGGATCCATCAAATCCAGGGGTGAAAACTTGATGCATCATTCCCAAGAAGACTTATGGCTGTACTAGCTCAAAAGGTGCTTCTACTCTATACTGAGCAAAGGGTCTGAATACTTATGACCATGTGATATTTCAGCTTTTCTTTTTTAATAAATTTTGCAAAAATTTCTACATTTCTGTTTTTTTCAGTAAAGATGGGGCGCAGAGTGTACATTAATGAGAAAAAAGGGAACTTTTTTGAATTTACCAAATGGCTGCAATGAAACAAAAGGTGTAAAATGTAAGGGGTCTGAATACTTTCCGTACCCACTATATATATATATATATATATATATACATACACATACATGCATACAGAAAAACATTTACATGTACTCATAGCAAATACATATATGACGAGCAACAAATTGTGTTACAAAAGTGCTCCATTTTTTATATGTGGTCTTTACACTAAAAACTCGGCAGAAGACGAATATGGAGGTTGAGGCCCTTTTATAAGATTGGTGAAGGAATATAATGTTGGGTTATGTATGTAAACATGTACCTATATACATGAAAAATAGAATAAATCAGGAATTTAAGGCTTGAGTCCCGGGTGAATAAATATTTCAAACATTACAGTTGCCAGAAAGATTGTTTGATCACCCTAACCATAAATAATCCTAACGGATAAATTCTTTAAAAAAAGGGGGCTTTTTTCGTAACCTAAGACGATTCGATTCAATTTATTTGATTCAAAAGGCATATAGTTAAATTTTGTGGTTTAGTCCCGCTGGAGCCATGCTGTCTAGTGTAAGAATCCATTTGGACTCAGCTCTGGATATCTATCTCAATATACCTTTACCAGATAAACGACTCTCAGTTGATATTTTGGTAAGTCAGCCTTTGTTCTAAGAAGACATGGTGCCAGATGAGATGGATAACATGATTCAAATATCAATTTGTGTTGCAGTCTCGATGAGGCGAGGTAGTAGGAAACCTTATAAAGTAGTAATTCTCTAAGCCTGGACAAACCTAGGGATGAGAATCAGGCAGAGTGCAAGGCACACTGACCATTTAACACACATAGGCACCGGTCTTCCAAATCATGGATGAAGATGAAGATCATGATGATGGTTCTGTGTTCGACAAAACCTGAGCACCAAGCAGAAATAATGAGGAGTTGAGGTCTTCAAAAGGGGTCAGCATCCATGATATACAGCGCAGTGTGTCAAATAACATCCTCTGGGGCCAAATCGACTTTTCTTGCTAGCTCTGGTGTAGGTAGTGCCACACATGCTGCTGATGGAGGAGGTTAAACGGTGCTGAAACGTCTGATCTGGGTGGTGGGGAGTCATATGTTCAGACCTCTCAAATGTGGGAATTATTTTCCACATTGCCGGAAGACCAGTCCATCGAATTTTGTGGGCTGTGCTGTTGGAAAATAAGCTGGATTTATCCTGGCAAACATTGAATAGGAATTATATCATTCCATCAGCATATGAAATGCAATTGCCTGTTTATGTAGAGAAAGCAAGGTGAGCAAGACTCATCTTTTTGGTAAAAACAGTTTACACCCGCAAGTAGCGCCTTGTTGTTGTCGTCCTGTCCCATTAATATCCACATCTACTATTATCCATACACATCCTCTACTACTTCTTCTGCATCCTCAGTTCACCTTTTGTGTTCCCAAGAAACATGAGTTCAATTGCCCATGATCATTGTATTCTCATATGTCCAATTTCCCCACAATTGATGCCAGGCCCTCTGAATTGTATTGCCTTTTGTGAAAGAATTGTGTGCACTTAGGCTCAATGGAAGATACCTACCCACCATTATTCAGTGAACCAAAAATCTATTAGTGCCAGGTTTGGGTGCAAAGTGCAACATTTTATTAACACCCAAATGTATCATATTAGCTGCATCAATTTTTCAATACAACAAACTCACCATCTTTCAAAATTTGGGTGAAATTAAATATTATTGTGACATTTGGATTGAATTTTCCCAGAAGCACCATCATCAGGATTGTCAGAAAAAGAAAATTTGTTGAAAATTATCCAACCAAAATTTTTTTTTTCTTAAATTATCATTTTTTTCAAAAATTGCTTAGACATTTATGGGGTAGTGGAATTGGCAAATTAGAAGGAAAATTTGTGTTCCTTAATAGGTGAAACTTTTTCACTACAACCTATTGACGACCATATGTCTGATCATGAGAACTCTTTCTGATCCCTAAAAATTCAGCTCCTGTGCAGGGCAGGTCAGAAAGAAAAAAATTGTCAGAAAGGGCTGCACTTTTTTTCTACAAAATGTTCAATTTCTTCATAAAAAATGTTCAGATTTTTTTTGTGTGGTGAAATTGATGTTAGCAGGAAAATCAGCATTCCGTAATCAGTGAAGTTTTTGCACAGTGGATGGTTGACAACTGTATGTATGAAAAGGTGACCTCGATATTTTTCCATGTGTGTGGCCTCTGCTCAGAGCAAGTCAGAAGGGGCTAAATTGTTTAAAATTAATAAACCGAAATTCTTTGAGTTCCTTAAATGAAATTTTCTGTTTAAAAGTATTTTTTTTAACGTGATTGCAGAGTTAACACTTCTCTGAGCGTTTGGCTTCTATACAGGCAGGTCAGAAAGGGAAATGCAATTTTTCCATAAGTGCAATTTTCTTTCACAAAATTAACAAGTTTGCAAATAAAGCAGCACCAGGTGCAATATATGTAACATGATGGACCAGATGACTTACCTGCAGGTTCAAAACCGATTCACACCAACAAACAGAGTTGCAGCCAGGTTCAGGCTTACTTAGACTGTGACTTCAATATAAACCTATAAAGAATTGAATTCAAAAGTTCTTAAATTAAAAAATATATATTTTATATTAGATGAACCACATGATTAAATTTAAAGTACGGGATTTTTAAAACAAACCAACCATGGGCAAAGAGACAACATGGCAGAGAAGATAAATTTAGGCAATATAGCATTATATGTGACATGAAGTGCAAATAATTTACAGGAATAGGACATAAATGCACAATGAATACAGATGAGAGAACCCGAACTGTAAAGTTCAGGGTTCGTATCGGACATCTAGTGTCCGGTGCTGAATTCCGAACGCAGACTGCTCCTTGAAGTCCATTTTAGTGTTCAGAGCTTAGATGGAAAGAGAGAGAGAAAGAGAGAGCGAGGGAGGGGTACTCTGCATTATTTTGGAGCCCCCTCATCCTTAATACAACCATTTTACAGCATGAAAGTTTAGGTCCCTATTGACTTATTATATAGAGTTCGGGTTCAAGTTTAGGTAGAGTTCTGGTACCCCAACCGAACGTTGAAATAAAGTTTGGTTGATCTTGACAAACCCAAACATCCGTGGGTCCGGGTCCGGTCATTCCTAACAATGACGCAATTGCAGAATGTTACAATGTGCATACTTATTCATAATATACTGTATCAAGTGGTAAAATAGGTGAACAAATATCGGTGCAACATGTACCATACAATAACTGCATAAAGACACATGGGTCTAGGTATAAGATAAAAAGTGCATAAATATAGAAATGATCCACTGCCTACTAAAAGATAAAGTGCCAAGTTCCATAAAACATTGTCATGATTCCAAATACTAAACATGATTATATAGAATGTAAAAGTGACGCACACCAAAATGTGCTTGTATCACTGCAATGGCATCAGCAGAAATCTGAGAAAGTACTTTTGATGACAGAGAACTTGCAAGTTTGGCCAACTAATTCATTAAACTGTATGTTCTTTCTTTTTGTGTAATCAAACTCTTAAATGGGCTTACCATTCTAATCATCTCCTCTCTGCCCACCGTGCCCAGAGAGATAAGAGATGGTGTTAGCACTGCAGCAGTGCTCAGTACTTACATTGCCTCCATCTCCCTCCCTGGCAGTGAGATGTATGGCACCACTTTCGTAAATAGAGGGGTCACCGCTGTGTCCATGTCACATACTGTTAGAATCCCAGAAGGCCAAAACAGAGAAAAACCACTGATCATACATTTATTTATATCTGATCATTTATATTCCTTGAAATTATTGTTTTTCTACAACTTAAATTATATGTAGAAGTTGATATATGGAAGGAGGGGTAACAAATGAAGCTGTGGCAGGGGGTAATGCAAACCAGTCCTACAACGATTAAGTGAAAGATGCTTGATGAGTACAGAGATGACTTTTCCATGTGCTCTATCTCCAAATAGTAATGTACGAGGAGATAATGAAATCCTCGCCATAATCACAAATTCAAAGATTCTGAAAACTCAAGCATCCGCTGTAATAAATTTCAGCTCCCCGTAATGCAGTCAGGTAACAAGCTATCCTTGGTTATTTATGGTGACTTTCACTGAAATCCTTAAATATTAATGTTTCAGTTTCTTAGCTTTGGGCAACCATGTTTATTACTCACTGACTTCTCTTTGTAAAATTCCCTTGTATATTGCTTAGGGCAATGTGAATGGGTGGGAAAATCTTTCCTTAAACAGGAAGCGGTGAAAGTTATTCATTTTTACAGACAGTTGTTTTCTCTGTGTCTGCACTATGTATAGGGAGAGAAACAGAGGCAGTACTATCTGTGTCTACATTATCTCCATGGAGAGACAATGAGCCAGTACTATCTGTGTCTACATTATCTCCATGGAGAGACAATGAGCCAGTACTATCTGTGTCTATATTATTTCCATGGAGAGACAATGAGCCAGTACTATCTGTGTCTATATTATTTCCATGGAGAGACAAGGAGGCAGCACTATCTGTGAATAACTCATTTATAGGAGCAACAAGGGAGTAGTAAAATGTTTACCTGCATCATTTACTGAAAGTGGCAGGGAGACAGTGCCATCAACAGTGGGGAAAAAGTATTTAGTCAGCCACCAATTGTGCAAGTTCTCCCACTTAAAGAGATGAGAGAGGCCTATAATTGACATCATAGGTAGACCACAACTATGAGAGTGAAAATGAGAAACCAAATCCAGAAAATCACTTTGTCTGATTTGGCAAGATTTATTTTGCAAATTATGGTGGAAAATAAGTATTTGGTCATTAACAAGAGTTCATCTCAATATTTTGTAATATATCCTTTGTTGGCAATGACAGAGGTCAAAGGTTTTCTGTCTTCACAAGGTTGGCACACACTGTTGGTGGTATGTTGGCCCATTCCTCCATGCATATCTCCTTTAGATCAGTGATGTTTTGGGCCTGTCGCTGGGCAGCACAGACATTCAAATCCCTCCTAAGGTTTTCTATGGGGTTGAGATCTGGAGACTGGCTAGGCCTCTCCAGGACCTTCATATTTTCTTATGAAGCCACTCCTTCATTGCCTTGGCGGTGTGCTTGGGATCATTATCATGCTGAAAGACCCAACCATGTTTCATTTTCAATGCCCTTGCTGATGGAAGGAGGTTTGCACTCAAAACCTCACGATTCATGGCCCCATTCATTCTTTCATGTACATGGATCAGTTGTCCTGGTCCCTTTACAGAGAGAAACAGCCCCAAAGCATGATGTTGCCACCCCCATGCTTCACGGTAGGTATGGTGTTCTTTGGATGCAAATCAGCATTCTGCCTCCTCCAAACGCAACAAGTTTTGTTTCTATCAAACAGTTCTACTTTGGTTTCATCAGACCATATGACATACTCCCAATACTCTTCTGGATAATCCAAATTCTCTAGAAAACTTCAGATGGGCCAGGAACATCTGGCACTGCAGGATCTGAGTCCCTGGTGGCGTAGTGTGCTACTGATGGTAGCCTTTGTGACGGTGGTCCCAGCTCTATGTAGGTCATACACGAGTTTAATTGAATTTGCTTCAAATTTTACAAAAGATTTGGACTCTCCTACATCTAATTTTTTTTATTCGCTTGGTGAAATTTTAACAAAATCAAGGCCAGTCAAGTGGTAGTTTCTTGAATTGTAGAGTGCCGAAGATAAAAAAAATTATTCACCTTGCTACTTAGAAATAGTATAAAAGAATGCTTAATTATTGTAAAGAAATGGACAACATTGTTATTTTAATGGTTACTTTTAATTTTTATTTTATTCACTTCTGTATATTTTGTACACAAAGTATTGCTGAACAGAATGCACAACCTTCCGCTCCTGAACCAAGACATTGTAACCTGGACTTTGTATCACATGCCCTGGTATGGAAAAGCTACACATCAACAGTTTGCATATCTGGAAATGTCTTATCCAATAAACCACCACTGAGTCCAGGTCCAAATTCTGTGACCTTTTATTCTCCTTCCTTTGACTGCAATAAATAAGCACATGCTTGAAAATCATTAATTTCAAATCTTTGCACTTACTGAAACTAACAGAGTTGAGAAACCAACTTTGAGAGACATCTGTTTTATTTTAAAGCCAGTTACCTAGTTTTACAGTACAGTATTAGTGGCATGAACTTAAAAGGTTACTGACGAGTATTGCCTTGCATCCACTGTACACGGATAGATAGATAGATAGATAGATAGATAGATATGAAATAGATACAGTGGGATGTCAAAATTTGGGCACCCCTGGCCAAAATTACTGTTATTGTGAAAAGTTAAGTAAGTTGAAGATGAAATGATCTCTAAAAGGGATATAGTTAAAGATGACACATTTCCTTTTGTACTTTAGGAATAAAAATATGCATTTTCATCTTTTACATTTTAAAAATTACAAAAAATAAAATGGACTCATGCAAAAGTTAGTATCTAGTAGCACCCCCTTTTGCAAGTATCTAAGCTTGTAAATGCTTTTTGTGGACAGCCAAGAGTCTTTCAATTCTTGTCTGAAGGATTTTCATCCATTCTTTGGAAAATTCTTCCAGTTCTGTGAGATTCCGGGGTCGTCTTGTATCCTCTGCTATTTTGAGGTCTAGAAACAGATTTTCAGTGATGTTCAGATCAGGGGACTATGAGGGTCATTGATTTTCTTCCTGTGCATTTTGAAGTCTGCTTTGTGCCCTGCTTGGTCTTGCATCATTAAGATAATTTATTTGTTTGCTGGAAACTTTTGCTTTTGATATAGTCTTTGCCTTTCTCTGCTTTCTGTTTTGCTGTGCGGGTTCAGCATTATTCCCTGCTGGGATTTATGCTGGACCCCGTTCATATGTTCCAGCTTATGCCATTCTGTTCAGTATTGTTAATCCCCAGTTATATTAGCATCTTTTGCTTTGCTTCCAGTTCACACCAGAATGCTGATCTAGTGGGGGAGAGGTCATGTGGTCTCAGTGTTTTTGTATATCAGACATGTTGGATTTGTTAGGGATTTTGCATGATTGCAGACAGTATCTTTTCTGTCCTGTCCTGCCTAGACAGTTTGGGCCCCATCGTTTGCTCACTCTATTTTCTGCCTGCGATTGTGCCTCATCTTGTCTCACCGACAATACATGTTTGGGGGGCTATCTATTCCTTTGGGGTTCTACTCCGGGGCAGTTTAGCTTTCCCCTTTCTTGCTTTAGGCTTAGTTAACTCATTGGCTGTGCCAAGGCGTCTAGGGCATCGTAGGCACGTCCCACAGCTAATGTTAGTTGTGTTGTTAGGTTTAGGGGTCTGCAATCTGCTAAGTTACAAACATTTCTAGTTTCCTGGTTGTTTAGCTAATTCCCTGGTAATCCTCCTCGGTGACCGAATCATAACTAGCGCCATTTAAATGCCACTGTCAGCATTTGACAGCGGCCTATAACTAGTTAATAGCCGCAGGTGGATCACGACTCCACCCGCGGCTATTGCCGACACAGGTCAGCTGTTCAAAACAGCTGACATGTCCCGGGAAAGATGTGGGATCACCGCCGGGGCCCACATCAAAGGGAGGGATACCGACATCGGCGTAATTATAGGTCCGATGTCAGTAAGGGGTTTTAAAATATAAAAAATAAAAAATGTATATTTGTTTTTTTGCCTAAAATACAAAGGAAATGTGTCATCTCTAACTTTTAGCCTTTAAGAGGTAATTTCATCTTTAACTTGATTAACTTTTCACTATAACATTAATTTTGATTAGGGGTACCCAAACAATTTACATGCCACTATAGAGGACATAAGGTATCACAAGTTAACATTATCATAAGACTGACAGTTCCTAAAGTTTTTTCCATCATTTCAATAGGGGGGATTCATCACCTGATCTGGCTCCAGCATCTAGCTGTCATGGAGCAGTAGGGGGAAAACAGGAGACGTGGAACCAGGGCCCCTGAGCTGCCCCTCAGGCTAAGGGGGTGCCCTGACTCTCCATACTTTGGGCTACTCTTGATGTTAGTGAGGCCCAAGTCCCCGACCTGTCACTATCTCCTGGTTAGCCCTGAGCTAAAACGCCCAACCCCCTCCCCAGGAGGTGAGACAGGGAATAAAGTAAACTGCAACAAAAACCAAAGGAAAGATAATACAGACACCTTCGGATAAAATAAAGTAAAAGACAAGACTTAGCTTGCTCTGCTGCAATGCTCCAGGACAGCAGAGTTAGCCACTTGAAAACAGCATACAACTGAAGCACCACAGAACTCTGACAGCTCCTGAACTCCAGCTTGGTTGGTCTCCAAAGAGGAACAATATCACCAACAATTAGCTGGTGCACCTGGGGAGCTTATGTAGGAAGGTGGGAGCGGTTTCCACCTGCCTCAGATAGACCAGCTATGCAATTACACCAGCGGCCACCAGGGGCAGAAACCCACCAGCAGACTAACTAACTTGTAGTAACACCAGCGGCCACCAGGGGCAAAAAATGATATTAACCCCCGATGGCCTGAAAAGAAAAAGGGTTATATATGAGGATCCAGATCTGACATTGATCCAAAAATGGATCGTGACACTAGCTTATTGTCCTCCATCTTCTTCTGCATCTTTCTCTCTGATCTTCTTCTGCACATGCAGTTACTATGATAACCCAACAGTCACCTCAGATATCACGCTCTAAAACTATATATGGTAACTAAGTTGAATACTTAGCCATCTGAGCATAAAGTAGTTGGCATCCTTGGTTCTACAAGTTTCTACTTTTCTGCCTAGTTGAGTTGCCACTTCTCATATCCAGGTCTGCTATTCCATTTATTTCTGGTGTACCAAGTTGCCTGCTGACATATCTATCTCTTCTGCTCAGTTCCACTCCACTGAACCCAGGTGCTCTTGTCATATCGAGCTCTGCTGCTTTGATCCATCCTGCAATACCGAAATGGCTCATGACATACTAAGCTCTACTGCATTGCTGGGCACCGCAATATCAATGAATCTCCTGACATACTTTATGAGATGACGGTGGATATGAACCCACTGCGCCACTGTCCAGGATTACCTTGGAAGGGCATGACTAAGTAACAACTGCCATTTCTTCATTAGAACCTCTGATGGTGAGGATATTTTGGGGCCATTAGGTTAGTCACCAGGTGCCACTCCAGGGCAATGCCTGGACCTGCAGCAGCTGACCTGTGGGTCAAGACAGAAATGCAAGGCACAGAAGACGAAGGCAGAGACGTGGTCAGACAGTCGGAGGTCAGTGAGAAGCATAGGTTCAGAATAGGAAGCTGGGATCAGGAGGGGAGAGATAAGACAAAAAGGTTAAACAAGCTGGGTCAATAACAGGAGAGACAAAACCAGATTGCGCTTAGACAGGAAATGGGAAACTAATTGCAAAAGAACCTAAGTTCAGGCAAGGTTTTGGGGCAGGAGCTGCCTAATGTATTTCCTGCTGGCAGGGGATAGGCCAGGGAAGCAAAACTCTGCAGGACACAGTGGGTTAAATTCCTGTAGATTCTGACAAGGACTCCCAATAAACAGGTGAACAGTCTACAGCAACAGGGGAATGCCACAGTGATGGGAGTACTGCAAGAGGCAGAGTAGGATGGCACTGAGAAAGCCTACAAGTTACCAGTGTGACACTTACTCTTCTACATTGTTGGAGTCTGTTATATCATGGTAAGTCACCTAAGGCCTGTTTCACACTTACGTTTTTGGTGGCCGTTGAAATCCGCTAAAATGTCGGAAAACGGATCTGCCTGGGTACGGATTACATCGTGTGCCACCGGTCCGCTATGGTTCACGGATCCGCGGCCTGAAAAATTTAAAGGAGCCGGGACGTCACCTATTGCTGCCTCTATTGCGGGATTCCAGGGGCGTCATCGCGGGATCCCGGGGGCGTCATCGCGGGAGTAGGGAGAACGTAATTCCCGCAGGTCTCATCGCGGGATTTCGCACGGAGGTATCGGTGTATACCTGGTGGACGACATTCCCGCAGGTAAGAGAAAGAGAGAGAGAGAGAGATTCTTCCAGCAGCCAGACAAGATTCAGGGTTAAAAAGGGAAATTGCGGATCCGCAGAGCAAAAAAAGTTACAGGCTCCGTTCGGTGATCTCAGCGGATGCCAAAATTTTGGCGGATCCGCACAAATACGGACGCAACGGACGATCATCAGTCAAAATCCGCTGACAATGCAAGTCAATAGGTAAAAAAACGGTTCCGCAAAGAAAAATGGAGGATCCGTTTTTTGGCTAAACGGCGGATTATGACTGATGGTGACAAACGAAAGTGTGAAACAGGCCTAACATACCACAAGGCTCTACTACATCACTACAGAGTTTCCTGATCTATCCAGCTCTGCTGCATCACTTGTTTATTGCTTTGGGCTGTGTGAATTAATGGGAAATGAGGTAATGATTAGCTATGAGAACATCTGAAATTCAAAATCACCAGCTTTACAGAATTTTGCTATGAATTTGATTTGCGGTGAATTTATTTTCTCTGCTGTCGTGTTATACAGAGTCACTTAATTGATCCCCCTTTTCCTGAGTCTCTGCTTTCCCTGTGGTACTATTCCTCTCATCCCCTTGTCAGTGAATCATTACAGTTTAAGATGCTCCAGACTGTCCACCTTACTAAACCAACGTTATCTGTCCGTCTAACAAAACAATTCATCCTTGATCTGAACTGATGACTTCAAGAATCTACTTCACCAGGTGAGAGATAATATGTAGGACTTGCAATTCCAGTTACAGACCATGAACAAGAGAGGTGCTGGTTTTGAAAAGAAAGTAGTTCCTTTTTTCTGAGATTGAAAAGAAAAAAGTCATTATTATTGAAATACCAGAGGAGGTGGATTCACCAAGCAATAGTGCAACAGATCTAGACAGGACAGCACAAGGTACAGTAAAGACCATTAACGCTGGATATACAGGACAGCTTCTGGATCAGCAGAACTGGGAGTGCTATCTGTGGCAGATCTGAGTGTGAGTAGACATCTGGAATCAGCAGAAACAAGTATGCCAACAGGTACATTGATGCAGCATAGTGGAGTATGCACAGCACTTTGACTCAGCGGAGATGGGAATGGAGCAGAGTGGGGTGTACAGACAGCACTTTCAACTGACAACCACTTTTATGCCATAGAATTGAGAGTGAGGAAAGCACCTTGGATAGCAGAGATGAGCTGGTAGTAGGGCTAAATGTTGGATAGCACTTAGGAGGCACGTGTTTGTAGTAGAGCCAATTGTGAAATGTGCAGTCACTTTAAAAAGCCTTAAAAGGCCTTGGATGATGACATCAGAAGTGCATATATTACGGTGTAGGCTAACATAGAGGGAGCGGGCATTAGAGCCAGAGCATATAAGTAAGGCCGGGGTCACTCGAGCGATGAATACGGATGAGTGCTTTGCGATAAAACATTGCATAGCACTCGGACAAGTATTCATCTATGGGGCAGATCCCATCAGCGTTTTTTTCTTGGCCGTAATTTACGTGAGAGTGAAATCCCAGCATGCTGCTATTGTCACCAACACTTGGCCGAGTCTCGCCTCACTCGCACCCATATAAGCCTATGGGTGCGAGTGACACAGCGCACATCACTCGGATATCTTCTGAGAGATGTGCGATATACGCTGACGCCGGCAATGGAGGAAATGGAGAAATTAGTTTCTCCGTCTCCTCCGCAGCTGTGCTCCGATCCGCTCTGTGCGAGAGGCTCGGAGCACAGAGCACGGAGACTTGTCTCCCGCTCGCAACAGAGCAGGAGCCGAGAGTCATTAGCATGTCGCACCCGATGCTCTCGCATGAGATGCCATACGCTAGTCTGACCTTGGCCTAACACTCATATACACGCAATGCCCCATAAACTGGACCAAAAAACCTTCAGCCATCCACTAAAACTACAGCTGCATACCTGTAAAAAAAAAACTGTAATTAATTGATTCACAAGTATCCCAGAAAACCATTTTAACATTTTCAGAAACCATACTATCCCTTCTATTAATGACACACATGAGCAATTCTTACTTTAAAGTTTAATATTAGCCATCTTCTTAACATAAAATATATCAGCCAGCACTTATATTAAATACCAGCCATACTGAGCACAAACAATACTTGCCCCATAATAAAGTACCACTGTCAGGAAAGCGTAAATCCCAGATTGGTGGCATGTGTCTGTCTCTGTACAGGGCATTTTGTCATGCACTCTTTCAGCCAAAGATGTGCTACTTTTTTATCTGCACCTATACCCCTTTATTGATATAGCCCTGGTGCCCCTGTGGTAGGGGCCAGGATTGGGGGGTGGTCCACTGCTTACCACGTCCAGATGACACAGGCACCAGGCGAAGCAAGGACAAGACAGAGACAGAGTTCAGTTGTAACAGTTCCGGATTTTATTCGTCGTCCTCCTGACGACCACAACCACGCACCGCAGTTCTTTACAGTTCTCCGTCTCCAGGCTCGGGTACCTGCACCTTTCCTCCAGTCGAAGTAACATCCCTCGCGGATCTTTCGCTGGGGCTGTCCTAGACCAATCTACCGCCAGCGCTTCACCTGCCCAAGGTCGTCGTCCAATCGGTACTCCCACGGCCTCGTCTGTCCTGCGGTCCGTCGGGTCAGGGCCACCCCCCCTGACTGTCTCTTTCCTGTCAGTCTCCTAGTCGAACTCTTCGCTGTCCACCATCTTCTGCCGAGCTCCTCCCGGGACTAACCTGCCTGGAACCCTATCCTGTTCTATTTATCCCCTCTCTCACTGGGAATTCCCCTCCTGGGTTCCTATCTCCCCGCCCCCCATGACTAAGCGTTTCCCAAGCCATAAGTTGATGTTGAGTCCTAAGCTACTCCCCCCTGCCATCTTGTGGTCATTTCTAGGTACTGCACTCTCCTATCCACCTTTCCCAGCTGTCACCCATCTATCCTGTCAATCTCCTTCTCCAGTGCACAAACCGTCCCCTCCTACTACCAGTCACGTCTGTCAAGTCACCTTCCCAACACTCCTCCTCCCTTTGTCCATTGTCGTCCTGACAATCGTACTCTCTACCTATGTCGTTCTGAAGCTTGTTCACAGTCTGTTGTCGGACCGGTCATTGGGCCAAACCCGCTGCCCACGGGGGACCAAACCAAACCGGGAGCACCATGCTCCGAGCAGCCTACTGCTACTCGCCGGCGCGCATGCCACGTGACAACTTCGTTCAGGTTGGTGAGGTCCACCAGACTACTCTACGGCGTGTACCCCTCACTTCTCTCCCCTTCTACTACCTTCAGCTGTCCGGAATGCCATGACTGAGGCCTTTTGCCTACCAGGTCATCATTGGCGCTCGCCCATCCTTTGGGGTGTCCGTGGTGTCGGGGACCTGACTAATGGACCACTGTCTGGTTCGATACCTCTCCTCTCTTCGTCCTTCACTTAAAAGAGTCATGGTCGGCGTCTTCATCACATCTACCTTGTACCCAGAACCTGTTACACACACATTTTTTTTTTAAACACACTACTCATTAAATCAACTTTAACATACTGTTATCTCTACCTTACTAACAATATGAGTTACCCCACAGGGGTAACCCCTTTTCCCTTGTTTATTTTTTGTTTTTTTCTTTTTTTTTCTTTTTCTTTCAACATAACATTTTCTCACAGCATCTTTAAAACACAATATAACTACTCCCCCTTCCTTTAGTATTAGTACTTCCTCCTTTGCACCCCCGCTATATCAGGAGAAAACAATAACCAATAAAACATTTTCTTTAACTTGGATGCATAACTGTCCTTTTAGGCCTGCACAACGGTGCAGCGATATCCCGGTAGTTTGGACCAACTCCAGATAGCCGGTAACAAGGGGCCCCACAGCCGTGGAGCTCCCGGGATACAGGGAGTGTCTCTAGAGGTCCTTTTTATGGGGGTTCGTGGTCTTCGGGTTCAGCGATTACGGCTATCGTGTAGTAGCCGCGGGGACAGTACTCCTTGTAGTACGATACCAGGTCCCCCTCCCGCAAAGCCCGGCCGTGACGGATGGAAGTCACGTTGATATATACCTTCTGGCCGGCGGTTGCAAGGCCCCGAATGAACCCGTATCCTTTGTCCAGATTGTTGTACACGAGCCGCCCCATAGATCGTGAAGCCGCCATGCCAGCCTCCCCTCTCTCATGGAGCCGGTTCCAGACCTCCTGCTCCCTTGCCTTCTTCTTCCGTATGACCTCCGTGACCCAGATGCAGGGTCCGGTGTAAGCCCCGGAGTCCGGTGGGCGGGACACGGCCAGGGTTGAGAGTGGGGCAGAGGCGGCAGCAGATTCCGGCAACCCAGCAACCACTGGGGCCGGGCGGCAGGCAGGGGCAGCCCCGGGTCCCAGTGGATAGGCCACAGGGCCCGACAAGCAGGCCGCGGCCGACTCCGGGGGTGACGCAGATGTGGCCGCGGGGCAGGCCGCAACCGGAGTCGTGGACGGGGCCGGAGTGGCAGCCGGCTTCAGGGGATAGGCCGCTGCTGGCAGGTGGAACCCGCACCGGCGACACTGGACGTGACGCCGCCGGACGGGGAGGCTCGGGGACGAGGGCAGAGGCGTCGCTCAGCTCGGCGGAGGCTGTAGAGCAGTCCGTGGCCGAGTCTACAGCAATGCGGGAGGCCGCGTGGGGAGGCCGAGTGGTGGGGGCTGGTTGCGGAGCCACCGGCTGGGCAGGGGGATCTCTCACCTTCCCCGGCGCTGCGGCCTCTGACTGGCCAACCCGCGACTCCTCCCGCAACGCCCGGATCCTCTGATGACAAGCGATGATCCGGAACAAAGTCTCCAAGTTATATTCCACAGGTGAGCAGTCTTGTAATCCACAGGTATTTGTAATTCACAGGTGAAGAGTTCTTTTGAAGTCCTCCTGGCGCAGGCCTGCCGCGGAAGATGTCGTATTAGCGGCGGCGATCCTGCCGACTACGCCAAAATGTGGTAGGGGCCGGGATTGGGGGGTGGTCCACTGCTTACCACGTCCGGACGACACAGGCACCAGGCGAAGCAAGGACAAGACAGAGACAGAGTTCAGTTGTAACAGTTCCGGATTTTATTCGTCGTCCTCCTGACGACCACAACCACGCACCGCAGTTCTTTACAGTTCTCCGTCTCCAGGCCCGGGTACCTGCACATTTCCTCCAGTCGAAGTAATGTCCCTCGTGGATCTTTCGCTGGGGCTGTCCTAGACCAATATACCGCCAGCGCTTCACCTGCCCAAGGTCGTCGTCCAATCTGTACCCCCGGGGCCTCGTCTGTCCTGCGGTCCGTCGGGTCAGGGCCACCCCCCCGACTGTCTCTTTCCTGTCAGTCCCCTAGTCGAGCTCTTCACTGTCCACCGTCTTCTGCTGAGCTCCTCCCGGGACTAACCTGTCTGAAACACTATCCTGTTCTATTTATCCCCTCTCTCACTGGGAATTCCCCTCCTGGGTTCCTATCTCCCCGCCCCCCATAACTAAGCGTTTCTCAAACCATAAGCTGATGTTGAGTCCTAAGCTACTCCCCCCTGCCATCTTGTGGTCATTTCTAGGTGCTGCACTCTCCTATCCACCTTTCCCAGCTGTCACCCTTCTATCCTGTCAATCTCCGTCTCTAGTGCACAAACCGTCCCCTCCTACTACCAGTCACGTCTGTCCGTCAAGTCACCTTCCCCACACCCCCTTAGATGCCTCTGGGTATGAACTTCTTATTAGTTCCTTACAACTGTCATATTCTTATTAAAGAGAATCGGTCAAGTTTTTGGACCCTGATAAAGGCATGATATAGGAGCCAGAATTCTAATCTCAGCAATGTGTCACTTATTGGGCTATGCCCTTTAGTTTTACTAGTATTAATTGTCCTCCAGTGATAATCTCTTGCTAATAAAACAATTGTTTTATCAGCAGGAGATTATCAATAGATGACTAATAAACGTGCTGTCATGTAGTCCTTCATATTCATAAGCGCTGTATAACCCCACCCGTATTACTGATTGGCAGCTTTCTGCCTATGCACAGTGTACACATAAAGCTGCCAATCAGTGGTGTGGGCGGGGTTACACAGAGCTCAGGATTCAGAAAACTGAGAGATCTGTAGCAGAGAAAACAGGGATTTTATCAAAAATGTAGCAAGCAGCCCAGTAAGTGACACATCACTAGAATCAAGGTCTCTGCCCCTATTTCATTCTATTTCTTTTATCAGCATTCGATGAGCACTCCAGCATTGATCACACATCTTTCCCTGCGCATGACAGCTGATCTGATCAAGTGATCGTGGAACGCCCATAGTATGTCTTGACAGCTGGGGGTGTGAAGAAGACTTGTCATTGTATATCTCCTATGTATTCAGCCAATGGCAGGTGTTCATAGGAGATAATGATTGATGCTGCAGATTGCAGGGCAGAAGCCCTGCTATGTGTAGGGCAGGCAATCAGAAGATCGCAGCCTCAAATCTCCAGAGGAGACCACTGAAGCAAGTAAAAATGTAAAAGGAATTTAAAAAAAAAAATAAAAAAATTAAATAAAACTTCAACTCACCCACCTTTTGCCTCTTTCAAATTAAAACAATGCAAAAAAAATGCACATATTTGGTATCGCCGTATTCAGAAATGCCAGATCTATTAAAATATAAAGTAAATTAATCCGAGCAGTAAACGGCATGAGGAGAAAAAACCCCAAACCTTTTTTTTTTGGTCACCACAACATTGCAATAACAGGCGATGAAAAAAACAAAATGTTTCTACCCCAGAAATGGTATCAATAAAAATGTCAGCTCGGCGCGCAACAAATGAGCCCTCACCCAGCCCCAGATCATGAAACGGCTCACAGAATACAGCAACATTTTTTTCCTAACAAACTTTGAATTTTTTTTTCACCAGTTAAATAAAAAAAAAACTATACATGCTTGCTATCTGCGTACTCATACTAAACCTGGAAAATCATAATGGCAGGTTAGTTTTAGCATTTAGTGAACAGGGTAAATAACCCCCCCTCCAAAAAAAAAAAAAGTTGTGGAATTGAACTTTTTTTGCCATTTCACCGCACTTGCAATTTTTTCCCCGTTTTCTGTTACACGACATGGTAAAACCAGTGGTGTCGTTCAAAAGTACAACTTGTCCTGCAAAAAATAAGCCCTCACATGGCCATATGGACAGAAAAAAAAAACTTATGGCTCTGGGAAGAAGGGTAGCGAAAAATAAAAACCCAAATATGGAAAATCGTAGGGCCGTGAAGGGGTTAAAGAGCCTGCTTCAGGCGTTCCCCCATATGGTGCTGTAGGGTTCGTGGTCCGAGCTGGGGGGTGGTCCCTCAATATACCGCGCAGAGATGTAACAGAGACACGATGGAGGCAAATGTCGGGTACAACAGGTCCAAGTTTTATTCTCTGGCCGCCCACTTGACGGCCTCCGCAGTACACCGCACTTCAATTCACTTCACTTTGCTTCACTTTACTTATCGGCCCTCCGTTCCCAGAGCCGCTTCCCGCACACCGTACTTTACACTGGGGACGTGTATGCGTACACCGTCCCCTCTTCACTCTTCGACGCTCCTGTCAGATCCGTCACTGTGGTCGCCTTAGGCCCATAAACCAACAGTACTTTTACTGAACAGTCGTCTCTCTCAGTACGGTATGCTTTACCTCACTGCCTCGTTTATTCTGCGGTACTTTCCTGTCAGGACCACCCCCCTGACGTTCTCTCTCCTCAGTCCCCCTTGCTTTGGTTTTCCTCAGAGTGCACAGACTGTCGCAGTCCTCCTGTCACTTGAGCTCCCCCTGGGGAAAGGAACTTTCTGGAACCCTCCCT
Source organism: Dendrobates tinctorius (assembly GCF_039654945.1). NCBI lineage: Eukaryota > Metazoa > Chordata > Amphibia > Anura > Dendrobatidae > Dendrobates > Dendrobates tinctorius. Next base: position 35,338,215 of record NW_027361752.1, on the reverse strand, counting down.
CAGTATTTATATCATTCCCGGTTCCCTGTAACTCCGCCCCCCATGACCAACGGTTTCCTAAGCCCTAAGCTGATGTCAAGTCCTTTGCTCACACTCCTCCCTGCCCTCTAATGGTCAACCCAAGGTACTGCACATCCACTACACTTTCCTAGCTGTTTCCCCACTGTAGTAACTAACACCTGTCTAAGGCCTCTTTCACACTTCAGTTTTTTTGCATCAGTTCAAATCCGCCAAAAAGTCATACAAGCGGATCCGTTGGTAACTGATGTGAACGGATGGCACAGGATCCGTTTGTAGACGGATCCTGAAAATGCGGAAATATAAAGGAAATGAGAGAGAGAGAGAGAGAGAGAGAATTTTTTATCCGGCACCCAGAATGAATTTCGGGTTAAATTAGTGTCTGGAGGATCCGCCAGAGAAAAAAAACGTTGCAAGCTCCGTTTTAAAATCTTTGAGGATGGTGACGGACAGCAACTTTTGGCGGATCCTCACAAAAAAACGGATGCAACGAACAGCAATCCGTCACAATCCGCCATTAATGCAAGTCAATGGGGAAAAAAACGGATCCTCAAAAAAAATTTGAGGATCCGTTTTTTTCAAAACCTGGCGGATTGTGACTGATTGTAAAAAACGGAAGTGTGAAAGAGGCCTAACCTGTGCAAACCTTCCTTTCTCTATTCTGACAAGTCCGTCCGTCCGTCAGGTCACCTTCCCTACAGTGCTACTTAAGAATAAGGCCTGGATCAAACTTCCGTTTTTTTAAATCCGTCCAAATCTGTTGTTTTCTGTTAAAAAACGGATCTGCCATGTTTTTGGCGGATCCGTTTTTTTTCCCATAGACTTGCATTAGCAGTTACCGCGGATCCATCAAAAAAACGGATCCGGTAGCATCCGTTTGTGGCAAAAAACGGAAACGGATCCGTTTGGCGGACACAAAAAAAGGATGTGTGAAACAGGCCTAAGGGCTCATACTTACATACATACGATTCTCGTGCGAGTCTCTCGCATTAAGACCCGGCACTGCCACCGGCACTCGGACCGGAGCTTGTGGCTGCATAGAAATACATGTAGTCGGCCGCTCCGGTCTGAGAGTCGGCGGCAGTGCCAGGTTTTCATGTGAGAAACTCTAAGGAGAATCGTGTGAGTCTCTCGCAAGTGCGTCTGAGCCCTAAGTGTTCTTGTGAATACTGACCCAGCTAATGAAGAATCTCTTTGTAGGTTTAGAATGAGGAAGAAATGGCGAAGCCGGCGATGACGACGACAAGATTAGCTATAGGACAACCGAAGGAAGAAAGGACTATGGAGGAATAAGTAAGAACTAATGTGGATGAGAGGTGGTGCAAAAAACTCACAGCAAAGTCAAAGATCTCCACATGGCTGCCTACAGTGTTCACTCTAAGGCCATGTGCACACATCCAGTGTTTAGTGAGTTTTTTACCTCAGTATGTGTAAGCCAAAACCAGGAGAGGAACAATCTGAGGTAAAGTATGATAGAAACGCGTCACCGCTTCTGTATTTTTCACTCACTCTTGGTTTACAAATACTGAATGTAAAAAACTCACCAAATACTGAATGTGTGCCGGTGGCCTAAGGGTGTGGGCACATGTTGCGGATTCTGCTGCGGATCCACAGCGTTTTTGGCCCTGCGGATCCGCAGCAGTTTCTGCTGCATTCTACAGGACCTTTATTTTCTATGGAAAATGAAAACCGCAGTGCCCATGCTGTGGATTTTTCCACGCGGATTTGCTGCGGTTTCAAATCCGCAGCATGTCGATTCTTTGTGCAGAATCCGCAGCGGTTTTACGCCTTATCATTATGAGGTGTGAAACCGCAGGGGAAAACCGCAGGCTAATCCGTAGATAAACCGCAGGACTTTTGACCTGTGGATTTACCTGCGAATTTTGGAAAATCCGCAGCACAATCCGCAACGTGTGCACTCACCCTAAGGCCTGTTTCACGCATCTGTTTTTTCCCTTCAGTCAAAATCCGCCAATTTTTTAAAAAAACGGATCTGACAAAAAAGGGGCGGATCCGTTTTTCCCCCATAGACTTACGTTATTGGAGGATCTTGACTGACGGTCGCCCGTCTCACCCATTTTTTTACGGATCCGCCAAGATTTTAGCGGCTCCCGGGCAGATGAAACGGACCCTGCAAAGTTTTCTTGCTTTGACGGTCCGCTAATTTCAGCATTATTCCATAAATGCTGCCTCCGGGAGCCGATAAAATTTCTCTCTCTCCTTACCCGTCCTGCGATATCCCTCTCCCAATCGCTCTCCACCTCCCGCGATATCGCGCTCCACCTCCCGCGAATTTGCGCTCCACCTCCCGCGAAATCACGCTCCACCTCCCGCGATATCGCGCTCCACCTCCCGCAAAATCACGCTCCACCTCCCGCGATATCGCGCTCCACCTCCCGCAAAATCACGCTCCACCTCCCGCGATATCGCGCTCCACCTCCCGTGAAATCACGCTCCACCTCCCGCAAAATCACGCTCCACCTCCCGTGAAATCACGCTCCACCTCCCGCGATATCGCGCTCCACCTCCCGCGATATCGCGCTCCACCTCCCGCGATCTACATGCAATTTGCGACAGCCGTGGATCCTTCATCCTATGTGCTCCGCTGACATCCGTCTGTCACAGATCAGCTGGTTTCAACCTTTGCCGGATTTCAACTGACCGCCGATGATGGAGGTATGAAACAGGCCTAAGACATGGCATGTGAAGCATATTAGCTGATTAACTGCCTTAGTAATGACTTATTGTATGATTCATAGAAAAATATTCAGGATTGAGAGTCCTCAGTGGTTGATACCTTTTAATGGCTAACTGAAAAGATGGTGACACATTGCAAGCTTTCGAGACTACTCAGGTCTCTTCATCAGGCTGGATGCCCCCACAACACAGAACTAGACCCCAATCAGAGGACCATAAAACATCCGGACTCCTTATCTATGAACTGGTCCAATGTTTATATTTATGTTTCTCCCTCTCCCATATTGATAGTTCTGCTTCACGTCACTTGTCTTATCTATTGCATTTTTTCTAGGCTGTATTGTGCATAAATATGTGACTTCAGATTTTGTATTAGTCTAGCCTGATGAAGAGACCCGAGTAGTCTCGAAAGCTTGCAATGTGTTACCATCAATCCTGAATATTTTTCTATCTACTGGCTAACACGGTACAAAGATATACATCTTCCCTGTATCAAAATGTATGATTCATAGAATTACACATGAACTAGTGGACTCATGAAGCAGCTGGGAAAGTTACAGACATTTTTTTTTTTCTGTTCAATAAGTTTGCAGAATTTACCGACAGGAAAAAAAAAAAAAAATCACATGTGAAAAGTAGAAGGTAGCGCTCCCCTCTAAAGAGGATTCTCTGTAACAGCAAGGCTTTAAACCATTCAGCGCCGGTGTGATGAAGGCCAGCAGGTGGCGCTCTGAGACCACACATTCATATCCGCACGCGGCTGCTGGCGGCATTGGAAGAGACATAGAGGAAGGCAATCGCTAGAATGACAACTCCACTGAGCCGAATTAGTGATATGACAGGAATATAAGTGACTCTGCATTATTCAATTTAACTGAAGTACATTTCTTTGATCAAAAATTTGGCTGACTCCGAACAAATGAGGCAAAAAACAGGTAAACTTCAGAGACGCCTCATATTAAGAAACTCAGTGTTGAAACTAATACTAATTATAGTAGTAAAACTATATGTATTATAATATTAATATTAGTTTTGTTATTATTAATATTGATATAATAATTATTTAAAATGATTAATAATAATAATAATAATAATAATAATAATAATGACTGCTACTATGGCTACTTTTAGTACTACTACTAAAAATAATAATATCAACAACAACCATAGTAATAATGTGAGAAAATCTTCATATTATTGCTATGGTCACATGACAATATTTTCTCACATCCGAAAAAATGGCTCCAATTTTGATGATTTCACTCTGATCAGATGTGGAGAAAAAAAGGAAATAAAATTCCCCATTTTCTCCATTCTATCAGTCTTTGAAAATCGGACTGCACTCAGATGTCATCCAATTCTTTTGCTGGACTCACTGACTTGCATGGTTGAGTGCGTTCCAATTTATGGATGAAAATTGTGCATGCTGTGAATTTTGTCATCGGAGAGACTCGGTCTAAGGGCTCATATTGAGTGGCAGCAGGAGCCACCATAAGTATCACAAAAGAAGTGATCAAGAATCCCATTCATACAGAAAGCCACAACGCACTGAGACTAGAGACATTTGGGGTTATTACCAGGAATAGCAGATCACACCACTGCAGTTTTACCTGCCTTGAGTAGTGGTACTGAACCGAACTGCTGTGCAACATTTCTTCTGAAGGATGATAAAACTGCGTGATCACATTGTAATTATCCAAAGCCACCACTAGAGGGAGTTCACTGTGTATATGTATTTTTTCACCTTTAAAGGGAGTCTGTCACCCCATTTTTCCCCTATGCTACAGGCACAGGCGCTACACCTCCCTTATCACGAGTGAATTGAACGAGGCCAGACACATCTAGCATGAATGTGACCGCAATTATGTAAATCACATACTTTCGGTCACGTGACCTCCTGCTGCAGGGACCGACACAAGAGAAACTGTTGGTAACTACTACTTTTCCGACAGCATCACAAAATATTAGCAAAACACACGACAAGATGTAATTGATGTCACAAAATGGCAACAGATAATCACATATTGTATAGCATAAATATCTCCCTACAGAGTATCACAAAACCATATTTTTTTCCAAAGCTGCTCCTCTTTCATCCTTTATCTTGGAAAGTGTTGATCCAAAAAGTAAGGAAGAACAATGTTGTGCATATTTAAAGCTCCTGTTTAGTCCGAAATAACCTATTTGAAGACATATATAGTGAGCTTTCCCTAGTGGCAGCTATACAAAAGAAGAAATGTAAAGCTGTGATATTGAAAAATTGAAAAATCTACATTATATAATGATTCAGAAAATTAAGATGATGTAGATCACATCTACAGTATATACTGTATGTATACAACAGTTAAATCCACTGGAAATATTTATCAGCTCAGGGCAGAATATGTTTGAAACCAAGTAAAAGTCTATATGTAGGATAAGTAAACACATGAAAAGTATTTCTAACTTTGATTAGAGTTTGTGCATACAAAATGTCCACCTGCGCTCTGTCGGAAAACTTTAAGTTAACATTAGAAAACAAAGCAACTTTTAGCTATAAATGAACACGAAGAAAGGAAGAACGTTAGTAATCAGCATGAGTCAAGCTGCTTCCAGTATATTTAGGAGATTAATGAATACATTACCATATTTGCATTTTAATCAAAAGCCAAACAAGTTCTCCCTATTAAAAATCTAGTTTAGAATATAGAGGGGACTAAGTAAAACATAAGTTTCAGAGAAGTACTATAGATGTAGCTGGTTATATGGCTGCCACCAGGAATTTTAGGGCCCCAAACTGACCAAATTTTTGGGCCCCATTGAGACGCCACCCAGGCTCCACCCCAACTCCGCCTCCACACCTCGAACCTTCCACAGCCTCACAGCCCACTCTTAGAAAAACTCCACTTCTGCACCACGTCTGCACCAATCAAACATTAACAGTTCCCATCGAACATCACATACATAGCCATCAGCTTTTGTTTTAGCCTAAAGATTTTTTAAGCCTGCCACCTGTAACGAGCGTCAGCTTACGCTGAGTCGTTTTCCTTTTGAATGAGTGGACCCTCTGGGCCGTGGCACCCACCCACCTAGGGCGAGCTGACCTAGTGAGAATCCACCCCCTATACAGGGAGTGTCAGGGGCAAAACCAAGGGGATGAGCCACCACAGCAGCTGGACCAGACGGCATGCTCAGGGAAACAAGACAAGGCGAGACAAGACGTTAGTTCAAGGAAACTTCATTAAGGAACACTTCTGGGAACAACAGGTGCAAAACGTGAACACACAAAGTACATAAAGCAAGATGCGTGCAAGGGCACGCCGAGGTCCAAGTCATGAGGAACACTTCAGGGTATAACAGGTGCAAAACGTGAACACACAGAGTACATAGAGCAAGGTGCGTGCAAGAGCACGCCGAGGTCCAAAGCATGGTGCGTGCAGATGGTAGACAGAGGCACGAGGACATCGGACTCTGGACAGCAGGCAATGATCAACTGGGACATCAGGTTCTGTAGCTCTGAAGGTGTTCGGCAGGTTCCGGACATCCGGTAAGCAAACCAGGGTTCCATGCAAGGAGATAAGACAAAGTTAGAAACAGGATGCGTGTCAACAAACACGCCCGTGTCAGGTTCACAGGACGGAGGCCTGCGCATGCCAAGGAGCATGCCAGGGACAGGTAGAGGGACGGTGGCCTAAGCGTGCGAAGAGACACGCCAGGGAGAGATGCAGGACGGAGGCCTGCACGTGCAGAGGACACGCCAGGGACCAAGATAGGGTACAGTGGCATTGGAATCCGGGGTGCTGGCATCGACCGACAGGGTCCAGGAATCAGACTGTGGAAATCAGCTCCGGACATCAGGCCGCAGTCATCTAGGTCCGGACCTCTGGCAGCGGTCGGCAGGTAACGAAATCCGGCAGGCAAGACAGGGTTCAGAGCAGAGCAAAGTAAGCAAAAGACTTTGTGCAAGAGTAGCACGAAAAGGCACAGTGCAAAAACCAGCGTGCGTGCAAGGGAGCACGGAAGCCACAGCTGGGGCACCGGCAGGCGGTACCGATGGTGGCATAAGCAGGCGGGCATGACTTAGAGGCGGCACAGCTGCGGCTCACACAGCCGGTAACCACTATAGCACTGGACGGCGGGCACGGCTGAGGCACACAGGTGAGCACAACTAGAGGTGGCATGGCTGAGGCACAACAGGCAGGCACAGGGCAACCAGGTGCGTGCATGAGGGCACCGAGCCACAAGGCAGTGCTAGGCAAAGGTACAGGACTGAGACGCGTGAGAAACAGCACGGCAAAGCCTAGTACGAAAAGTGCAAGGGCGCACGAAACATCAGAGACAAGGCATAGGGTAAGAGGCAGAGTCCTGCGCATGCAGGGGGCATGCCAGGGGCAAAGTACAAGACAAGGCCTGCGCGTTTGGAGAGACACACCAGGGACAGGGACAGAGTCTAGCAGTGGAGCATAGGCCGAAGCCCAGAGCCGGGCCAAGGGAGAGCCTTGGGGCTAGACAGAGTACAGAGCGGAGGCCTGCACGTGTAGAGAGACACGTCAGGGACAGAGTACAGAGCGGAGGCCTGCACGTGTAGAGAGACACGTTAGGGACAGGGTACAGAGCGGAGGCCTGCACGTGTAGAGAGGCACGTCAGGGACAGGGTACAGAGCGGAGGCCTGCACGTGTAGAGAGACACATCAGGGACAGGGTACAGAGCGGAGACCTGCACGTGTAGAGAGACACGACAGGGTACAGAGCGGTGGCCTGCACGTGTAGAAAGACACGTCAGGGGCAGGGTACAGAACATAGCATAACATGGAAGCATAGCGAGGACAAACAAAAAGCACGAAGGACAACACGAGACAAAGCACGAGACAAGACACGGAATACGAGCACAGAGCATGTGCAGAGATGCACGACAGAGCAAAGTGCAAGGGCACAGAATAGAGGGAGCAACCCAGCAGACCAAGCAGCCATGCAGGGAAGAAACACAATACTCAGGCCCTGAGCATAGGAAGGGGCGGTCTGATATAGGGCATAGCACCTCCACTTCCGGGTCAGGACCAGGGAAGAACTTCCAGTTCAGGAGCAGTCACATGATCAGGATTCCTGACATGCAGGGATGATTGCAGAACCAGTGCTGAAACCTAGGCAGGTCACATGATCAGAGTTCCAGACATGCAGAGATGAATGCAGAACCAGCCTCTGCTGGAACATAGGAAGGACACATGATCAGGGGTTCTAGACATGACGAGATGATCACAGAAGGCAGAGCAGAAACGCAGGCATCCCGCAGCTCAACAGTCATGAGGTGAGTGTGCACACTGCTCTAGGGAACATGCAGGATAGCAGACATGAAATGCGCGTGCACACCGCTCCAGGGGTCATGAGGCAAAACAGACATGACAGACATGGCGAGCGTGACACCACCACTACAAAGTAGACTCTTTTGGGCAGGCTCTACTCTACTCTAACCTATTAAACATTTCTTAATATCCAATTCTCTTTTTAGGCATATTTTTATTTATATTTTTTCAATGGAATGTGTCACGTGTGTCTGTTAAAATGATTAATAATACCACATACAAGGGACAAATACCGTCACACTATGGCTGGGCCATGTATTACCACCATATAGTCAATGAAAAATGCCACGTACAAGAAACAAATACTGCCACACCATGACCAGACCACATAGTGACCGAATAATACTACATACAGAGAACAAATACTGCCAATCATTACCAGACCAAAATATTATCACCACATAGTGACCGAAAAATACCACATACAGGGACAAATACCATCACACCATGACCAGGCCATATATTACCACCGCATAGTGTCTGAATGCTACAATTACTGATCATTAGAGTTGAGCGATACCAGCCGATACTTGAAAATATCGGATCGGAATGGATCGGCCGATCTTAAAAAAAAGTATCGGTATCGCTGATTCCGATACCCGGAACCAATGCAAGTCAATGGGGCCAAAATATCGGAATTAAAAAAACCCCTTTCTTTCCTTGTAGGTTAATTCTACATGAAGAAAAACAACTAAGAATAATGTAGAATGTATTGTGGGAGGTGGAGGAGACATTAAAGCCATAGAGGTTTAGCCCAATCAAATGGAATAGCAGGAATTAAACTTTTTTTTTAAAGACGTTAGGAGTTACAAAGATATTGACTATGTTAGCCTCATTTATATTTTGCCAGACATGTATGTCTTCTTCTTCTTTCTTCTTTCTTCTTCTTTCTTATTCTTCTTCCTTTTTTTACCTTCTTCTTCTTATTATTATTCCTTTTTTTACATTCTTCTTCTTCTTCCTTTTTTTAAATTCTTCTACTTCCTTTTTTTACATTCTTCTTCTTCTTCCTTTTCTTACATTCTTCATATTCTTCTTATTCAACAATTATTATTCTACATATTCAACTTCTTCATCTTCTTCCTATTCTTCTTCATCATATTCTTGTTTGTGTCAGGCATTCCTGTAGTTGTTATCTAGAAAAGTTAGAAGTTTACACCTTCCGTTCTGCCTGTCACAAAAGATTTACAACAGGATTTGTCCGCGTTCAGTTTGGCCTGCAGCAGCAGGCCTTTTCCAGGGGCACCACAAGGAGGAACGGACTCACCCCCATACACTGCTTAGTCTTCTTCTGCTTATAAATAAGATATCATTTGCTCAGAGTATTAGTCTTATGCTTAATGTTCTTCTGCTTTGTTTTTTTATGCTTCTTTGTCTTCTCTCTCTTGTTGTTCTGCATCTTGGTGGTTGTCTTCCTGTTCTTTGTCCTCTTGAACCAGCTGACGGTACTGGCACCCAGAGGGGCAGCAGAAGGAACAAGAGCCAATGGCACTACCGAGGACCAGCTGACGGTGCTGGAACCCGGTTACTAAGCAGGAGGTACCTGTGCTACAAAGCACAACCAAGGACCAGCAGACGTTGCCGGAACTCAGATACCGAGATGGAGGCACCTAGGCCAAAGGCTCTGACGAGAACCAGCTGACGGTGCTGGAACCCGGAGGGGTAACATAAGCTGCAAGAGCAAATGGAAATAGCGAGGACCAGCTGACAGTGCTGGCACCCGGAGGGGCAGCAGAAGGAATAAGAGCCAATGGCACAACCGATGACCAGCTGACGGTGCTGGAACCCGGTTACTAAGCAGGAGGTACCTGTGCTACAAAGCACTACCAAGGACCAGCAGACGTTGCCGGAACTCGGATACCGAGATGGAGGCACCTAGGCCAAAGGCTCTGACGAGAACCAGCTGACGGTGCTGGAACCCGTAGGGGTAGCATAAGCTGCAAGAGCAAATGGAAATAGCGAGGACCAGCTGACAGTGCTGGCACCCGGAGGGGCAGCAGAAGGAATAAGAGCCAATGGCACAACCGAGGACCAGCTGACGGTGCTGGAACCCGGTTACTAAGCAGGAGGTACCTGTGCTACAAAGCACTGCCAAGGACCAGCAGACGTTGCCGGAACTCGGATACCGAGATGGAGGCACCTAGGCCAAAGGCTCTGACGAGAACCAGCTGACGGTGCTGGAACCCGGTGGGGTAGCATAAGCTGCACCTGAAAAGCAAAGTTGGCATGCCGCAAGCTGGCCGCAGTTACCGAATCACACAGTCCTACAGGGGGTGCTTGTCTGGCACTATGGAACAAGCCTTTCTTACCAGAACCCGCAGTCCACATAGGAAGCACCTAAACTGCTGGCACCCTAGCCTCGGCTAACCCAACCGCAACACGACATGGCAACTTGGGGTGGCAAACTGACATTGACACTTCCCGGAAACAGCAGGCAGGGCTGGAACCAAGCTGGGCAGGAGGGAGTACCCGTGCCAAAGTCAGTTATGAGCAGCAACTGGCGATGTTGGAGCCCAGGGACAAGCACTTAGCAGGCTGAGGCCTGATGTGCTGTCAATTGGGAGGCAGCAGGACAGATTGCCATCAAAACAGCAGGGGAACAGCTGACGTTACTGAACCCCACAAACACAGGAGCTAGTGTTTTACTCTGTGAAGACGGCACTTCCGAGCAACAACTGGCTGTGTTGAAGCCCAGGGACAAGCACGGAGCAGGCTGAGGCTGCATTGAAGAAATTTTAAGATCAGTTGTAGACTTCTACTAATTTTAACCAAGCTCCACTTAGGCCTGTGGCTTCACTGATATTCGTATTTCCCCTGTCCTCCATCCCCGCCAGTTACAGCTCCGAAGTGGCGTCTGCACAAACACAGGAACAAGTGTGGATTGTGCAGACGCCACTTCGGAGCTGTAACTGGCAGGGTTGGAGGACAGGAGAAATACGAGAGACAGTGGAGCCACAGGCCTAATTGGAGCACGGTTAAAAATCAGTAGTAGTACGACTGTGTAGGCAGCAGGAGAGACTGCCATCCACACAGCAGGGGATCAGCTGACGTTACTGAACCCTACTGAGACACGGGAGCAAGTGTCTCTTTCCGTGTGGACGGCACTTCCGAGCTACAACTGGCTGTGTTGAAGCCCAGGAAATAGGAGGGTGTAGGCAGAGGCCTACTGTATTTGGAATGTGGAGACAGCAGGAGAGACTGCCATCCACACAGCAGGGGATCAGCTGACGTTACTGAACCCCACTGAGACACGGGAGCAAGTGTCTCTTTCCGTGTGGACGGCACTTCCGAGCTACAACTGGCTGTGTTGAAGCCCAGGAAATAGGAGGGTGTAGGCAGAGGCCTACTGTCTTTGGAATGCGGAGACAGCAGGAGAGACTGCCATCTCCACAGCAGGGGAACAGCTGGCAGTGCTGAACCCCACTAACACTCGAACGAATGTGTTTGGCTCTGTGGAGATGACACTTCTGAACACCAACTGACGCTGTTGGAGCCCAGGATTAGGCGAGGAGCAGGCTGGGGCCTGTTGCTTTTGGCAGGTGAAGGCAGCAGGAGACTTGCCATCTCCACAGCAGGGGAACAGCTGGCAGTGCTGAACGCCACTAACACTTGAACGAATGTGTTTGGCTCTGTGGAGACGACACTTCTGAACACCAACTGACGCTGTTGGAGCCCAGGATTAGGCGAGGAGCAGGCTGGGGCCTGTTGCTTTTGGCAGGTGAAGGCAGCAGGAGACTTGCCATCTCCACAGCAGGGGAACAGCTGGCAGTGCTGAACCCCACTAACACTCGAACGAATGTGTTTGGCTCTGTGGAGATGACACTTCTGAACACCAACTGACGCTGTTGGAGCCCAGGATTAGGCGAGGAGCAGGCTGGGGCCTGTTGCTTTTGGCAGGTGAAGGCAGCAGTAGACTTGCCATCTCCACAGCAGGGGAACAGCTGGCAGTGCTGAACCCCACTAACACTTGAACGAATGTGTTTGGCTCTGTGGAGACGACACTTCTGAACACCAACTGACGCTGTTGGAGCCCAGGATTAGGCGAGGAGCAGGCTGGGGCCTGTTGCTTTTGGCAGGTGAAGGCAGCAGGAGACTTGCCATCTCCACAGCAGGGGAACAGCTGGCAGTGCTGAACCCCACTAACACTCGAACGAATGTGTTTGGCTCTGTGGAGATGACACTTCTGAACACCAACTGACGCTGTTGGAGCCCAGGATTAGGCGAGGAGCAGGCTGGGGCCTGTTGCTTTTGGCAGGTGAAGGCAGCAGTAGACTTGCCATCTCCACAGCAGGGGAACAGCTGGCAGTGCTGAACCCCACTAACACTTGAACGAATGTGTTTGGCTCTGTGGAGACGACACTTCTGAACACCAACTGACGCTGTTGGAGCCCAGGATTAGGCGAGGAGCAGGCTGGGGCCTGTTGCTTTTGGCAGGTGAAGGCAGCAGGAGACTTGCCATCTCCACAGCAGGGGAACAGCTGGCAGTACTGAACCCCACTAACACTTTAACAAATGTGTTTTGCTCTGTGGAGACGACACTTCTGAACACCAACTGATGCTGTTGGAGCCCAGGATTAGGCGAGGAGCAGGCTGGGGCCTGTTGCTTTTGGCAGGTGAAGGCAGCAGGAGACTTGCCATCTCCACAGCAGGGGAACAGCTGGCAGTACTGAACCCCACTAACACTTGAACGAATGTGTTTGGCTCTGTGGAGACGACACTTCTGAACACCAACTGACGCTGTTGGAGCCCAGGATTAGGCAAGGAGCAGGCTGGGGCCTGTTGCTTTTGGCAGGTGAAGGCAGCAGGAGACTTGCCATCTCCACAGCAGGGGAACAGCTGGCAGTGCTGAACCCCACTAACACTTGAACGAATGTGTTTGGCTCTGTGGAGACGACACTTCTGAACACCAACTGACGCTGTTGGAGCCCAGGATTAGGCGAGGAGCAGGCTGGGGCCTGTTGCTTTTGGCAGGTGAAGGCAGCAGGAGACTTGCCATCTCCACAGCAGGGGAACAGCTGGCAGTGCTGAACCCCACTAACACTTGAACGAATGTGTTTGGTTCTGTGGAGACGACACTTCTGAACACCAACTGACGCTGTTGGAGCCCAGGATTAGGCGAGGAGCAGGCTGGGGCCTGTTGCTTTTGGCAGGTGAAGGCAGCAGGAGACTTGCCATCTCCACAGCAGGGGAACAGCTGTCAGTACTGAACCCCACTAACACTTGAACGAATGTGTTTGGCTCTGTGGAGACGACACTTCTGAACACCAACTGACACTGTTGGAGCCCATAATTACGCATGCCGCATGCAGAGGCCAATGGGCAGCGGTTTTTATGGAGGTTGTTGACTACTACTGATTCTAACCATGCTCCACTTAGGCCTCTGGCTCCACTGTCTCTACTATTTACCCTGGCCTCCAACCCCGCCAGCTACATCTCTGAAGTGGCGTCAGCACAATCTACACTTGTTCCTGTGTTACTGGTGCTCAGTCCCGTCAGTTGATCCCCTGATGTTTGTCCGGCAAGTTCGCCAGCTCTGTCCTCATTCCCACTACTGGTTATGGGAATGTGGACAGAGCAGGAGACCTTGCCGGACACACATCAGGGGATAAACTGATGGGACTGAGCCACAGGAACACAGGAACAAGTGTAGTAGACTGTGCTGACGCCACTTCAGAGATGTAGATGGCGGGGTTGGAGGTCAGGGGAAATAGTAGAGACAGTGGAGCCAGAGACCTAAGTTGGGCACGGTTAAAAATCAGTAGTTGTTTGAATGTTGATGGAGCTGGTGACTGCGCCGTCCACACAGCAGGGGATCAGCTGGCGTTACTGAACCCCACTAACACAGGAGCTAGTGTGTTTCTCTGTGCAGACGACACATCTGAGCGACAACTGGCTGTGTTGAAGCACAGGGATTATAGTTCAGGTGGTAGAAAAATGAACACACCAGCAGACCTGGATACAGTTGCCAACCACTAATTTAGTGTGTAAGAGGAATGGCAAAGTCTTTGGAGATCCAGGCCTTGTTCATTTTCAGAAAAGTCAGCCGGTCAACATTATCGGAAGATAGTCGCGTGCGACGGTCTGTTAGTACACCACCTGCGGCACTAAAGACACGTTCCGATAATACACTGGCAGCAGGGCAAGCCAGCACCTCCAATGCTTACTGGCTAAGCTCTGGCCATGTATCCAGCTTAGAGACCCAAAACTTGAAGGGGGAAGAGCCATCTGGGAGTACAGTGACAGGGCAAGACATGTAGTCTGACACCATCTGACGGAAGCGTTGCCTCCTGCTGACTCGAGGCGTCGCTGATGGTGTAGACAATTGTGGTGGACACACAAAACTTTGCCACATTTGGGCCATAGTGGTCTTGCCTTGTGCTGCGGCGCTGCCTCTGCTCCCTCTTTGTGCAGAGTTTCCTCCACTGCCTCGACGCACAGAGCTGCTTTGTAAAGCACTAGCAACAATGCTGTCGGGTGGAATGGAAAACATTATGGACTGTACCAGTGACTCTTCGTACTCCCGCAGTTTACGCTCCCGGTTCAACGTTGGTATGAGCCTTTGTACGCTGTCCCGGTAGCGAGGATCTAGGAGGGTGTACACCCAATAATCAGCCGAGACGAGAATGTGGGCGATGCGGCGGTCGTTTCTCAGGCACTGCAGCATGAAATCAACCATGTGCTGCAGACTCCCAACTGCCAAAGAACCGCTGTCCCCTGTTTGAGGCGTGACCTCGGCCTGCTCTGCATCACCCCACCCTCGCTGTACATACTGAGTAGAGGTTTGTGTACCTCCCTCCTCTGGAGAGATGTCTTCCTCATCCATCGACTCCTCCTCATCCTCCTCGCAAAGTGTCCCCTGCCTAGGCCTTTGTGAGGAAACACGTAGCGCAGACTGTCCAGAAGCAGATGGCATTTGGGACTCCTCATCCTCCACCTCTTCCGAAACCTCATCCCTTAGTGCTTGCAGTGTTTGTTGAAGCAGGCAGATAAGGGGGACAGTCATGCTGACTAGTGCATCATCTGCACTCGCCATCCGCGTGGATTCATCGAAGGCACGCAAAACGAGGCAGATGTCCTTCATAGAGGCCCACTCAATGGTGCTGAAGTGTGAACGGCGCACAGTGCGACTTGTTTGCACCTGATGCAGCTGGTACTCCATGACTGCTGCCTGCTGCTCACACAACCGCTCCAACATATGTAACGTTGAATTCCACCGGGTGGGTAGGTCACATATGATGCGATGTTCCGGAAGGCCAAATCGTCGCTGCAGAGCAGCGAGGCGCGATCTTGCCGTGCTGGAACGCCGCAAGTGAGCGCACTCTATGCGGACCTTGTGCAACAGTGCATCAAGATCCGGATAGTCCCTCAGAAAGCTCTGCACGACCAAGTTAAGCACATGTGCCAGACATGGGATGTGTGTGAGGTTGCCTAGGCCAAGAGCTGCCACCAGATTTCGGCCATTGTCACACACTACCAAGCCCGGCTGGAGATTCGCTGGCCCAAACCACACATCGCTCTCCAGCTTGATAGCATTCCAGAGCTCCTGCGCTGTGTGGCTTCGATTCCCCAAAGAAATTAATTTGAGTACAGCCTGTTGACGTTTGGCCACGGCTGTGCTCATATCGGTCGTAACAGGCTCCTGCTCTGCTGTTTCTGAGGAA